>NC_083320.1:25737642-26376184 GCF_963455315.2 Globicephala melas | reverse complement strand
CTCAGCTCTCACAGCATTAGCATAGACTAGGCATTGAATAAATGTTGTTGAATGAAACACAACCTTTTCAAGGATGGTATTATGCTGTTTACAATAAAGAAGGTGATAAAGAGTTTATAAGAACACTTCAAGATTTATTACTGCTACATTACAGGTGAAAAGGGTATTGTAAATAAGAGAGTACCCTAAGATACAGAATTAGCTAAATGACTTAGGCTCTGATCAGTTCTTTACAACAGGTAATGAGAATCAGTCTAGGCTGGGCTACATGGCACGGAGTGAAACAGAGATTTGGCAGTTCTTCTGTGATCAGGACGGGTAATTTAGCCTTCATATCTGACCAGGCTGTTAATTAGCTAAGAAATTGCCAATCCCGCTTTGCGTCCTGTTTTTGCTTAGTCCTCTTAACTGCAGCATAACCCATCTACTTAACTATAGAAACAGAGTTCTTAACCAACCTTTGGTGGTCGTTAAATAGATTTGGTGGTCTAAAAACATGGATGGAAAACAATCACGTATTAATTTTCACTAAGTTCTAGCTGAAATTAAGCATTTCCCTCAGTTGTTAATGTAGGCAACAAACACAGTTGTGTTTGCACTACCTGAGGCTTTATCATTGATAGAAATCACCCATATTTTTATATTACATGATAGCAGTTATTTCTATTCATCAGTGCTTTAATATTACATTAGTTTTTAGATGAATCACCAGATTTTGCTATTAGATGTCCTAATAAAGAAGCACATGTACTACATCCTATTTAAAATGACTTTGTTATCTGTATTTCAGTGTAGTTGATTTCCTTTGTAATCCTACATATCCAAATAGTATTTACATATTTAAAACAAAAACCTTATGTATTTTATTTTATATATTTAAAATGTTATTCTGAGAAGGAATCCATAGCTTTCAAGAGACTGTGAAAGGTGTCCATGACACCAGAAAGGTTAATGCCCCCGTTGTAGAAGGTAAGGTTAGGATTGAATTCTGTTGACATTTACTTTGCAGCATCAATTTGGTAGGAGAATTTTTAAAAAGCAGCAAAAATATATTCAAGTACACTCTGGATGCTCACGTTTCCATTCAAGGACTTCATAAAAGAATAGAACGGTTAATGAGTTGTAGCGGAACGTTTTCTTCTATTAGTGTGTACAAACTGCAAGTGAAACATTCTTTGATTTCTTGGGCCACATGCTCACAGTGCAGTAACAGATTAATTTCTAATATGTCTCATCTCATTATAGACCTGTGTAATCGTCTCTTTCAATTTAAATTGAGCTTCAGGGAACATTAAATGCTTAGGTATTTATTCCAGTTTGTATAAATTTTCTGGACCCATACAAATTAAACTTCCTCTGTCTAAATGACCCTAATCATTCTAATTTAACTAGATAGAGCTTATTTCCTTTTGACAGAGCTTGTCATGTTGAATCTTATCCATGGAGATGAACGGCATGTCAAATAGGTAATAAGTATTCCAGATGTTGCCTTGTCACTTTCCAGCATTATTAACAAGAGTCAGTTGCTTCCTGCCTTTCTTTATCCTCTAATATTGCTGAGAATATAAACTTCCTTTCTCCCCATTAAGATATGGTAATTTAAAAGTATAGTAACTGGGCTGCTGCAGAGGAAGTTGATTTTTATAAAATTACCTATCTGTTGTGCATGGTACATCAGGGACTCTTAGGGCAATTTGAGGCTTGGTGGAACTGTGGGTGGGAGAGAGTAAAGGGGGTTATGAAGAAAATCGTGACAGAGCTCTGAGTTTGACTGTGTGTGTGTGTGTGTGTGTGTGTGTGTGTGTGTATGCGTATTGGAGGGGACTGAGCATCAAGAAATCCATTTCATTTACTTTTGGCTGAGAATAAGCCAATAAAATAGGAATAGCTACCATAACATCCAGTGGATTAGAATGGACCTGTCCTAGTTAAAGTGAGGCAGGATGCCTGAAGGACTCTTACTCCACCTTGTACCTAATACCTCTGCCCTGTCCCTGTGGCAGCCCTGACAGACATCTAAGTAATGACCACCAAAGAAGTCCTTCCGTAGGATTTCATGTATCTGCCCTCAAGGCACTGAAAGGAAGGTGTGGTTAGAGTGTGGAGAGAAGAACACTGGAGGCTGGAAGGGGATAGGAGCCTGGAAAGAGAGTCAGAGGCCAAAAGATAGAAGGCCTGATTCCCAGCCACAATGCTAGATAGAGATAGGCCTTCTAAGGCTCACTAGAAAGGTCTGACTTTCTTAGGTATAAGCAAATTAGACATTCAGAGCTAAGAAAAGCCTAGTAATACAAATGATAATTATAATAATTTTTTCGTGTCATGGCTTCATCAGTCTCTTTTGGGTTTGATGAATTTTAAGTGAATTTTCCTTCAATTAAAAAAAATACAATACTTCTGGCTCCCTTTTCCCTTGCCCTCTCTCCTTTTAAGTTAAATCACGGAAGGACCTTTGTATTTCTTAAAGTATAAGAGTATGGCTTAATATTACTCTCAAGAAAGAAGAGTGATCCAGGTAACTAGTGAAGTGAAATAAAGTCTGATCTTCAGAGTCTCAACCGGCATCATAACCCACATTTATATAATCTTAAATATACAGGCTTGCACTCTCTTCATGTCTCACGATTTTGGCTCTGGTTAACAATAACTTAATATCCAATTTAAACTGCTTTGAACTTTGAAGTGCAAGAAATTTACCATTAAGGCCATGTTGGTTTTAAAGTTAATACTTGCAGCATTTCCAAGATGCCTGAAATACTGTGTAGATTTTTTGACGTAGACACCATTTCCTCAAATGTCAAGGAAAAATTCTGGCTGCAAGTATTTTCTCCCACCCATCATCTCCATTAATTTTTTAAGTTCATTAACAGTTGAAATTATTAAACTGAGCTCTACTGACATCTGCTGGACAAAATCTTGTTTCTCATTATATTATCAACTCATTAATACTCAGGTTTTACTAACTAGACTGTTACTATTAAATCAGTCTAGCAAAGCTGTACTAAACAAAACAGAAAATGGAACTAAGTTAAACATAAGATCATTAATCAGAATGTAATAAATCTAAGAAAAGGCTTCTAAGTCCATTTCTTTCGCTGGTCGAGCCATATTCAGTTTGGTAAACACGTACTTTCTGAGTGCCCTCTATGTGTCACCCTCTTTATATGCACAGTGGGTTCAGTACTTGGACAGGGCCCTTTGCAAGGAGTGGAGGGTCTGGTGGGGGAAGACATGTATCTAAACAGGTTATTTCAGAAAGTGTTCTATCCAGAGTGCTTCCTCTTTCAGCAGCAAGACAATCATGGGGTTTGTTTGTTCCAAGAACATCTTTGTGGAGGGGATCAACCAGAGCAGTATCATTTTGCCCATTAGGTAATAACACAGTACCTTGGGCCTAGGTATTTTTCATGGGCCTACAGATAGGTGTGTGTGTTCTAAAATACAAGAAAACAGAAAACTGAAACCACTAAATTTTAAATTAAATGTCTACAGTATAATGTTAACCTCATTATTTTTAAATTTAATTTTTCTCAAACTTGACTGTGATCAGAATCACCTGGGGTTGTTAAAGCAGATTGCTTTCTATATCAGCATATCTGACTTAAGTTGGTCTTTGTTGGGTCCTAGAATTTGCATTTCTAACAAGTTCCAGGTTATGCTAATTAACATTGCTGGGCCAGAGACTGCACTTTGGAAACCAACAGTCTGAGAATGTTAATTCACACTTTTTGACTTGAGCACCCTGGTAGTTAGTAACATCATTAGCTGAATTAGGAAACTCAGCAGAAGGTCAACTTGAAGAAATGACAGGTAGAAAGATGATAAATTTGGCTTTTTCAAGGAAACGGAAGAAAAGACCATCAAAGCCAGAACTACAGAGGTTCTTTTAACATATTTCAATAATGTGTGAATGAAACTAATTTTTAACTGGGCAGGTGAGAACTGGTGAAAGGTAAAACATGCTGTCCATTCACTGAAATAAGTGGTAGAAAATGCACTGGTTATGGGAGTCATCTAATCTTGGATCAATTCCTGGTATAGAACATGCAGGGAATACGATTATGTGAACAAGAGTATCTGACCAGACTCACCTGTATAAGCCTTTCAGTTTAGGAGTTGAGAACTAATGGGTTTTTCCTGTTTCTAATGATGTTTCTAAGCTTCCTGGTTGAGCCCTGTTCTTATGCACGGGAGTATCCCTGTATAGATGACCTCTGTGGCACTACAGACCCACATCACTTCATGAAATTCTCATTTAGGAAACATGGCAAATGACAGATGATGGCAAGTAAGGGTAGATGACGCCTCTGGTGTACACTTACTACTCAGAACACGCTAAGAAAAAAAAATGGAGAAAGGAGTGTGATTGATCTGCTTTTCTATTCAAACACCTTTAACAGTTGGCTGGCTAATCATGGCTCCTTCTAAATTCTAAACAAGGGCAGAAGGGTCTAATTTTCCTCATACAAGCATTGATTCCAGATGACTCAAATTAATTATTTAGTCTAGATTATCTTCCACATGATTCTCATATTACCAGAAGGTTATGACTCTTTGGATTGAAAGATTCCAAATCCTTGGCAATTTTTCCATTAAAATTATAAACACATATTTGTTCCAAGTCCATTTCCTTCACTTGCTACAGTCACTATCACAGAAAACTGATCACCTCAAGACTGTACTCCTTGCCTTGACATTATTTGGAATCGTGTCACATCAGAAATCAGACTCCAATCATTCCAGCTCTTTCATGCTCTTGCTATTAGTGCATGTGCTCTTTGATCACAAATGTCAATTCTCTCAACTCGTCAGCCAACTCCTGAATTTCCTTCCTTCTTCTGTACTGAGTCGGGATTCCATGGTGCATTGTCTAGTCCCGTGGTACTCAGAGGCTCTGTGGCCAGCAGCATGGGCATCGTCTGGGAGCTTGTTAGAAATGCAGACTCCTAGGTCCCATCACACTGGCATTTTAGAATCATTTTAACAAGATTCCCAATGATCTGTATGCATAGATGGTGGTGAAGCCCTGACCGCAATGTTTCTTTATACAAGTTTACGTGACTCTCACACACTATCTTCCCCCTTTGATTACTCACTAAAAGCCAGTCCTGATGAGGTTCCGAATCGCATTGCAATCACTTGTTTATATCTATCGCCTGATTTCAACAGTCTTTTGTTTGAGTCTTTGGCTGAAAGCATGCATCACCTTATCTTCCTAATCCTAGCTAAATGAGGTACCTATCATACTCTAGCAGTACAATTAACATTGTTTGGATTAAAGTTCTTCAAGTTAATTGCTACGTCATGAACGATTTACGAAGATGCGATATATCACAGATGGATGAACTATCTCTTCAAAAATATTTGCATTTTTACAGGATTCCTAAAGGAAATGGATTTAACCTAAATCATTAACTAACCTAATGCTGGGAGTTTTAGAGAAGTCGTTCAACTAAGCGCAAGCAATTTTGGGGGCAAGTGACTTTTCGTTCTCAGATTTCCCTCCGCCTTGCTCGTCACCAAGGTGGTCCACATGAAAGAACTCTTGAGTGCTTCTGCACTGCCTGAGTGGCTTTTAAGTGCCTTCTCTCTGAAGGAGTACTGAACTCCAGTATCTACAAATACAGCCAGAAAACATGGGTCACAGGAGAGACTTGGATGTACTTGAAATTTGTGGAACAAGGGAAAGACTAGCTGGAGAGTTAACTGGGGAGTTAACAGGAATATTAGAAAACATTTCCTTGTAATTGCTTGTCTCTTTACCTGTCTCCTTCACCAGACTCTGAGCTGTCAGAGTGGGGATGTATATCTTATGCACACAGAATCCCCTGCCAGGCGTCTCGCATGCAACATACACATTCATTGAATTTGGGGGATAAAATGGTTCTAAAGCATTGCTCATGGCATTATTAAATAAAATGACATGTCTGCAGCATATAAACAGTGCCAGCACTTCGGATTATAATACCAGCAAGGGGGTGATGTTAATTCCTGAATGCCATATCCTCAGAGAACAATCAATATTAACCATCAACTTTCACCGTGAGCCATATCAGGGTTTTTCCGGTTACAAATACCTTTCTCAATATCCCAGCTCCATTAGAGAAGAGAAATTAGGTAACTGTGACACTACTTTATAAACTGATTTATCAAGAGTCCTGCCTTTCCCTGCACAATGACTAAGTGCCTTACAGAACGTTAGCTGCAGATGTAACGTCACCATGGTTGTAATTTGCATGTGGATGAAGAGTTAACATAATGTAGAAATGTGAAATTAAACTGGTTGGCTATCAGCGGCAGTCCTGCTACCATCCATTCATCTGTCCTCGTTATTTCACCTCTTGGCTGACTGTGTTTGCCGCTTGCTTTCATTACTCACAGAACTGTCAAGTCAGTCCCAGAGGATGCGCTAGCACACGGCTTCTAGAAAATAGTGTTTGGAAAGCTTACATAATAGGACCAATGAAGCCAACATGCTCTCCACTGTAAAAAAAAAGCCCAGTGTTCTCTTGCCTTGTTAATTGACCCTCAGCTTCAGAAGTAAGAGGGCGAATTTGAATGGGAAACACAATGCGAAAGCAAATTATCAGGGGACTGACTTGTAGATTTTTCTCACTTTAAATGATGCTTATAAGAGTAGAGAATACATGAGGCTTTATAATGACACTGAATCCACAGTGGGAACTGTCTTGGGAAAGAAGAAATGACACAACAATTATTATTCTATTCAGAGAGTATGAGAAGCAGGGAGGCAAAGGCCTTTTCTAATGCAAAGTTTAGGAAAAAATAAACTACTATAGGTAAGTCGCAGGAGATGAACTACTTCTTCAAGTTTTGTTTGCTCATGAGGTTACAACTGTGGTGCAACTTAAAGTGCTTGTCATTATTTTTCTTCTGGTAGAAGATGAGCCGGGGAATGGTAAACCTGAGAACAGAGCTAGCTGTCCTTACCAATTGAAATGTCATCTTGTGGAGAGTTAGGGAGAATGCTCCAAGCATCACTTTGGAGTTTCTGGGTGGCCTCTACAAAGCACTGTCCTCTCCACACCCCCTTGCCCACATCTAAAGATGTGATGCCATCATCTATACCTTTACTCAAAGGCGCAAAATAAAATTAACTGTGCATTTATCCTTAGTGTTGTGAGTCATTCAAACCATTGACAAGGGGAATGAAAAGGATTTTAATCATATGTACCAGGGGACAAAATGTAATATGGGGATGGAAACAAGTATTTTATAATTTGGCAAATTTTGGTGTGCTAAGTGACACTGAATAGCTGTGTCATGAAAAGAAGTAGTACAGTCATGCCAGGGGATTCAGCAGAACTCCTTTCCAACATCTGCACATACACTTTATAATTATGCCCCATTTAATCTCCCCCTTTAGTCAAAGTTCTTTCAGAACTGGTCAGCAGGGAAATCGATTTCTAGAATGAGACCTTTAGTTACTAACCTCAGAGTGGATTCTCATATGTATGAGCTGGTTGATATACTGCTTTGCTTGAAGCCTAGTAGATTTTTCCTAATTCTATAATGATCAGATTTTTAAATATTTTCCTCTAATAAATTTTTACCTTCATGAAGTACTTCAAATCTTGTTTGACCCAACAAAGAAGAAAAAGTCAGGGACAAACCCTAGGGAATGAGCGCATAAAGAAAAAGCCATTGAAGAAATATATTTCTTAAGTTTAAACCAAAGCAAACAAGAAGCACATGACAATATATGGTCCTAATAAAATTTTATTGAGAAGCAGTTAAGTCAAATCCTTTACGGAACACAGAAATACATACAATTCCAGCCCTTTCCAATAAATGGCAATATAACATTGGCGTAGGATCCCTGAATATCCTACTTTGTTTTGTACCTGTAGGAGAGAAACAGTTCTTCTACAGCTTAACAATACAGAAGTGGGGTGCTCTGACCTATTTAGGGGGAGCAGCAGTGAAGTCAGAATTGAGTATGGATAACAAAGGATTATAGATGAGTTCAAGTAGCCAAAGGAGTAGATGAATTAATGTTTACTCTTCACGTTTTGTATTTCAAACTCAGCCAAGAGAAGGCAGGGCATTATAAGATTAGACACCAATTAACCTGAGGACTTATGAGCAAAGTATACCTCTCAAGTTATGCGGGGAAGTTGTAATAAGAGAGAAAACGGCCGCTTTTACCTAAAACTCTACCTACCGTGAAGGCTTTTGATGCCAAATAATTGGAAGTGACATCAAAGATGAAAGAGGGTCAAACGACTCTAAGGATTAAAGACTGACTTCTTGATGGGACCAATAGGATTGATGTAAATAACTGATCGTGACGTTCATAGAAACACACGACAGGATAAATGAATACTGCTTGACAAGGTTTTAAGGTTTCACTACCTAGTCTTTACATGGAGATAAAAGATATTTCTGAGTTTTCTGGGAAGCAATTTTGCACAGTTTTTCATCTTGTTCTGTTTTCTAACAAAAAGAAAAATATCTGAGGGAAAAATGATGTAACAGAAATAGAACTGAAATGATGCCTCTTCCTTTCAAAACTAAGAAACTAGTGTAAAAATTTCAGTTTCTACCATGGTGTTAGGGTATTAGTCTGAGTTTTATAGCCTTTGCCTGAGTTTAAAATCCTATCAAACGTTCTGAGCTCTTAAACATAAATAAAACAAACAATGGCACAAATATAAAATCCTGCCAGTTTAATAACTTACAAAGCTAAAGTAAACAATGAAAACTGAATTGTGTTTGCATTGATAAATTTGTTAAGGGATGGCAGTAGCTAAACAGCGATCCAAATAGGAATAAGAATCTTATTCAAAATGTTCTTCTCCCTGCCTTGATGTCTTCCTGGGGTTAAATTAAGATGTTTGCTGAAGCACTGTGATCAGTCTCCTCTGGTTAAGAGAAAGTGTTTTGTTCTTTTTCCCTTGGTTAGTAACTATAGTAGCTAAAAGTGCAGGTACAGTACAGTAAGACATTTAAACCAAACGGGGTCTATTCTTTCAAGCTGGACACCCATCCAAAGGCAGGTTAGCTTTCCTGTGGATGCTGACACTGTTCATGTGACACGTTCACGAGAAAGGCACAGCTTGCACACAGCTTGCCAGCAACACTTCAAAATCTGAGAGGCACAAGGTTGTCCCTGACTAGCATGAGTCACAGAGGAATAAGCTAATCCTGGGAACTGAGCAGTGGGCTGTGTTTTAGATCCTACTGTCAGTAGCCTTTAAAGGGTCAGGCAATTGCCAATAATATTAGCTATTTTGGTGCTAAATGGAAAAGAATAGGGGATTGCTATCCACAGGAACCAACATATACTCAGTGGGGATTTGGTTCAAAGTTCCAATAAAAAGAGCATGTTTTTGTGACCGAGAAAGCTGTGAAATAGGCACATTAAAAATTCTTAGAGCCTGTTTTCTTAAAAGCGGCAAAATGTTTCAAAATCAGTCAAAATACATAGAAAAGACAAAACAAGCCTGGGAAAGTCAGCAATGGAAGGAGGAGGAATGGGAGCTGATGAGTCAAAACACTTGTACAGAATTTGAAGCACCAGGGATTCCTCACCTACCTTAATCAGTACCCGATCCTGAGGGCTCAGAAATGGATGAGTGTTAAAGCCTAGGCTATGCAAAGGGACAAAGCCATTTGTTCTAAGAATAATCACTGGATAATACCTTCTCAGGAACCAGCATTTCTATGGAAAGCTTAGCGATTTTGCAATATAGCAGCCCTCCCCCCCCTTTTTAAACAAGTAGAATGCTCTACTATTTAGTGAAAAGATCAACATCTAGATAGATAGGAAGGAAAACATCTTATGGCTTGTACCAAGCAGCCAACGCTTTATAAAGCATAGTCATTGCAAAGTAAGTAAAACACAAATCAGAATTTAGAAGGTCAGTCAGAAAGGGTGGACTCAAATCCTAGGTCATAATATATTTACACACAGAAATCTCATTTCCCGATCTTACACTAATCCCAAAGAAGAAACAAATATACATAAGTAGTTCCAAAACATACTAGCTTATTTGGAGAAAACAAACTTTTTGTTAGCTTATCTTGAAATAACTTTCAAATCAGAATTTTCATACAATGACCATCACATTTCAGAAGTTTTCGATAAAGATGTTGGATTATAGAGCCTGGATGCTCTACTAACAAAAAGAGGCAAATTTGAAAGTATGTTTATCTCTAGTTTAAATAAGCATTGTGAATTTGCAAAAGGGTGTTTAGGTCCCTAGCCCAGTTGGCAACTCTTGCAATTTTTGCCCTGGAAGCATATAGTTATATTTTTGTCCCCTTTCATTATCAACCACTTAGAGAAAAGCAAAGTCATAAAACTGTCATAAAAAAAAATACTAAAGGGAAGAGGTGGAGGTCAATATCCAGCGATAAGCATGTATTTATCTACATTTAGTTGTTTTAAACATTTTTAGAACTGTAACAGACGGTTATATTCATAAGCTTTAGTAAGAATACGACTGCCTCCAAGTTCTGAAATATATGCGTATATGCCCTCAAAATACTGTACATATATCACCTGTCCTCCCTTTAGGATAAACTGAAGTTAATTTAGATTTCCCTGGATATTTTAAAATAAAAGTAAATAATAAAAAAGGAACTGAATTAAAGACATATTCTGAAAAAAAAAAATCAACTAAATCAAGTACACAGTTTGACTCTATTGTTGCTTTAGCCCAGGTATGATATACAGAAAGGCTCATGCAGTGAGTTGCACTGGGGGGACTTTCCTCTTACAGTTCAAATGCAGGAAACCTGGCTTTCTTGGGCACTAGGAGGTCAGCCAAGAAATAAATTGTTCCAGCCATTCCTGAAGGAAAAGAAAGAGGCACAAGTTATTACACCAAATGATGAATGTATTATAGACTGGCTTCATTTTGCAGCATAAATGACATTATGATATTAACTTAAATGATTTAAATGAAGTGGGCACCTGTTTATATATGTTGCAGCTTGTTAGACAAGATCACGAGTGAGAGGCTCAGCCTCTTTACCCAGGTGGAAGACAGGAGGGAAAGCGGAGCCAGACAAGTTCAAGGCATGGCCCTGCCAGTTACCATATGTGAGCTCCTTCACCGTGGCCCCATTTACCTGTCTGAGCCTCAGGAACCTCATCTGTGACATGAGGAATAATGTATATTTTTGCTGCGATGATTTATGATAAAACATCTGCAAAATGCCCAGCATGTGCCTGGCTCCATAAACAGTAGTCACCATAATAACTACTACTATTGGGTCCATGGTGGTCCATAAAAAAACTGATTTTTAATACTGAGTTATTGTATTAGGAAATAAAGAAGCAGTTTAAGAAATAACTATGAAATTAATTTGTTGACAAAACTCAAATTAAGATACATTAATTACTAAGCAGAGAAGCAGATGCTGATATTATAAGGCAAGTAAGTAACGTGTGAAAAATACCTTCAAAGAGGGAGAAGGGGGTGTCTGGTGTTCTGCATCCGTGTTCTCCATAATCTAAGCACCATTCAGCGAACTGAAAATGAGACCAAGTTAAATTACTGAAGTGATTTCTTCTAGAGACCCCTAAAAGTTGACAGAGATTGTCTCTAACATTTACTCTGAAAAGTCAAAAACTATCTTCAAGGCAGAGAAAGGGGCTGATGCAGAGAAATGGACGGTCTAAAAGAGTACGAATGAAGCATGGGAGGAATTTAATGAGCTGTCTGAGCCATCTCCAAGGTTATCAGAGAAGAAAGAGAGGAACAAAACCACCTTACATCTCCCAGCACTCTTCCAACCCCACCACAAATGCTGCTGAGTAGATTTATGTCCTTAAAAAAAAAAAAAAAAAAAGCTAATTCAACTGAATAGCTTTTTAAATTTTTATTTTTTGATTAAAAATTTTTTTCTTCCACAGCAAAACATTTAATGACACATGGGTAGTCCAAAGTTCTAAATAACTAACTAAGGCAGTCCTGTTCATAGAACTGCCCCACCAATGCCCTCTTCTCTCATTTTCTTTTCTTTTCCTTTTTAAAAAATTTTTATTGGAGTATGGTTGCTTTACAATGTCGTGTTAGCCTCCACTGCACAACAAAATGAATCAGCCACACACATACAGATATCCCCTCCCTTTTGGACTTCCCTCCCATTTAGGTTACCACAGTGCATTAGGTAGAGTTCCCTGTGCTACACAGCATGTTCCCATCAGTTGTCTATTTTATACATAGTATCAATAATGTATATGTGTCAATTCCAGTCTCCCAATTCCTCCCACCCCCCCCTTCCCCCCTTGGTACCCATACATTTGTTCTCTACGTCTGTGTCTCTATTTCTGCCTTGCAAATACAATCGTCTGTACCATTTTTCTAGATTCCACATATATGCGTTATTATATGATATTTGCTTTTCTCTTTCTGACTTACTTCACTCTGTATGACACTCTCTAGGTCCATCCACATCTCTACAAATGACCAACTGAATAGCTTTTGAAGGTTTTTCTTAAACTGTGTTTGTTCTATAGACTTATGGTGTAAAAAAATAAATGAATTAAATCAGATTAACTAGAGACACTTCTACAGCCTCCTGTGCAAAGGTGCGTTCTGTTCAGCGGTTCTGACTCCTACCTTACAGGCCCTGTACAGGTACTTCGCGTCCTGCGTGAGGTTGTACAGCGACAGGAAGGCGTAGGCATTCCCTGCAGCGCCGTGGCACAGCCCGTACCCCTTCTTCAGCAAGCCATACTGCCAGATCACATCAGCACACTGATAGGCATCACTGAGATACCGTTCCTCTTTGAACACCTGCAGAGTCAAGGGACATAGTTTTATTACAAGGGATAGAAAAGAAACCTCCACTGACCTTCCTTCCTGATAGGAGAGAAAGGGAGACAGGGTAAGGGAGGAGACAGGGAGGTGCCTCGGCAAGGAAGGGTAGGAATACAGAGACAGAGAGATGTGTTTTATCAGTGGGGACAAATTACAAGAATTCACTAGGTTTTTTTTTTGTTTTTAAATACATAACTGGGCATGACCTTGTCTGCATGGTGTAAGTTTTATATGTATGTATGTTTGCGTATGCGGGTGTTATTGGTGAAGTAGCCTTATTTACTTGCAACTTGCTGTTATCGTTAGTCAATTTCCAAAGAATAAACACTGTCTTTTCTCTAACAATGATACCCTTCACTACTAGAAAGTTTCTTTATACACTGGAGAAGAAACTGTTTATCAAATTGATTACAAAAACTGATTTGATTATAAAACACTATACTTTTCAGAAAAATAGATACGTCTTAACAATCTATTGTGGCCTCCTATATCTTGATCAAAGGTTTAAAAATATTATTATTTTTGGCCACACTGCATGGCTTGTGGCATCTTAGTTCCCTGACCAGGGATGGAACCTGTGCCCCCTAGAGTGGAAGGATGGAGTCCCAACCACTGGACCGCTTGGGAATTCCTGACATTTTTAATATCTCATTGCAGTAGAGAAGTAGAATAAGACAGTTTAAAAGTTTGTGCATTATATTTAGCTTCCTGAAGGCAAAATCTGATATACTAAACGCTTACTTAGGCCATGAGATGCCAGTCCCTACTTAGAGTCTACAGGTTTGTAATTTGTAGAACGGGCACCAATGAACATAGATATCTTGGTTTACTTCCATTTTTCCCCCTCAAAGAAAAACCTTTTCTTCTTCGATTATGGCTCTGTCATAGCATGCTTTTTAGAAGTGATATTTGAATTTTTAAAATTATGGTAAAATACAGATATAAAAGTTACCATCTTAATCATTTAACGTGGACCATTCAGTGGTATTAATTACATTCCCAATGTTGTATAACCATCACCATTATCTATTGCCAACATTTTTTCAACATTCCAAACAGAAACTTCGTACCCATTAAGCAATAATTCTCACCCTCCCAGCCCCTAGTAACTTTTATTCTACTCTCTATGAATTTGCCTGTTCTAGATACCTCATGTTAACCATCACATCATATAAGTGGAATCCTACAGTATTTGTCCTTTTGGATATGGCTTACTTCGCTTGGCATAATGTTTACAAGGTTCATGCATGTTGTAGTATGGATCAGAAGTTAATTCTTTTTTATGGCTAAATAATAGTCCATTGTATGTATCCACCATATTTTGTCCATCCATTCATCTGTTGATGGACACTTGGATTGTTTCTACTTTCTGGCTACTGTGAATAATGCTGCTGTGGAACACTGCTGTACAAGTATCTGTTTGAAACCTTGTTTCTACTTCTTTTGGGTATATATACCTAGGAGTGGAATTGCTGGATCATATGTTAATTGTGTTTCATTTTTTGAGGAACCGCCAAACTGCTTTCTACAGTAGCTTTACCATTTACATCCCACCAGCAATGCCCAAGGAGATTCTTTCTATTTTTAATTGAGCTCCTGGGATATTTATCTTGGCTCTGCCACTGATGCTAATCTTGGCTCCTCTACCTGTCCGTGAAGCAGTCCCCTGTTCTATGAAATAATGTGTGCTGTGGTACAGATGGATACTGTGAAAATGAATTCTAATGCATACAGCAAAGTGATTTTAGGTCCAACAAATGGTTTGTCTATATATTGTTCAAGAATTATACAGAAAACTAATTTAAATTATAGAATTTTATATTATGTTTTCCAATTTATTTCTAAAAATGAGAAAATTCACGGTACCTTATAGGCCTGAATGAGCATGTAGATTACCCCAGGAGAACCGTGGCACCAGTGGACTAGCAGATCCCGAGTATCGTCCACACAAGGAGGGTAATTGCCGGAAGGGAATTTCAGCTGGCAGACATAGTCTACACTGGGCTTGACCAAACTATGTAACTTCCCATGGCTCACTTGAAGGCTGGGCTAAAAACAAGAAAGGGAATTATCAGTTCTGCGGAAACAAACAGACCTTCCTAAGGCTCAGGGATGAGTTTTAAATAAGAAGGAAAATATGACCAAAATGAACTGAAAGTCATTAAGAGGTTCTGGATTCCATCCAATTTTTTTACCTATTGGTCCAAACTAAAATTAGGCTATCCGTTAATACTTGGAGCCTTATGTACGTATTATTTTTCGATATTTATTGTTATCTATATACATATGAATAATTTTCCAAAGCCAATGCTTAAGAATGTGAGTGTATGAGAAGTTTCCTAAGGTTCTGATACCTTAAATACACTTTAAAGACCACAAAGAGATGCATTAGACAAACCAGGCACAACTTGCATTTAGAGAAGTGATAGGTGATATTTCCAATAGGAGAGGATGCTAACAAGTTGGGAGACCTGGGATCTAGATCCCGGCATTGGTGTGACTCTAGATTAAGCCTTTCTGCAAAAGATCTGGGACTGATACTTATGAAGGATTATTTTGATACAACAATGTATGGATTTATAGGACTCGTTGCCATATGGCATATGAGCCTTCATTTTTGATACAATTTTTAGTTTCTCCTTTTGGTCCTGGTCTTAATTCAATGCACCTCACACTTCTTTAAACAACAAACTCAGTCTTGTCTTTGCCAGGCAGGGGGCGAGCACCTGGGATGAGAGGGAGGCAGTGCTGTGAAGCACAGGCAGAGGCGGCAGGGAACGAGGAGATACCGACCATAAGGCGCTCACAGATACCGAACACGCAACGAAGTTCTTTAGGGCACATTTAGATTTCACTTTACCCAAAGAATATTGTTCAAGCTCAGTTTAAAACTCTAGAGGTGAATGACTGGATTCTCCTCAAACTTGCAGAAGTTATCCAAAATGGCCTAAAAATAATGTTTTATGTTGATACATAGGCACCTACCAGAATGTACTTTTAGGATTAAAAATTAAATCATTTCAAATGGATAATTATGTGCAAATGGAAAATTCAATACTTGGGTTTCCAGGTTTCTTACTACAACCGACACATGGAGGCAGAGGGTAAGACACCTGATGATCTGCTTCAAAGAAAGGTCATGAGGCCATCCAGTCATTAACATGTATGATTCTAATTCACCTTGAAACTTCAAGGTTTTTCTTCTTTCCTGAAAACTTTCAAGAATCTATATTTACTTCTGGAAATAGAGAGCCAACAAGGGAGTGTGCCAGCAAGGTAAAGGAATTTAAGTCTGAATTGTCAAAACCCCTAATTATAAAACTCTGAATTGAGAAGTGCAGAATAAATACAAGAGCTGGTCTCCTACTGCCACTAACATTCAGTGACTCTGCATTGAAAAGCAATAATAACCCTGTTTTTCAGCTTTGTTGTCCTTGTTTAGTTATAGGGAGAGGATAGGTCTGATGTTGATTTTGCATTATTATAGCCAGCTACTCAACCAGCTATTGGTATTTATATCCAACCACTCTTGTAGAACATATCAATGAAACACTTTTCTTTATGCCACATTGTACTCTGGGAAGTTGAGGGGGGCACCTTTACCATCATTAAAAATTCAATATTCTTTTACCATGAATTCTTATTCTTACACAAAGTGCCGATTTCTCCTTAAGGAGAGTTAAACAAGCCCCTGGAAATGATGCTCTCATGAGAAGCCCTCTTCTGACCTCCCCTTCCGGGTTATGCCTGATGCAGTAAACTCTATTTGCCCTTAGTCTATTTGGCTTTGGCTGATGTCCCCCAATAGTTTTAGATCCGAAGAACCGTTGAGCATGGCATATTCAGCTATTTTTCAGGTAAGTTACACAAAATCCACCAAAAAGGCTCCTTAGTTTTGCTCTCTAACTGAGCTTTAGGCAGCATATTCTCCTTTGTTTTCTACTGATTTTGTTCTTACTCCTGAAATTTGTCTCAATGGGTTGTGCCTTATCGTGTGGAATAATACTAATTCAAGGCATCTGCTGAGAGAGAGCAGAGCAGAAGGCACTTCATCTAAAAGAATAGGTCAAAACACTTTAGTCTGCACAAGCGGCGTGAGGTGGGCAAGTGTGCTCACCTACAAATCAATCATCTCAAAGCACACTGGCTTTTATTTTTACACACTTTAAATGCACTTTCACAAGCACTGTCCCTGTTTACCTAGGCCAGGTGATTACCAGGAGAGTGATGCAGTGGTTGGCAAAATGAAAAAATAGGGCTGGAGCACCTGTCTTCTCACCCTAGAGAGTACAGTCAGGAATCACATTCTAGCTGCATCATCATCCCCTCTTACCTGCATCAGGTAGTAATAAATTCCTGCCAGGCCATGAGCGGCCCCCACGTAATATTCTTGGTACCATTCATACAACAGTGGAGTCCTTCCTGTGAAGTTTCTCTTTCTAGCTAGGTCTTCTCCAGAGGTTAAGACTGTTTCACAAATCTGCAGGGAGAAATTGACCGAAATAAGGAAAGAATGAGAATGGCGCCAAGGAACTTTTTGAGGTACTGGAGAACATGGCAAATTCGACACCACCTGATGGCCATGGACGGGCACAGTTTGCTTCTGTACTCA
The DNA here is from genome assembly GCF_963455315.2 of Globicephala melas. Taxonomy (NCBI): domain Eukaryota; kingdom Metazoa; phylum Chordata; class Mammalia; order Artiodactyla; family Delphinidae; genus Globicephala; species Globicephala melas. Next base: position 26,358,775 of record NC_083320.1, on the reverse strand, counting down.
GAGAAGCACATGGGATTATTCTGCCTAAAAGAGGGAGAGTCTGGAAGATTTTGAACTCTTTCTACTACAGCTCACAAGAATTCACCTGTCAAAGGAAAGCAAAGCTCCTTCAGATACAAGAGGAACACCTGCACCTCGGAGGTGAAATCTGGCCCGTATTTTCCTCTGAATGGCCTCTAAACTCTCAAATGGAGCAGCTGGACTTCTTAGTCCAAGTCACTCTCTATACAGTTTCCAACAGCACTCCAAGTGAAGCTGCTGGTTCTCTGATCATGCCTGACCTTCAGAGGTTAAGATACACCTTACCTTCCAGCTACCTGGGATGTGCCAACCAGGGAAACAAAACCAATAGTTTAGGCAGATAGTAGGTGGGATCCTAAAAAGACTCCAAAAAGCACAAAAACGCAGTACCTGCTGAATATGGCTTTGAGGAATCTTTTCCACTCCGAAGTTCTTATTCACAAAGAGAAGAGCACAGATGTAGCCCATTCGTCCATAGAGCATTTCATTTGGAGCATGGGGATCAATCTTATTTAGGTGAATTAGCCTGGGAATAAAAATACATGCTTAAGGTAATGTAAAAGGGACCAGGCAGAGATATATACTTAAAAAATGATATGTTTAAAACAACACACACAAATATATATATAGTTATATATATACACATATATGGAATTATTATATTATTTTAAATATATAATAATAAAATATATAAAATATAAATATTTAAATATACTTACATATTATGACCTATATATTGTTATACTTTAAATACTAAGAGGGCTGGGCCAGACCACAAAGGGTAATAATCAGGGTTCAAAGATGAACCATCAACTACATTTCTTTTCTTCAGCCCACAATGGAACTGACAAATAAGAAGTCCAAAGAATGAAGGAATACATGAGTGTGGCTGGGACCACCTGCAGCCTCCCTAGCCCCTCATGGAGGCATGCTCTGAGACCAGCAGTTGGGGTCAGAGAAGCCAAGACCTACTGGCTATTATAACATTCAGTCTGAGGAAAGGACTAAGGCAACACTCAAAGGGCCTATTTCCATAAAATGAAATGCGTGCTGCACCCCAGTTATCTCCTTGCTTGATTTATTTCTTAAATACGTCAACTGGCCTAGCTGAAGTGTTTGTATAGCAGCCTGAGTTACCACAAACGGTAGCACATACCGACAGCACAAAGGGATCAGTCGGTCTCCCAGCTATTACTCCTTCTCTTTGGAAAGAACCATGATTACCAGTATCTTGTATATTCCTAGAACTATTGTATGCACATATACGAATACATATACTTATTTATAAACATATTTCCCCAAGTGTTTTGTGGCTTTGTTATTTAACAATACATCTCGACAACCCTTCCTTAGCATTACATACAGAGTGATCTCATTCTTTATCACAGTTGTACAGTATTCCACTGAATGAATGTATTATAATTTATTAGCTCCCTATTGATAGACTCAGTTAAACTTCTCAAAAAAAAAAAGTTGTTTTCGGTTCTGGTTCCAGGTCAGGTGGAGTAACTAAGCACATGCCAACCTGCCTCTCCCAGTCAGTATGTGTAGCTCCAAAACCTAGAGAGAATGTGTGAAGCTGCTACTGAGAACCCTGAAAACTAACCAGTAGCTGGCAGAATGGGGATGACCAGAATCCGAAGTACTGCCAAATCAGTGGAGAGTTTACCACATTTTCCCCTCTGGTATTTCCCTGGCCTGAACTCAGTGCCGCCTGAAACCTGGAAGTGGGCATCAAAGTGCTGACAGAGACAGTCCCGGCAAGAGCCCTTTAGGTTTTTTTTTTTTGCGGTACACGGGCCTCTCACTGCTGTGGCCTCTCCTGTTGCGGAGCACAGGCTCCGGGCGCGCAGGCTCAGTGGCCATGGCTCACGGGCCCAGCCGCTCCGTGGCATGTGGGATCTTCCCGGACCGGGGCACGAACCCGTGTCCCCTGCATCGGCAGGCGGACTCTCAACCACTGCGCCACCAGGGAAGCCCCAGCCCTTTAGTTTTATCTCAAGAAAGACCAGGAAGGGGAACTCTTAGTATCAGAGAGAGTGGGTAAAACACCTCATTTTTCTTTATTTGCATTTTTCTGTTCTTTCACTCCTTAGGCCACAAGCAATCTCATGGTGGCAGCAGAAGCCACGGCAACAGGAGCCAAAACTCTGAGGGAGGGACCTGTCCTCATTGACTGGAGGGGCTGTGGTCCCAGGGGTGAGGGGGTGAGGGAAGGCCCATTGCCTCACTTCTCCTTCTAGCCTCCCCATCACTTGACTCCCAAGATGCAGGCACATTCGTGGGAAGTGTGTGCCTGAGTAGGATAACCAAAGCCTCAGATTTCTATCCAGAGAACCAACAAGGGAAGTACCAGGGAACCAGAAAGTAGGTGGAGCTCACAGAGGGATAAGAGCTCAGGGACGCAACTGTACTTGCAGTCTGAACTCTGAGAATGAACCTTTTTTTTTTTTTTGGTCGGGGGGGGGCAGGAAATATGATAGGTAGGGAAAATGTCCTTGCTATTCTACATTTTTCATCACATTTTTCATCACATACATTTTTCATGAAATTTTGAAAGCACATCCCAATTATCCTTCAATTATTCTATAAATTCAATGTGAGACCATTTAAATTATTAAAACAATTTAATTTTTTGTGAAACTGGACAAAATGATATTGGTATACTATAAAAGTATGGGGGGTAGAGTCAGGGAATTTCTGGAAAAGAGTAGTAATGAGAAGACATTAGCCTTACCAAAAAAATGACCTTGTCACCAGGTAGTTTATGACACTAAACATGCTATTTAATCTCTATACTTTAAATTTCTCATCTATAAAATGAATGGTCCCTTCTGATTTAAAAATGTATTTTTAAAGTAGTTACGTATAAACGATGCCTGTGTATGTATATTATTTAACTTTATATACTAAGAATGGTTAATAAGCATTTGAAGTATCAAAAATCATATCCCTGGAGTGATTGGTTATATCTGAAGTATTCTAGTAAGGAATCAACGTTCAGAGAGACTTGGCACTTCAAATAACTTTATCAAAATTTACACCAGAGGATTTGATAATAAGTGTAGTAAGGAATGTTAGAAAATGGATTTCATTGGTGGAATGAGTGGTGAAGATGGGTGGGACATCTGGGAGATGGTACGGGCTCTAGCACCGTTTGATGAGTAAGATCTAAGAAGGGTCAAAGGATGATGTGGCTTTCTCTGAGCCACAAGAACAGGGCAGAGGACCAATCGTGTGTGTGTGTGTGTGTGTGTGTGTGTGTGTGTGTGTGTGTGTGTGTGTGTGTGTGTGTGTGTGTGTGTGTGTCTTCTTCCTAATGTTTGTACATTTGGTAGAGTTTGGTTAACTGCTTGTGCCTTCATTTACTCAGTGGTAAGGTGATAGCTGAGAGGGTATATAGCCCCTACCTCTAATCTCTGGAGGCAACCAATATCTACAAACAAGAAAACAAAAACCTAACAATTGCTACCACCAGGCTATACATCAGTAGGTAGAGAGTCCTAACTCTGAAAGGAAGGTACTTGTGAAAGAGAAAACAATCCTCCTCTCCCAACCCCTCCCTCCCCACTTCCACAAGCCTGTGGTGGGAGGGGAACACTTAGGCTTAAAAATGAAGACGACATATTTAAATAAGCAGAATGAGATGATTTTAGTGAGTAAAAAGGGCTTACAGTTATGAAACAATGACTGAGAAAAAGTTATGAAAGCATCCTTAAGGGAACTTACTCCCCAACAGGAAAGAGGGGTTTGAAAAAGCTTGGCTGGTTGCAGTTACTGACAAAGTTAAATTTGTCTATATTATATCTCAACAAATGGAGGCATCTCAATCAAATTGGTTAAATATGCAAATGTTGGCTCATGCATTTTTCTCTATTACAAACGCAGGCATTTAACTCACAGTGGAACAGTGGTTATGTTAGGAATAGGGCCACAGTGGTCAGAGGTTGCTTTCAATTTGCTTGTAATACCTTGATTGACTTTTTTCCCCCCAGTGCCAACAGAGTTATCTGGGTGGTTATGGACCAGTTTTTTCTACTTCAATACTACACACACACATACACACACACACACACAAACAATACCCCTAATATTTTTAAATAACTTAATAACATTTATTAAGAAAAATTCTATTTTTTTCTCACACCAGAACTGGCAGCTCAGTAATGTTGAGAACTTAATAAAATCTGTTACTAGATACAAACTTAACTGTTGTAGTAAACAGAATGAACATCTCAGAGTTTTCATAGGAATTTATTATCGAGTTTTAATATAAATGTATCAAACCGTATAGAATTTAGAGATAGAAAAGCACTCTTGATTTTTGTAAAGGGTATTGAAAGAACTATTCAAAGAGGGAAATGACTATCAATTTTTTAAACAAACACTGCTCTGTGGGAGTTACTAAAAACAATTATTGCATATTGCATTAACTCCAATGATGTTCTCACCTAAATAAAATGTGTTTGAACCACTGAATTAGAAAACACCATTCCTTTATTTGCCAATGCTATGACCTGCATTACCACTAGGTGGCGATATATAACTAGCATACCAATTATTTTGCAACCAAACACATTTGCATCCGGGAAGTTGATAGCAGGTACCTTTCAAATACTCGAAAATAAAGTATTGTTCAGTGCATCTCATTATAATAATACTTAAGAAGGAAGTATTCCATTTTTTCTGTATTTAAATTCATTAAAACTCATTAGTTGCATGTATCTAACCCAGTGTTCATAGTGCACTATTTACAATAGCCAAGACATGGAAGCAACCAAGCAACCTAAGAGCCCAGTGACAGATGAATGGATAAAGAAGATGTGGCATATATACACAATGGAATACTACTCAGCCATAAAAAAGAATGAAATAATGCCATTTGCGGCAACATGGCTGGACCTAGAGATTATTATTATAAATGAAGTAAGTCAGACAGAAGGACAAATATATGATATCACTTATATATGGAATTTAAAAAAATGATAAAATGAACTTGTTTACAAAACAGAAACAGTCTCACAGACAGAGAAAACAAACTTATGGTTACCAAAGGGGAAAGGGTGGGGGGAGGGATTAATTAGGAGTTTGGGATTAAAATATACACCCTACTACATATAAAATAGATAATCAACAAGGACCTACTAGGTAGCACAGGGAACTGTACTCAATATCTTATAATAACCTATAATAGAAAAGATTCTAAAAAAGAATATATATATATTATATATATATAACTGAATCACTTTATTGTACACCTGAAACACAATATTGTAAATCAACCGTATTTCAATAAACGTTAAAAACAAAGTCAGAAAGAGAAAGACAAAGGAAAAAAACTGTTGGTACGTTCCCTAAAAAAATGAAAAATAAAACTTATTAGTTGGATCTGACAATTACTAAAAGCAGGACTTTAAATCCATGTTTTACATGCTATATTCTTAAGATAAAATGAAGAAATGACAGCATTTATCAATCAAATGGTTATTTTATATGTTTTCAGAAACTCTCAAACCCGTATCATTGCAGCTCCATTTATTTGTTTTGCTATGTTGATATTAATAGCAACTGATCTTTAGAAGAGGCAAGTCACTGAAGGAAGAAAAAAGACATATAAAAACAGGATAATTCTGTTCCACTCCTAGCAATATTTCCCCAGGGTGTTACTGGGAGAGTTTTTGCCTTTTGTCATCAAAAGTTTGTAACTTTTTAAAAAGAAGTCCTTTTCCTACTCATCACACTACAAAAGAAACAGGGTATAACATTTTCTGACCAGAAAGCCAAAGTGCTTCATCACTCTAAGTGCTGGCCCCAAAGCACGCTATATGCTATAGTCACTTAACTGGGCACAAAACAGGCAATGCTCTTTATTTGTGTAGTGACACCAGCTATCTCTATATAGAAGGAAGGGAGAAAACAGACAGTATAAATCAAGCAGTAGGAAGAACTAGTGCTATTTATTATCTTCCCCAACACTTGCTTCAGACAACTGCAGGACAATTTGAACATGATCGCACACACATGCACACACACTCCTTCTGGGGAGTCACAGACCCCTCCAAGAAAAGTGTAATAAATGTTCTCTCCATGTTGAATGCAGTTTGGGGGTTTTCTATATACCTCTGGAAGCCCTAAGATTCTCAAAATTCCAAAGCGAAGAACCCCTACCTTAGGGAAACTGGTTTCTTTGGATTTCAGTTTGTCTAAGGATTAGACTTTCATTAATCCCAAAGGTCCTTTTGGTTTCTAAAACTCAAGATTATGATTCTGAAAGACCACTATATTAAGCAAATACAGGAATGGTAAGATGAAATACTATGCTGGCAGTAGAGCACAACACAGACACCACACGGAGAATATGAGTGTCTGTGATATAAAAGGGCTGTGTGATGTGAGGAAAAAGGTGAGGTAGAAAGTAAAACAAGTAAGTAGGTTTATTAAATAATTGATGACATCAAGTAATGTTGGATTTCCTGAAGTTGAACTGAAAAGACTTAGAAATTTTTCCCTTAAAAGGGAGGAGATGTGGAAGTAATTTACAAATAATTCTTTTTTTCTTTCTGGTCTGCCATGAACTCTCGAAATCTAAAAAATTAAATCTGCATCCACAAACAGGCTATTTCCTATCATATATCCACATTTTATATTTTTAACCTTAGCAAGTCTATAAATAAAATACTGTTGAAATGTAATAAAAAAAGATATAAATAAGAAAAACACCTTCAATACCAAGGTATCAAAAAAAAAAAAGAAATTTTAGTTTACTCTCTTAAGAGTGTTTTATAATAAACCAGTATTAATATATGGTATTATTCCCCAAAAAGTGTTAGAACCACAGGCCTGAAGATGTCCTGAGGAAAAAGGGCTGCCTACATGACAAGCGTGGCAAATTCTGTTCCCTAGAGTCCCCTGGGTTTCCCCCAAGTATAAAAGCTACTGAACACTCTGAGCAGTCAGTAAAGGCACATACGTAACTTTGTTTAATTAGTGTTTCCCCACTGTGTCTGAATACACAACTCTTGTTTTCATTTAATACCTATTAACATTCTTCACATACCAAACTATTACTATTTGGCTGTACATATTTTGAGAGAGGCTGGCATTATAATAATAGACTATAAAGGCCACTACAATTTATTTTTATGAAAGTTAAGAGTGATTCACTGAATGAGACTAGCTTGTGAACCTCTAAAGCAGAGGGATCCTCAACAAATAAAATCAGAAATGATAATGCTATTCTAACAGTGATTTATAAGAATGAACAGTGGGAATCAAAAACCATGGTCAACTCAGAGATGATCACTAATTAAAATGTTGCCAGACCCACTTAAAAAATGGGCTAAACTTTAACAGACACTTCACCAAAGAAGATATACAAATGGCAAAAAAGTATATGAAAAGATGCCCCGAGACATATGTCATCAGAGAAATGCAAATTAAGCTAACAATGAGATACGAGTACACATCTATTAAAATGGCCAAAATCTGGAACACTGACAACACCAAATGCTGCCAAAGATGTGGAGCAACAGGAACTCTCATTCACTGCTGCTGGGAATGCAAAATAGCACAGCCACTTTTGAAGACAGTTTGTAAGTTTCTCCTAAAACTAAACATAGTCTTACCATACAATCCAGCAATCATGCTCCTTGGTATTTACCAGAAACAGCTGGATTATGTCCACACAAAAACCTGCAAATGGATGTTTTTAACAGCTTTGTTTATAATTGCCGAAACTTGGAAGAAACTAAGGTGTCCTTCAGTAGGTGAATGAACACATAAACTGTGGTACATCCAGACAATGGAATATTGTTCAGCTCTAAAAAAAAAAATGAGCTATCAAGCCATGAAAAGACATGGAGAAATCTAAATGCATATTACTAAGTGAAAGAAGCCAATCTGAAAAGGCTACATACTATACGATTCCAACACTGTGACATTCTGCAAAAGGCAAAACTGTGGAGACAGTAAAAAGACCAATAGTTGCTAGGGGTTAGGAAGAAGAGAGAAGGGATTAATAGGCAGAGCGCAGAAGATTTTTAGGGCAGTGAAACTACTCTGTATGATACTATAATGCTGGATACATGTCATTACACATTTATCCAAACCCATGAAATGTACAATGCCAAGAGTGAACTACAGACTTTGGGTGATTATGAGGTGTCAATGCAGGTTTATCAATTGCAGCAAGTGTACTCTGGTGGAGGATGTTGATAACAGGGGAGGCTATGCACGTGTGGGTCAGTGGGTGTATGGGAAATCTCTGTACCTTCCTCTCAATTTTGCTGTGAATTGAAAACTGCTCTAAAAAGTCAAGTCTATTAAAACAAAGTCAACAAAACAAGTCAACAAAACAAAGAAATCTCTGCTGTAATTGCAACTATCTACATGTTAGCATACTTATGGGGAGCCTAACAGCACGGCATGAAGAGTTGCATGGCAGCCAGATTTCTTAGTAGAATTCTGAAAGAGTGTTCAATAAACTCTACTACAGCAAAAACTGTAGTTTATTTGTACAAAAGTTTCATAATTCTTCATGATTCACAAAATTCTAGTGGGCTGCCCTGATTTACATTAAAAATGAAAATCTGGATTTGCATGTCATTTGCCTGTAAGCAAAGCAGTTTTGACTCTGTGTTCCCTTCGGAGGCCTCTCTCAGCCCACTGCAGCACGTGCACCATGTTTCTTCAAATTATTGATCCTGGATAGCACCTTGGATTAGTAATCACATGATTAGGCTTTTGATCTCATTTATGCTAAGGAACTGATGTTTGATCTGGAACATTTCAGTGTCATTATATCTTCTTTTTTTAAATTTTTTTAATTAATTTATTTTTTGGCTGCGTTGGGTATTCCTTGCTGCATGTGGGTTTTCTCTAGTTGTGGCGAGTGGGGACTACTCTTGGTTGCAGTGTGCGGGCTTCTCATTGCGGTGGCTTCTTCTGTTGCGGAGCACGGGCTCTAGGGCGTGCGGGCTTCAGTAGTTGTGGCTTGTGGGCTCTAGAGCGCAGGCTCAGTAGTTGTGGCACATGGGCTTAGTTGCTCCTCAGCATGTGGGATCTTCCCGGACCAGGGCTCAAACCCGTGTCCCCGGCCTTGGCAGGTGAATTCTTAACCACTGCGCCACCAGGGAAGCCCAGTGTCATTATACCTTGCAATAAAACAAGGATTATAATGGTTGTTCCTTAACCACAGCTCAGGAATAATGTGATTGATCAAATGACAGCAGTAAGATTTACTGCTCAGAGAAAAGTAAATTCAATGAAGTGTTCTTTTGCTAACACACACAGAATTAAGGCATAATGTTTAGATAACAATTCTCAGAAAGAAACATGATTACCGGGTGATGCAGTCTTCTGCCCGCTTCTCATTGTTCATCTTGTGATGCACCACAGCAGCCACTGCCAGGGGACCCCCATCCCCACAAAGGAAGGTGATGGAATGCTTGGTCAAACAGTTCAGACTTTGCTTTACATAGTCATGTGCCTTCTGTAGGTAGGTAGGGTCCCCAAACACATCATAGAGGTGTAAGTAAAGCACAGCAATACCTGAAAAGCAAAAAGAAAATCATGTACAGATGAGGAAAGAGCAGTTGACTATATTATTTTGGTGTACTGTCTACTCAGCAGTGTTGATTTTTGATAAGCTATAACAAATACGTAAATTATCTGGAAGTTCAGATGACCTCAGTCTAGACTCAGCTTTATTACTAAGCAGCTCTAAGAACAGTAGGCAGACACTTCCTTGTTCTCAGTTTCCTCATCATTACAACTCTAAATTAAAATAGGAACCCTAAGAACTCTAAACCCAAGTTTAATATTAATCCTTGTTGCACTCTTGGCTATTGTGCTGATGTATTCTTTTTGATGGTTAAAATGATAGGTAATCAACCTTTGGTAAATAATCACCTATTTATTTTACAAATAATAATTTATGTAATTAATAATAAACAAGAAATGTTTGTTCTTATGAGCTAAAGAAATTCAAAGACTAGGGAATGAAAAACTAGATTTTTCTTTATATAGAAGATCATTTTTTGCATGAGAAGACAGGTTGAGTAACCAAATCCTCTATCCCAGTATTGTTCCAGGCAGGGGATTATAAGAAAACTATTAAGTTATTTGAGATCTAAGAAAATATATTCAGTTTCCCAGTTTTTTTCACTGTCAAGGACCCAGCCACTTGAGGAACTATAACCAGAAAAGCTGCCAATGCCTTTTGCTTTGGGCTTTACTTGATTTGCTTATCCTACTCTTGAAGCCTGCTATATGTAATTGAGGCCTTGTCTGCATGTCCTCATTCCAAATTCCTGCCACAGTAGATAGAGCCTTTCCTCTGAAGCTGACTAGTCTCAGGGCAGACTCAAGGATGTGGGGTAGGGAGCCTGTCTTCCTGCAGCATTTCCAGAAACTCATTTCTCCCCTTAAAGTACGTTTTCCATCTCATTTACCAGTTTTAGAAGACACTGAACCTCTGTCTAAATCTAAATTCACAGAGCCAATCTCTTTATGGATTTCAATGCAGTAAAAATGCAGTTTGCAAAATTACTTTTCACTGTACTGAGGACAATTTTAAATTTAGATAGTTTTCTTATCTTGCATGGGTAATTTCCAAAGCTTTGTGCTACAGACAATTCAATTTCACATGTATATTAAGGCCAAATTTTCATTTTCTGCCAAAGTTAATAACCTTGTCTATTCTTTCAGAGTGACTTGGTGTTAGTAATTCTACAAGCTGCTGATCAGATGTACCAATACTTAAGCTTTGTAGACATAAGTGTACAAAACCTGTACGTGGGTAAGAAAAAAATTCTGCTTTTCACAAATGATCAATGTCAAGAGCTTCTTCTAGAATTAGGTCCTTAATAGGCTTCATCTCCACCCATACCAGGCATCTGCAGGCAGTCCGTTCAAATTGTTACCCTTTCATTTTGCCCTCCTGTTCCCATCACTGCCTGTACTCCCCTAATTAAGTTATGTAGGCACCGAGGCCAGATAATGACATGACTGAGATCTGAGAAAATAAAAAGTGATTAAATACAAGCCCAATGAAGGTTTTCCTTTTCAGACCTTTGTCTCTTATTATCAACAATTCCTCTTGGCCTAAACATTTAACAAACAAAACCCATTAAGGTGTGCAATTTTAAGGTTTGATGCATTTCTCATGAAAAGCAGGTAATCATTTCCCAAGTCTCACAATATTTCATTTAGATGAAATTTTTTTTTTCTTTTTGATCAGCAGAGAATTAGCTTTCCATCACCTCAGGTTCTATTTCTCTCTGTCTCTTCATTCTGGGCCTCCGTGTCTGCATATTTTGATGAAGCAGTCTTCTGTAGGTTGTAGTTTACAGTGCCTACCTTCTTCCCTGCTACAAGACACTAAAGGATGAAAAGGGTTTCAAGTGAGGAGTGCTGCTGCCAATCAGAAAAATCCTCCTGGACAACCTATTACAAATCAGCCTAGGTCAGGAAAATAAGACAAAACGCCTAAGTCAAAGACATTTAATGCCTCATCAATATTTTATATCCCAGGTGGCCTAATTTAGTAATAGAAAAAATGGGGGAATCGCCTGTGACCAAATATCTTGAACTTGATTCTTATGATCTTCTAACCTTTGACAATATTCACGCATATAACAACACCTTTGCATAAATACTGAAGGCTGAGCGATAATTGGCAAGGTGGGAAATAAAAACACAACTTCAAGGGCTCTGCAGGGTAAACTCATCCAGTCCTTATGTGTACTCACAACCGTGGCCTCAGTCCATGCTTTTAAAAACTCTTTTCAAAATGTAATTTTTCTCAAAATAAATTTGTTCTTCATGGAAGAAGTCAAACAGTACTATAAGGCTTAATATGCATTTGCAGTCTCCTGCCCCAGTCTATTCCTGTCTCCCAGAAGCAACCACTTTCAATCATTTTATCTATTTCCTCTAATATCTGCCTCCATATTTCTAATAATATGCTATGTACTTTCTCTTGATTTTTCTTTATCAGTTATTTTTGATTCACATCTCACTCTGGAAGATAAGGATTTAGCGCTTATAATAGACACTGCTAAGTGGTCCCCCCAAATCTATCTTCCTCTTCTCTAAACAATACTGCCCTGGCTTTTAGCTAGGCACATGGCGGCCCAGAACAGTCTCCTTTGCAGATGGGTATGGCCATGTGCATGGGTAGGTTCTGACCAATAAGACACAGTGGGAATAATGGGGGTAAATTCAGAAAATGTTCTTGAAGGGAGGGGACCTGCCATTTCTTCCTTCCTGGCTGGAATGCAGATGTGATGGTGTAGCTGGGGCAGCCATTTTAGACCATGACGTGGCAGCTCTGTGATGAGGATGGTAAAGCATCAAGATCAAAGAAGCTTAGAACCCGAAGGACTGTGAAGCTGCCACACACCGATTGCCTTACGCAAGACAGAAATTCTGTTGTGTTAAAGCCACTGTTATTTTAGGTGCATTCCCCTTATGCTAGTAAGCCTACTCCTAAAGAATACAGCTCTCTTCAAAGCTGGGGAGGTAGGCTGAAGGGAGACCACATAGGGTCTTGTAAACCAGCTCAGGATTATGGGTTTTATTTGAAAAGCACCTTTCAAGAGCATAACTAAATTTGTGTTTTTAAAAGTTCACCGTAATTGAACTGTAGGGTTTGGAAAAGAGTATATGGCACAGTGGATGCAGGAGGAGCAATTTCAGGAGGATAGTTCAGGAGCACAAGCGAGAGACAAGAGTAGCTGCAGGAGATGATGTGAGACTGAACTGGAAAGATACTTGTCTTGGAAGGTAAAAGTCAACAGAACCTGGTAGGGAACGACTGAGAGGGAAATATCAAGATGACTCCCAGATGCCTAACTTCAACAGCTAGATGGGCAATGGTGCCGTCCTCTGAGATGGCAAACACCTCTAGGGGAGGGCCAGGTTTGGGAGGGAAGATTACAGTTGTATCCATTCATAAACTCATCTCCAAATACGATTCCAGTCCCTAAAGGACATTTAATATAATGAGAAAGAATGTTTCTTACTGGCTTCTAGGATAACAACCATCAAAACTGGTCACGAGGCTCAATACAGGATGATGAACGGAGTTTAAACTTTTTAATGTTTTTTTCTTTAATCACAGAATATGTTACTTAATCAAGAATATTCTTGGGCTTAAATCTGAGCAGCAGATAAAATGTCCTTCTATACTGTTTGCTAAGCAAAAGGTAGACTAATCAAGATGTGCTTCCTTCTTCTACCCCTTTCACCTCTTCTTCTAGACCAGAAAAGATTGAAATGAGATTTAAAATTGATTGAATTTAATTGTAAAAATATGCTCCAAATTGTTTTAGACTTCAGAATTATTTTGTTAAAAAAATGGAAGACCACCCTACCTTTTATGAATCTGGATGAAGTTTGACATTTTCATTGATATAAAATTTAAGTTAAATATTCTTCTATTTTTCAGCTGGTCCACTCCATGATAATGACTGTCACAAAGCCATGAAAACTCATGCTTTTGGTCTTAATTTTACTATCTTGTTAGATTTGCTCATATAAATGACTTAAACATTCTGATATATTTAAAAAATAATCCACCTGAAGAGATATGCTGAGAAATCAATAAAGCAAAATCGAATCCATTATTTTCCCATTAATTCTCAAGTCATTAAAGGTGACTTTACAATAAATATTTGGATAATATCCTAATTCTGTTAAGTAATGAGTACCTTCCTTCAGGAACAAGAGATTATTCCTACTCTGGATGATGTCTTACTTTATTTCCCAGAGGGTATAGGAAAGTTGTTAGAGGGATATCATCTCTATTTTACATGCAAAACCAGACAAATTTAAGTAATATCAGTAAAGTACCATTTAGAATTAAGCACGTGAAGTCAGTAATTGTTTTAGAAATGGTATGTTAATTCCGTAGTTATTCACAGCCTTGGAAGCTGACTTGGTGGAGAAGGAACAGACAGGTAGGCAGAGTATCCGCTCTATCCCAGGGGAAAAAAAACACCATCAGGAAGTAGTTACGGGTGGGGTGTGGACTGAAAGCGGAGCTTCATTTGTGGGAAGCCCGAAATGGAGCAAATGCAGAGAGTACTCCCAGCACGTGGAATTATCTGAGCAAATCCTCGTGGACAAGAAGACTAGAGGATGACCTGGTTAGGCTGGACTCCTTGGGGGTTCAAATTATTAAAAACTAGACATAGAAATTTAGATCTGATGTTAATTGACTGTCAGTTTATGTAGAGGAGGAGTATTCAAAAACAGCAACTTTCAAAGATAAATTTGGCTACATGTGTTAGTCCAGGTCCTCTAGGATGGGACTGAATATATAGGACTTTATTAGGGACATATATAACATGAAGAGTACTGCAGGGCACCATACCAGCAATTGCATGCTTTGGCTTGGAAGTGACCTCTTCTGGTCCAGGGGTTCCACCCGAGCCCCTGGACCAGAAGAGGTGGCCTCATCTAACTACAATGAAGTTGAGAGGTCTTGTCCTCCCGGGACCCCAGAAGGAGAGGGACAACCCGATATGGACGAGCACTAGAAGTGTCTAACACGGGGCCTGGCAGGGAGGTGGCAGAAAGAGGGAGCCAGACCTTGGACAGGTCAGGTTTGAGATGTTCATTAGACATCCAAGTGAAGATGTCAAGTAGGCAGCTGGATATATGAGTCTGAGTTCGGGGAAGAGAGGCTGGACAAATGTCCTCCAAAAAATGAGAAAAGAACCTACTTATCTCCTGTGATCTCAGAGGCCGGTAGAAACCCAGATATCTATTACTTTGACCTTATAACTCCTGGAGCCTGTTTGGTTGCTCAGAACTGCAGTGTCCAATGTGACAGACTCTAACCATAAGTATCTATAGAAACTTAAGTTGGTAAAGGTAAACAGATTTAAAATTCAGTTTCTCAGTCATACTAGCCACATTTCAAATGCTTGATAGCCACATGTGGCTAGTGGCTGCTGTATGGACAGCAAAGAAACTATCCATCACAGCAGAATGGCCTAAGGACAGCCCTGTTTTGAACACCAGGGACAGATGTCATTCTTTATAAGAAGTTCAGGATGTCTGGCACTGCCTCACAGCTCATCCCACGAATCTCTTGGTTTTGAAATGTTGAAAACTAATTTACTTGAAAGACAAAAACAAAACTCCGCTGTAACAGGAATATGTCCTGGCTTTCAGCATGGAAGCTCTGAACCACATTTTTTCTATTCTGTTTCCTTCTGTAGCTACAACTCTGGGAAGGGAGGGTAAATTGTTTAGGGACACTTCTAAATCTGCGGCTTCCTTACTCAGCTGCTTATCCCCAGTAGTACTATAAATATAGCCAGCTGTTGAGAAGTAATTAATACGAAGCCTTTGGATTTCTGAGGGATCATTAGTCCTATTCATCTTGACCAATCAAGACCTCGATGCATCTCAAACGTCTATGGAGATGATACAAATCTCCGCAGATGTAAGAAGCTCTCAAAGCACTTCTCTGTAATTCTGCATTTTAGAGATTATTCCTTAACATTATTCACTTATTTTACCACCAGCCTACACTGATGTAAAAACCGTTGGTACTTCAGATCTGCAAGTTATTTCCTTGTAGGTTAGGTGCTTTTGAAGACTCTCTTCATGTACTCTGGTGGGAAAAATCATGTTCAGATTACGGGTACTGCTGGAGCCACTAGAGATGTTCAGCTAATGCCCAAGAATGGGTCTTAATAGTTTTGAGTGATACGGAGACAAGAACTTCCTAAAGGCGGGGGCATGGGTTGTTCCAACCTAAGTTTCAAATAAACTGTTCCCTAGTTGAAACTTTAAAGGCTCATTAATTTTTTTTCCTTTCAGATTAATGGAAATATAAAAAATGAAAGTTTTCTCTGATTAACCCCATACAGCATGATCACCTGCTTTTTAAGCAGGTTGGTACTTTCTAATGTGCTGTTCTGTAACTGTCTAAATTTTGTTTGTGTTTTGAGTGTGTGTGTTGAGTGTGTGTTTCCATTTCTTTAACTAAATGACAGGGTCTTCAGGGAAGGATTCCCATTCCTAGTCACTGTAGTTACTCTCCACAAAGCCTGGATGTAAACACTACACCGACTAGTGCATCCAGTCAGTCTTCAGATTAAAGCCAGGCACAGTGCTGGCTTTCCAAATACTCCAGTACTTTTAATACAGGTAACGTGGGGAGGAAACTAGTTGTGACTCCACACCCTTAATTTAATAATATTGGCCCAAAGAAGCGGAAATGTAAATTAAGAAAGGCAATGAGCACTCTGAAGATGTGTCTTCTTTTCTCTGTTATCTATTTCCAGAGCTAAATAGGAAAAGAGATGAAAATTTAAAAAAAGGAGATATATACTTTCCTCCTTTCTTCCCTCAGTGCCCTACAGTGTACTGCTTTGTAACTGTCAAATTAGGAAGAGCTTCTAGTCTTTTATTCAGACTACCATAATAGGTGATAACTCCTTCGGCATAGTAGTCATTAAGAAGCACGGGTTCAGGAATCACTGCCTGGGATTGAAGCCTAGCTCTGCCACTTCCCAGCTGTGAGATCTTACCCCACTTACTAAACCTTTCTGTGCCTGAGCATCTTTATCTATAAAATGAAAATAGCAGTAGCTACTCCACAGTTACTGTAAATCATTCTGATCAGTACAATAGTCCCTAGCACATAGTAACTACTCAATAAATGTCCAAACCCCGTTAGACTGTGAATCTCCATGAGTGTTGAATGAGTCACTTTGTCTCATCACTGATGCCTGATCTAAAGGGACAGAAAGTACAGAGGGAACCATATTCTTCCTCTTCCCATTTCCTGCCTCTCTCCTCCCTCACTGGCTCCTCAGACTGGGGAGAATTAGCACAGTGTTCCCTATATATGTACCATGTTGAGCTTTCTGGGAGTCTTCCCACATCACACGCTCTCTCTTCTCAATCATGTTTCTCATGTCATAATCCATTCTTTGGCTGTCCAGACGTTCTTTGAGTCTAGGGAGGTAAATTCAAATCGGGTGCAAGAAGAAGGAAGCCCACTTTATGTCCAGGTCTAAACAGTATGCTCTTTATTCAGCTTTACCAGGTGTAAAGTGACTATTACGAGCCCTGTCTCATTTCTGAGTTCATGCTCGATTGCATCAGAGGTTGAAGGGAAAGAGATGTGACTGACTCTTTTACATCCTAAAAGACATGAAATGAGTTGGATTCCCACCCTTTCCCCATTCCACCTAGTTATGTCTGTTATTGTTTTTAGTTTGCTTAGATGGTAGCTAGAGTAGTAACAGGAGGCTACTCTCCATTCATTCATTCATTTGTTCATTCAACAAATATTTATTAAGCACCAACTATGGACCTGGCATTGTATTAACTGCTGAAGTTAATGGAATGAAAATGACAAGACAGGCCTCAGCCTCCTGGTGCTGTCCGTAAAAATCAAATGCTTAGATGTCTTCTTTCTTTACCTCTTCCTACTTCTTCTGATCTGTCTACAAACATTCTCATCCTGCTCTGTGCTTCACCCAAGCACACTGGTGATATCGAAACCCTCCAGCTGTTTCAAGCTTGTGTCTCAGCCATTTAAGATTACTGACAGCACAGTGATATCAGCACCATAGAAAGTGCAGGCACGAAGAAAGCAGGCGACATTCTTGGTGCACTCATCTGTCTAGCAGTCATTGTGAAGAGCTCTAATAGACCCGGTGTAGGTCCACGCCACTGATGCCTTCTGTTGGTCCTAACAGTTTAGTGCTTCTCATAAAGGTGAAGGACACTTGGTCAGGGCTCAAATTAGACAATGAAATGCTGGCTCTGATGAAGAGCTACTGATAAGAATTATCAAATTGCAAAGAAAAGACACCTGGCCAGTGCAATTCCTTTCAAACAAGTCTGGTATCTGCAGAAACTAAGACCCACATGCTAAAGCTGTAGCTCAGAGTATACCTTTGGCAGATCAGAGGAACAGCATCTTGAAACACTTTAATAACTTGCATTTAGAGCGTGAGTTAATATTACTCTAGGGATTATGCTGCATATCCTCTTATTTAAAATGTTATCTAATACTTGAAAAGAGGAAATGTATGCCAATCTTAGCCTCATTAACTCTGTGAGTTGGTTACAGAAGACTGGGTCATGTCTTCTGGAACTAAAGCCCCTAGAGTCCTGTGTATATTTTCTAAGTGTGAGCTGATCATCATTTCTCTTGGGAATTATCATAGTTAAGAGTGGGGAAAAGTGCAATTAAATGAGGGCTAGCACTTTCCCTCATTCTCTCTTAAAGATACTAGTGAGATCAGCCATCCCTTGGGTTTACTTAACTTTCCTACTTTGTTATCTGTGAGGGAAGCGATCTTTCCTACTAAATGCTTACTTCAAACACGAGAATACTTCATCTGCTCGTTTAATCCTTTATAACAGCAATTCCTCAACAGTGTTTCATGTTTTCCATTTTATAAAGCACTTTAAAATCTTCTCCACCCTAGAACAGATATACTTCAAACAAAACCCAGGTGGCAGGGGGCGTCATGCTCTCTGGTGAGTCCCCGGAGATCCCTGGACACCACCTACCATCACTTAATAGCTGGCCTTTAGATTTGATCTTAAGGGGCTTCCATGCCTGCTATTTTTCTACACTGTCTGCTATATGCACAGGCATAAAGAACCAAATGGCTTCCCTTAGCCCCCAAACTGGGATCACGCAGCAAAGAATTCTTGAAAATCTACGAGGATAGGATTAAGGCTAAAAAAGAACAACTCAATGCTTACTGCTGGTGTATGTCATACATCAATATCATGATGCGCTGCACTTCAGTGTATTAAGTTTTATAAAGGAGGACTTCGGTGAAAAGAACTGAGGCTGTTTATTTCAAATATCGCTTATAAACAGTTGCAAGAGCTACTGATTGCTTTCAGACTAGGGGTAATATTTTACTCAAGAGGATCCTCAACATGCCTTTTCAAATACAAGCAATTATGAGGAAAAGCTTCTGTTTTGGCCGAGTTAATTTTCTATCCTGAAACCACACTGAATATATTAAATCAGGATTAGGAAGGGGAAAAACACATTCTATGGAACAATGCTGGAGATTACACTTTTCTAGCTGCCAATGCCCATAAATCTTTCTAGGGTTTCCTCTGTGTCCAGTTCCAAACAACTTTTTCCTGTAGACATTTTAATAGTAATTACTGTTGCCTGTCTAACAAGCTATGTTTCCCTCTAGCTTTCCAAATCCCTGTCATGTTTGAGCAGGGCTTATTCTAATTTTTTTTCCTAAAACACTTAAAATTGACTAGTCATTAGCCATTTCTAAAAAGTTTGTATATCATGAGCATCATCATGTAGGTATCACTCAAATTATTCCATCTTACAGCTTCTGTGTAGATCTTCTTCACTTACAAAATGCATGGAGTAAACCAGAATGTAGGAGTGGAAAGTAACACACATACACACACACACTCACACTCTCATGGGGTAAAGAGCAGGGTTCTAAAGCCAGGCTTGCTGCCTTGAATCTTATCTTTGGCACTTACTAGCTGTGTAACCTTGAGCAAGGTACTCAGCTTCACTTTGCTTCAGACATCTCATCTGTGAAATGAGGATGTGAACAGTATCCACACCACAGAGTTGTTCTGAGATTTAGATGTGTTATTTAATGCAAAGCACTTACATCAGTGCCTGGCATTAACATTAATTACTGGCATACATGCACACACCCCCTGGCTTCCGTCATTCAAATGTCAATCCTATTAACATTTTATTAACAAGAATCATGTTTTAATCTTTACTCCTGTCTTTCCACAGTCAAATGATGACAACACTGCATAATGATGATCCCCATTCCTTGAGGAACCAAAATTCATTCAATCAATGTATTTTATTATTAAAGTATTGAATTCTTGTTTTTTGAACATTAATGTATAGTAATAATTTGTTAACTCTCAGTTACTAACTGAAAAATTGATTATTCATGACACTTCATTCCTGAAAAAGTAACAGAGAGGATTTACGGTAATAACTGCTTCATTTGCCAATACGAGACAGCTGTGGGGTTTTAAAAATTCTTCCCTCCTTTCCTTCCTAAGGGTCTCAAGGCATTTTACCTCTCTGCTGTGAATAAAAATAAAGGTAAAAGCCAAGAATACAGCTTATAAAACTGCACTATGACAACCCACATGTATAAATAAATATGCAGGCTTTGGAGAAGATGATGTCTGAATCCTATTAAAAGCTTATGTGAACCACTCTCATCACTCTATTATATCCTCTGGTTCATTTAAAAATAAAAGCCAACATTATTTCAGCTGTAAAATAGTTTGTGAAATGAATGTTTATTTTCTAAAGCAATGATTTGCTTCTTTTAAATTTCAACTTAAACTTGTATGTATCACCCTTACCTATAAAGCATTATATTGTTTTCTAAAGCACATACAACACACAAAGGTGCTCTAGCACACATTCCAATAAGGACCCTGTCACTAATTATCTCAATTTTTTATGGAAAACAAACAAACAGAAAATGGGAAAAAATGACATGAGTCCAGTTATTCAGTTTGAAGTACATATGTAACATTAAAAACATCTGGGTGCTTCCTCTCTTCAATAAAACTCTTTCAAGATCAAGTGAGTAACTGAGACAAATCTAGGCATAGCATGAATGAGGTATGATGAAGTTGGGCAGCCTAGCTGTGTAGTTTCCTTTAGAGTCATAAACCGGAAACACAGATGCATTATTATGGGGTGCACTATGGATTGATAAATGTTTCAAACACATTAAGGACTTTGAACTACAATCCTGCAGCCTGTGGAACAAAAAATACATTCACAGAAACATAGACAAGATGACAAGGCAGAGGGCTATGTACCAGATGAAGGAACAAGATAAAACCCCAGAAAAACAACTAAATGAAGTGGAGATAGGCAACCTTCCAGAAAAAGAATTCAGAATAATGATAGTGAAGATGATCTAGGACCTCAGAAAAAGAGTGGAGGCAAAGATTGAGAAGATGCAAGAAATGTGTAACAACGACGGAGAAGAATTAAAGAACAAACAAACAGAGATGAACAATACAATAACTGAAATGAAAAATACACTAGAAGGGGGCTTCCCTGGTGGCTCAGTGGTTGAGAGTCCGCCTGCCGATGCAGGGGACACGGGTTCGTGCCCTGGCCCGGGAAGATCCCACATGCCGTGGAGCAGCTGGGCCCGTGAGCCATGGCTGTTGAGCCTGCGTGTCCGGAGCCTGTGCTCCGCAATGGGAGAGGCCACAACAGTGAGAGGCCCGCGTACTGAAAAAAAAAAAAAATACACAAGAAGGAATCAATAGCAGAATAACTGAGGCAGAAGAACGGAAAACTGACCTGGAAGACAAAATAGTGGAATTCACTGCTGCAGAAGAGAATAAAGAAAAAAGAATGAAAAGAAATGAAGAGAGCCTAAGAGACCTCTGGGACAACATTAAACACAACATTCACATTATAGGGGTCCCAAAAGGAGAAGAGAGAGAGAAAGGACCAGAGAAAATATGTGAAGAGATTATAGTCGAAAACTTCCCCAACATGGGAAAGGAAATAGCCACCCAAGTCCAGGAAGCACAGCGAGTACCATACAGGATAAACCCAAGGAGAAAAATGTCGAGACACATAGTAATCAAATTGGCAAAAATTAAAGACAAAGAAAGATTATTGAAAGCAGCAAGGGAAAAATGAAAAATAACATACAAGGGAACTCCCATGAGGTTAACAGCTGCTTTCTCAGCAGAAACTCTACAAGCCAGAAGGGAGTGACATGATATACTTAAAGTGATGAAAGGGAAGACCTTACAACCAAGATTACTCTACCTGGCAAGGATCTCATTCAGATTATATGGAGAAATCAAAAGTTTTACAGACAAGCAAAAGCTAAGAGAATTCAGCACCACCAAACCAGCTCTACAACAAATGCTAAAGGAACTTCTCTAAGTGGGAAACACAAGAGAAGAAAAGGATCTACAAAAACAAACCCAAAACAATTAAGAAAATGGCCACAGGAACATACATATCATTACCTTAAACGGGAACGGATTAAATGCTCCAACCAAAAGACACAGGCTTCCTGAATGGATACAAAAACAAGACCCATATATATGCTGTCTCCAAGAGACCCACTTCAGACCTAGCGACACATACAGACTGAAACTGAGGGGATGGAAAAACATATTCCATGCAAATGGAAATCAAGAGAAAGCTGGAGTAGCTATACTCATATCAGAAAAAAATAGACTTTAAAATAAAGAATGTTACAAGAGACAAGGAAGGACACTACATAATGATCAAGGGATCTATCCAAGAAGATGATATAACAATTATAAATATATATGCACAGAACACAGGAGCACCTCAACACATAAGGCAACTGCTAACAGCTCTAAAAGAGGAAATCAACAGTAACACAATAATAGTGGGGGACTTTAACACCTCACTTACACCAATGGACAGATCATCCAAAACGACAGTAAATAAGGAAACAGAAGCTTTAAATGACACAATAGACCAGATAGATTTAATTGATATTTATAGGATATTCCATCCACAAACAGCAGATTACACTCCTTCTCAAGTGCGCAAGGGAACGTTCTCCAGGATAGATCACATCTTGGGTCACAAATCAAGCCTCAGTAAATTTAAGAAAATTGAAATCATATTAAGCATCTTTTCTGACCACAATGCTTTGAGACTAGAAATGAATTACAAGGAAAAACATGTAAAAAATACAAACACATGGAGGCTAAACAATACGTTACTAAACAACCAAGAGATCACTGAAGAAATCAAAGAGGAAGTCAAAAAATACCTAGAGACGAATGACAATGAAAACACAATGATCCAATACCTATGGGATGCAGCAAAAGCAGTTCTAAGAGGGTAGTCTATAGCTATAAGACCCTACGTCAAGAAACAAGAAAAATTTCAAGTAAACAATCTAACCTTACAGCTAAAGGAACTAGAGAAAGAAGAACAAACAAAACACAAAGTTAGCAGAAGGAAAGAAATCATAAAGATCAGAGCAGAAATAAATGAAATAGAAACAAAGAAAACAATAGCAAAGATCAATAAAACTAAAAGCTGGTTGAGAAGATAAACAAAGTTGATAAACCATCAGCCAGACTCATCAAGAAAAAGAGGGAGAGGACTCAAATCAATAAAATTAGAAATGAAAAAGGAGAAGTAACAACTGACCCTGCAGAAATACAAAGGATCATGAGACTACTATAAGCAACTCTCTATGCCAATAAAATGGACAACTTGTAAGAAATGGACAAATTTTTAGAAAGGTATAACCTTCCAAGACTGAACCAGGAAGAAACAGAAAATATGAACAGACCAATCACAAGTAATGAAATTGAAACTGTGATTAAAAATCTTACAACAAACAAAAGCCCAGGACCAGATGGCTTCAGAGGTGAATTCTATCAAACATTTAGAGAAGAGCTAACACCCATCCTTCTCAAACTCTTCCAAAAAATTGCACAGGAAGGAACACTCCCAAACTCATTCTATGAGGCCAACATCACCCTGATACCAAAACCAGACAAAGATACTACACAAAAAGAAAATGACAGACCAATATCACTGATGAATATAGATGCAAAAATCCTCAACAAAATACTAGCAAACAGAATCCAACAACACATTAAAAGGATCATACAGGGCTTCCCTGGTGGCGCAGCGGTTGAGAGTCTGCCTGCCGATGCAGGGGATACGGGTTCGTGCCCCGGTCCAGGAAGATCCCACATGCCGCGGAGCCGCTAGGCACGTGAGCCATGGCCACTGAGCCTACGCGTCCGCGGCCTGTGCTCCGCAACAGGAAGGGCCACAACAGTGAGAGACCCGCATACCCACCCAACCCCCCCCAAAAAAAGGATCATACACCATGATCAAGTGGGATTTGTTCCAGGGATGCAAGGATTCTTCAAAATACACAAATCAATCAATGTGAAACACCATATTAAGAAACTGAAGAATAAAAACCATATGATCATCTCAAAAGATGCAGAAAAAGCTTCTGACAAAATTCAACACCCATTTATGATAAAAACTCTCCAGAAAGTGGGCATACAGGGAACCTACCTCAACACAATAAAGGCCATATACAACAAACCCACAGCAAACATCATTCTCAATGGTGAAAAACTGAAAGCATTTCCTGTAAGATCAGGAACGAGACAAGGATGTCCACTCTCACCACTATTATTCAACATAGTTTTGGAAGTCCTAGCCACAGCAATCAGAGAAGAAAAAGAAATAAAAGGAATGCAAATCGGAAAAGAAGAAGTAAAACTGTCACTGTTTGCAGATGACATGATACTGTACATACAGAATCCTAAAAGTGCCACCAGAAAACTACTAGAGCTAATCAATGAATTTGGTAAAGTTGCAGGATACAAAAGTAATGCACAGAAATCTCTTGCATTCCTATACACTAATGATGAAAATTCTGAAAGAGAAATTAAGGAAACACTCCCATTTACCACTGCAACAAAAAGAATAAAATACCTAGGAAAAACCTACCTGGGGAGACAAAAGACCTGTATGCAGAAAACTATAAGACACTGATGAAAGAAATTAAAGATGATACAAACAGATGGAGAGATATACCATGTTCTTGGATTGGAAAGATCAATATTGTGAAAATGACTATACTACCCAAAGCAATCTACAGATTCAATGCAATCCCTATCAAATTACCAATGGCATTTTTTACGGAACTAGAACAAATCATCTTAAAATCTGCATGGAGACACAAAAGACTGCGAATAGCCAAAGCAGTCTTGAGGGAAAAAAACGGAGCTGTAGGAATCAGACTCCCTGACTTCAGACGATACTACAAAGCTACAGTAATCAAGACAATATGGTAGTGGCACAAAAACAGAAACATAGATCAATGGAACAGGATAGAAAGCCCAGAGATAAACCCATGCACCTATGGTCAACTAATCTATGACAAAGGAGGCAAAGATATACAATGGAGAAAAGACAGTCTCTTTCATAAGTGGTGCTGGGAAAACTGGACAGCTACATGTAAAAGAATGAAATTAGAACACTCCCTAACACCATACACAAAAATAAACTCAAAATGGATTCAAGACCTAAATGTAAGGCCAGACACTGTAAAACTCTTAGAGGAAAACATAGGAAGAACACTCTTTGACATAAATCACTGCAAGATCTTTTTTGATCCACCTCCTAGAGTAATGGAAATAAAACCAAAAATAAACAAATGGGACCTAATGAAACTTCAAAGCTTTTGCACAGCAAAGGAAACCATAAACAAGATGAAAAGACAACACTCAGAATGGGAGCAAGTATTTGCAAATGAATCAACAGACAAAGGATTAATCTCCAAAATATATAAACAGCTCATGCAGCTCAATATTAAAGTAACAAAAAACCCAATCCAAAAATGGGCAGAAGATCTAAATAGACATTTCTCCAAAGAAGACATACAGATGGCCAAGAAGCACATGAAAAGCTGCTCAACATCACTAATTATTAGAGAAATGCAAATCAAAACTACAGTGAGGTATCACCTCACTCCAATTAGAATGGGCATCATCAGAAAATCTAAAAACAACAAATGCTGGAGTGGGTGTGGAGAAAAGGGAACCTTCTTGCCCTGTTGGTGGGAATGTAAATTGATACAGCCACTATGGAGAACAGTATGGAGGTTTCTTAAAAAACTAAAAATAGAATTACCATATGATCCAGCAATCCCACTACTGGGCATATACCCAGAGAAAACCAAAATTCAAAAAGACACATGCACCCCAATGTTCATTGCAGCACTATTTACAATAGCCATGGAAGCAACCTAAATGCCCATCGACAGACGAATGGATAAAGAAGTTGTTGTACATATATACAATGGAATATTATTCAGCCATAAAAAGGAACAAAACTGAGTCATTTTTTGAGTCGTGGATGGACCTAGAGACTGTCATACAGAGTGAAGTAAGTCAGAAGGGGAAAGACAAATATCGTATATTAACGCATGTATGTGGAACCTAGAAAAGTGGTACAGATGAGCCCCTTTGCAGGGCAGAAGTTGAGACACAGATGTAGAGAACAAACGTATGGACACCAAGGGGGGGAAACCACGGTGGGGTGGGGATGGGTGTGCTGAATTGGGCGATTGGGATTGACATGTATACACTGATGTGTATAAAATTGATGACTAATAAGAACCTGCAGTATAAAAAAGCAAACAAAAAAAACAACTAATACTGAACTTTCTTTGGGTTATTTGTATGGAAATATGTTAATATAAATGTTTCAGATCTTATATGAAATTTCTAAAAGTCTTATATGTTCTGGTGTAATGTTATAAGTCATAATTCTAGTTATTACTTAAAATGTATATCTCAGAAAAAACTAAAAACAAAAAACAAATTAAGGACTTTATACCCTGAAAGAAGCAAACAAGACTTGAGAGGAAGCAGAAAGGGGAGGCAGAGAGCTGTTAATCAAGCTGAGAAAACAATAATATTTCCCAGTATCAAATTTAGAACCTGTTGTAGCCCCTTTCTAAATTGAAATTACACTTGGCTCTTCAAGAATTATTTATGATTTGGCATTTCTATAACACTTCCTTTCTATGGCAGGCTTTATGAAAAGACTATTACTTACTGCAATAAGCAAATGAACTTAAAAATGAATAAGAAATTTTCAGTCAAAATCAAATATCAATTTCCCTAGAAATATAGAGCAGGCATAATATTGCTTAGCAAATTTCAAATATTTATAGACATTGGTAAATTTATCCTTATAAAAATTTCCCCGAAGTGGGCAGAAGCTAGAGATCCTTTGGCAGACGAAAAAATTGTGTGTTGCTGACTAAATACTCTGTGCAAACAGAGGAACAAAAAAGGGTCATTTTTCTTGTTATACAGGACTTATAGCAGAGATTGCTAGGTCTTACCCCCAAATCCATGTTCCTCTTTCCTTTAGTAACAGAACCTCAGGTAACAGACTACATTCACCAACCTTTCTTGCTAAAGGGTATGAATATGTGACTATGCTCCAGCCAATGCAAAGAAAGTAGAATTGAAATGCTGGGTGGGACTTCCAGGAAGTCTTTTTAAAGGGAAGAAATGCATTCATCTTTGCCTCTTTTTACTCCCTGCAGCCTTGAAAGGCCGATGTAATGGCTGTATATAGTCGCTATTTGGCCGAGGGTTAGAAGCTAGTGGCTGAGGGATGATGTAGCAGAAAGAAAGGAGCCTGGGTTCCTTTTGACATCCTGAGGCCATCATAGCAGCCCTGGAGCCCCTCCCTCTGGCTTTCTTTTACATTAGAGGGAAAAAAAAAAAAAAAAAACTTCTATCTTATTTAAGTCACTGCAATTTTGATTATTTTGGGTATATGCAGCTGAACCCAATCCTATTCCAAAACCAAGCCTATCTGAATCAGCACAAATATCAGACCGTACTTCCACTGGGGAATGAAACTTAACAAAATAAGATGGTAATTTAAGGTTCTAGTTTTAACAATCATGTAGTTTCTCAAATAAACTATGTGTTGTATGCAAAAGCTTTCATTGCACACTGACAACAAATGCTTAATAAACATGAATGCTGAAGAAGAAAATAAAGTTTTAAAGGATTTCTACAATTAGTATTTCCCAAAGTAATATTATTTTGGACAAGTTAATAACAAGAGCAAATAATAAGTTAATATTTATAGAAATATGACCCTAAATTTGGTGAACAAAGTTAAAAATATATAATCCCCTTTTCCTCAAAACTATTACTTTTTGAAAGATAATGAAGGGACTTCCCCGGTGGTGCAGAGGTTAAGGATTCGCCTGCCAATGCAGGGGACACGGGTTTGAGCCCTAGTCCGGGAAGATCCCACATGCCACGGAGAAACTAAGCCCGTGTGCCACAACTACTGAGACTGTGTGCCACAACTGCTGAAGCCTG
The DNA here is from genome assembly GCF_963455315.2 of Globicephala melas. Classification (NCBI taxonomy): domain Eukaryota; kingdom Metazoa; phylum Chordata; class Mammalia; order Artiodactyla; family Delphinidae; genus Globicephala; species Globicephala melas. The sequence goes on along the minus strand of NC_083320.1, from coordinate 26,330,812 downwards.
TGGGCCTGAAGCCCGTGCTCCGCAACAAGAGAAGCCACTGCAATGAGAAGCCTACACACTACAACAAAGAGTAGCCCCTGCTCGCCGCAAACAGAGAAAGCCCAGGCGCAGCAATGAAGACCCAACGCAGCCAAAAATAAATAATTAATTAATTTTAAAAAAAAGATAATGAGGCACAAAAAGTAACATACAAAGTCACACATAATTATGTAAACACTGCTTTGAGACATAACACCAAGTATTTTTATTGTGTTAAGATGTTTGTGAATGTATTTTTGGTAATAGCAGTTATGAATAGATGATTCTTGATAAGATATAATATAATGGGAGGAAAAGGTATTATGATTTTCTGCGGTTGAATCAGCTTTAGTTTCTCATGCAACTCAGAGTTTTATGCTATTCAGATGGAACACTGCACAGGAAAGCATTTTACTTATAAAAACACTGGAGGAGACTCCATTTTACATAGGAACAATGGCTTTTTAACAGTGCTTGATGGGGAGACATTAGGAACCTTGCCTTGAAAGCCATTAGCAAATTTATCTAGAAAATTTTATGCTACGTCATGAACTAACCAGCAACTGAAGACATCCTAAACTGCTTAGTGTGCCAATTGCCCCTGTGAGCTGCTTTCAGGAGACAGCAATGAGTATCATAGATACTGAAGCATAAAAAGTAGAAGGACATGGGCAATTCAAAGAAAATGATGCCAAAAACTCCATAGTGCCAAAAAAATTTAAACAAACTTGCATTTTACTTTGGAGTAACATTTTTTCTTTCTATTTCCAAGTAAATTTTAACTTTGTTTCTCAACTAGCCCTGCCAATAGAGGAGCTTTTCCTTACACTGCCAAACTATCAATTCAAACTTGAAATCGATCACCACTTCTTTTTCTCCTAAAGCAAGGTACCTTATAATATATAATAAATAATATAAGCTCACCTGAAGCAGGTGAGTTAGAGATTTAAGTCATTCTTTTTTTTTTTTTTTTGCGGTACGCGGGCCTCTCACTGTTGTGGCCTCTCCCGTTGCGGAGCACAGGCTCTGGACGCGCAGGCTCAGCGGCCATGGCTCACGGGCCCAGTCACTCCGCGGCATGTGGGATCCTCCCGGACCGGGGCACGAACCCGTGTCCCCTGCATCGGCAGGCGGACTCTCAACCACTGCGCCACCAGGGAAGCTCAAGTCATTCTTTTAACAATCAGTTATGGAATTAAATCTAACCATCTGTCTCAGTTGTCCTGTTTTGTTCAAATCCTCATAATTTAAAATAAAGAACAGTAATGCTCATTAATGAGATTCATCTACCAATTACTGAGCAATTGGAAACAGCAGCTACTCAATAAATGACAGCTGTTGCTATAATGTCTCTTGAAGCAAAATACTTTCATTTTATTCTCACCTTAACATTTCTTGTGTTAAGCTTCTAAAATCTACAAAAATCATAAAACTAAACTATAAAAGGGAGGGTCCAACACTATTGCTTTTATTTTATAAAATACTGACCGTAAACGTCCCTGAGAGATTATCATTTTACTGATTTTATCTGCCTTCCCCATCCTCGTAAGAAATCACTTGCCATAACTGAGAAGATTGCTAAGAGACTGCTATTAGTAAATTCCTCTCAGAAAAGCTCTCAAAGTATGCTCTAAAGATGACCATCTACATCAAGACCACCGAGGCTTGCAAACTGCAGATTCCTGGCCTGTTCAAGACTACCGAAGCAGAATCTTGCTGTGAAGCCCAGGAACCTGCATGTTTATGATAAGCATCATTGCCTCAAAATCAAATCCAAACTCCTTAAGCTGAAAACCTATTCCTCCTTGTCTGCTTTTCAGAGTAACTGGGAAACACTAAGTCTCTAAATTGTGCTTTCTTCAAGATTAGAAAGCTGTCTATCTCTCTGTATTAGTAAGCTAGCTGCAGTTATTCAACTTTCCTTCTTTGGTTTCTCTCGCTCTCACTTTTTTGGCATTTATGTACTGTTTCCTCCCAAACTTTCTCAACCTCTCAATGACCAGTAAAACAGTGAATGTACACCAGCCAGCAACAACTATACTGGAGGATTAGTTCACGGAATCTATCCTCTACCCTGAGTTCCTGTATGGATCCCTGCTATGTGGTAACGTTAAAAAAAAAAAAAGACAATTCTGGACATGTTTTATTTTCCATGGGCAAATTCCTCTGTTTCATGCACTGCATTTTGGGAATCTTCCCAACTCTTCCCACTGAAATTCCATCTCTGAATTAACTATGTAATGCTGAACATCAATTTTTCTCCCAAGTATGGCAGCCATCCAAATTTGTGTCAGGCGTGAACTACAGGAATATGCTTACCCTGCCCTAAATTCTGAGCACTGTTAAAGATCCAGAAGATGCCCAGGTTAGGCTGAGAGCACAGCATTCTCCCCAGAAGCAATTACTCCTGTGCAGATGCAGGAAGCATTTAAGGGTGCAGCATTCAGCCAGACTCCTGTGCAGATGCAGGAAGCATTTAAGGGTGCAGCATTCAGCCAGACAGCTCTCCTCTACCACGCTTATGCCAGTTCACAGTCAACACTTCATACCTGCCCAGCCAGTGTAAACAGTGCTATCCCGAGGGTCTGCCGACTTTAGGCCTCTCTCCATTTGCTGAAGAAGCTCTCGAATCTTATTGTTCAGGCGTTGTGAGAACTCAGTAGTCAGCTGTAGGTATTAAAGGGAAAACAAATATCAAAAAATATGGGGCACTGGGTGTCCTGGACTATAGGCTATTAAAAATAGGAGGGTACTTCATTTCCACTTAAGCTACATTTTTTTTGCCTAAGAGAACTGGACAATTACTTTATTCTTAAACAAGAACAAATTAACAAAACTTAAAAGTACTACTGTGTTTTCTTACTCAAGTTGGGAAATATTTTTGATGTAACTTAAATGTTTTACATAAAATTTTTAGTTAAATACTAAAAAAGGCTGCCAATGATAAACTGGATCATAGTAATTTCCACCTACTAAGAATCATCTATTATTTAAACCAATATTTTTTATTATAATAAAAGTCATTTTATTAAACTAAGCACAAATCAGAAAATGTTTGCTGTTTTCAAGCCACTGGAGTTTTAGTATTCAAGCAGCAGCAATGTTAATCCCCTAAAGAAACATTCTAATTGCTTCTGTTATTTGAAAAATGAAGATAAACATTTATAAAAAATCCATTTATTAAAAATGTATAAACATTTTAAAAAAATTGTAGAAGTAGCATAAGAAAAGCAAAAAAACCTCACAGATATCAGGAGCCTTCAGCAGAGTGGAAAGAACATCAGACTAAGTATCAAAAACCCATGCCCAGCACAGTGCCCAGAAGGCTTGGGGCCTCATAAATACTGCTCAATGAATGAGCCCGGCTACATCCTTATCCACTATTAGCTGAGTGACCATGCTCAACCCATAACTCCTTTATGCTTCAGTTGCCTCTGTAAAGTCAGGATAATAATACCTGTCCCACCAATTTCAAAAGGTGCATTGAGGATCAAATGAGATTGTGTCTCTCATGTCGTTTGCATTCAGGGATGTAAATGTTGATAGTTTTACTATTTTAAGCAGTCCAATGGTCTATAAAGTGTAATAATTTGGATATAGGTTGAAAGCACACTGAGGCTGGGGTGTGGGGTTAGTGACATCCATATAAAGGCCCACATATGTGGCACAAACGGTGAGGCATACCGAATAATTATGTTATTTGTTCTAAAAGTAACTGAAAAGTATTTTGAAAGTTCTGTAGACACTGAATCATGAAGTGTCTTAAAAGAACATTTTAATGTATCCTTCAATATTTTTAGGAATCTGCTGTGATTCCCAGACTTGGATTTCACAAAGCAGTAAAACTGTGAAACAATGTTGGGGAACATTACAAGGATACAAGACATTTCATCACACAAGGACTGTAAAAACAAACCTAACTTACTCCCTGTTAGCATCATAACCTCATTTTTTTAAAAAGGGCATTTAAAAACTGAAAAAAGTAGAAAAAGTGGTATCAGAATTATTAATAATAATAAAAGATATTAAGGTTTACTGATACTCTGAAGAGTATCTCTGATAAGGCAAATCAGACGATTAACCATATCTGGGTTATTTATTCTAAGCACCACTATGATCCATTATTTCACTATCTGAAGAAGAAACCAGTGTTTGATGGACACACTCCCTTTATTTAACAATGCCTGCCAAGGGGTTAAGATTTCAACAAGCCTTAAAAATACATTTTGTAAGGTAAAATATACTTCAGTATTGATATAAAAGGTCTATAAATCTCAACTAGATAGAAGAGTGCATCTACATAAGAACATGTCATATTCTGTTCATAGATCATGGATAATTCATCATCTTGCCTGGCCTTACTGTAAGCAACCAAGAATGATGAGAATGCCTCAGCCTCAAGAAGGGAAGTCACTTTCTATTTGGCACATAATTGCATTTAAGAGAAGTGAGCTGCCTAAGAATACTGATTGCTTGTAGCAGACCACAAAATTATTCAAACCTAGGAATAATTTGAAGAGTGTATAAAAACGCTTTTTTCTGATAGATGCCAGGAAATAGAGCAGTTCCTTATTGAAATCTTTGCATTAACAAATTAAGGAGGACAGATCTTCAGGGTCCAATCCTTGATGTTCAACATTAAACAATTTTAAAACTGGTAGGTTAATTTCTTTCTGTGATGGGTCCAAAAACCATGTGTTGGGCAATAAATTACACTATTATTTGGGGGTCAGAATTCAAATTTATGAACATTTTTTTTCTCCCTTAGAAACAGAGTTAAATTTATAAAAAGCATTTACTTTATAAACAGCCTAAATAGTGAGATACATTTTATTGAAGGCTGCTTTCATTAGGATCCATCCTCAAGTGTTCTCTTTGCCAAGTAAGCATGAAGCAGCAGGTCTTCCTCCAACAAGACAAGACAAATGCTTCAGCTTCAGGATCTGCAGAGCTGGGCAGAATGCAAGTCCAAATAGCCAAAAGGAAGCCATCTGACTTCAAGGTAATGATTATAGGCTTTGTTTAGGGAGTTCAATTCTGGTCTTAAAAGAATCAGATTGATTCTAGCTCCATATACACTTCGGCAGCCTTCTATCTTACAGCTCTTCGCCATCTCTTTCATTCCTCCTACCTGCATTACTCACCCAAGTTAATTTATAAATGACAAGTGTTTTAAGGAAAGAACCAACAGAATCACTGAAAGTTCACTTGGCAGATATGAAATCTCTAAGGCCCTTACATCACATGCAAAATGCTTTTCATATGGCTGATAAGCTTAGAAGAAATAAACTGGTAAAATTTTAAAAAAATGTGTGCACATTTAAAGATATCACTCTTCCAACCTAACTCACTCTTAGGATTTCTCAACTAGGTATTCTTAAAAAGAACTGTATTCCCTCTTAACAACTATATGCAGAGGCATGAGAAAACACAGGCTTCTGGTATCTCACATCCAGGTTCTCTTTCTTACACTGACTTGTGAGGTGCTCACCAGTTAAACTGACCAGTTTTATGTATTTATTTATTTTCCAGTTGTGGGGATGTCCTGGGAAGAGTGGAAATGATACAAAGATTTCAGGGACTATGTCCCAAATCTCTCTTAGCACTTTCAGTTTAAAGATGTCTTCACCCCATTCTGGTTTACCCTCGTCCTTACCCTGTCCATACGCCTGTTCAATCATAAAACAGTAACACGGCACCCGTGAAATGCCATCAGGATTTCTCACCTCTCTTTAAAAAACAAACCAAAAGTGATAAAAAAATTCAAGATTACACAGAAAATTGCAGAGCCGCGAATTTTTATAATTTAGATATCAATGTTTGAGACTGTTTCAATTATTAATTATTGTTGATAATATTAACAGTGCCTCCTTACAGAAGTTCAACATTTTAGAGCGCAAATTGTATATTTTCACATATACTTTATATATTTAAAATATATTTTGTATGTTTATAGTGAAACTCTATTATATTTTTTAAAAAAGGATGCTCATCCCTTTCTTTCAGGCAAAACTGAACTTTCCAAACACTCGGGGCTGGAGGTAGGGGTGCAGGCAGATATTTCCCAAACTCACCCTCCCAGCAGAATCAAAGTAGCCTTCAGCCAGGGATTTGTTATAATCGGCATAAGGATTCGGGAAGGCCCTTTGCGCCATGATGCCAGAAACGAGCCTGCAGAACAGGGGAAAAAGAAAATCTACGTTGAGATACGGGCCTCGGCCGAGTTGCAAAGGCGGCGGCCAGCGCCCCGGGAACACCTTCCTTCCAGTTCCCGGACCACTGCTTGGTCCTGGCGGTCCGAGCGGACCCCGGGCCCACCGCGGCCCAGCCGCTAGGGCGTGGCACCTCCGCAAGAAGGCTGCCAGGGCCCCGAACCCACAGCAAAGAATGCGACCCGTTTCGCACCCCACGTTTGCACTCTCGCGATTCAAAGTAACTACCAGCCCAGGGTCCCTAAGCCCTGCACGGTCTCGGGCCACTCACCCCGCAGCCTCCGGACAAAAACAGAAGGGACGCTTTCACGGCCCACTTCCTGCCAGCTGGACCAATCAGAGCCTTCGCCACTCCGGAGGCCCGCCCCCTTCTCATTTTCACTTGTTAAAGAGACAGAAGTGTGGTTTCCAAAGGATGATACAGGGTGATGTAATTCTTAGAGGGCTGGAGTGGGGACATATCTTAGAATAATGTGCAGCTGTACCCAATATTTCCTACCTTTCTTCTCTTTAAAATTTTTTTTAAAACAGTTAAGTAAACTAATATTAGTCCAGATGATTCATAAGAATTCAATTCAATTTTTTTTTTTAATCTGGAGGAGAAAAAATGACTGCTTTGAGATCTGAATATATTCATAGTCCTACCGCTAGAACTGAATAAAATTGGGGAGGATTATGTTTCTCCAGAGACTTGTCAAACTTTTTCTTTCATTTCTTAAAAAACAAACAAACGAAACAAAACACCACCACTACCATCAGCAACAACAGTGACAAAAATCTTTGAAAATAATTCATGATAATTTAACCTCAAAGGCTCTCGGTGGATGTGAGTGGCCAAGGGCAAGGTATCAAATAGCAATTGCCAAAACTTTAAGGAAAATAACATGAAAACACAAATCACAGCTCTTAAGAACTTTAAGCTCCTCCTTAGTCTAAATTAGGCGGTAATACTGTATACCCAAGCCCTTTAAAAAGATAAGAATGTCCAATAGAGCAGGATAACCAGAGCAATCAATTTCAATGTTTAACAGTCTCTAGTATTTGAAAAATTTTGCTTTCATTTAAATTTAAATCCCACCTGGTACACATTAGGCCCATTCTGTTGCTCAGAGAATTTTGAAGTTCTGTTAAATGGTCAGAAAGAGTCACGTTCTCATTTCTTTCCTTCTCTCTTGTTTCAAGGAAGGACTTTAGCCCCAAACCTCTTGTTGAAGCTCAATCCCTACCCCACCCCCACCTTGGCCCAAGCTTGTCCCTCTGTGGCTGCCATCCCAAAGTCTACTTCTGACCCTGCTCTGGCTCAGTTTGTTCTTTTGAACTGCTGCCCTCTTAGGATACTTTTTAGCTCCTTCACCAAATTCATGAAGGTTTAGTAGAAGCCCTCAGTGCATCTTAAGTTGGACACCCTTCCTATTTTAATAGATGGGTATGTGGAGGAGAAACTCATAAGAGAGAAAAGGATAAGGAGTGAGAGGCATTTTTAATTATTTTTCTTTAATTATTAAAGGCTTACTATCAGTTTATCCTATTCACAATCTTTGAGCAATTAAAATCAGAGTGATACTGGAAGGGATGCTTTTTTGTTGTGGAAGCTGTCCTGTGTGTGTTTAGCAGCATCCCTGGCTCCTGCCCACTAGATGCCAGTAGCACCTTGCCCCCCTAAGTGGTGACAACTAAAAATGTTTCCATACATTGCCAAATACCAAATATCCCTGGGAGGACAGAGGGACAAAATTGACTCTGGTTGTGAACCACTGAGATACGTGGAAGACCATATTCTATCTCAATTTTTCCCTTAATTCCCATTTCCCACCCATTCCTCTCCTCCAGGAGGCAAACACCACAGTATGTATGATTTACATAATCTTTGGAAAATATGTCATGGGTTGTGTAGGTATGCTTTTTTTTTTTTTGCGGTACGCGGGCCTCTCACTGCTGTGGCCTCTCCGGCCGCAGAGCACAGGCTCCGGACGCGCAGGCCCAGCGGCCACGGCTCACGGGCCCAGCCGCTCGGCGGCATGCGGGATCCTCCCGGACCGGGGCACGAACCCATGTCCCCTGCATCGGCAGGCAGACTCTCAACCACTGTGCCACCAGGGAAGCCCGGGTATGCATTTTTAATAAGTGGAGTAGTGCTATAAATAACGTGTGTTTTATATCTATTTGTGTTGCTCTATGTACACTTGGTTGTTTTAGATAATTGCATACTTAATATTTTCGTAGTATGTCTCCACCTCATTTTACTTATCCTTTCCCCCAAGGATGGGCATTGTTTCTAACTTCCACATCACAGATAATACAGTCAGGAATATCCAAGTACATGTTCTAAGAGGATCTGGATGTGACTGTATCTGAGATATATACCAGAAGTAGATTGCTGGATCACAGAACATCCTCATACTTAATTTCCCCAGTACTGTTAGATTGCTTTCCAGAACTACTAGACAAGTTTATATTCTCTCCAATAGTACCTAATAGTTTCTGTCATTCCCGTGTCCTCTCCAATACTTGATATTATCTAGTGTTCTATTTTTTGCAATTCTAATGGACAACATGGAATCTCATTGATTGTTAAACTTTAAGTATTTTTGTAGCTAATAGTGTTGAGTTTTTCCTCATATACTCATTAGACATCTGACCTTTCCCTAAGATTTACCTACTGTTATCTTTTACCCATTTTTCTTTTGGGATTGTATTATTTTCTTGTTGATATGTAGCAGTTTTTTGTTTTGTTTTTGTTTTTTTGGAGGGAGAGGATATTCTAGCTATCAATCTCCTTTGGCTTTAGATGTTGTACATATCTTCTCATCTGTTAACTTTTTCTAAGGTAACCCTCGTTGAACCACAATTCTTCATTTTGATGAAGGAAAACCCATCCAATTTTAACATTGTAATTTATGGATTTAGCTTCATGTTCAAAAAGTCTTTATCCATTCCTAGGCTGGAAAGATGACTTACATTTTGTTTTATTAGCTTTTTACTTTTTATGTTTAGGTCTTTGTCTGGAGTTTGCTTATGAATATAGTGTAAGGCGTGGATCCACACTTATTTTGGAAGGGTATAGAGTTGTTTTGAAAGTTCAGATACAGTCAAAGCATGACAAGTCCTCTGTTTGTTAATCAGAAAAACCCAAAGATTTGAAAGACTGGAAATCATATAAAATTCATTTCTGTCGTTCATTTTGCTTTGTTTTGTTTTAGAAGCAACCCAAAGAATTTCTCCTTGGTTCTGACTCAGAAGAAAAGTGATTGACACTGACATACTTGTATTAGCCTTCTAGGGCAGCCATAACAAAGTACCACCAGATTGGGTGGCTTAAACAACAGAAATTATTGTCTCACAATTCTGAGGTTGGAAATCCAAGATAAGGTGCCGGCAGTCTTGATCTCTTCTGAAGCCTCTCTCCTTTGCTTGCACGTGGTTGTCTTCTTCTGTATCCTAACACGGTCTTCTCTTTTTATGTGTCTGCTACCTAATCTCTTCTTATGAGGACACCAGTCATATTGGATTCGGGCCTACCCTACTGACCTCATTTCACTGTAATTAGCTCCTTGAAAAACCTACATCTTCAAATTTAGCCATGTGCTGAGGTACTGGGAGTTGGGTTTCAACCAATGAATTTTCGGGGACACAGTGCAGCCCATAATAGTGCTTATGTTTTCACGTATGGCTGTGGTGTCTGCACACATTTGTGGCTAACATAGGTTTGATTGTTGATTATTTTTCAAGGACCATTCCACTTTTGATAAATTTAGAATTTTTTTGAAAAGCATTCTAATGTTCTTTCTCTTAATTTGTGAATCTGTTTTGTGTGACTTCTTAGGAAACAGTCATTGTATTATTGCCTTTAAAAAAGAATACCTCTAGAAATCTGGGAAGGTTTATATTAAACTGAGAAAACATGTACCATCTGTGAGCTCCTTAGTTCTCTTCTAAGACCTTAATTTCAAAATGCTATAATGTGTATTAGGATGAAGGCTAAGTTACAGTTATAAAGAGGCTCAAAAACACAATCACTGACATAAATAGAAATTTATTTTTCTCTTACTCAAACATAGCTTTGCTCCATGCAGCCATTTATGATCGCAGGTTACTTCCATCTTGTTGTTTTTCCCTCCAGAGTGCACTATCCTCGTCTGCAAGATCCATGCTGGTCCTAGGCATGTTTCTTCCAGCTTGTGGGAAGGTCAGGAAAATACAGAGAAGTACACATCTGATGCCTTCAACCTCAGAGCAGGAAGTGGAATCCATCGCTTCCCACATTATTCCATTGGTAAGAATCCAGCACGTGGCCACCTCCAGCTGCCTGGGAGGCTGTGGAATGAAGTACCCAGCTATAATGAAAGAAAGGGAAGACTCACTGTGGTGGACAGTTACTGGTCTCTAATGCAGAGTGGAAGCTCTAGTAACTGATACTGTGTCTCCCATCAAAGGGGCAACATGCTTAAATTTCTGTGGTGTTCCCTTTTCCTCTGACCTCCTAGCAACCACATCATCTCTGTTTCCTCCTGCATATTCCCTTGAACTTTCTGGGTCATTGACTTATGGTAGAAGATAGATTGTAAGACTCCATATTCTTTCTTTTTTCTAGAAAATTCTCCTCTCTCAAAACAAAAGAAAATGAAATGCATGTGCAAAATCAGGCATATGGCTATGACTTTTTTTCACTTTTCTCTTAAGTATTACATCTTTGTGGAGAGTACCCTATTTCCGTTTCAGCTCGAAGTATAAAGCAAGCATTATCTAAGTTTGAGTTTAATATCGCCACGCTATTGTTTTAACATCCATCTGGGGCAGTGTAATATTGAAGCAATTTTCTATTTCATTTACAGTACAGAATTCATGGATTGACAGGAGCTATTGCCAGTGGAGGAAACAAGAACCTAAACAGATGTACACCGCATGCACTATGGTACGGTTTTAATTTCCCAGAGAGAGTATTTCCTAAGGTACTGATAACATTTCCTCCCTCCCTTGTCAGGACTCTTATTAGTATGCTGACAGATTCCTTTCTCTAAATGTACCTGCTGGGTGAGAGCCTCTATTATGTGAGACAGGTGCACTGGGGTTTTCTTGGGATTTTAAGGACTGTGAGTACAGAAAGTTGGTAAAAAGTGTACAAACATTTAAACTGTCTTTTCCTCTCTACACTTAACATTTGAGAAGGGATCTTGATCAACAGTGTTAGTCTATGTCTTTACCAGCAAAATAAAACAGAGGCTTCGCCCTTTATTGCTGAACATATGTACCTGTACTAGTTGTTAAAATTATGCAGCTCCCCATTTCTCTATATGCTTTAGATGCATAATGAAGGTTGCAATGGAAAGTGTCCCTAAGCAGAGCAACCTTCTCACGACAATGAATCATTAATCAGGCGGATTGCATTTGCTTCCTTCGCCACTCAACCATATAGAACCCACCCATGGAATGAGATGATTTATTATCAAAGCCTTGCAAAATGTTTTCCCATTTCAAGGTGTTCTTTTGGCGTATCTGGCAGTCCTATTTCCTGGTAGGGGGAAGTAACCAACAGAGAGACATTCTGGCCCATATAGTCCTTCTTTTAAGCTTCAGAATTGCCTCACAGCAGGTATTTTTCAATCATTTAAAAGAGAAGCTTTAAAATTTCCTGACTTGCCTGGTAGCCACGTTATTTGTACCTCGTTTTTCCTTTCTATTTGCCATAAGAGGAGAGAGTTCAAATGGATCGGGGAGTAACTACGTGAGTAGATTCGTTTATAACCTAGAGTCTGCCGTACAGAGGGAAATAAGTCAGAAAGAGAAAGATATCGTATATTAATGCATATATGTAGAATCTAGAAAAATGGTACAGATGCACCTATTTGCAGGGCAGGAATAGAAACACAGACATAGAGAACGGACCGTGTGGACACAGGCAGGGGAAGGGGAGGGCGGGATGAATTGGGAGATTAGGTTTGACATAAATACACTACCATGTGTAAAATGGATAGCTAGTGGGAACCTGCTGGATAGCACAGGGAGCTCAGCTCGGTGCTCTGTGATGACCTAGATGGGGGCGGGGAGGAGGGAGGTCCAAGAGGGAGGGGATATTTGTATACCTATAGCTGATTCACTTCATTGTACAGCAGAAACTAACACACCATTGTAAAGCAATTATACTCTAATAAAGATGTTTAAAAAAAAAAGAAAAAAAACAAACACAAAATGTGGGAGGAACTGCTACTTCAGGGCAATATGAACTTTGCCATGCAACTTACAGACTTAGAAGGAAACTTCAAGAATTCAGCTGGTTCACTCTGCTACTGCCACATGAGATTATCTGGAACTGACCACATTACTGGTCAGCCAGTGGCTTTGGTACAGAGGAGAGGGCCTGCAGACCCAGGGAGGAGCTGGCTCCTTTGCCATCGTCATCCTCTGGGTTGAACCTCAAAGCCTGGATCCAGAGCTGCTCTTGGAGGCGGCTGAGAGAGCCAGGAGCAAATTCTCAGGCTGATTTCCTTAACCCTGAGAGACAGGACTTGGAGTCTAAGGAGTTATACAGAACTTTCCCCCCAGGTAATTGCAAGTTCTAGACCAATCAATGTATTGTGTCACCTTGGAACTTATTAAAAATACAGATTTTCTAACTTCACTGCCAGAGATCTTGATTCAGGAGTTTGGGGTTGATTCTGCGTTTTTAAAAAAAGTTCTCTGTAGGATTCTCTTGCAGACTAAAATTTGAAAAATGCTGGAGAGAGAGAGAGAGAGAGGGAGAGACTATAAAAACTATGGTGCTAAATGGTAACAAGTAGACTGAACTTTTGTGAATTACCATACTCTCCAATTTATATCTGATGCGTCATAGCCCTTAAATATTTCCTGGGACTACTGTTAAAAACCAGAAAACAACCCCCACCCCCCAGAAAAAAAGAAGAGAAAGGAAAAAGAAATGTCTGTTCGCTCTAAGCTAATACAGCCTGCACTTACAGGCAGCTGTTTCACCCTAGATCCTTCCAGAAAAGGAGCATTCATAACTTCTTTTGACAGCCAATTAGGGTTTTTAACATCCTTATATTTCCAGGAGTTCTGTCTTAGATCTAACCTACATGTCTCTCAAACAGAAGTTTAAACATCTTTTGAGCAAGGTGGTGAACAACTGGTCAGGACAAGTCTTTTTGAAACTTGAGCTTGAGTTTCTTCAGGCAGGATAATTGCATTTTACACCTTTTCATCATGGGGCTATCCTAGAGCTCTTTTTTTTTTTCATTGTTTTAAATTTTTTATCAAACCCATCGATTTAATAATTGTGTTTTATGTCTTCCATAATCACATCAAAACATTAGATCATAAGTTACCTGTGTGGATTTTTACTGAATTGTTATGTATTATTGTTTTCCCCTCAGGGCAAAAGCTTCAAGATTAGATATGATGGCTAGTAGGTGTGGGGCAACACTGGCTCCACTCTCGATGACCCTAGTGGTATATCTACCCACCTTGCCCTGGATCATCTATGGAGATTTTCCCATCGTTGCCGGTCCTGTTCTCCTTTTGCTACCCGAAACCAGAAATCTGCCTTTGCCTGACACGATCCACGATGTGGAAAATAAGTGAGTAAACCCTCTCACCATCCCCTGGGAGGGACTGTGTGCTTTGGATCTTTGGGTAAGAAAGACAAAACCCCTAGTGCGTCCCTCAGATCACTGGGAAGGCTGAGCCTTGCCTGGGATACTTCCATCTTGGGCCGTTGCCTCCATGAGTGGCAAGGTCATTTCTATCCATTGTGAGTTCCAGTCTAGACTGCAGAAATCCCCTCTGCCCTGTTCTCATTGATAGTTTAGTGATGAAGAGATGATAATTAGCTCTGTTGTGACAGCACATCCTACCTGCTCTCGTGGTGGTATTTCATGATCCTCAAATCCATAGGAGCCTGGGATATAAAAGGGAAACAAATGAAATGGCCAGTGAAGGAATAATGTTAGGAAGATCCCATAGAGTTAAAGATTCTCTTTGAAAATATAATAAAGAAATAAATCTTATATATGTGCCTGTAAGATTCAGGCAATTTTGCTGCCATAAGTAATGGAAAGGTTGAGGATAGGGGAAATAAGAAACTGATATTTTAAAAGAAGAAAAATGGAATATGCGTGATCTAGGGATCCCATAATAAAGTTCCACAAACTGAATGACTTAAACAACAGAAATGTATTGTCTCACAGTTATACAGGCTGGCAGTCTGAGCTTAAGTTGCTTGCAGGACCGTGCTCCCTCTGAAGGCTCTAGGGAAGGGTCTGTTCCAGGTTTCTCCTGGCTTCTGGTAGTTCCTTGGCTTGTGGAAGCATAATTCCAGTCTTCACATGGCATCTCCCTGGCATGCCTCTGTGTCCAAATTTTCCCTTTGTTAAATGACACCAGTCATATTGGATTAGGGGCCCACCCTATTCCAGTATGACCTGATCGTAATTAATTATATCCACAACAACAAATGTTTCCAAATACAACAATCTCATATTCTGAGGTACTGAGAGTTAAGACTTCTACGTATGAGTTTTGTGAACGACACCAGTCAACGTGTAACAAGTGGAGAGTTCCCTTAAGATTTTCAGTCCACCTCTTGACTTTCCAAAGGTGTCATTCGCAAGAGGTCTAAAGAGACCAACTGACAATTGGCAACTTCCAAACTGCTTTCTGGGGTCTGCAGAGTCAGCAGAACCTTTTCCAGCCTAAGTGTCAATCCCATGGATTTTATTGGATTGTAAGAAGCTGATGGTTAGAGGATCAGTTTGTACCTGTGCATGGAGGGCACCCAAATTTATTTTTATTTTTTCTGTTTTTTAATGTTTGTTTTTATTTGCTAATTGGCTGGTTGAATAGTTGTTTCTGTTTTGTTTTTCCAGCAAAAATTCTCAAGAAAAGTAAGTGAAAAAGATTCCTACATAAAAGTGACAAAATTTTAATGAGATTTTATGATCTGACTGGTGAGGAAAAGAAAAATATGAAGAAAAAAATGGGAGTTTTCCTTTATATCTACAAACTAGCAAGGAAATATACAAAATATACAAACTAGCAAGAAAATTTACTGGAAAATGGAATCTCATTTATAATTAGTGATTATTTATAGTCATTTGTAATTAGTGATGTTGAGAATCTTTTCATGCATCGGTTGTCCATCTTGATGACTTCTTTGAAAAAATGTCTGTTTTGCACCTCTGCCCATTTTTTTTTACCTTTAGTTTCCTTTTATTTATTTATTTTACTGTTTTTCTTTAATAAAGCCCCAAACCATCAAGCTGGGAACCAGGCAGATAGTGCTGAGGGGACCAGGAGGTTGCTGTCACTCATAAACCTGCCAGAGCATTCGGTGTTGTTGACGGGGCTACAAAAAGGCCAAGAAGGACAGATTGGTCCACAGCCCCTTCCTAATAACAACATCTACTGTATACAGGGCCTTTAGCGTGTGCTGGGAAGTTTACCTGAGATATTTGCTTTGATACTCGGAACAGTCTTGCGAGTAGTCACTACTATTAACATCCTGCTTTTGCAGGTAAGGAAACCAAGACTTCCAAAGTTAAGACACTTTTCCAAGGTGGCCCTAGACCTTCCAACTGGAGAGCCAGCATGCTCACACATTATCCTTCTCCTTCAACCCAGCTCCAGCCCTCAGTGCTTCCGTCCCTGCCCCCTGCTGACATTAGGGCCCCAGTGCTGCCTGTCAGTTACTCAGACCCTCTCATAACTCCCACCATTCCTTGGAAATTCCTATTTATTCTTCCTGCTCCAAATCTGTGTTTCTCTCACTCTGAATATTTAGAGTTCAAATAACCTGATGCAGATGTATGTGGTGGGAGGTAAAATTTTACACTTGCCTGCAAAAATCACCTATTATCTGTTTCCATATATTTGGTTTATACACAAGTTTGGCCCTGCCTGGATGTATAAGGGTTGGGCCTCGAACATGCCTCCAAATTATACTCTCTGATTCATTTGTTGGTTTTTTTGTTCATTATTCATCCTTTTACTTTTCACATAGGTATTTCAAGTAGATGTTTGTGGAACGTCTATTGTGTTCTAGGTTTTGGGAATACAAAGCTAAAAGGTGTGGTCTTTGATCTAAAGAATCTCAGTCTAGTAAGAAGAGGAACAAGTAAATAGATGAGTACAACCTACATAAAAGTTATTCTATAAGATGTGCAGGAAACTGGGAAATCATAGCAGGAGCACCTAACCCAACCTGGGGGAGCCTGGAAGGTTTCCTCGCAGGTGACACCTGAGACGAGTCTAGAAGGAAGTGTAGCAGTGAGCTAAATAAAAGTGAGCAGGGGTGATCATTTTGTACTAGAATGATTTCATTTTCTAGATTATATATATATATATGAAATTATATGGTATGTACTCTGCCTCCTTTTTACCTGGCATAATTATTTTGAGATTTATCCATATTGAATATATCAATATCCTTTTTATTGTTCAGTTTTATTCTATTCTGTGGATATACCACAATTTGCTTCTTCATTCACCTCTTCATGAACATTTGGGTTATCTCCAATTATTGTCTATTTACGAATAAAAGTGCTAGAAGCATGTACAAGCCTTTGTAAGGGTATACGCTTTTGCTTCTCTTGGGTAAAAACCTAAGAATGGAATGGCTGGGTAGTACGTAGAGTGTATGTGTGACGTTAAGAAATGAGTGAACTGTTCACCGAAGTGGCTGTACCATTTCTCATTCCCACCATCAGTGTATGAGAGTTCCAGTTCCTCCATATATTCGTTGACACACGGTGTGTTCAGTCCTTTAATTTTAGCCGTCCTAGTGGATTTGCAGTAGTATGTCATTATACTTTTAGTTTTCATTCTTCCAGTTACTAACACTGTTAAACATCATTTCATATGCTTACTTGCAAACCATATGTCTATTTTGGTGATGTGTCTGTTCAGTTCCTTTGCCCCTCTTTTTATTAGGGTGTTTATTTTCTTAGTAGTTTTGAGAGTTCTTTATATATTCTGTACACAAGTCCTTTATCAGATGTGTGATTTGCAAATGTTTTATCTCAGGCTGTGTCTTGTCTTCTCATTTTCTTAACACTGTCTTTGAAGAGCATCTAATGACTGGTTATTTGGGGGAGTATAAGTGCCCAGAACCCTTGCTTCAATCTGGGATGACTCTGAAGGGACGTCTTAGATCCAGAGCTCCCCATGGGATGGGTGAGGGCTTCTATTCTGACTACATTATGGGTCAGCTTCTCCGTCTGCAATCTGCCTTCTCTCTTCTTCACAAGCTCTTATTCCAAAGGATACTCTACAATAACCTCTTACATGCAGGTTTCTCTCTGAGTCAGTTTCCAGGAACCACGCCTAAAGCAGGGCCTGTGACTGTTTTTGCTTGCTTTAAATCCTTACTCTCTAACTGAATCCTACCCTATACACACACAAAAATGTACACTGAAGCACATCTTTGTTTGTCCCTAGTTAAAATTTCTGGAAATCAAGTCTAACTCAAGAATATACATATCCTTCTTCTACCCTCTTTTTTCCTTAAAGAAGCTGTATGTTACTTTCTCAGAAGGATCTACTGAACCACATGCCACTCCGCTTGTCTTTCATGTGGCTCTAGGTGTAGTGCCTCCACCTCCAGACCTCCTGCCTGCTAGCCTGTTGTCACCTTTCTGACCTTAGCCATTTAGATATTCAGCAGAGGGATATGCATTCTTGTGTCTTAAAACTAGCTGTACAAATCATGCATGGACCTTAATATACAACAGATTCAATCTGAGTCATTAGAATTTTGTGGCAGCTCCATAATTTGTACGTGGGAGTGGCTCAGGTAGCTGTCTCATGGGGTGGAACACAGAATGGGGTTGTCTGAACCTGCATTTGCAAAAAACTTTACCTAAGAAAGAAAAAGCGTCTGTTGTGTGTATGAAGGAATGAACGATGAGGAAGTTGATGGAAATTATATTAATGTTCCTCCAAGCCACCTCTTGGCACTGGCATTCTTTGAATGACTTGCTGTCTTTGTGTTTATCTTAGGTGTTGTTTAGGACATTGAGATGCACCACCCCACCTTCCCACCCCCTTTTTAAAAGCAAAGTCTGATTTCTCTTTTTTTGTTTTCTCTTCCCCACAGTTTGTATTTCCTCATTCAAGTGTTTGGTGAGTAAATTTACCTTTACACATGTCTGTGTTCCCAACCATACATATCAATTTGTAAAAAGCCAAATAGAGAACAGTTTAGCACCAGTGAAATGTCAGGAAAATGCCCAGAAGGCACCAATGCAATACTGGAGTTTCAAATTTTGAGAATGGAATTAGGCCATTAAATCAGTTTTCGTGCCTGTGTCAGGGACCATAGGGATATGTCCTAGTTCTTTAAAAAAGAAAAGGAGCAACTGAAACTTACTCAGTATAACTCATGGGTCCATACAGGGGACCTGTGGGAAACCTTTGGACTTGAAACTAAGTGAATCTACATTGAAATGGCCTTTTTCTTTCTTTATTAGATATCTGCTTTGCTCGACAACCTTTTACTTTGGCTTGCTTGCATTATTCTTTTTTGGCTGCACAAGTTGGCTATTCCCCAAGGTTGAAAGAGAAGAAAGAAAAAGAAAAGAAAAAATTGGGGCTAAATCATACTGTTTGTTAGATCACAGGTAGAACCTTTCCTTTCGTGTTGGAGGAAAAGACACACCTCCTCTGGTTTAGATGGGAGACGAACTAGTTTTTAATACAAAGAGTTATTATAATGTCTCCAGTGCCATAGTGGAAGCAAAAACATCCTTTCTATTTGAAAAGTGAGGAAGGATGACAACATATATCTGGGCCCATCATCCTCATTCAGAAAAACCCTGCCTCTGATTGCAGGCTGAATTGCTCATGACCACATTTCTTTTCCAGGGCTTGACAAACTGTGCTTTTTCTAAGTCTCATTATTAGCGTGCTGCCTGTTCCTTCTGTCCACTCGTGCTGCCCTGCTGTGGTAGTGATTGTTTTGTGTGTATAGGTACTATTGCCCTCAGAGATTAAGGGTGCATTTTGAGCAGAAATAAACCAACGGATCTATTAGTGACTGTACAAATTCTACCCAGCTTTTGGACAATAACTGGAAGATCTCTTCTTGGGAAAGTAAAGTTTCCTTTGGGAATTGGGAGTTAAAACTTGTGTTTACAACTGTGCCTACATCCCCTTTCCCACTCCCTCATCCCTTTTACTTTTTATTTATAATTGCAATTAATAGCCAGAAAAATCATGGAACGTTTAATTTTTTTTTTTATGTTCTATAGAAAAAAAAAAAGGTGAAAAAATTTGCCCAAGTACGTTTACTGAGATTTTCCTAGCAAATCTAGAAGAAATCTTAGTGGACTGCAGGTTCACACTTTTCACATATATCCCTCTCATCCTTACTTTCATACAAATCTAGGAAATTAAAGATGCAGCAGATTATTAAGAAATATTGCTATTTGTTCATTAGAGAGCTTGGTAAGAAACTTATTATTTTAACATTTGACAAATTGTGTGGTCTAGACTGCAAATTTATAGAATGATGGGGAAGTTTGGAGGAGGCCTGGATCCGTGCAAGCAGCCCTAGAAGAAAATCTTTAGTTTGATTTACCTTTTAGGACTGAAGAATATTTATTCCAGGATTTAAAGGGAAAGGGGTCCTCCTTTCCCTCTTTGCACCCAGGGTTGGTTTGACTTGAGGGGTGAAGTATTCAACTGCTGTTGACTTTGCTTTGAATTTCTGGCTACAGAACTTCCAGAAGACAGAGTACATCTCTTGTTGGGTGCAGTATAGGTGGGTGTGTGTTGGCACTGGTTCACTCCCGGCATATCTCAGGAAGGAACACTTTCCTCCCTGCACATGGACTCCACACCAGTGGAGCGACCCAGAAAGAAGGCTGCTCCACTTCACATGTGAGCAGGAGAGAAACTTCCCTTCCCTGGCATACTTATCTGCTAGCACTTTGATATTTCCAATGTGGAGGTCATAGGAGCAAGTAAATAAATATTAGATAAGGAACAATCAAAGATATGGAAATCTAGCTTAAGTCACACATCATAAAATGGCGAGACAGAGCCATAAACCAATCACAGAACCTTGGTCGTACTTTCTTTTCCTTATACTATCCTAAGAGTGAAAGAGAGGAAGGAAGGAAAGAGGGAAGGGAGGAAGGAAGATAGCAAGAAAGGAAGAAGAAAGAGAAAGAGAGAAAGAAAGTTTAACTTTATATATAGCCTTGCTTCAGTTAGTGGTTCAGCTGTTATCAGCATTCTCTGGGTTGTGTTATCAGCACATAACTGTGTTATCAGCACATAACAGTGTTATCAGCATTGTTCTGCTCCTCTGAATAGCATTTAGGAAATCTCTTAGAACTGGAGCCTTGTTGCTAGCAGTAATATTCTCAGAGATATATATAGACTTACCTCTGACCCACAAACTGTCCCCAGTATAGATTATAATTGTGCATAAACCCTTCTTTCCTTTCCTGCGCAGCCATGATGGGTTTCTCTATATGGGTTTATGTGACTTTGGTAGATCAGTCTTAGCATTGGTTGTAAAAAATAATCTTGCACCTAATATATGCATACGACTTTAATAAGTAAATGGAGAATTATGTCCTAAGTGATTGTACAATAGCATTTTTATTGCAGAATTGAAAAATTTTAAATGATGCATGTTAACATCTGAATTTGCCACTGCAGCTTGAACTCCTCTTCTGCTTGTGGAGTTAGGCGCACTGTGTCTGCAGAGATAGGATTTCAGAGTACTTGTGGAAGGTAGTGGGGATTAGGGCATTTATTGGCCTAATTAATGGTGACAGGGTATATCAAAAGTGAGAAGAAAGGCTCTCTTCTTTCAGTGGTGAGCCATGGCTATAATCAACAAAAGCTGGATTTCTTGGAAAATTAAAAGTGGGTTAGTCCAATTCTTGTACCATCAAACTGTCATCTAAAATGCGGACCACACAATACATGTGTACACAGTGAACTTCTTGGTCTGTTAATGTAATTCTTAAAAAGCTCAGTTTATATTTTTTCCTGTGTGTCTGAAATAGCAATATAATCCACAGAGCCCAACTTGAGATTCCAGTTATGTTTCTACCTCAAGAGTCTGTGGTCTCAGAGGAGTCCCTTAAAACTCCTTGGTTCCTGGATTGCTCATCTATAAGATGCAGAATATTGTGGGGCAAAGTTGGAAACCCCTCTTGAGCGCTGTGATGCTCTGGACTGGTACATCTTACAGTGCTTCCAAAGAGCTATTTCTAGAGGCGATTAGTTGGTTTATAAACAAATTCTTTTGATGTGAAGGTTTAAACTGTGTATTGCCAGCAATTGTTTGAATAGTTGACTTGAATGAGTTTAATTGGTTATAAGAGAGTGTTTTGTTTCTTCGGATGATATAATTACTGCCTGTGTTGAGTTCCTGCAGGAATGATTTAAATGTTGGATGTATTTGAATTGCATCGGTTGTACAAGTGTGCATTTGATATCTGTGGGTTTATTTAGTTCCCCTTGATGTTCTGAGTGTCCTGTGACAGTAGGCAGTTACCATCTCGCCACCACCATTAAGGCACCAGGTATCCACCAATTCCCTCATAAAAAGAGATGTGGGATCACCTCTAGCAGATCTAACAGCCCTGGGGAGTTGTGGATGGCTCCCTCCTAAGAGGAATCTTCTGCAGGGGGGGCCTTTTCCTCTTGGAGGACCAGGCCTTCCCTCAAGCCTATTAACCTGAGGAATAGTCATGTCATTCCACTCAGTTCTTCCTCCTTAACTTAGCAGGGCTTCAGTGGAGATTTAGCGGTGGTAGTAGCAGAGCTGGTGACAGTGCAACGGAGCCATTGGCAGCAACCAACGCTGTGGTATCAGGAGTTGCTGGTAATGAAGAACCTTGTGGTAGGACTGAAGCCAACAAAGTTGACTGCTACAAATTTAGGTTGAAGCCAACCCAACATGCCAATTGACGAGAGTTAGGCTTCACTATCCTTCCAGAATTCTTTTTCTGTGCTATAGCGTGTTATGATTGTATAACATTCATCATCTGGAATTCTCAAAATATGTTATAAGCAATAGCAGCATTTGATGGCTAGAGAATGATTTAGACATAGTTATATAGTTTAATGACCTACAGCTTTTTGCTTTTTACACATAGAGAAGTAGAAGTTCCAGAAGGTTAAATTAATTGATGTAGTCCTCTAGCAAGTCACTACAGAATTCAGAAATAGGATAACTACCATGAATGGGTAGTGGACAATTTCTTTTCTTTTATAAGAAATGCAAGGAAGAACACTTCCTATCGTCGAAGTTTGGTCATCTGCAAAAGATAACTTTAATGTGATATTTGGAATGGAGCATAGAGGTTATCTGCCTTCCTTACCCCACCATGAAGCCAAGAGGGCTAGCCCAGAGGGTAGCAAAGAATCTAGTAGAGAATATTTTGTTTCTTGTCTGCCTTGCTGATAGGAATTTTAGGCTTACACACTTGGGATACATGGTAAGAGTATATAAAAGTCTAATTACAATGAAAGGAGAGGTTTATTTCAGGGGTTCTTAAATTTTTTTGTGTTGTGACTGCTTTGGCAGTCTGGTGAAGCTCGTCACTCCTCCTCAGAATAATTTTGAAATGCACAATATAAAGTACAAAGGCTTCAAGGAAAACACATCACACTGAAATAGTTATCAAAATAATTTTTAAATTGTCATAGAGTAATATGTGTGCTTCTTATGCATTAAGTAACAGAATTTAATGGCTGGCCTAGTAATCATTATAAATCCAAGGTGGTGACATATACAGGATTTCAGTATGTCTGTAAAGACTGTAACAAGAAATAGAAATATCAGTATATTCTATCTACAACAAAGTAACATGTACTGCTGATACTACGGGGGTTTGGTACCTGCATTTATATTTGAATGAAACAGTAAATTTCAGTTAGATGTTAGTGAAAATAAGTGATGTCATTTAATTTAAGAAATTCAAGTTCACGGATCCTTTGAATTCCATCCCTGGGCCCTTCTCTGGGGGTCAAAATGAAGAACCTCTGGGTGTCTAAGTTATCTTTTTTCACCTGCTTCTCTGGGATGGTGTTCAAATAGGGATTCCCAATAAGTTTTCAAATAAGGGGCATACTGGTGGCTTCATTGGAGGAGAACTGAGTGGAGTTAGCAGAGGATTGCAGTAAGAGCACAGGCTAGATGAATCCTAGATCGAATTATAAAGTAATAAGGTTTTTTTTTCTGCCCATTCACTGTTCTTTCTACATAATCTTCCTCCAAGTCAGGTGCTCCGTGCTTCTGAGTGATATGAACCATTCAGTTAGACGTAATTGTTAGTGGCAATGCTTTAGCTTTTACACGGACATATTAAGTGCGTATGTTTACATATGGTCTACAGGGAGAAGGCACTATTTATTCCAAAGGAATCCAGTGCCGGTGATGGATTCTTGGATTCTTCGGCACCTGGGGAGGTGGGTAAAGGGATACTTTTGGCCGTTACTGATACCTTTCAGCCGCTTCCTGCTTGACTATTTCTCTTGCCTACTCGTAAGGCAGGTGCACTTTGGCAAACAGAAGGAAGTAGTTCTTTTGCAGTTTGCTCTTGGTTTTACTTATCCTGGCAGTAACATTTCCCTAGGGGCAGGCAAATACTTCTAGTTGAACATCTCATTTGCAGTGCTGTCATTTGAGGTGATAGTCATTTGTAGTTTGTAGAGGAATGATTCCATTCCTGTGAGTGAACAGATGGGTTAATAAAGCTGTCTGAGGTTGTAACCTGGTTTACAAGCTATTTTCAGGGCATCATGGTGTCGTGATCCTGAATTTTGAACCACCAATAGTCTGTTAGATTATAAGCACCTTGAAAACCAGGGTTAAACCTCACGTAAACCAGGGCCATATCAACGCGGTAGAGAGGTGTGCTTCACCTCTAGGCTTTAAGAGGTAAAGGTGGTGTGGTGTATGTTGCTGTCATGTAACACAGAGAAAATATTTACGCTCTGACAATACATTAACTTCATAAAAAAGAACTAAAATGAGTCGTGTGCTATTTTATTCTAAATGTGTTTTCTTCATTGCCTAACTTGTCTAACTATAAAATGACTTTGGCATCTTGAAAGAAATGATCACATAAGTGCAAGCACGTTTTTTAAAGAATTGACGCTTTATGAGCCTTAGATGAAGGCATTCTTTTAAATTTGTTGTTTTAATTATGTTCTCAAGCTCTCCTACTTTTTGTAGTGAGCTTGGTTTTGTTTTATGGTTCACAGCAGTATGCACTGAGACTTGTTTTGAAGCCAGGTAAGAGGGAAGATGGGGAAGACAGTGGGGGCAAGCCACCGTTCTGCTGGACCTCTGCTAGGCTCAACTGTCAAGAGTGTACACTGCAGGCACCATTGATGCTTAATAGCATAAGGCAGAGGTTTTCAGTCCTGGCCGCACGTTAGAATAATGTGAGGAGCTTTTAAAACATACCAGTTAAGTCAGAACCCCTGGTGGTGGGCCTCTGTCTTTGGTATGTATTAAAACACGCCAGGCGATTCTAATGTGCAGCCATAGTTGAGAATTATTGGTATAATGGATGTGAATATCAGTCTACGAACGCAAATGGGCAAGAAACTGAACTCAAACTATTTTTTATTCCTAACCTCAAGTTCGCTATTAACCTCAATCTTTCTTATGGTTTACTTAACCTCCCCCAATAGTTCAAAGTTGTTACATAATGCAAAATTTGGGGGATCAGAGGTGCCTCTTTATTTGTAGGTCATCTGCCCTCTGAGGTTACCATTGTGTGTCCACCCTCCCATTAGGATGGCACTTGGGGTCTAGTGGTGTAGGATGCTTGGAGCACTTGTGTCTTTCTGTGTTGTGCTTCACCAAGTCACCAGGACTAGGGCTAAGGGGGTGCCACAAAATTCAGTTACCACCCAAGTCATATTTTCATGCAAAATTCACAAATTCTAAATTAATGCAAAAAATTCACGATGAACAATATCAAAATTTTAAAGAAAGATAGGATCTGTATATCCTTCATCATCAAGCATTTTTTTGTGTGTGGGAAATACAGCCTCTCTAGCAACACAGGATTTTCTTCCTGCCTTCTAGTTGAAGAAATCTCATTTAATCCAAGGAAACTCCTTTTGCCAGCACGACTGCATATTTGGCTTGCATATTTGATCTCTTCAGGAGTATTTCCTCTTAGCGCTTTCCCCAAAATGGTCTTAGACTTACGGAAGCAAAATATATGAAGAAAGGTATTTAGTGGACAACTTTGAATTTTCTTCCATTTGCCACACCTCTCTCTGTCACTGAGCAGTGAATTTACTACCTGAGGTATGTGTGAGTGTGTGTGTGTAGTTTGTGTGTGTGTACATGTGTATATGGGGGAATAGGGTACCATAAGTTAGTTTTCCTCTTTCTTTCTTCCTCCCTCCCTCCCTCCTTCCTTCCTTCCTTCTTTCCTTCCTTCCTTCCTCCCTCCCTCCCTCCCTCCTTCCTTCCTTCCTTCCTTCCCTCCTTCCTTCCTTCCTTCCTTCCTTCCTTCCTGCCTTCCTTCCCTCCTTCCTTCCTTCCCTCCTTCCTTCCTTCCTTCCTTCCTTCCTTCCTTCCCTCCTTCCCTCCTTCCTTCCTTCCTTCCTTCCTTCCCTCCTTCCTTCCTTCCTTCCTTCCTTCCTTCCTTCCTTCCTTCCTTCCTTCCTTCCTTTCTTTCTTCCTTCCTTCCTTCCTTCCTTCCCTCCTTCCTTCCTTCCTTCCTTCCTTCCTTCCTTCCCTCCTTCCTTCCCTCCTTCCTTCCTTCCTTCCTTCCTTCCTTCCTTCCTTCCTTTCTTTCTTTTTCTTTCCTTTCTTTCTTTCTTCTTTCAGGCTATTTGATGGGGAACACCAAACATTTATTTTCAAAACTTCAGATCCTTGCCATCAAAATGCCCTGTCTCTGATACCGAGTATTTCTTTGAGTGTGTCTTATATAGGTTCCTCACCAAAAATTTCACCCCAGCAGGGCACTGCCAATGCACTAGAAGTGTCTATGGCATCTGCTGCCCCCTTAGATGCTGTGATGTACATGAGAGAATACTCAACTTTCCCACTCCACATTTTACTATTTGAAGAATTTAAAAACCTGCGTATGTCTCTGTCTCCAGGGCAGTTTGGGGAAACAAGTCCTCCATCCATCTCTCAGAAGAACTTTGTGGTTCCTGCCTCTGTTCCCTGGGTGTTTGTGAATAAAATATTCCTCCTCCTCTGGCCACATGGGAATTAAGAGCCACACAGGAGTTAACTCATGCAAACTGAGTCTTCTCAAGGAGCCCCTGGGCAGGAATGTCCAAACATCAGAAGCTCATCTATCTCGGCTTTAAGTTTCACTCTTCTCATTCTCATGCACTCCACCTACACCTCCTCCATAAAACTTAACTCTAACTCAGGATGTATCCAGAATCCTTTCACTTTTCAACAGCTCACCTGTCATGGCCCTGGTCCTGGTCAGCACGATCTTCCCCCTGGGAAACTGCAGTGGCTTCCTAACTGGTTGCGGGCAGGAGCTGCTAATGCTCATGTAGGTGCCTATTCTTCCTTTCTTGGTTGGCACAGCACTTGGCAAATTGGCATCCAGGGAGAGCTGTATGACTGGTTCTCATCATGGGTGTGAACCTAGATGTGGAGGCACCAGCCTCCCCAGGTGGAGGAGTGTGTGCCCTCCCACACTCTTTCTCTTTCCACATTCTCCAGCTAAATGTGGAGAAGAACACTGAGGACCTGGAGGAGAGATGGACCACAAAATGGAAAAGACCCTGAATTACCACGTACCCTGAATTACTATATGGATCACAATCGTCATGTGAGTAAAAACTAAAGCTATTGTGCTGGTAGATGCTTGACTCCATGCCTCGTCTTCTCAGCAACACCTTTCCTGGCCACCCCATTTAATTTATGTAATTTATTTATTTTTTATTTTGTTTACTTGGTTATCTTTTTTTTAACATCTTTACTGGAGTATAATTGCTTTACAAAGGTGTGTTAGTTTCTGCTTTATAACAAAGTAAGTCAGCTATACATATACATATATATCTCCCCATATCTCCTCCCTCTTGTGTCTCCCTCCCACCCTCCCTATCCCACCCCTCTAGGTGGACACAAAGCACGGAGCTGATCTCCCTGTGCTATGCGGCTGCTTCCGACTACCTATTTTACATTTGGTAGTGTATATATGTCCATGCCATTCTCTCACTTTGTCCCAGCTTACCTTTCCCCCTCCCCGTATCCTCAAGTCCATTCTCTATGTCTGCATCTTTATTCCTGTCCTGCCCCTAGGTTCTTCACAACCATTTCTTTTTTCTTAGATTCCATATATATGTGTCAGCATACGGTATTTGTTTTTCTGTTTCTGACTTACTTCACTCTGTATGACAGACTCTAGGTCCATCCACCTCACTACAAATAACTCAATTATGTTTCTTTTTATGGCTGAGTAATATTCCATTGTATCTATGTGCCACATCTTCTTTAACCATTCATCTGTTGATGGAAATGTAGGTTGCTACCATGACCTGGCTATTGTAAATAGAGCTGCAATGAACATTTTGGTACATGACTCTTTTTGAATTATGGTTTTCTCAGGGTATATGCCCAGTAGTGGGGTTGCTGGGTCGTATGGTAGTTCTATTTTTAGTTTTTTAGGGAACCTCCATACTGTTCTCCATAGTGGCTGTATCCATTTACATTCCCACCAACAGTGCAAGAGGGTTCCCTTTTCTCCACACCCTCTCCAGCATCTATTGTTTGTAGATTTTTTGATGATGGCCACTCTGACTGGTGTGAGATGATATCTCACTGTAGTTTTGTTTTGCATTTCTCTAATGATTAATGCTGTTGAGCATTCTTTCATGTGTTTGTTGGCAACCTGTATACCTTCTTTGGAGAAATGTCTGTTTAGGTCTTCTGCCCATGTTTGGATTGGGTTGTTTGTTTTTTTGATACTGAGCTGCATGAGCTGCCTGTAAATTTTGGAGATTAATCCTTTGTCAGTGGCTTTATTTGCAAATATCTTCTCCCATTCTGAGGGTTGTCTTTTTGTCTTTTTTAATGGTTTCCTTGGCTGTACAAGAGCTTTTAAGTTTCATTAAGTCCCATTTGTTTATTTTTGTTTTTATTTCCACTTCTCTAGAAGGTGGGTCAAAAAGGATCTTGCTGTGATTTATGTCATAGAGTGTTCTGCCTGTGTTTTCCTCTAAGAGTTTATAGTGTCTGGCCTTACATTTAGGTCTTTAATCCATTTTGAGTTTATTTTTGTGTATGGTGTTAGGGAGTGTTCTAATTTCATTCTTTTACATGTAGCTGCCCAGTTTTCCCAGCACCACTCATTGAAGAGGCTGTCTTTTCTCCATTCTATATTCTTGCCTCCTTTTTCAAAAATAAGGGGACCATATGTGCATGGGTTTATCTCTGGGCTTTCTATCCTGTTCCATTCATCTCTTTCTGTTTTTGTGCCAGTACCATACTGTCTTGATTACTGTAGCTTTGTAGTATAGTGTGAAGTCAGGGAGCCTGATTCCTCTAGGTCCGTTTTTCTTTCTCAGGATTGCTTTGGCTATTCAGGGTCTTTTGTGTTTCAATACAAATTGTGAAATTTTTTGTTCTAATTCTGTGAAAAGTGCCATTGATAATTTGATAGGGATTGCATTGAATCTGTAGATTGCTTTGTGTAGTAGAGTCATTTTCACAATGTTGATTCTTCCAATCCAAGAACGTGGTATATCTCTCCATCTATTTGTATCATCTTTAATTTCTTTCATCAGCCAAACACTAATATATACTTTTAAAAAGCTCTCTAGGGCTTCCCTGGTGGTGCAGTGGTTGAGAGTCCACCTACCGATGCAGGGGACACGGGTTTGTGCCCCGGTCTGGGAAGATCCCACGTGCCGCGGAGCGGCTGGGCCCGTGAGCCATGGCCACTGAGCCTGCACGTCCGGAGCCTGTGCTCCGCAACGAGAGAGGCCACAACAGTGAGAGGCCCGCGTACGGCAAACAAACAAAAAAAAGCTCTCCATATGATTCTTTTGTGCAGCCACAGCCTAGACCATTGGTCTTGCTTATGTCCCTCCCAGCATTGACATCTTGTGACTGGGTGGATAATTTAGGTCTTTCTAATTCTATGGAAAATAAAGTCAGAATCACTAGTGATTTCCCGTGATAACTTCTTGGAGGTTATATTACATGCTGCCACTAGATGGTAGTGGCAACTCCTGGGATGGAGGTGATTCTAGTTATTTGGGATTTTTCCCTTCCCTGTGTAATATACTTGAGACACCTAGCTTAGGAAGCTTTGTGGGGACTTGACAATTTAGTTCCTTTCCCTGAGCCAGAGGCCCAGAAGTGCAGCTGTTTTTCTTGACAAGCTGATGGAGACTCATTAAATAAACCTTCTATCGTCTGAAGGGAGAAAGTGAACCCCTGCATAGATATTAGCTCACATTTCTCTTCTTATTTCCAGCAGGTGTATGCTCCTTCCTTGTTCTCTGTATTCTTCTCTCCCTTTTTCTGTCAATGGCCTCTCTTTTCCTTTCTTTCTCTTTTTTTCTTGGTTTCTACCTCTAACCCCTATGTATAATTTGGTTATAATAACTAATGAGAGAATACATTTTATTTTGCTACCTTGGTGGTTGATAAAAATTTCAGGAATCTAAAAATGATTCAGACCCAGCATCCTTAGAAGGGTGAACGTATCCAGATTACAATGGGGAAATTCTTATTCAGGGGACTTCTTCCATAACAGCTGTGGCAGCGCCAGCCAAATCTAGGAAGAAAGGAAGAATTTTATGTGCCTATCAGAGAGAAACAGGCAAAATCCTCTTCTTTCTACAGCACAATTCGGGTGAGGGCCAAAGCTCTGGGTGTACATGTAAGTAGGGGTTTTGTACAATAATAGGGTGTGCTTCTCCAATGCTTTTCATCCCAAGATCTCAAAGCACACTTGCTGCTTTATTCTGTATAGCTGCCTGTTTTCCCTGGGCTGTCAAAATAGGAAGATGTGCTGTGATTTTTTTTTTTCCCCCCAAAGAGATTGCATTCCTTCCCTGGCTTTGTTCCAGCCCAGCTGCTTGTTGTTCAGGGAGATGCTGTGCTGTTGGTGCCAGTATACCACTGAGCTTTCTTCTTCCCTGAGTGACATATTCTGATGGATCATTGCCTGGAACAGTGGAGCAAAGCATGGTGTGTGTCCATCTGTGAAGAGCTCTTGTTGTTTACTATTCTCTTATTTCCTTCTGGCAGCATCAGATACCAATCTTCATTAAAAAAACAAAACAAAACAATCAACCAACCAACTAAAAAAAAAAACAAAAAAAACACACCAAACAATGCAAAAAACAAAAAATACTTTAAAAATCCTTTCTTTAAATTAATAGTTAATGTTTATTGAGTGCCTACTCTGTGCCAGGTACTGTTTTAAACACTTGACATATATCCTATCATTTAATCCTCACATCAATGTCATGATCTAGGGTCTATTATTATCCCCAATTTACAGATGAGGAAACTGAGTAAAAGCAGGGGTAAGGAAATTGCTCAGTGCCACACAGCTGATACATAGATGAGCCAAACTCTGAGCTCAGGCAACCTGACACCAGAGGTTATGGTCACTTAACCCTACATGTAGACTCTAAGGGTTGGGTATTAGAGTCCTACTGAAATAAAGGATACGTTCTCCAATTGAATAGTCATTAGGAAAGGGTGTATTTCCTGTTAACATAACTACATTTTCTTTGGTGTAAGATTGAATAGATGCTCCAAACCCAGCCTTTCCCCATTCTGGAGGAACTAAGTGCGTTCTGGTATTCCCACTTCTTATTGGTTAGGCAATCAAAAGGAGGGAAACTTCTTTCTTAATTGTGATTGGCATGATTCAGTGGGTCTACACAATCTTAAATAAGTTTGAGAAACAAGCAACTGGGAACGTGATCCTTGTTTGGATTTTGGTGACTTACTTCTGCATTACCTGAGAGGCGGCAGAGATAGGGACAATATATATAAAACTCTAACAGATGGCATTTGGAAGCTTTCCCTGCTAGCCATACACTAACTGCTTTAGGTCGGAAGAATTCAAGAGGAGAAACACAACCACAGCCTAGGAGAGTGCATTCTTAGTGTAATTCATGTGATTTGGGGCATGAAGAGAGCAGACAGTAGTACTTCTCTGAATGAGTGACTTTTGGGGGCATATAATAGTATTATAAATGGAGAATCTAGAAGGAAGAAAATCATGATCTTTGGGGTTTTGAAATCCCTTCAATCAACATATCATGAAGAAACTAGCTACTAAAAAGAGGAAAAGAGCACAGTCCCTGCTGTAGAACAATAATGGTCTCAACAGAAGAATCCAAGAGTCAGCATCACTGTGCAGACATCCAAGGGAGCTGCTAGAGACTCAGTATTCAAGGACCTTCATGACTCCATAAGCAAAGATCGAGGCTTAGAAATAAGCTTACGTCACACTGCTAGTTTAGCCACATGGGACGAGGGCAATATGCTGTATGTCTAGAACAACATGGAAAGGCTTTTAGAGGGGCTGTTACCTGAGCCACACTGATTGAGGGTCAATACCAATTCCTTAGTGAGAAAGGACTAGACGAAACTCAAAAGTGACTGACACTTTTACTGTTAGGGGCATATTTTTTTCATTTATACGTTGCAGTTTTGAGGCTTCTCAGCAAACTTATTCATGTCAGTATAATTCTCTAGTTAAAAATTTTCTCTCAGTTTTGTTCTGTGTGAGTCTCTGCATCATGAATTATACTGTTTCCGATTCACAATGAATTGTCCCCTGACCACCCTAATCAAAACTAAACTCACCATCTTTCCCCTAGGCCTCTTAATTTTCCTGGAAACCATATTTCAGAGCACGACAAAACCAGCTACCTTGTTGCTCAAACCCAGAATGTGGTTGGTAGCTTCTTAATGCTACTCTCACCCCTTCATCCAATCAATCTACAAGTCCTGTAGTTTCCATCTCTTAATGCCTCTTGAATCTATCTTCTTTTCCTCTTTAAGTGCCTTTAAGTTCAAGATCTCATTGCTCCTCATTTGTATTATTGATCTTTGTTTCTCCTCTTTGACTACATTCCTGTGTATCCTTCTCTTTGGTTTAATGACTTTTTAAAAAAATGCATATCTGATCATGTTACTTCTCTGCTTAAACTCCAGCAGTTCCATAGAGCTTTCAGCATAAAGTAAACTCTGCCTTAGTAAATGGAGCCCTTGAAGATTTGAACACTGGCCTCCTCTCTACCTTTATACCCCCGCCTCACCCTTGCATGCAGTTTGTCAGATAAGTTGCTGTGGCACATCTGTCTTCACACATGCTGTCCCTCTATCAGCGCCTACTTTTCCCTCAAAAGTCAGCTTATGCCTCCTCCTCCAGAAAGCCTTTAAATGATAGACCTCACCTGTACAGTTAAGACTTCAATTTTTCTTTTTTTCTCCAATATTTTTCATTCCTTTCTTTATCATTTCCTTGGTGTCAGGCTTTTCTTCTTTTTTTCAGTTACTTATTAAAATATTAAGTTCCTTTCTTTCTACTATTCTTTTATTGATCTCTCTCTTCTTTACCTTTATGCATAGATTAATATACACTAAGTTTTGGTCTACTCTTTTCTGTGTCCTTACTTTATTTCTGTACATATTTGCCCTATAATCTTTTGTGAAAAAGGAACTATTTTACAAAGGAATTTTTAGTCCTGCTTTATCAATGACATTAACCTAAGGAAAACCCAGGAAGAAACACATTGAACTTTTCTACCTAATTCCTTTAAATTAGTCCTCTTACTGTAATAATACTGTTCCCAGCAGTTAAAGGTTTGTCTGTATCAAATATTAATACAGTTTATTGTTGTATAATCTTCAAAGAGAGTCTTAAGGTCTACAAACCTTAAGACTAGAGCGAGGATGGGTCAGAAGTCCAGGGTGCACTCATGTGTGTGACTTATGGCAAGGTAAAGGTTTCCATTTGTCAGTGATAAGATGGGTAGGCCAAGAGCAGCCCCTTTCATAAATTTGGTCTGGGTCAAATCCAATTCATAGATATTCAGCCAACAGAAGTATGAGTTGCAATTTTTTCGTGGCCTTGAACTGCCCCACCTTGGATCCTGGGAAATCAATGTGGTTTTGTTCAGCAGTGACTGCCTGAAAGGACCATAAATCAGGAGCTTCCATACAAAACTTTTATTGTCAAAGTAATGGCAAAGAAAAATGATAGCAGTTATTACACTTGCACAGTTTAGCCTTTTTTCTTTCTCATTGATGTTTCTTTCCAATTTTCTTTCCTTTTTTTTTTTTAATCTGACTGATAAGAGCATGTAGATTTTGAATTTTTTCTAGAGGACTATGTGATACAAAACAGCACACAGTTCAGAGGGATGTCTTAAATAATTTTATTTGTTGAAACTCATTCTGGTTATGCTTCATTTTGAACTTGTCCACCAAGTGATTATCCAAAATGAGAGTTTTTCATTTTTGATAACTGCAAGCCATCTTTTGCAATTTTGTATCATAATTATATATCAGACTCAGAACATTATACATGCTATCCATGGGATTTGTTCATCTGCCACTGTACAAAGTGATTAGTAACTTCATATGGTGGTGCTGTGACAGTTTAACCACCATCAATGAGGTTCTGTGTACTCGTGACGCCCTGACAAGTTGATATGTTGAAATCTGTTGTGTCTTACAAGTAATTGGTCACTAAAGATTGTTAAGATACCCAAGATTGTGAATGATTTTGTTTTATAATTAGATTGGATTCACAGTGATTCTTATGATGATACTGTTACTGCCACTTTTTTTAGTGGAAGAAATAATAGTGCTAGAGCCATTTGTCCTAGGTTTTTTTTTTTTTTTTTTTTTTGCGGTACGCGGGCCTCTCACTGTTGTGGCCTCTCCCATTGCGGAGCACAGGCTCTGGACGCGCAGGCTCAGCGGCCATGGCTCACGGGCCCAGCTGCTCCGCGGCATGTGGGATCTTCCCGGACCGGGGCACGAACCCGTGTCCCCTGCATCGGCAGGCGGACTCTCAAACACTGCGCCACCAGGGAAGCCCCCTGTCCTAGTTTTTTATGCTAAGTGCTAATTACTACCCAATATCTGTTCACTTCCTTTCCTTAAAGAAGCCATGATTTTTAGCTGAGTACATGGGTGGTTAGAATAAAGACCATATATCCCAGCCATTCTTGTAGATAGGTGTAGCCATTGACTAAATTCTGGCCAATGGAATGAAAGTAGAAGTGGTATGTGCAATTTATAGGAAGTGTCTCTAAAGGAAGGGGGCATGCTCTTTTGTCTTCTTTCACTTTTCTGTTGATTGGACTATGGATATGATGGCTGAAGCTCCAGCAACCTTCTTGGGCCACAAGATAACTTTGGGAAAGGAAGTCACTTAAGAAAAGGAACTGGGTGCCTGATTCTGTGGAGCCTTCTACCAGACCAACTTCTGGACTTATTGGATAGGAAAGAGAACCATGTTTCTAATTTGTTAAACTTCCACTATTTCTTTTTTTCTGAACCTAATTCTCATTATAATAAATTCCAAACAAAATAAATGTTGAGAATTGAAGTAATGAGTCCATGATTCCTAAATTCCAGACCAAAACTTCTGATTTCTGAACCTTTCCATGTGGATGACCCAAATTTAACTTATTAGTTTCTTCTCCAGATTCACTCCTATTGTGTTTTTCTTACCTCTGTTCATTCTAAACTAAACCTTGAAAACATCTTTAGTTCCTTTCCTTCTCATGCTATTATGAGAGAATCTACCACAGTCAAGAAGATTTTCTCCCTGAAATGGTCTTGAAAAATCAGAATACATTCTTCACTGAGTTTCCTGATCAGTTTCCATAGAAAAGTAAATTTACTTATTAAGTTGTGCCAAGTTGTTACTTGTGATTTGTATATGTACACCATTTTTTTCCTGCATCGTAAATTAATTCTGCCTAACCAGGCAGAGTTGCTATTTAATACTTTAATTCAGTGTCTGGAGACCTGATTTCATTTTGCCCAAGGTGTGACCACTGCTTTCTGAAATTACAAATAAGTTACATGAAAATCCCTGAAAGATGTAAAGAACTTATGCATCTAAGTTATTCTATTTCATATTTTTGATGCAATTCTGAAAGTAAAACTTTTATCCATCTCTCTAGTATCACTTATAAGCATTAAATTAAGAAGAGTGTTATATCTAAAGTTTGAAGTATTGAAATTTACAAAATTTTCTTTTTAGAAAGTGATGTTTAACAAAATGTTAGTAGTTTGGCTGGGGTCTAATCTGAATAATAATTGTAGTGGACATCCATCGTTATTTATAGCTGCCCATTATTTTCTAAACAGCTTTTCTGTCTATGGAAAAACTAATGCATCAAAAGCATTTCCTATTCTAGTTGAATTTTGAACTCTAATTCCCAGCCTTACATGTAGCTGAGTACCAAACATGTGACCCAGGCCTCACCATCAGGTGAACCTGAATAAGACTTCAGTTCAAAGGTGGGCACTACGAGGCATCAGTGGAGTTTGCACTTTTCTGATGCAAGTATTGGCAGCAGTATTTGGCTTTAGGAAGGGGCAGTGAGTTTTGGAAAAATTCCTTATGAAAAAGTAGCATTGGTTCTAGTGGTTATAGTGATATTGTCAGAGACAAGTTTCAGTGTGCAGTGTTCAGAGGCAGCAGTTACAGCTGTGGTTTCCTCACTAGCCCAAGTCTCTGTTATGTTCCTGGAAGCATAGCCACATGTTTATTTTTATTTTTATATCCTTCAAAACATTTCTGAGGACTACAAATTATTATTTATTTAGTTATTTATATTTTATCAGTTTTAGAATTTATTCTTTTATCCTAGTTCATGCTAAGATGATAAGATGGTGATATACGCTTTGGTATGGATTTTGGCTAAACTTATGAGTTTAAAATACTGATATATACATATAAAACATATATATATATTTATTAAACACATTTATTGAGATATAATTGATATCTAATAAACTATATTTAAAAAGTATTTAATTTGACATATGTTTACATATGTGTAACTGTAACTGCAATCAAGATAATGAATATATCCATCACCCCCAGTTTCCTCACACCCTTTTGTAATTCCTCCTTCCCACCTATCTTCCCAGTCAAATCCTGATCTGTTTCAGTCACTATAGATTCATTTGCATTTCTAGAGTTTTACATGAATTTAATATGACTGTCTAGCTTCTTTCACCAAACATAATTATTTTGAGATTCATCCATGTTGTTGTGTGTATCAATAGTTCATTTCTATTCATTGTTGTGTTTGAGTATTGTTGGGCTTATTTGATCTATGGGTTTATAATTTTATCAAATTCAGAAAATTTCAACCATTATTTTTCAAATGTTTTTCTGTCCCTATGGTTCTCTCCTTTGAGGACTCCAACTACTTATATATTAGACCACTAGAAGTTGTCCAACATCTCATTAATGCTTTGTTTGTCTGTTAAAAAAATGGTTTTTCCTTCCATGTTTCATTTTAGAAAGTTTCTGTTGCTATCTTCAAGTTCGTTGATCTTTTCTTCTGCAATATCTAGTTTGGTGTTATCATCTAGTGGATTTTTAATATCAGACATTGTGTTTTTTTTTTTTTTTTGCGGTACGCGGGCCTCTCACTGTTGTGGCCTCTCCCATTGCAGAGCACAGGCTCCGGACGCGCAGGCTCAGCGGCCATGGCTCACGGGCCCAGCCGCTCCGCGGCATGTGGGATCTTCCCGGACCAGGGCACGAACCCGTGTCCCCTGCATCGGCAGGCGGACTCTCAACCACTGCGCCACCAGGGAAATCCCAAACATTGTGATTTTCATCTCCATAAGTCAATTTCTGTTTTTTAAAAATATCTCTCATGTCTCTACTCAACTATTTGAACATATGAAATATAGTTATGATAATTGTTTTGATTTCTTTACTGCTAATTCTAATATCTATGTGAGTCCTGGATCAATTTTAGTTGATTCATTTTATTTTCTCTACATTATGGGTCATATTTTCATGCCTCTTAGTATGCCTGGTAATTTTTGATTGGATAGCCGACATTGTAATTTTACCTTATTGGGTTCTGGAGATCTTATAATTCCTATAAATATTCCTGAGCTTTGTTCTAGAACACAGCTAAGGTACTTGGTAACAGTTTGATACTTTTGGCTCTTGCTCTTATGATTTCTTAGGTGGAACCAGACCTGTGTTTAGTCTAGGGCTAATTATCCCCTCCCCTCCCCACCCCATTAAAGCAAGACCCTTATGACACTACCCAATGCACTGTGAATTCTGAATATTTTTAGTCTAGCTATTCTCTCTGATCTTTTCAGGTCGTTCTTTTCCTGGCCTTAGGTAATTTCTTTGCATGCCCATGCTGAGTACTAGAGAGAGACCCTTTGTAGAGCTCCAAAGTTCTCTCTTTGTATGTCTCACTCCTCTCTGACACTCCATACTGAGAACTATAGCTGTATTTATCTCCCCAGCCTCAGCTTCATGTCCTTAGAGACAGGGAGTCCACTGGACGCCCTGAACCAAAACCTGAAAAGTCTTCAAGACAGTAAGCTAAGGCAATCACAGGGCTCATTTTTATCCAGTCTGTCTGAGACCCCCTGATCTTGACTGCTTTTTTCCTTAATGGTGAAAGAGAGTTGTTTCATATATACTGTTTGTTTTTGATTGTTTCATGTGGAAGGGTGTATCTAGTTCCTCTTACTCCATCTTAACCAAAAAAGAAAGCCTTCAAAGGGAATTCTGGTTATAATTTTTTTTGAATTTTATTTTATTTTATTTAATACAGCAGGTTTTTATTAGTTATCCATTTTATACATATTAGTGTAAATATGTCAATCCCAAACTCCCAGTTCATCCACCCACCCCCCAACTTCCCCCCTTGGTGTTCATATGTTTATTCTCTACATTTGTGTCTCTAATTCTGCCTTGCAAACTGGTTCATCTGTACCATTTTTCTAGATTCCACATAAATGTGTTAATATATGATATTTGTTTTTCTCTTTCTGACTTATTTCACTCTGTAGGACGGTCTCTAGGTCCATCCACGTCTCTACAAATGACTCAAATTCATTGCTTTTTGTGGCTGAGTAATATTCCATTGTATATATGTACCACATCATATTTATCCATTCATCTGTTGATGGGCATTTAGGTTGCTTCCATGACCTAGCTATTGTAAATAGAGCTGCAATGAACTTTGGGGTGCATGTATCTTTTTGAATTATGGTTTACTCTGGGTATATGCACAGTAGTGAAATTGCTGGGTCATATGGTAATTCTATTTTTAGTTTTTTAAGGACCCTCCCTACTGGCTGTATCAATAGTGGCAGTATCAATTTACATTCCCACCAACAGTGCAGGAGGATTCCCTTTCCTCCACACCCTCTCCAGCATTTATTGTTTGTAGATTTTCTGATGATGGCCATTCTGACCAGTGTGAGGTGATACCTCATTGTAGTTTTGATTTGCATTTCTCTAATAATTGGTGATGTTGAGCATCTTTTCATGTGTTTGTTGGCAAGCTGTATATCTTCTTTGGAGAAATGTCTGTTTAGGTCTTCTGCCCATTTTTGGATTGGGTTGTTTGTTTTTTTGATATTGAGCTGCATTAGCTGTTTATATATTTTGGAGATGAATCCTTTGTCAATTGCTTCATTTGAAAATATTTTCTCCCATTCTGAGGGTTGTTTTTTCATCTGGTTTATGGTTTCCTTTGCTGTGCAAAAGCTTTTAAGTTTCATTAGGTCCCAGTTGTTTATTTTTGTTTTTATTTCCACTGCTGTAGGAGGTGGGTCAAAAAAGATCTTGCTGTGATTTATGTCATAGAGTGTTCTGCCTATGTTTTCCTCTAAGAGTTTTACAGTGTCTGGCCTTACATTTAGGTCTTTAAACCATTTTGAGTTTATTTTTGTGTATGCTGTTAGGGAGTGTTCTAATCTCATTCTTTTATATGTAGCTGTACACTTTTCCCAGCACCACTTATTTTCTCCAGTGACTGTCTTTTATCCATTGTATATCCTTGCCTCCTTTGTCATAGATTAGTTGACCATAGGTGCGTGGGTTTATCTCTGGGCTTGCTATCCTGTTCCATTGATCTATATTTCTGTTTTGGTGCCAGTACTATATTGTCTTGATGACGGTAGCTTTGTAGTATAATCTGATGTCAGGGAGTCTGATTCCTCCAGATCTGTTTTTTTCCCTCAAGATTGCTTTGACTATGTGGGGTCTTCTGTGTCTCCATACAAATTAAAAATTTTTTTGTTTTAGGTCTATAAAAAATGCTGTTGGTAATTTAATAGGGATTGCATTGAATCCGTAGATTGCATTGGGTAGTATAGTCATTTTCACAATATTGATTCTTCCAATCCAAGATCATGGTATATCTCTCCATCTGTTTGTGTCATCTTTGATTTCTTTCATTCTGTGTCTTACAGTTTTCTGAGGACAGGTCTTTTACCTCCTTAGGTAGGTTTATTCCTAGGTACTTTATTCTTTTTGTTGCAATGATGAATGGGATTGTTTCCTTAATTTCTCTTGCTCGTCTTTCATTGTCAGTGTATAGGAATGCAAGAGATTTCTGTGCATTAATTTTGTATTTTGCAGTTTTACCAGATTCATTGATTAGCTCTAGTAGTTTTCTGGTGGCATCTTTAGGATTTTCTATGTATAGTATCATGTCATCTGCAAACAGTGACAGTTGTGCTTCTTTTCCAATTTGTATTCCTTTTATTTCTTTTTCACCTCTGATGGCTCTGGCTAGGACTTCCAATACTAGGTTGAATGATAGTGATGAAAGTGGACATCCTTGTCTTGTTCCTGATGTTAGAGGAAATGATTTCAGTTTTTCACCATTGAGAATGCTGTTTGCTGTGGGTTTGTTGTATACAGCCGTTACTATGTTGAGGAAACTATTCCCTCTATGCCCACTTTCTGGAGGGTTTTTATCATAAATGGGTGTTGAATTTTGTCAAAAGCTTTTTCTGCATCTATTGAGATGATCATATGGTTTTATTCTGCAATTTGTTAATATGGTGTATCACAATAATTGATTGGTGTATATTGAAAAATCCTTGCATCCCTGGGATAAATACTACTTGATCATAATGTATGATCATTTTAATATGTTGTTGGATTCTGTTTGCTAGCATTTGTTGAGGATTTTTTGCATCTATGTTCATCAGTGATATTGGTCTGTAATTTTCTTTTCTTGTAGTGTATTTGTCTGGTTTTGGTATCAGGGTGATGGTGGCCTCGTTGAATGAGTTTGGGAGTTTTCCTTCCTCTGCAATGTTTTGGAAGAGTTTGAGAAGGATGGGTGTTAGCTCTTCTCTAAATGTTTGATAGAATTCACCTGTGAGGCCATCTGGTCCTGGACTTTCTTTTGTTGGAAGATTTTTAGTCACCGTCTCAATTTCATTACTTGTGATTGGTCTGTTCATATTTTCTATTTCTCCTATTTCAGTCTTGGAATATTATACCTAAGCATTTGTCCATGTATTCCAGATTGTCCAATTTATTGGCACAGAATTGCTTGTAGTAGATTCTTTTTTTTAAAATGTTTATATATTTATTTTCTTATTAGTCATCCATTTTATACACATCAGTGGAAACATGTTGATCCCAATCTCCCAATTCATCACACCACAACCCCCACCCTCCGCCGCATTCCCCCCTTGGTGTCCATACATTTGTTCTCTACTTATGTGTCTCAATTTCTGCTCTGCAAACCGGTTCATCTGTACCATTTTTGAGGTTCACATATATGCGTTAATATACGATATTTGTTTTCCTCTTTCTGACTTACTTCACTCTGTATGACGGTTTCTAGATGCGTACACGTATCTACAAATGACCCAGTTTCGTTCCTTTTTATGGATGAGTAATATTCCATTGTATATATGTACCACATCTTCTTTATGCATTCGTTTGTTGATGGGCCTTTAGGTTGCTTCCATGATGAATATTGGGGTGCATGTGTCTTTTGTTTTTTCTTCTTTTTTTTTTTTTTTTTGCGGTACATGGGCCTCTCACAGTTGTGGCCTCTCTCATTGCGGAGTACGTGGGCCTCTCACAGTTGTGGCCTCTCCCATTGCAGAGTACACAGGCTCTGGACGTGCAGGCTTAGCGGCCATGGCTCATGGGCCCAGCCGCTCCGTGGCATGTGTGACCTTCCCGGACCGGGGCATGAACCTGTGTTGCCTGCATCTCAACCACTGCGCCACCAGGGAAGTTCCTGCCCATTTTTTGATTGGGTTGTTTGCTTTTTTAATATTGAGCAGTTTATATATTTTGGAGGTAAATCCTTTGTCTGATGATACATTTGCAAGTATTTTTTTTCCCATTCTGAGGGTTGTCTTTTTGTCTTGTTTATAGTTTCCTTTGTTGTGCAAAAGCTTTAAAGTTTCATTAGGTCCCATTTGTTTATTTTTGTATTTATTTCCATTACTCGAAGAGGTGAATCAAAAAATATCGTGCTGTGATTTATGTTCAAGAGTGTTCTTCCTATGTTTTTCTCTAAGAATTTTATAGTATCTGGTCTTATATTTAGGTCTCTAATCCATTTTGAGTTTATTTTTGTGTATGGTGTTAGGGAGTATTCTAATTTCATTCTTTTACATGTAGCTGCTCAGTTGTCCCAGCACCAGTTACTGAAGAGTCTGTCTTTTCTCCATTTTATATCCTTGCCTCGTTTGTCATAGATTAGTTGGCCATAGGTGCATGGGTTTATCTCTGGGCTTTCTATCCTGTTCCATTGATCCATATTTCGGTTTTTGTGCCAGTACCATACTGTCTTGATTAGTGTAGCTTTTTAGTATAGTCTGAAGTCAGGGAGCCTGATTCCTCCAGCTCTGTTTTTTTCCCTCAAGACTGCTTTGGCTATTCGGGGTCTATTGTGTCTCCATACACATTTTAAGATTTTTCATTCTATTTCTGTAAAAAATGCCATTGGTAATTTGATAGGAATTGCATTGAATCTGTAGATTGCTTTGGGTAGTAGAGTCATTTTCACAATATTGATTCTTCCAATCCAAGAACATGGTATATCTCTCCATCTGTTGGTATCATCTTTAATTTCTTTCATCAGTTCAGTGTCTTATACTTTTCTGCATACAGGTCGTTTGTCTCCCTAGGTAGGTTTATTCCTAGGTATTTTATTCTTTTAGCTGCAATGGTAAATAGGAGTGTTTCGTTAATTTCTCTTTCAGAGTTTTCATCATTAGTGTATAGGAATGCCAGAGATTTCTGTGCATTAATTTTGTATCCTGCAACTTTACCAAATTCATTGATTAGCTCCAGTAGTTTTCTGGTGGCATCTTTAGGATTCTCTATGTATAGTGTCATGTGATTTGCAAACAGTGACAGTTTTACTTCTTCCTTTCCAATATGTATTGTTTTTATTCCGTTTTCTTCTCTGACTGCGTGGCTAGGACTTCCAAAACTACATTGAATAATAGTGGTGAGAGTGGACATCCTTGTCTCATTCCTGATCTTAGAGGAAATGCTTTCAGTTTTTGCATCATTGAGAATGATGTTTGCTGGGGGGTTGTCATATATGGTCTATATTATGTTGAGGTAGGTTCCCTCTATGCCCACTTTCTGGAGAGTTTTTATCATATATGGGTGTTGAATTTTGTCAAAAGATTTTTCTGCATCTATTGAGATGATCATATGGTTTTTATTCCTCAATTTGTTAATTAGGTGTATCACATTGATTGATTTGCATATATTGAAGAATCCTTGCCTCCCTGGCTTAAATCCCACTTGATCAATGCATATGATCCCTTTAACGTATTGTTGGATTCTGTTTGCTAGTGTTTTGTTGAGGATATTTGTATCTACATTCATCAGTGATATTAGTCTGTAATTTTCTTTTTTGTAGTAGCTTTCTCTGGTTTTGTTATCAGGGTGATGGTGGCCTCATGCAATGAGTTCGTGAGTGTTCCTTCCTCTGCAATTTTTTGGAAGAGTTTGAGAAGGATGGGTCTTAGCTCTTCTCTGAATGTTTGATAGAATTCACCTGTGAAGCCATCTGGTCCTGGAATTTGGTTTGTTGGAAGATTTTTAATCACAGTTTCAATTTCATTACTTGTGATTGGTCTGTTCATATTTTCTATTTCTTCCTGGTTCAGTCTTGGAAGGTTATACCTTTGTAAGATTTAGTCCATTCTTCCAGGTTTTCCATTGTATTGACATAAAGTTGCTTGTAGTAGTCTCTTAGGATGCTTTGTATTTCTGAGGTGTCTGTTGTAACTTCTTTTTCATTTCTAATTTTATTGATTTGAGTCCTCTTCCTCTTTTTCTTGATGAGTCTGGCTAATGGATTATCAATTTTGTTTATCTTCTCAAAGAACAAGCTTGTAGTTTTATTGATCTTTGCTATTGTTTTCTTTGTTTCTTTTTCATTTCTTTCTTCTCTGATCTTTATGATTTCTTTCCTTCTGCTCGCACTGGGGTTTTTTTGTTCTTCATTTTCTGGTTCCTTTAGATGTAAGGTTAGATGGTTTATTTGAGATTTTTCTTGTTTCTTGAGGTAGGCTTGTATAGCTATAAACTTCCCTCTTAGAACTGCTTTTGCTGCATCCCATAGGTTTTGGATGGTGGTGTTTTCATTGTCATTTGTCTCTAGGTATTTTCTGATTTCCTCTTTGATTTCTTCAGTGATCTCTCGGTTGTTTAGTAAAGTATTATGTAGCCTCCATGCGTTTGTGTTTTTCATGTTTTTTTTCCCTGTAATTGACTTCCAATGCGATAGCTTTGTGGTCAGAAAAGACGCTTGGTAAGATTTCAAGTTTCTGAAATTTACTGAGGCTTGATTTGTGACCCAAGATGTGACCTATGCTGGAGAATGTTCCGTGCGCACTTGAGAAAAAGTGTAATCTGCTGTTTGTGGATGGAATGTCCTATAAATATCAATTAAATCTATCCGGTCTATTGTGTCATTTAAAGCTTGTGTTTCCTTATTAATTTTATGTTTGGATGATCTGTCCATTGGTGTAAGTGAGGTGTTAAAGTTCCCCACTATTATTATGTTACTTTTGATTTCCTCTTTTATAGCTGTTAGCAGTTGCCTTATGTATTGAGGTGCTCCTATGTTCGGTGCATATATATTTATAATTGTTATATCTTCTTCTTGGATTGATCCCTTGATCATTATGTAGTGTCCTTCCTTGTCTCTTGTAACATTCTTTATTTTAAAATCTATTTTATCTGTTATGAGTATTGCTTCTCCAGGTTTCTTTTCATTTCCATTTTCATGGAATATCTTTTTCCATGCCCTCACTTTCAGTCTGTATCTGTCCTTAGGTCTGATGTGGGTCTCTTATAGATAG
Source organism: Globicephala melas (assembly GCF_963455315.2). Classification (NCBI taxonomy): domain Eukaryota; kingdom Metazoa; phylum Chordata; class Mammalia; order Artiodactyla; family Delphinidae; genus Globicephala; species Globicephala melas. The sequence continues at coordinate 26,286,256 of NC_083320.1, read as the reverse complement.
TATATATGGGTCTTGTTTTTGTATCCATTCAGTGTACCTGTGCCTTTTGGTTGGAGCATTTAATCCATTCACATTTAAGGTAATTATTGATATGTATGTTCCTATTACCATTTTCTTAATTTTGGGTGGTTTGTTTTTGTAGGTCCTTTTCTTCTCTTGTGTTTCCCACTTAGAGAAGTTCCTTTAGCATTTGTTTTAGAGTTCGTTTGGTTGTGCTGAATTTTCTTAGCTTTTGCTTCTCTGTAACGCTTTTGATTTCTCCATCGAATCTGAATGAGATCCTTACTGGTTAGAGTAATCTTGGTTGTAGGTTCTTCCCTTTCATCACTTTAAGTATATCATTCCACTGCCTTCTGGCTTTTAGAGTTTCTGCTGAGAAATCAGCTGTTAACCTTATGGGAGTTCCCTTGTTTGTTATTTGTCATTTTTCCCTTGCTGCTTTCAATAATTTTTCCTTGTGTTTAATTTTTGCCAATTTGACTACTATGTGTCTCGGCATGTTTCTCCTTGGGTTTTCCTGTATGGGACTCTCTGTGCTTACTTAACTTGGGTGGCTATTTCCTTTCTCATGTTAGGGAAGTTTTCGACTATAATCTCTTCAAATATTTTCTTGGGACTTTTCTCTCTCTCTTCTCCTTCTCAGACCCCTATAATTCGAATGTTGTTGCACTTAATGTTGTCCCAGAGGTCTCTTAGGCTGTCTTCATTTCTTTTCATCCTTTTTTCTTTATTCTGTTCTGCAGCAGTCAATTACACCATCTGTCTTCCAGGTCCCTTATCCATTCTTCTGCCTCAGTTATTCTGCTATTGATTCCTTCTAGTGTATTTTACCTTTCAGTTATTGTATTGTTCATCTGTTTGTTTGTTCTTTAATTTTTCTAGATGTTTGTTTTTTAATTTTTCTAGGTCTTTGTTAAACATTTCTTGCATCTGCTCGTTCTTTGCCTCCATTCTTTTTCCGAGGTCCTGGATCATCTTCACTATCATTATTCTGAATTCTTTTTCTGGAAGGTTGCCTATCTCTATTTCATTTAGTTGTTTTTCTGGGCTTTTATCTTGTTTCTTCATCTGATACATATCCCTCTGCCTTTACATCTTGTCTGTCTTTCTGTGAATGTGGTTTTTGTTCAACAGGCTGCAGGATTGTATTTCTTCTTACTTCTGCTGTCTGCCCTCTGGTGGATGAGGCTACCTAAGAGGCTTGTGGTAATTTCCTGATGGTTGGGATTGGTGGAGGGTAGAGCTGGCTGTTGCCTCTGTAGTAGACTCTTATGATGCCTTTTATTTCTGCAGTGTTCATTGTAACTTCTCCTTTTTCATTTCTAATTTTATTGATTTGAGTCCTCTCCCTGTTTTCCTTAATGAGTCTCACTAAAGGTTTATCAATTTTGTTTATCTTCTCAAAGAACCAGCTTTTAGTTTTATTGACCTTTGCTGTGGTTTTCTTTGTTTCTGTTTCATTGATATATGCTCTGATCTTTAGGATTTCTTTCTTTCTACTAACTTTGGGTTTTGCTTGTTCTTTTTTCTCTAGTTCCTTTAGATGTAAGGTTAGATTGTTTATTTGAGATTTTTCTTGTTTATTGAGGTAGGATTATATTGCTGTAAACTTCCCTCTTAGAGCTGCTTTTGCTTCATCCATAGGTTTTGGTTCATCGTGTTTTCATTGTCATTTGTCTTTAGGTATGTTTTGATTTAATCTTTGATTTCTTCAGTGATCTCTTGTTTATTTAATAATGTATTGTTTAGCCTTCATGTGTTTGTGTTTTTTATGATTTTTTCCCTGTAATTGATTTCTAATCTCATAATGTTGTGGTCGTAAAAGATGCTTCATATGATTTCAATTTTCTTAAATTCCCTGAGGCTTTGTTTGTGACCCGAGATGTGATCTACCCTGGAGAATGTTCCATGTGCACTTGAGAAGAGAGTATAATCTGCTGTTTTCAGATGGAATGTCCTATAAATATCAAGTAAATCTATTTGGTCTATTGTGTCATTTAAACCTTGTGTTTCCTTATTAGTTTTCTGTCTGGATGATCTGTCCATTGTTGTAAGCGAGGTATTAAAGTCCCCCACTATTAGTGTGTTAATGTCGATTTCCTCTTTTTTAGCTGTTAGCATTTGCCTTATGTATTGAGGTGCTCCTATGTTGGATGCATATATATGTGTAATTTTTATATCTTCTTCTTGAATTGATTCCTTCATCATTATGTAGTGTCCTTCCTTGTCTCTTATAACATTCTTTATTTTAAAGTCTATTTTATCTGATATGAGTATTGCTACTCCAGCTTTGTTTTGATTTCCATTTTCATGGAATATCTTTTTCCATCCTCTCACTTTCAGTCTGTTTGTGTCCCTAGGTCTGAAGTGGGTCTCTTGTAGATAGTATATATATGGGTCTTGTTTTTGTATCCATTCAATGTGCCTGTGTCTTTTGGTTGGAGCATTAACGCATTCACATTTAAAGTAATTATTGATATGTATGTTCCTATTACCATTTTCTTAATTCTTTTGCATTTGTTTTTGTAGGTCCTTTTCTTCTCTTTTGTTTCCTGCCTAGAGAAGTTCCTTTAGCATTTGTTGTAAAGCTGGTTTGGTGGTGCTGAATTCTCTTAGCTTTTGCTTGTCTGTAAAGCTTTTGATTTATCTGTCAAATGTGAATGAGATCCTTTCCGTGTAGAGTAATCTTGGCTGTAGGTTTTTCCTTTTCATCACTTTAATTATATCATGCCACTTCCTTCTGGCTTGTAGAGTTTCTGCTGAGAAATCAGCTGTTAAACTTACAGGAATTCCCTTTTACATTATTTGTCATTTTTCCCTTGTTGCTTTTAATAATTTTTCTTTGTCTTTAATTTTTGTCAATTTGATTACTATATGTCTTGGTGTGTTTCTTCTTGGGTTTATCCTGCCTGGGACTCTCTGCTGTTCCTCGCGTTGGGTACCTATTTCCTTTCCCATGTTAGGGAAGTTTTCTACTATAATCTCTTCAAATATTTTCTCGAGTCCTTTCTCTCTCTCTTCTCCTTCTGGGATCACTATAATGCAAATGTTGGTGCCTTAAATGTTGTCCCAGAAATCTCTTAGGCTGTCTTCATTTCTTTTCATTCTTTTTTCTTTATTCTGTTCGGTGGCAGTGAATTCCACCATTCTGTCTTCCAGGTCCCTTATCCATTCTTCTGCCTCAGTTATTCTGCTATTGATTCCTTCTAGTGTATTTTTCCTTTCAATTATTGTATTGTTCATCTCTGTTTGTTTGTTCTTTAATTCTTCTAGGTGTTTGTTAAACATTTCTTGCATCTACTCGTTCTTTGCCTCCATTCTTTTTCAGGGTACTGGATCATCTTCACGATCATTATTCTGCACTCTTTTCCTGGAGGTTTGCCAGTCTCCACTTCATTTAGTTGTTTTTCTGGGGTTTTATCTTGTTCCTTCATCTGAGACATAGTCCTCTGCCTTTGCATTTTGTCTGTCTTTCTGTGAATGTGGTTTTTATTCCACAGGCTGCAGGACTGTATTTCTTCTTGCTTGTTCTGGCCGCCTTCTGGTTGATGAGGCTATCTAAATGCTTGTGCAAGCTTCCTGATGGGAGGGATTGGTGGTGGGTGGAGCTGAGTGTTTCTCTGGTGCGCAGAGCTCAGTAAAATTTTAATCTGGTTTTCTGCTGGTGGGTGAGGCTGGGTTCCCCCGCTGGTGGTTGTTTGGCCTGTGGTGACCCAGAATTGGAACCTATAGACTCTTTGTGGGGCTAATGGCAGACTCCTGAATGGCTCATGCCAAGGAGTACTTCCCAGAACTTCTGCTGTCAGTGTCCTCCCCGCGGTGAGCCACAGCCACTCCCTGCCTTTGCAGGAGACCCTCTAACACTAGCAAGTAGGTATGGTTCAGTCTTCCATGGGGTCACTGCTCCTTTCCCCTGGGTCCTGATATGAACACTACTTTGTGTGTGCCCTCCAAGAGTGGAGTCTCTGTTTCTTCCAGTCCTGTCAAAGTCCTGCAATCCTTTACCGCTAGCCTTCAAAGTCTGATTCTCTGGGAATTCCCCCTCCCATTGCCAAATCACCAGGTTGGGAAGCCTGATGTGGGGCTCAAAACCTTCACTCCAGTGGGTGGACATCTGTGGTATAATTGTTCTCCAATTTGTGAGTCACCCACCCAGTGGTTATGGGATTTGATTTTATTGTGATTGTGCCCCTCATACCATCTCACTGTAGCTTCTCCTTTGTCTTTGGATGTAGCATATCTTTTTTGGTGAGTTCCAGTGTCTTCCTCTCAATGATTGTTCAGCAGTTCTATAAGTTATAATTTAATTTCCATAAAGTTCGCCCATTTTAAATGGTGTACAATCATCATCAATATCTAGTTTTAGAACTTTTCCATCACTTCAAAAAGATATCATATCCATTTGCAATCAATCGTCTTTGTTTCCACCACCTGTTCAGAAAACTACTAATCTTTATTCTGTCTCAAAGTATTACCTTTCCTGGATGTTTACATAATGGAATTAGACAACATTTGCATTGGTTTCCTTTAGTTAAAATGAGTGGTTTGAGGCATAGCCATGTAATAGCATTTATCAGTAGTTTGTTCTTTTCTTTTTTTTAATTAATTTATTTATTTATGGCTGTTTTGGGTCTTCGTTTCTGTGCAAGGGCTTCCTCTAGTTGCGGTGAGCGGGGGCCACTCTTCATCGCAGTGCACGGGCCTCTCTTGTTGCGGAGGACAGGCTCCAGACGTGCAGGCTCAGTAGTTGTGGCTCATGGGCCCATTTGCTCCACGGCATGTGGGATCTTCCCAGACCAGGGCTCGAACCCATGTCCCCTGCACTGGAAGGCAGATTTTCAACCACTGCACCACCAGGGAAGCCCAGTTTGTTCTTTTTTAATGACTGAATAGTATCTTCTTGGATGCATATAGCACATCTTATTTATCCAATTAATGGGCACTTGGATTGTCTCCACTTTTAGGCTATTGTGAATAATGTTTCTGTGATTATCAATATGTTTTTGTGTGGGTAAATGTTTTCATTTCATTTTTCCTGAGTATATATTTAGGAGGGTTATTGTTGAGTCTTATACTAAATTTGTGTTTAAGTGTCTTGGAAATCGGTAAAATGATTTCAAAGCCACTGTACTATTTCACATTCCCACAGGCAATATGTGAAGTTTCCAGTTTCTCTGCATTTACATTTTTTTTACATCTTTATTGGAGTATAATTGCTTTACAATGGTGTGTTAGTTTCTGCATTATAACAAAGTGAATCAGCTATACATATACCTATATCCCCATATCTCCTCTCTCTTGCATCTCCCTCCCAACCTCCCTATCCCAGCCCTCTAGGTGGTCACAAACCACCGAGCTGATCTCCCTGTGCTATGCAGCTGCTTCTCGCTAGCTATTTTTTTTTTTTTTTGGATAGTGTATATATGTCCATGCCACTCTCTCACTTCGTCCCAGCTTACCCTTCCCACTCCCAGTGTCCTCAAGTCCATTCTCTACGTCTGCATCTTTATTCCTCCCTTGACCCTAGGTTCTTCAGAACCAATTTTTTTCTTCTTTTTTTTTAGATTCTATATTTATGTGTTAGCATATGGTATTTGTTTTTCTCTTTCTGACTTACTTCACTCTGTATGACAGACTCAACGTCCATCCACCTAACTACAAATAACTCAATTTCGTTTCTATTAATGGCTGAGTAATATTCCATTGTATAAATGTGCCACATCTTCTTTATCCATTCATCTGTCGATGGACACTTAGGTTGCTTCCATGTCCTGGCTCTTGTAAATAGAGCTGCAAGGAACATTGCGGTACGTGATTCTTTTTGAATTATGGCTTTCACGGGGTTTATGCCCAGTAGTGGGATTGTTGGGTCGTATGGTAGTTCTATTTTTAGTTTTTTAAGGAACCTCCATACTGTTCTCCATAGTGGCTGTATCAATATACATTCCCACCAACAGTGTAAGACAGTTACCTTTCTCCACACCCTCTCCAGCATTTATTGTTTGTAGATTTTTTGATGATGGCCATTCTGACTGGTGTGAGGTGATACTTCATTGTAGTTTTGATTTGCATTTCTCTAATGATTAGTGATGTTGAGCATTGTTTCATGTGTTTGTTGGCAATCTGTATATCTTCTTTGGAGAAATGTCTATTTATGTCTTCAGCCCTTTTTTGGATTGGGTTGTTTGTTTTTTTGACATTGAGCTGCATGAGCTGCTTGTAAATTTTGGAGATTAATCCTTTGTCAGTTGTTTCACTTGCAGATATTTTCTTCTGTTCTGAGGGTTGTCTTTCTGTCTTGTTTAAGGTTTCCTTTGCTGTGCAAAAGATTTAAGTTTCATTATGTCCCATTTGTTTATTTTTGCTTTTATTTCCATTTCTCTAGGAGGTGGGTCAAAAAGGATCTTGCTGTGATTTATGTCAAAGAGTGTTCTGCCTATATTTTCCTGTAAGGATTTTATAGTGTCTGGCCTTACATTTAGGTCTTTAATCCATTTTGAGTTTATTTTTGTGTATGGTGTTAGAGAGTGTTCTACTTTCATTCTTTTACATGTATCTGTCCAGTTTTCCCAACACCACTTATTGAAGAGGCTCTCTTTTCTCCATTGTATATTCTTGCCTGCATTATCAAAAATAAGGTGACCATATGTGCATGGGTTTATCTCTGGGCTTTCTATCCTGTTCCATTGATCTATATTTCTGTTTTTATGCCAGTACCATACTGTCTTGATTACTGTAGCTTTGTAGTATAGGCTGACGTCAGGGAGCCTGATTCCTCCAGCTCTGTTTTTCTTTCTGATGATTGCTTTGGCTATTCGGAGTCTTTTGATTTTCCATACAAATTGTGGAATTTTTTTTTCTAGTTCTATGAAAAATGCCATTGGTAGTTTGATAGGGATTGCATTGAATCTGTAGATTGCTTTGCATAGTATAGTCATTTTCACAGTGTTGATTTTTCCAATCCAAGGACATGGTATATCTCTCCATTTGTTTGTGTCATCTTTAATTTCTCTCATCAGTGTCTTTTACTTTTCTGCATACAGCTCTTGTCTCCTTAGATAGGTTTACTCCTAGATGTTTTATTTTTCTTGTTGCAATGGTAAATGGGAGTGTTTCCTTAATTTCACTTTCAGATTTTCATCATTAGTGTATAGGAATGCAAGAGATTTCTGTGCATTAATTTTGTCTCTTGTTACTTTACCACATTCATTGATTAGCTCCAGTAGTTTTCTGGTAGCACCTTTAGGATTCTCTATGTATACTATTATGTCATCTGCAAACAGTGACAACTTTGTCTCTTCTTTTCTGTTATGTATTCCTTTTATTTCATTTTGTTCTATGATTGCTGTGGCTAAAACTTCCAAAGCTATGTTGAATAATATTGGTGAGAGTGGAAAACATTGTCATGTTGCTGATCTTAGAGGAAATGTTTTCAGTTTCTCACCACTTAGTTGGTGAAGTTGGCTGTGGGTTTGTCATATATGGCCTTTATTATGTTGAGGTAAGCTCCCTCTATGCCTACTTACTGGAGGGTTTTCATCATAAATACGTGGTGAATTTTGTTGAAAGCTTTTTCTGCATCTATTGAGATGATCATATAGTTTTTTCTCCTTCAGATTGTTAATAAGTTTTATCACATTGATTGATTTGCATATATTGAAGAATCCTTGTATTCCTGGGATAAACCCCACTTGATCATAGTGTATGATCCTTTTAATGTGTTATTGGATTCTGTTTGCTAGTATTTTGTTGAGGATTTTTGCATCTATGTTCATCAGTGATATTGGCCTGTAGTTTTCTTTCTTCGTGATATCTTTGTCTGGTTTTGGTGTCAGGATGATGGTGGCCTCCTAGAATGAGTGGGGAGTGTTCTTCCCTCTGCTATATTTTGGAAGAGTTTGAGAAGGATAGTTGTTAGCTATTCTCTAAATGTTTGATAGATTTCATCTGTGAAGCCATCCAGTCCTGGACTTTTGTTTGTTGGAAGATTTTTAATCACAGTCTCAATTTCAGTGCTTGTGATTGGCCTATTTATATTTCCTATTTCTTCCCAGTTGAGTCTGTCAAGATTGTGCTTTTCTAAGAATTTTTCCATTTCTTCCAGGTTGTCCATTTTATTGGCATATAGTTGCTTGTAGTAATCTCTCATGATCTTTTGTATTTCTGCAGTGTCAGTTGTTACTTCTTTTTCATTTCTATTTCTATTGATTTGAGCTTTCTCCATTTTTTCTTAATGAGTCTGGCTAATAGATTGTCAATTTTGTTTATCCTTTCAGAGAACCAGCTTCTAGTTTTATTGATCTTTGCTATTTCCTTCTTTTCCTTTTTATTTATTTCTGATCTGATCATTATGATTTCTTTTCTTCTGCTAACTTTGAGGGTTTTTTGTTCTTATTTCTCTAATTGCTTTAGGTGTAAGGTTAGGTTGTTTATTTGAGATGTTTCTTGAGGTAGGATGGTATTGCTATAATCTTCCCTCTTAGAACTGCTTTTGCTGCATCCCATAGGTTTTGGGTCATCGTTTTTTCATTGTCATGTGTTTCCAGGTATTTTTTGATTTACTCTTTGATTTCTTCTGTGATCCCTTCATTATTTAGTAATGTATTGTTTAGCCTACCTGAATTTGTATTTTTTACAGATAATATTCTGTAATTGATATCTAGTCTCATGGCGTTATCATCGGAAGAGATAGTTGATATGATATGAGCTATTTTCTTAAATTTACCAAGACATGTTTTTTGACCCAAGATATGATCTATCCTGGAGAATGGTCCATGAGCTCTTGAGAAGAAAGTGTATTCTGTTGTTTTTGAATGGAATGTCCTATAAATATCAAGTCCATCTTGTTTAATGTATCATTTAAAACTTTTGTTTCCTTATTTATTTTCATTTTTGTTGATCTGTCCATTGGTGAAAGTGGGATGTTAAAGTCCCCTACTATGATTGTGTTACTCTCGATTTCCCCTTTTATGGCTGTTAGGATTTACCTTATGTATAGAAGTGCTCCTATGTTGGGTGCATAAATATTTACAATTGTTATATCTTCTTCTTGGATTGATCCCTTGATCATTACATAATGTCCTTCTTTGTCTCTTGTAATAGTTTTTATTTTAAAGTCTATTTTGTCTGATATGAGTATTGCTACTCCAGCTTTTGTTTGATTTCCATTTGCATGGAATATGTTTTTCCATCACCTCACTTTCAGTGTGTATGTGTCCTTAGGTCTGAATTTGGTCTCTTATAGACAGCATATATATGGGTCTTGTTTTTGTATCCATTCAGCCAGTGTATATCTTTTGGTTGGAGCATTGAATCCATTTACATATAAGGTAGTTATCAATATGTATGTTCTTATTACTGTTTTCTTAATTGTTTTGGGTTTGTTATTGTAGATCTTTTATTTCTCTTGTGTTTCCTTCCTAGAGAAGTTCCTTTAATATTTGTTGTAAAGCTGGTTTAGTGGTGCTGAATTCTCTTAGCTTTTACTTGTTTGTAAAGGTTTTAATTTCTCTGTTGAATCTGAATGTGGTCCTTGCTGGTAGAGTAATCTTGGTTGTAGGTTTTTCCCTTTCATCACTTTAAATATGTCCTTCCACTCCCTTCTGGCTTGCAGAGTTTCTGCTGAAAGATCAGCTGTTAAGCTTATTGGAATTCCCTTGTATATTATGTGTTGTTTTTCCCTTTCTTTTAATATTTTTTCTTTGTATTTAATTTTTGATGTTTTGAGTAATATGTGTCTTGGCATGTTTCTCCTTGGATTTTTCCTGTATGGGACTCTCTGTGCTTCCTGGACTTGATTAACTATTTCCTTTCCCATATTAGGGAAGTTTTCAACCATAATCTCTTCAAATATTTTCTCAGTACCTTTCTTTTTCTCTTCTTCTTCTGGGACCCCTACAAATTGAATGTTGGTGCATTTAATGTTGTCCCAGAAGTCTCTGAGACTTTCCTCAATTCTTTGCATTCTTTTACTTTATTGTGCTCTGCAGTAGTTATTTCCACTCTTTTATCTTCCGGGTCACTTATCTGTTCTTCTGCCTCAGTTATTCTGCTATTGATTCCTTCTAGAGAAGTTTCATTTATTGTGTTGTTCATCATTGTTTGTTTGCTCTTTATTTCTTCTAGGTCCTTGTTAAATGTTTCTTGTATTTTGTGCATACTGTTTCCAAGATTTTTGATCTTCTTTACTATCATTACTCTGAATTATTTTTTTTTTCTTTTTTTGTGGTACGCGGGCCTCTCATTCTTGTGGCCTCTCCCGTTGCAGAGCACAGGCTCCAGACGTGCAGGCTCAGCAGCCATTGCTTACAGACGCAGCCACTCCGCGGCATGTGGGATCCTCCCGGACCAGGGCACGAACCCGTGTCCCCTGCATCAGCAGGCGGACTCTCAGCCACTGCGCCACCAGGGAAGCCCACTCTGAATTATTTTTTAGACTGCCTATTTCCTCTTCATTTGTTTCATCTGGTGGGTTTTTACCTTGCTCCTTCATGTGCTGTGTGTTTCTCTGTCTTCTCATTTTGCTTATGTTACTGTGCTTTGTGTCTCCTTTTCACAGCCTGCATGTTCACAGTTGCCTGCAGTGTCTGCCCCCAGTGGCTAAGCTTGGTTCAGTGGGTTGTAGGCTTCTTCTTAGAGGGGACTTGTGCCTGTGTTCTGGTGGATGAGGCTGGATCTTGTCTTCCTGGTGGGCAGGACCGCGTCCAGTGGTGTGTTTTATGGTGTCTGTGACCTCAATATGATTTTAGGCAGCCTCTCTGCTAATGGGTTGGGTTGTGTTCCTGCCTTCCTAGTTGTTTGGCGTACGGTGTCCAGCACTGTAGCTTGTGGTCATTGAGTAGAGCTTTGTCTTAGCATTGAGATGGAGATTTCTGGGAGAGCTTTGCCATCTGATATTACGTGGAGCCACGAGGTCTCTGATGGACCACTGTCCTGAACTCGGCTCTCCCACCTCAGAGGCACAGGCCTGACACGTGGTGGGAGCACCAAGACCCAGTGAGCCACATGGGTCAGAAGGAAAAGGAGAAAAAAAGAAAGAAACAAAGAAAAAAATAAAATAAGTTATTAAAATAAAAGAATTATTAAAAATTAAGAAGTAGTATCATAAAGAAGACAGTAACCAAACAAAATAAAGAAATCCACCAATGATAACCAGCGCTAAAAACTATACTAAAAAAATAAATAAAAATGGACAGACAGGGCCCTAGGTCAAATGGTAAAAGCAAAGCTATAAAGACAAAATCACACAATGAAGCATACCGATACACACTCACAAAAAGAGAAAAAGGAAAAAAGTGTATATCTATATATAAAGAAAAAAAGAAGGAGAAGAGCAACCAAATCGGTAAACAGATCTACCAATGATAGTAATTTCTAAATACTAAACTTAAATAAACATAAAACCAAGAACAAATTAGATGCAGAAAGGAAACCCCAACTCTACAGTTGCTCCCAATGTCCACCGCCTCACTTTTGGAATGATTCGTTGTCTGTTCAGGTATTCCTAAGATGCCGGGTACATCAAGTTGATTGTGGATATTTAATCCACTGCTCCTGAGGCTGCTGGGAGAGATTTTCCTTTCTCTTCTGTCCACACAGCTCCTGGGGTTCAGCCTTGGATTTGGCCCTGCCTGTGCATGTAGGTCACCTGAGGGCATCTATTCATCGCTCAGACAGGACAGGGTTAAAGTAGCAGCTGATTGGGGGGCTCTGGCTCACTCAGGCCCGAGGGAGGAAGGGGTACAGAATGCAGGGTGAGCCTGCAGCAGCAGAAGCCAGCGTGATGTTGCAACAGCCTGATGCATGCCATGTGTTCTCCCGGGGAAGTTGTCCCTGGATCACAGGACCCAGGCAGTGGTGCGCTGCACAGTCTTCTGGGAGGGGAGGTGTGTATAGTGACCTGTGCTTGCCAACAGGCTCCTTGTTGGCTGCAGAAGCAGCCTTAGCATCTCACGCCCATCTGTGGTGTCCCTACTTTTAGCTGGGGCTCACGCCCATCTCTGGAGGTCATTTAGGTGGCACTCTGAATCCCCTATCCTCGTGCACCCCGAAACAATGGTCTCTTGCCTCTTAGGCCATTCCAGACTTTTTCCTGGACTCCCTTCCAGCTAGCTGTGGCACACTAACCCCCTTCAGGCTGTGTTCACACAGCCAACCCCAGTCCTTTCCCTGGGATTTGACCTCCGAAGCCAGAGCCTCAGCTCCCAGCCCCCACCCGCCCTGTTCCGTTAGTAGACAAGCCTCTCGGGCTGGTGAGTGCCGGTTGGCCCTGATCCTCTGTGCAGGAATCTCTATGCTGTGCCTTCTGCACCCCTGTTGCTGTGCTCTCCTTTGTGGCTCTGAATCTTCCCACCCCCCACCACCCCCGTCTCCGCCCATGAAGGGGCTTCCTAGTGTGTGGAAACTTTTCCTCCTTCACAGCTCCCTCCCCGAGGTGCAGGTCCCTTCCCTATTCTTTTGTCTCGTTTTTTTTTTTTTCCTTTTGCCCTACCCAGGTACGTGGGGGGTTTCTTGCCTTTTGGGAGGTCTGAGGTCTTCTGCCAGCGTTCAGTAGGTGTTCTGTAGGAGGTGTTCCACATGTAGATGTATTTCTGATGTATTTGTAGGGAGGAAGGTGATCTCCACCTCTTACTCCTCTGCCATCTTGAAGGTCTCTGTCTTCTCTGCATTTTCATTAACACTCTTATTGTCTCTCTTTTTGTTTATATCTTATCTAGTGGGCATCAAGTGGTATCTCATTGTGGTTTTAATTTGCATTTTCCTACTGACCACTGATGTTGAGCATTTTTTCATGTGCATATTAGTCATTGTATATCTTCTTTGGTGAAACATCTATACAAATATTTTTATCCATTTTAAACCAGATTATTTGTCTTATTATTGAGGTGTAGCTGTTCTTAATATTTTCTGGGTACAAGGCCTTTACCAATAATATGATTTACAAATATTTTCCTCCAGTCTGTATCTTATCTTTTCACTTTCTTAATGGTAACTTTTTTTTTCATGTTTTATTCTTTATAAGTGTGCTTTTATTTTTTTAATTTTTGGCTCTGACCAATTTTAATTTTTATTTATTTATTTATGTTTAACATCTTTATTGGAGTATAATTGCTTTACAATGGTGTGTTACTTTCTGCTTTATGTTACTTTCTGCTTTATAACAAAGTGAATCAGCTATATATATACATATATCCCCATATCTCCTCCCTCTTGAGTCTCCCTCCCACTGTCCCTTATCCCACCGCTCTAGGTGGTCACAAAGCATTGAGCTGATCTCCCTGTGCTATGTGGCTGCTTCCCACTGGCTAACTATTTTACTACAAAGCTACTGTAATTAATGGTAACTTTGTAGCGCAAATGTTTTTAATTTTGATGAAGTCCAATTAATCATTTTAAAGTTTTATCATCATGTTTTGGTGTAGCTGAAATTTTAAGAATTTTAAGAAATTAGTTTTCTATTTAAACTAGTCAGAGTAGATTTTATTGTTTACATCTAAGAAAACTGACTGACATGATAATTTAGAAAGGAGACCAAAAGAATTATATTCCTAATCCAGAGATTTTGCTTCCAGGGCGCAAGCTAGTGTGGAATCATAAAACTTTAATTTGGACAGTTATAATTTTTCTTGCTTGCCTTTGCTGCTGTCAACCAGAGAGAGCTATAGGCTCATCTACCAAGGGGTAGGTAAATTTTTTTTAAAAAATTGAACTATAGCTGATTTACAATGTTGTGTTAGTTTCAGATGTATAGTAGTGATTCAGTTATACAAACATATATATCTATTTTTTTCAGATTCTTTTCCTTTATAGGTTATTACAGAATATTGTGTATAGTTTCCTCTGCTATACAGTGGGTCCTTGTTGGTTATCTATTTTATATATAGTGGTGTGTATATGTTAAGCCCAAACTCCTAATTTATCCCTCCCCCCTTCTTGCCCCTTTGGTAACCATCAGTTTGTTTTTTATATCTGTGGGTCTGTTTCTGTTTTGTATATACATTCATTTGTATCATTTTTTTTTCTTTTAGATTCCACATATAAGCAATATCATATAATATTGTCTTTCTCTGTGTGGCTTACTTCACTTAGTATGATAATATCTAGGTGCATCCATGTTGCTGCAAATAGCATTATTTCATTCTTTTTTATGACTGGGTAATATTCCATTATATAAATATACCACATTTTCTTTATCCATTCATGTGTCAGTAGACGTTTGGGCTTCTTCCATGTCTTGGCTATTGTAAACAGTACTGTGATGAACATCAGGGTGCATGTATCTTTTCGAACCATGGTTTTCTCCGGATATAACCCAGGAGTGGGATTGCAGGATTATATGGTAGCTCTAATTTTAGTTTTTAAAGGAACCTCCATACTGTTCTCCGTAGTGGCTGTCCAAATTTACATTCCCACTGACAGTGTAGGAGGGTTTCATTTTCTCCATACCCTCTCCAGCATTTATTATTTGTAGACTTTTTATATTGGCCATTCTGACTGGTGTGAGGTGATACCTCATTGTATTTTAGATTTACATTTCTCTAATAATTAGCGATGTTGAGCATCTTTTCATGTGCCTCTTGGCCATCTGTATGTCTTCTTTGGAGAAATGTCTATTTAGTTCTTCTGCCCATTTTTTGATTGGGTTGTTGTTTGTGTTTTTTTTGGATATTGAATTGTATGAGCTGTTTGTATATTTTGAAGATTAATCCCTTGTCAGTCACATGATTGGCAAATATTTTCTCCCATTCTGTATGTTGTCTTTTCGTTTTGTTTATGGTTTCTTTGTTGTGCAAAAGCTTTTAAGTTTCATTAGCTCCCATTGGTTTACTTTTGTTTTTATTTCCATTACTCTAGGAGACCGATCCAAAGAGATATTGCTGAGATTTATGTCAAAGAGTGTTCTGCCTATGTTTTTCTCTAGGAGTTTTATAGTATCCTGTCTTACATTTAGGTCTTTAATCCATTTTGAGTTTACTTTTGTGTGTGGTATTAGAGAATGTTCTAATTTCATTCCTTTACATGTGGCTGTCCAGTTTTCCCAGCACCACTTACTGAAAAGACTCTCTTTTCCCCATTTTATATTCTTGCCTCCTTTGTCATAAATTAATTGACCTTAGGTGCATGGGTTTATTTCTGAGCTTTATATCCTGTTCCACTGATCTATATTTCTGTTTTCTTCAGTAGCATACTGTCTTGATTACTGTTGCTTTGTAGTATAGTCTGAAGTCAGAGACTCTGATTCCTCCAGCTCTGTTTTTCTTTCTCAAGATGACTTTGGCTACTCAGGGTCTTTTCTGTTTCCATACAAATTTTTAAATTTTCTGTTCTAGTTCTGTGAAAAAATGCCATTAATAATTTAGTAGGGATTGCATTGAATCTATTGATTGCCTTACCAAGGGATATTTTTATCTAAATTGTTGAAGTTGTTTTGATCTAAAACACTCTAGAGATCATAGTGGACATTTTATGTTGCTTCTTGGATCCATGGATCTCATCATATTCATAGATAATTAGGAAGAAAGAGCATATCATGTTGGTGAGGCCTCAAATGGAAAAATAGCACCTCAAAGTTAAAACCTCTTATGATAAACCCATGATTTTTGTCCCCATGGTTCTTAGGAGAAGCTAGTGCTCTGTTTTATTGGGTAAAATTTGGATTGAGGAAAACAGTTCTGAGAGACAGAGGTGAATAATTTAAGCAAGTGTAAAAATACTATTTAATAAACAATTAAGGTAGTTAATCTACTACTTTTTATTGTAAACAACGTAAAGCCACCATGGAATCTCAACGTCTGAGCAAACTTCAGTGAAGTAAGATAAGAACTGCATTATGAGATGGGAGACCCACATTCAAGGCCTCAACCCAAGGCTAACTAGCTTTGAGATATTGAACAACTCACTTTTCTTATCTGAGCCTCTGTTTTGTCATCTCCAGCATGGACTAGATATTGCAGAGTTCTTTAGGCTTATAACTGTCTATAGATAATCGTCTGGAAACATTTTCTTTTCTACCTCAAAACAGCAGTCTTTATTTTAAGACAGAGTGACCTGGATTTTTTCCACTTTAGGTCCTAGAGTAGAATGAAGTTCCTAAAAAGGTGAGCTGACTAATGTCTGCACACATTTAAGGAGCGATGCTTATGTAAACATGGGTATCATATGCTTGGTGGTATTTCCTGCAGTGGGTGTGCTTGAGAGTGGGGCAGAGATGGGCTGGAAAATTGTTGTTGTTCTAACCTGTGATGTTGATCCTTTGCTGTTTATTGGGGACAAGGCCCCATTGTGCAAAACAAATGTGTGCTTAGTGGAGGTCAAAAGCTAGCCATACACACAATTATGAAGTAACTAAATTTGCATTCTGCAGTGGTTATTATTTGTATATTCCCTAACGTTTTGGTCATCATATTTAGTGAGACACATATGTAAAACTGCCTGCCACAATAGCTGTCAGAAAGTAGGCGTTCAATGAATATTACTTTCCTACCTCATCTTCCCTATGCCTTGTTCCACAACATGTACTATGCTATTTATCTTTCATTTATATTGTTCTCTGTTTATCCATGTTTCTCAATTAAAATCTGCCTCAGGCTTTGATTCTTTTTTAAACTTTTGCTTTTACTCCAAATTTACCACTGTACATATTTTTGCTTCTTGGACACACTAGGTAACTAGCTAATAGAACCAAAGGGCAATTTATTTAGAGACAAGGTATTAATTTAACACATACTTATTGAGTGCTTACCCTATGGTAGGTAATATTCTAGTGATGAAGATACCTTTGAGAACAATGCAAATAACAGGTTATGTCTCCATGGAGCTTACATTCTAAACAGTGAAAAGTAGGGATATGAATCAGTAATAGATATGTCACTTTTGCTGTCCCCATGTCCATTTATCTATTTTCTTATTTCATGGTAACTGCACCCCAATATTTCTATGGAAAACTTGTCATCTTCCTTTGATTTAAAATCTTAGTGGAACTGACTCTCAAGTTACTCCAATCTCCCTTAGCCAATTTGTGGACACATGGCAATGTTGGACCAATCAGATGCTCCATCAGATTGAGTAACAAAAGGACTGAAAATTACTGGAGTGAATTCAGCTCACAGATGGCACTCCGACAAAGGCCATTGTTTCCTGTTATCTAGAACTTCAGATCTTGACTAATTCCTGTTGGTTGCAAAGGCCTTATTTTTTGACTATTCCTTCCGTGCAATTCTCCTTCAATATTTCTTGTTTAAGTTATTGAGTTTTGTGTTGCTTAGAACCCTGTAAGCCTAACTATACTAAATTGGTTAAGTAAGAAGTATTACATTTCTTTACCTCTCTTTATTAACTTAAGTTCAACTCTGTCTCATCCACTGTGTTGGCAGGAAATTAATTTTTATTAGTGGGTCCTCCTTCCCTTTAGGGATAAGAACTCAGGAGGTTCCTGTTTTCTTCAGTCACTTGTCTGCATGGGTCACTGTTGAAATATCCACTATCCCAGCATCTGTGCAATACCAGGGGTAAGAAAATCTTTGATGTGGCTGGACACCTTGAGTTAGGGTTCAGTTTCTATAGGTGCACCATGTAAAACTTAGTATATGAAATATATATAATTTTTCTGAAACTTTGTACTCTCCAGCTAATTATTCTGGTGCAAAACCTCCCTCAGACAGTTAACTTATCTGAGAGTCTATGCAATCTTCTGAGAGCAGAGGGCAAGCTATCATGTTCATTCTGTCTTGTTCACTCACCTGTCTTCTTTTAATGACCTTGAGTTTGTGTACTGAACTCTAGGGAACAATTCAATTATGTATTCATTTAGCATGCATTTATTAAGTTTCTGCTCTGTCCCAGGCCCTGTATGAGGCTCTGGAATTACAAAGAATAAGTTATTACAGTTTCTGCTTGACAATGACTCACAGTCAGGGGAAGGGAAGTTGGTTAGCAGTGGCGTGGTGGCTAAATAAGCAAATAATTATGGCAGTGATAAGTGCCACAATAGAGGTATAAAAACAGACATGATGGGAACACAAAGGAAGGTCTTGAATCTGACTGGAGATGTCCAAGGATGGTGTGCAGAAAGAGAGAACAATTGGGCTGAGTCTTAGGGAGCAAATAGAAGTTTGAGTAATATACAGGTAGAATAGGAGTAGTACATTCCAAACAAAGTAAAAGAGAGAGAGGGAGAGAGAGAGAGAGAGAGAGAGAGAGAGAGAGATGGAGGAGGAAGAAGAGGAGGAGCTTGGGAAGGGGAGATGGGGTGAAAGGAAAAGTAGCCTGTGCTAGAAAATGCAGGTAGTCCAATATGACTGATATGACAGGAGTGAAGAATTCACTGGGGGACTCGTGGAAAATGAGCCTGGAAAGGTAGGCAGACGACAAAGCATAGTGTGTAAAAGACGAGTTTTGTAATTAAGATATCCTACGTGAAAATTCAAGTTCTGCCCCTTTGATGCTGTCAAATCAATAAAGTCACTTAACCTAGAGTCCTTATCTGTAAAAGGGAGAAGGTAGCAGTACCTCTTTTTTAACATTGTTGTAAGGATTACATGGATTCATGAATGTAAAGTACTTAGAATGGTGTCTGCCACGTAGCAGAATTCAAGAAATCTTTCTTTCTCACCCACCCCCCACCCACCTTGAAATTTATCACAAAAGCCATAAAAGCTGAAGGTTACTGATAAAAAGTGCTTGGTGGATGCATTTGGGAAGTAGTGAAAAATTGATTCAAGAGAGAGGATGAAGCTGGCTTAAAGAGAACCTTTGAAGCTGGGTAGAAGCTTTTGTGAGCTAAAGTCACAAGCTTAAACATTACTTAATTGCAAGCTTAGTATTAAAAATGAAAACAGAAACCAATGATACAAATTGCTACAATCTTGTCAGCTAATCAATCAATACTGTCATTTATCCCTGATATTTCTATTTGGTAAAGACCAAAATCTCTACTATTTTCAACTTTTACTCTTTTGTACAAATAATATAGATGGGATATTTACATTTGAAGTTTTACTTAAAATTAAGCCATGATATTTTTCAGTTACTCGATAGCCATTTTTCTTCTTTATTTTTTCCTACTTTCTTCCTTCTCCTTAGGAAATCATTGGTAACAACTTGATGTATTTCCCTCCCATATATTTCTCTATGTTCATAAAACTGTATACAAACAAAAACACCTGTACTAAACTGTTGTTATTTTCCTAAAAATGGAATAACAATATACATTTCTTTGTTACTTACTTTTATTACATAAAAATACATCAGAGACATCCCGTTAACTGCAGGACTCCCATAATATGGAACATTATGCACATATTGAAAAATACTTATAGAATCTTTAGATCCGTAATAGACCTTAGAGATCACCTAGCTTAGTAACTCGCAAAGATATGTCTCCCCAGTTTAATTATTTTCCTAGTGGGCAGAGATTTTGAACATAAGAGAAGCGTTGAAACCTCTATTAAAGATTACTCTGGCAGTGGTGGGGAAAAACAGTTTGAAGGGATGAATCTGAGACCATCTTTCAGGACACAACTCTAATGGTATTTCCTTTGGGGAAGTGTTCCCTGATAACCCTGACTAAGATAAGTTACCCTTTTATATGTCCACATAGAATTTCCATTTGTTTTTTGTTGCATAATATTAGTAAATTATTAGTTATTAATGAACTACTTACTGTCTATCTTTTATGCCCGCTATATATTTATTACCTAATACAGTGCTTGAAAGATTAAAAAAAGACTCAGAAATGAATGAATGAGCAGGGCAATTTTTTCAGGGGTGGCAATTATGCAGATGTTGAAATTTGATACAGCAGAGCGGAAGTGAGGGATGAGCGTCCGTGACAAGAAGGTTGCATCAAAGACTCAGACACTGATATTTTCCTTGTGAGTTCATGGCAGTTAAAGTTATGTTCCTTACTGTTTTAGAGATATATGCTAGTCTTTATTGGTCCACTCAGAAATAATTTGACTCTTAGAGACTCACAGTAACCAAATGCATAGAGGCAGCATTCATTTAAAATAGGAGCTGTCCCTTTAAAGTGCTTACATTCTCAACACAGGTTAGGTCACCCTGTTGCCACTGCTGAGGTATGTGGGGACTTTAAATCCTATTCAGCTGATTGTTTAGTGGAGAAAAGAGAGGGGATGATTTTGAGGCCTATTTTACGTGGGTTGTTTTACCTGATTACAGTCTCTCTGATGTACACAGTGCTACTTTAGTCCCCTTAAATGTTTCAACACTGGCTTCCACTTAACATTCATGCTTTTTTTGTGTCAAAAGTATCAATTAGGGCTTCCCTGGTGGTGCAGTGGTTGAGAGTCTGCCTGCCGATGCAGGGGACACGGGTTCGTGCCCCGGTCTGGGAGGATCCCACATGCCGCGGAGCGGCTGGGCCCGTGAGCCATGGCCGCTGAGCCTGCACGTCCGCAATGGGAGAGGCCACAACAGTGAGAGGCCCGCATAACGCAAAAAAAAAAAAAAGTTTTAATTAAGTTATAGCAAAATATTATGGATCTGGAAGACATTCTATCTCTTCTTATTGTTTGTTGATTTAATACATTTAATTCTCAATCTTATTTCCCTTTTTATTGGTTACACTTCTTCTGGTTGCAAGCAACAGAAATCATCCAATTAAAAAAAGGTAATTTATTGGAAATATACCAAGGTAGCTCAAAGGGGAGGATGAACCAAATAATGGTGCCTCAGGAAAGGCAGGAATGATGTTGACCTCAGTGGTGAAACTTGTGAAGCCATTCCAGCTGCGTCTACTTTTTTATTCGTTTAATTTCAAGTTCATGGGTGTGAGGCAGGTCCCTGTCAAGCCATGACTATAATAGACAAAGGTCAAGGGAACTTGAATTAAGGCTCAGTTAATAGTAGGATTGACTGAAAAATATTGTTATGAGGTAAATTCCTCAGGAAAATTTGACAGGACACAGTGGCTAACTGAATATGGGATAGGAAAGAAAAGAATGAATTTTAAAAAATGTTAACATTTACAGTCTGGGGTGATTGGGAAAATAGAGAAGTTAAAATGTAGAGGAATTTTTATGGGAGGAGGAGGGAGGGAATTATTATATGTTTGGCTTTATACATATTTGAATTTATCATGATGGTGACATGTCCAAATTAAGATTTTTAAAGGGAGTTATGGTGAAGATAAGGAATGGAATGGATAAACAAGATGTGGTACATATATACAATGGAATATTGCTCAGCCATTAAAAAGCATGAAATAATGCCATTTGCAGCAACATGGGTGGACCTGGTGATTATCATACTAAATGAAGTATTCAGACAGAGAAAGACAAATATCATATGATATTGCTTATATGTGGAATCTAAAAAAATGATACAAATGAACTTATTTACAAAACAGAAACAGATTCACAGACAGAGAATGAACTTATTGTTACAAGGGGGGAGGGGTGGGGAGGAGGGCTAGATTGGGAATTTGGGATTGACATGTACATACTGCTATATTTAAAACAGGTAACTAACAAGTACCTACTGTAGAAAAAAAAATACTGGAAACATAAAGTCAGGTGTTGGTGTAGCCATGAGATCAGAACACTCCACTTCCTGGAGTGAAGTCTGTGCATCTCTGATTCTTCTAGGTTCCTTGAACATAGGAAACATGCCTTAGCCATCTTTCAGTTTGCTAAGGCTTAGCACTTAGTAGGCGCAAGAGAAGTCATTCTGACAATAAATGTAATTAAAGTTTAGAGGGGAAAGAGCGGAGTGCTAAGGAATTTCCACTTTCTCCTGGAACTGGTTCAAAATTTCACCTTCATTTTTTAAGGCTCTGCCAGCATAAACCTATTTTAAAGGCTACCTTTTTCGATAAACAGAGAGTCCATTTACACCATTTATTTCCTCCTGTCAGATTTATATGACTAGGGAAGGATTTTTTTCATTTGCCTTCTCTTGGTTGCTGGGTTTATTGCATTACAGATGCTTAAGCCCTAAACATTAGCATCTTGAGAGAAAACAATGAGAAGCATTGAAGTCTGAGTTTTCCTTTGATTCTGACAAAAAAGATCTGGAAAGATAGTATTCCAGAATATTTTTGCTTACTCTTCACTACTTAATCAATACTTCCACCAGCAGCAAGAGACAGGATGTTTTCCTTCACAGTGAAAGTAGAAACTAAGTTAGACACCATGATAATAAGCAACAGTATTGTGGAGATGAATGGGGAGGGATAAAATACGGATTTTATTTGGTTTCATCTTAACTACATTTGTTCTATCTACATTTTATTGCCCACTCATTGCTCCATGTCAGTTCAATTCTATTCTATTTTAACTTGAGATATACACGCAATATAATGCTAGGCACTTTCACTCAAAAACATTTTCCGATCTTGTCACCAGCTAAATTCTCTTCCTATGGATTTCAAGTTTCCTGTAATGAGTTAGGGATTTTAAGCTCCTATTTTTTAAACTTGTAGACTTTAAACATTTTATTAAAAGTGTATTACTATAATATCTTGGTAAGGGTTACCACTTTATAATTATTTCCATGATAGTTGATATTAAAGGCAATTTAGGGACTTGCATAAAGGATGAGGTCACTTATCTAAAAGTTGTACAAAATTATCAAATTCCTATACAAAATCAGTTGTTATACTATTAAATGAAATACAGTTTTTGATGAGTGGAGTTACTAGGCTCTTTAAATGAGTTTGACTCTTCTGGAATCATGTTTGTGGAAAATGACAACAATTTGCTTTCCTAAATGCCATTGATTCTTAATAAGGTAATTTGCATCATCTTTTCTTCTACCCTTACCTATAAAATTATTCACTCTTCTCCATCACATTCCCTTTCATATGTTGCAATAATAGCAAAATGATTGAGCATTGACTAGAACTCTGCTAATCATTTTACATGAGATAGGTACTCATTATGCTGGTTTTACAGAGGAAGAAACCAAGGCCCATAATTGTTCATTAATTTGCTCAAATAAGCAGTAGCATTAACATTCAAATTCAGATGGTTTAACTATAGAATCAGCGTTTTTGACCACTGTTGTCTCCCATTTCTGAGACAGCTGTCTTTGATGTACACATGAACGTGAAAGACATAAGGATGTACATCACAGTTCCTAAAGCAAAGATTTTTTTTTTTCTCTGGCCTGCTCTGAAGGGTGTTCAATTTGATTGATAGTAGCTATCTTTTATTGAGTGTTTTCAGTACTGTAAAGCCATCCTTACAATAGTGCTATGAGGTAGGTATTAGTGTTTTTAATTCCTCAGATGAGGAAACCGAGCCTAAGGAGAGTGAATAGCTTAACCTAAGGAAGGAGTTGTGACTGGTGGTGGTAAAGTCTGTAGAAAGCCAAGTTTCAGAATCTCCATTCAGCATCACAAATACTGACTCTCTATTTGTTTTGACTTCAACCTCCCTTCATACTCTAGTTCTGATGATGTATGTGTAGCTGACAACCACCTACTTCAGTGTCAACTGGGGTGCTGGTTAAAAAAGCAGCTCCCAGTTCCAACTGTAGCCATTCAGATTCAGTAGATCCTGTGAGTGGCCCAATAATTTGTATTTTAAACTATTATTCCTTGCCCTTTTTATGCACAATAAGCTTGGAGAACAGCAGTCTTATTTAATATCAGGAAAACGTTCATGAGAGAGATAATGGCTTTTTAATCTTGATTGTTACTTAACTCTTACGTATGCATTTTGAAAAATAAGTGGTAATATTGTACTGAAAACTCTTGCCATGTCACCAGTTAAATAAAACTACAAGGCTTGAAAACTCTCTAAGACCTGACTTAAAATTTCTGGTTTCTGATATAGGAAAAATGATGACAGGAGAAACAACTTGTATGCCAGTTGAAAGATCATGGCCTTGGGGCTGAAAGCCCCAGGGAATTAATTTTAGCCAGAATGGGCAAAGACAGGGAAAAAAAGTATGAACTCTGCAGAACAGATAATTCTATGTTCAGTTTGAATTTTGAATAGAACTCTTCTGCCAGCCGTTAGCACCTGTGGTTTTTATTTAGCATTGTGTAATAGTCTCTCAGTTGTCCAGTGATTTACCAGTTATTTTAGGATTCCTATTTCTTTGGTACTTATCATCCCTACCTACTGAAAAAAGTGAACAATAAGAGTAATCAATTGGGAACATTTTAATGAGGCAATCCAACTCGAAGCTTTGCATTCAAGTATTTGTACAAGTTTGAGGAAGTTATGCCTCCAGCTCTGTTTAACTTGGCCTAATGAATGAGAAAAGATAAAATGATTGGAGAATTTTTGGTAACTTTGAGCAGCAAAAAAAAGTCGTTTATGGGGAGGAGTTTATAGTAGAATGCTCTATGAACAGATGGTTGGTTTAAATTGTTTACGGTGCACTACCAAAAAGGACATGGGAACAGGATTATAATTTGGTCTTGATATGAGGTGAGATTTTAGTCATGTTGTAGAATGTCCTGAATGTTAAGATTTAAGCACAAATGGATGATTATAACCCTATTTTTCTGTTCTTCTGCGTGGTACATGGTTTTCTAGACTGCATTGTTCTCGTGAGGTGGAGACTCTGAATATAATTTTCCCTATTTAATTGCTGGAAAAATGTACACTTGTGCATTAGGTCAGCAGTTCCTGGTCCCTAAGGCAGTTAAAAGAGCAAACTCTCCTGATTGGCCCATGTGATGCTGTCTTCCTAAGGTGCAGGGTTTTGTTAACTCTGAACACAGTCCTCTGATAATCTTATTTAGTTAGGTCTCTGAGTACCATTATATTTTTATATCATGGTTTTAGTTTAGGGCCCCTTGGATGAAACTTTAAGCATTTTGTTAGTCTCAACTATATCACAAAGAACTATGAGGCATTTTAGAGAATGTGTAATTAATTTTGGAAGATTATATGACAACTCTAAACTTTAAAATAAGACAACAAGGTGTGTGTCATTGCCAAATTTAAAGAGAAAATGTTCATTCGTCTTTGACCTTAGAGTCTTTGGGAAGGGGACTATGGTACTTGGAAAGTAGAAGATTAAAATTATTCTGAAGAATGGAGAGAGAACCTGATAAAGTGCTAAATGAATAGCTTTCTACTTAGCAGTCCTAAATTGTGAATAACTCTCTTGTTTTGAAATAGTCTTACATAAAACTGAAGTAGATGTAGCTTTTTCTTCTTTCCATCCTCCTGTTAAAACTGGGGTGGTGACTAGAAAGGGAGACTTGTGCACAAGAAATAGCTAATAGTTATGCCTTGATTTTTATCTCTTTATTGAATTTTATTTGATTTTTTTTATACAACAGGTCCTTATTAGTCATCAGTTTTATACACATCAGTGTATACATGTCAATCCCAATCGCCCAATTCATCACACCACCACCCCACCCCACCCCCACTGCTTTCCCCTCTTGGTGTCCAAACATTTGTTCTCTACATCTGTGTCTCTGTTTCTGCCTTGCAAACTGGTTCATCTGTACCATTTTTCTAGATTCCACATATATGCGATAAAATACAATATTTGTTTTTCTCTTTCTGACTTACTTCACTCTGTGTGGAAGTCTCTAGGTCCATCCACATCTCTACAAATGACCCAATTTCGTTCCTTTTTATGGCTGAGTAATATTCCATGGTATATATATACATCTTCTTTATCCATTAGTCTGTCGATGGGCATTTAGGGTACTTCCATGACCTGACTATTGTAAATAGTGCTGCAATGAATATTGGGGTGCATGTGTCTTTTTGACACATGCTGGGATTCCTCTGCTGGGATTGCTGGGTCATATGGTAATTCTATTTTTAGTTTTTTAAGGAACCTCCATACTGCCTGTATCAATAGTGGCTGTATCAATTCCATTCCCACCAACAGTCCAAGAGGGTTCTCTTTTCTCCACATTCTCTCTAGCATTTGTTGTATGTAGATTTTCTGATGATGACCATTCTGACCCGACTGAGGTGATACCTCATTGTAGTTTTGATTTGCATTTCTCTAATAATTAGTGATGTTGAGCAGCTTTTCATGTGCCTCTTGGCCATCTGTATGTCTTCTTTTGAGAAATGCCTATTTAGGTCTTCTGCCCATTTTTTCATTGGGTTGTTTTTTTAATATTGAGCTGCATGAGCTGTTTACGTATTTTGGAGATTAATCCTTTGTCCGTTGATTCATTTGCAAATATTTTCTCCCATTCTGAGGGTTGTCTTTTCGTCTTCTTTATAGTTTCCTTTGCTGTGCAAAAGATTTAAAGTTTCATTAGATCCCATTTGTTTATTTTTGTTTTTATTTCCATTTCTCTAGGAGGTGGGTCAGAAAAGATCTTACTGTGATTTATGTCAAAGAGTGTTCTTCCTAGGTTTTCCTCTAAGAGTTTTATAGTGTCTGGTCTTAATTTAGGTCTTTAATTCATTTTGAGTTTTATTTTTTTGTATGGTGTTAGGGAGTGTTCTAATTTCATTCTTTTACGTGTAGCTGTCCAGTTTTCCGAGTGCCACTTTATTGAAGAGACTATATAACCTTGCCATTGTATAACCTTGCCTCCTTTGTCATAGATTAGTTGACCATAGGTGCATGGGTTTATCTCTGGGCTTTCTGATCTATATTTCTGTTTTTGTGCCAGTATCATATTGTCTTGATAACTGTAGCTTTGTAGTATAGTATGAAGTCAGGGAGTCTGATTCCTCCAGCTCTATTTTTTTGTCCTCAAGATTGCTTTGACTATTCTGGGTCTTTTGTGTCTCCGTACAAATTTTAAGATCTTTTGTTCTAGTTCTGTAAAAAATGCCATTGGTAGTTTGATAGGGATTGCATTGAATCTGTAGATTGCTTTAGATAGTATATTCATTTTCACAACATTGTTTCTTCCAGTCCAAGAACATGGTATATCTCTGCATCTGTTTGTGTCATCTTTAATTTCTTTCATCAGTGTCTTATAGTTTTCTGAGTACAGGTCTTTTACCTCCTTATGTGGGTTTATTCCTGGGTATTTTATTATTTTTATTGCAATGGTGAATGGGACTGTTTACTTAATTTCTCTTTCTGATCTTTCACTGTCAGTGTATAGGAGTGCAAGAGATTTCTGTGCATTAATTTTGTATTTTACCAGATTCATTGCTTAGCTCTAGTAGTTTTCTGGTGGCATCTTTAGGATTTTCTATGTAT
Organism: Globicephala melas; assembly: GCF_963455315.2. Lineage (NCBI taxonomy): Eukaryota > Metazoa > Chordata > Mammalia > Artiodactyla > Delphinidae > Globicephala > Globicephala melas. Next base: position 26,259,139 of record NC_083320.1, on the reverse strand, counting down.
AGTATCATGTCATCTGCAAACAGTGACAGTTTTACTTCTTTTCCAATTTGTATTCCTTTTATTTCTTTTTCTTCTCTGATTGCCATGGCTAGGACTTCCAAAACTATGTTGAATGATGGTGGCAAGAGTGGATATCTATGTCTCATTCCTGATCTTAGAAGAAATGCTTTCAGTTTTTCACCATTGAGAATGATGTTTGCTGTGAGTTTGTTGTATACATCCTTTATTATGTTGAGGTAGTTTCCCTCTATGCCCACTTTCTGGAAAGTTTTTAACATAAATGGGTGTTGAATTTTGTTGAAAGCTTTTTCTGCATCTATTGAGATGATCATACGGTTTTTATTCTTCAGTTTGTTAATATGGTGTATCACATTAATTGATTGGCGTATATTGGAGAATCCTTGCATCCCTGGGATAAACCCCACTTGATCATGGTGTATGATCCTTTTAATGTGTTGTTGGATTCTGTTTGCTAGTATTTTGTTGAGGATTTTTGCATCTATGTTCATCAGTGATATTGGACTGTAGTTTTCTTTCTTTGTGACATCTTTGTCTGTTTTTGGTATCAGGATAAAGGTGGCCTCGTAGAATGAGTTTGGCAATGTTCCTCCCTCTGCTATATTTTGGAAGAGCTTGAGAAGGATAGGTGTTAGCTCTTCTCTAAATGTTTGATAGAATTCGCCTGTGAAGCCATCCAGTCCTGGGCTTTTGTTTGTTGGAAGATTTTTAATCACAGTTTCAATTTCAGTGCTTGTGATTGGTCTGTTTCTATTTTCTATTTCTTCCTGGTTCAGTCTTGGAAGGTTGTGCTTTTCTAAGAATTTGTCCATTTCTTCCAGGTTTTCCATTTTATTGGCATAGAGTTGCTTGTAGTAGTCTCTTAGGATGCTGTGTATTTCGGTGGTGTCCATTGTAACTTCTCCTTTTTCATTTCTAATATTATTGATTTGAGTCCTCTCCCTCTTTTTCTTGGTGAGTCTGGCTAATGGTTTATCAATTTTGTTTATCTTTTCAACAAACCAGCTTTTAGTTTCATTGATTTTTGTCATGGTTTTCTTTGTTTCTATTTCATCTATTTATGCTCTGATCTTTAGGATATCTTTCCTTCTACTGACTTTGGGTGTTTTTTTGTTTGTTTGTTTGTTTTTGAGGTACACGGGCCTCTCACTGTTGTGGCCTCTCCCGTTGCAGAGCACAGGCTCCGGATGCACAGGCTCAGCGGCCATGGCCCACGGGCCCAGCCGCTCCGTGGCATGTGGCACCTTCCCGGACCGGGGCACGAACACGTGTCACCTGCATCGGCAGGCGGACTCTCAACCACTGTGCCACCAAGGAAGCCCTAACTTTGGATTTTGTTTTTTCTTTTTTCTCTGGTTCCTTTAGGTGTAGGGTTAGATTCTTTATTTGTGATTTTTCTTGTTTCTTGAGGTAGGATTATATTGCTGTAAACTTCCCTCTTAGAACTGCTTTTGCTGCATCCCATAGGTTTTGGATCGTCGTGTTTTCATTGTCATTTGTCTCTACGTATTTTTTGATTTCCTCTTTGATTTCTTCAGTGGTCTCTTGGTTATTTAGTAATGTATTTTTTAGCCTCCATGTGTTTGGGTTTTTTATGTTTTTTTCCCTGTAATTGATTTCTAATCTCAGCATTGTGGTTGGAAAAGATGCTTGATATGATTTCAATTTTCTTAAATTCTTTGAGGCTTGATATGTGATACAAGATGAGAGCTATCCTGGAGAATGTTCCATGTGCACTTGAGTAGAAAGTGTAATCTGCTGTTTTCAGATGGAATGTCCTATAAATATCAAATCTATCTGGTCTATTGTGTCATTTAAAGCTTGTGCTTCCTTATTAATTTTCTGTCTGGATGATCTGTCCACTGGTGTAAGTGAGGTGTTAAAGTCCCCCACTATTACTGTGTTACTGTCCATTTACTCTTTTTTAGCTGTTAGCATTTGCCTTATGTATTGAGGTGCTCCAATGTTGGGTGCATATATATTTGTAATTGTTATATCTTCTTCTTGGATTGATCCCTTGATCATTATGTAGTGTCCTTCCTTGTCTCTTATAACATTCTTTATTTTATATTATCTGAAATGGGTATTTTATCTGAAATGGGTATTGCTACTCCAGCTTTCTTTTAATTTCCATTTGCATGGAATATCTTTTTCCACCCCCTCACTTTTAGTCTGTTTGCATCCCAAGGTCTGAAGTGGGTCTCTTGTAGATAGCATATATATGGATCTTGTTTTTGTATCCATTCAGTGAGCCTGTGTCTTTTGTTTGGAGCATTTAATCCATTCACATTTAAGGTAATTATTGATATGTATGTTCCATTTACCATTTTCTTAATTCTTTTGGTTTTGTTTTTGTAGGTCCTTTTCTTCTCTTTTGTTTCCCACTTAGAGAAGTTCCTTTAGCATTTGTTGCAGAGAATTTCCTTTAGCATTTGTAGTAAAGCTGGTTTGGTGGTGCTGAATTCTCTTAGTTTTTGCTTGTCTGTAAAGCGGTTGATTTCTCCATTGAATCTGAATGAGATCCTTGCTGGGTAGAGTAATCTTGGTTGTAGCTTCTTCCTTTTCATCACTTTAAATATATCGTGCCACTCCCTTCTGGCTTGTAGAATTTCTGCTGAGAAATCAGCTGTTAACCTTATGGGAATTCCCTTGTATGTTATTTGTCATTTTTCCCTTGTTGCTTTTAATAATTTTTCTTTGTCTTTAATTTTTGTCAGTTTGATTACTATGTGTCTGAGTGTGTTTCTCCTTGGGTTTATCTTGCTTGGGATTCTCTGCACTTCCTGGACTTGGGTAGCTATTTTCTTTCCCATGTTAGGGAAGTTTTCTACTATAATCTCTTCAAATATTTTCTCGAGTCCTTTCTCTCTCTCTTCTCCTTCTGGGACCCCTATAATGCGAATGTTGGTTTCTTTAATGTTTTCTAAAAGTCTCTTAGGCTGACTTCTTTTCTTTCATTCTTTTTTCTCTATTCTGTTCTGTGGCAGTGAATTTCACCATTCTGTCTTACAGGTCCCTTATCCATTCTTCTACCTCATTTATTCTGCTATTGATTCCGTCTAGTGTATTTTTCATTTCAGTTATGTATTGTTCATCTCTGTTTGTTCTTTAATTCTTCTAGGTGTTTATTCTTTAATTTTTCTAGGTCTTTGTTAAACATTTCTTGCATCTTCTTCATCTTTGCCTCCATTCTTTTTCCAAGGGTCTGGATCATCTTCACTATCATTATTCTGGACTCTTTATCTGGAAGGTTGCCTATCTCCACTTCATTTAGTTGTTTTTCTGGAGCTTTATCTTGTTCCTTCATCTGGTACCTAGTCCTCTGTCTTTTCGTTTTGTCTCTCTTTCTGTGAATGTGGTTTTCATTCCACAGGCTGCAGGACTGTAGTTCTTGCTTTCTCATGTCTTGCTTTTTTAATTTGGAGTTTGTTAGATTAAGGAAGATAGCCAGATATTTAGATTTTCTTGTAGTAGTATATATTCTGATGCTCATAATTCTGAATTTTTCTGTTCAATTAAATAGTTTATATTTAGTTTGAAGTTATGTATTTAAAACTTTGGTTCCGGAGATAGCTATTTCTAAATAAAAATATATGTTTACAAACAAATTTAGTACTAAAAATTTTTCCTATACATGTTGCCTTATACCTGGTTAACAGTTCTATGAATCTGATCACAGATCTGGCTCACAGCTGAAATGGGAAGATTTTTGTTTTTTTTAATGACAAAATGTTGAGCCTTAAAGATCACACTCTCTGAGGGAGATTGGCCAAGTCTTCTAGGTTAAACAGGTCTTCAAGAAGATGATCCTGCAAGAACTAATCTCAGTTATTATCAGACTCAAGTGGCAACCCTCTGAGACTTAGTGACCAATGAAGTTGAGAAAGGTAGGGAAGAGCAGCACCAAGAAGGGAAGTAACTTCAGGTGAAAGATTTTCTTGCCGAGTGGCAGGACCACGAAGAACAAGAAGCTCACATCAGCAGGCCTGTCATCATCATCCCCACACTGCCTCAAATGGATAAATCTTATGGACTCAGAGGAGACCCTAAGAATGAAAAGGGTTTCTCATTTTCTGAAGGCTTAAATTTAAGTCAGAGGTTTGGAAAACTGAAAACTTTTCATGATTAGGGTGTCTTGAGATTGCAAAAATAACAGTAGTGACAATGATAAATAAGCTAACACTTCTATGGCACTAACTATATGCTGGATATTGTTGTAAGCACGCCATCTATAAATCACTCATTTAATTCTCAGTATGATCCTATTGGATAAGTAATGTCTTTTTTTATTGGAGTATAGTTGATTTACAATGTTGTGTTAGTTTCGGGTGTACAGCAGAGTGAATCAGTTATACATATACATATATTCATTCTTTTTTAGTTTCTTTTCTCATACAGGTTATCACAGAATATTGAGTAGAGCTCCCTGTGGTGTAGAGTAGGTCCTTATTGGTTTTCTGTCTTATATATAGTAGTGGATAAGTAATGTCTTTATTCTGATTATACAGATGAGAAACAGGCACAGAAAAGGCAAGTAGGCAGTTTTCCGGAGTTCACGCATTTAGTAGGTGGTGGAGTCAGGAACTGAACCAGGCAGTCGGACTCCCAGGTCTGTGTTCTCAGTAACAAACTGCACAAGGAACCAGATTCCTAAAACATATTGCCACCAAGGGAGGCTGTGCATGTCTAGATTCAAAGTGCTGGAAGCAGTGGAAACAGGCTATGTATCTGGCCTTCTAAAACAATAAAAATTCATCTGTTTTCTGGGAAGGAATCATTTTGGGCTATTTCCTATTTAGGGGCTTCTTGATATCTATTTCTGGAAGGCACCTGAGGGGTCATGCACCAGCTGCCAGTGGCGAAGGGGTATTAATCAAATGATCATTAATAAGCACCATAGGAACAAGTTCATTTCAGAGTTATCAAAAATGATCTTTTGTTCTTCTCTCTCTTCAAAGGAAAGCCATTGAGGGACAGGGAAACCAACGCTAGAACTCTCTGTCTGGTTTAATCAGACAATGAGCCATTGAATCAAGCCAGTGTCCTTAGCTGCCCTTTTTTAGCTGCTCCTTGATTAGGCCAAGTGTAATGTGAGTGACAGAGACATGTTGGATGTTTGAGCCACATATTCTGATGAGTTAGCAGTCAGTTGCTGCTGTCACACAGCTTCTTAAAAGGAGCATTAGGATATCCTGTGGGGAAATAAGCAATGTTTCAAATGCCAAAAGGCTGCTTGAGGAGGGACTGCCCACAGTGGCACACACTTGCTTAGGCACACAGCCAGCCCTTCCGTGACTGACAGATATACTTTTCCCTTCATTTGTGATACTGCTCCTTCATTTGTGCTGGGAAAGGTATGAAGGGAACCTTTGAAGGAGGAGGGACCATGCATAATCATGTCATCTTTCTTTTGTTTAATGCAAATTCGTTATGGAAAGAAAAATGACAGTCCACTCTTGTAACCATTACCAAAATCTACGAATACACATTGCTGTGCATCGGATTTGTATGTTTCTAGGATTTTTCCATGGGGACAAATTCATTGGCATTGATTACATGCTTTTGTTAACTTGAAAGTGTCTTAGGAGAAATAGACAGTGAATCTCCAAGAGTTCTCAGTGGATCTACTTTACGTGGAAATACATAATTCCTAAGGTATTATATAGTAGGGTTAAAACGTACAGTCATAACTCGGGTGTATAGAAATGATTGTTCATTTTTCTATTATTGACTAATTAATCCCTTACTCGCTCCACTGGTTGAAGACTGTTACTCTTGCCACTTAAGCTTAGTTCAGTTATTTCCAGTTTATTCCGTCAAATTCTGAGATTATCTTTCTGGCCCCGTTCTTTGATTGTCTCTGGAGATGATCTGCTGTGTGGTTTATAACTCATCCTGCCATTGGGAGAGAAGTGTCTTGGTCCTTGTTGGCTTCCACTGAGGTGTGCAGCATCTGGTGCTGATGTACTTGGCCTGGCTCTCTTAGGTTCTCTTAGACCACAGGTCCTCTGAGCACTTCCTTGTTTTTCCTTAGAGGACGCTCAAGTACTCACAGCGGCTTTGTATTGCAGAAAGTGACTTTGTGGCACTCTAGGAGGCTGCCTGTGGTTCAGCTGTCTAGAGCCTTCCCCAGCCATTGTGCTGGCCCTTGCGCCGTGTTGCTTTGGTGTCATGCTGAATTTTCCTAAGAACTTGCAGGGTTCCCTGGCTATGCTTTGAGAAACAAAACATTTGCATCCCTGCTATGGGTGTTTTAATTGCTCTTTTATTCTGGAGTTGTAATCATAGTGGGGTGGCTGGGTACGTAGACTGTAAGTTATTCATCCACCCATGTCAGCGTGCTACAATATGCCCGATCTCTGTAAGCCTCGCATAGGGCTCATCTCCTCTCGCCCACCCACCTCCCATCGAAGGCTTTATCTACCTTTTAGTGTTGGAAAAACCTCATGTTTCATCCCTGCTCTAAGTGTTGTACTATAAATACTATGCTGAGTCACTTGAGCTCTGGCTTATTGGGACCCACAAATCGGTTTTCTCACAATAATACCTGAAAGCCTTGCTTTTCAGACTGTTGTCTCAGCTACTGACTTTTAAAAGCCAGTTTTGAATACCAAAGCTGAGGAATGATATTTTCGTTCTCTCCTGGAAGGAAGGAATTCAGTGGGTAGAGTAGCAAACATGAGGGACACCTGGGGAAGAAAATGCATCAGTTACTATTTCAAAAATATTATCCTAGCTATAACACTTTTTTTTTTAACTGCATGCACTTAAAAAAAAAGTTCAGTCTCTCCTCTTTTATTTTCCTTCTCTGTTCTTTGATGACATTGAAACTGCTTCATTACTGGGTAAAGTTCTGTGCAACTGCAACTTAACCCCTGCTCCCCCAAATCAGAGTGCTGCCCATCTATAGACCATGTAAAATGGGTGCTGACTATGAGGGAGGTGCTATTATGATTTTTCAGATGAGAAAACAGATTTAGAGAGATTATGTCCAGATTAACTTAGCTAGTAAGTGATAAAGCTGGGATTCAAACTCAGGTCTGTAACTTCCTATCTAAAATTTCTAAAGTTGACATTATACTGCCATTTCCAATTTGAGTCTATTTCAAGCTTATCAAACAGACATTAAGCTAAGTCCATTTGAATACATTACGTGGAAATTAATTTCCTACAAAAGGATTTTATATGTATACAATTAGAAAATTACATACAATTTTTATATTTGAAAGAAAATCAGCTCTCTAGTTTCTAATAATCTCAAAGTTTTTTCTGGATAGCTAAAAAAAAAATCATGATTATGGGGCTTACCTGGTGGCACAGTGGTTGAGAGTCCGCCTGCCGATGTAGGGGACGAGGGTTCATGGCCCGGTCCGGGAGGATCCCACGTGCCGTGGAGCGGCTGGGCCCATGGGGCATGGCCGCTGGGCCTGCGTGTCTGGAGCCTGTGCTCTGCAGCAGGAGAGGCCACAGCAGTGAGAGGCCCATGTACCGCAAACAAACAAACAAACAAAAATCATGATTAAATAGCGCTTAAGTGGTTCTTTAGGTATAAGCCCAGTTGTCTGGCAATCTAAAATGTGCCAGTAGGTCTTCAAAGAATACTGGAATTACAAATACCAATTGTATGTTTTTCCATATGATACCTTTGTAGAGAATTTAATTTGCCTGATAGACCTTATATCCATTAAGAAGGAAATGAAAGTAAAAGAGAAAGAACATAAGAATAAATTATTGGATGGAAACTTTGAATAGTTTTTAGATTACTTCTAAAACTAAAATTAAATAGTACAAGATAAATAAACATTAGTAGAAAAAAGCTCATGTAATATTGACAGGTGATTTCATTGTTTCAATTAGTAGACATGTCAGCAGTTGATATCTGTGATAAATTTACGTCATACTCATAAACACACCAGAAACCCTTTCTTAATAATACCAGATGCATTTTAATAGGAATTTTTAAAACTCTTGTACTTTGAAATGCTGATAAGCTCCAGAGGTGTATCCTACATGAGCTAAAAATGAATTATCGATTTTGGATTTCTATTTCCTCAAATCACCACCAAGTTCAGTTACAACACATTGCTAAGGAGTTAATTTTCAAACCAATGAGTGGAGAGAAGGGCTAGTGATAAGAGAAGGAGACAAAAGCAATTATAACTGGTAAAACTCTCTCCATGTGAATATTGTTTTTTCTTTTGTAATTGCTGTGTGTTCCAGCAGGAATGACAACTGCCTAATTCAGTTTGGTTGGAGTAACAGGCATGGAGTTTCAGTAAAGACTTTATGTACAGGACAGCAAGTTTGCTCCAACATGGAACTGCCATCCTCCTCCAGTCGTGAGCCTGCCACACACCAATAACATACTTAGCACCTGCCAAAAGAACCCCCTGAAGTATTGAGTAGTGACATACCCGAGTGTTCTCTACATTTTACAGCAGCAATATTCAACTCTGTTCAATTGTATTGTTAATCAAATATGATACCCTGATTCCAAGGTGGATGTCTTGCACCATCCATTTGTAGTAAGCTACCACATTTCCCTGAATGGTGTTTCACTTTATATGAAAACTGTAAGACAGCAGTGATTCTTTTAGGATCAGTGGTGAAGTGATTCATCGGGTACTGTTGACAGATGATGTGCTTGTGCTTAGTCTGGTCTTGCACTGAGGCTAGAGCAGTCTGTTATCCTACAAAACACATGCCGTTTCCTCTTCCACACTACTCTCCAGTACTACTAATCTTTGCAGGCTGAAAGAACAATACTATAGCAATTGATTCTCTTCCCGTAGAATATGGTGCTTTGATCCTCCTGGCCTGGGGGAAGGCAGCATAATTCACAATCCTTTTTTAAGATCCTCTTGCATGATCCATTTTTGTTTATGGCAGGATCCGAAATAACATAAGAGATTGTATAATTATATAATGAAATTATCTTCCAAATTAATAAGGTGCTATTTTCAGATTTCTTATCTTGTCTCAATATGCTATTCAAGTTCCAAAGGCCGTTGTAAATTTTATAGGAGCCTGGATTTCCTATAATAACAATAGCCAGGACATGGAAGCAACCTAAGTGTCCAACAACAGATGAATGGATAAAGAAGATGTGGCACATATATGCAATGGAATATTACTCAGCCATAAAAAGAAATGAAATTGAGTTATTTGTAGTGAGGTGGATGGACCTAGAGTCTGTCATACAGAGTGAAGTAAGTCAGAAAGAGAAAAACAAATACCGTATGCTAACGCATATATATGGAATCTAAGGAAAAAAAGAAAAAAAAAGGTCATGAAGAACCTAGGGGTAAGATGGGAATAAAGACACAGACCTACTAGAGAATGGGCTTAAGGATATGGGGAGGGGGAAGGGTAAGCTGTGACAAAGTGAGAGAGTGGCATGGACATATATACACTACCAAACATAAAATAGATAGCTAGTGGGAAGCAGCCACATAGCACAGGGAGATCAGCTCGGTGGTTTGTGACCGATAGGGAGGGAGACGCAAGAGGGAAGAGATATGGGAATATATGTATATGTATAACTGATTTACTTTGTTATAAAGCAGAAATTAACACACCATTGTAAAGCAATTATACTCCAATAAAGATGTTAATAATAATAATAATAATAAAGCCTGTATCCTTAATTCTTTCCATATTTATGTATATATGTATATAATGATGCCACACTTGAAATGTTCAACTTTTATATATTAAAGACTTTATAATACAGCCCAATAGTGAAGGTTCATTTGATCTTTGAAAAGAATCAGGAAAACAGAATTTTATAGTGGGTAAACTAATTCATTATATTAAAACAAGGTATCCTTATGCATTTAAGTAAAGATATGCATTTTAATTTCAATAATTAACTTCACATTCTTTTATTTTTTAATAGAAATGATCTTGTCTCGAGGAACTGTTTTTGGCTGTGTTAGTGTTCTTGGGAGAATGCCATTGATCCCTGTTTAATTACTACTGCATGATTAAAAATCAGTCTAATGACATCTGGTGAGGATGGTAGGATGAATGTTGTACAATTTATTAACTTCCAACATTACCCAATACATATGCTTGCATTCTCTTATAATTTATTATAATATATGAATATTGCAGATAAAGTAGAAAATAAAAACATTACATATCATCATACCACCATTTTTAGTATCATATATTTTGTCAACTTAGCAACATGAGGAGTGCATTGCTGTAGCCTCAATGTGAAAATTAAAACATTATGGATAAGGCTAAAATCTTCTTTGACAACACTCCTCTCTATGCAAAAACGCTTCCTGCTGTAGAGAAGAATATTATTACCAGTTTGATTATATCCTTTCAGACCTTTTTCCAGTTGTTTACAGACAAAAATCACATGGTGTTCGTTTTTGCCTCTGTGTGTTTTATTAATGTTATATGGTAGGTATTATTCTGTAAATTGCCTTTCTCACTCCCCAGTATGGCTCAGAAATCTTTCTATCTAGGCCTTAGCACTAATTAGTAGGGGAATCTTGAGACGACAACTTAATATTTGTGCCTCAGTTTCCTCACACATAAAGTGAGAATAACAACGGAATCAGCATGTCAGGCTTGTTGAAGGATGAAGTGGGTTAACACACATGAAGCACTTAGAACAGTGCCAATACACAAAGTAAACGCTGTGTCAGTGTTTCCTCTTTGTGCGTAAAGATCTACTTTAATCTTTTCACCTGCTGCAAAATATTCCACAAAATTGGCACACTCTGTCATATCTCCATTAGATATTTTGAAGTAAAGTTTGGAATTACCCACAGAAGGCTCAACTTTATAAAAAAAATGTAACTTATTGTTTTTGTTTTATGACTGATCTGATCTATTTCACTTGCTAAAAATTAAACTTTAAGTTTAATCTGCTAAATGTTGTATTGAGTCCAATGCTGCAGTTCAAACACTCCTTTTAGGTAACTCTGTCCGTGCTTGGTTGACCTATGTAGATGCTCAATTTTTCCACATCCCATCTGCTCACCTTGTTCCTCTTCAAGGTGGCATCTGGTTGTTTGGCTTACATGATTTGATGGTGGAGAAAGGAAGGGGGCCCTGATTGATGTAGTGTCTCTGGATCCTTGTTGATACCTACAGAGGGACTGAGCTGGTCTGCTCTCTGTGCTGTCTATCATCTTGCTCATGTTTTAGTATTTCTCTAGATTACATACTGAGAAAAGTAATTACCATAGAGTATGCACATTTTACATTATATATTTTACTATATAATGACAAATTATGCTACAAAGTGGCTAGACCGACGTACACTCACATTATGAATGACTTGAGAGGATCCTTTACTCACCAGTACCAGACATTTTACGTAACTTATTCCACTTACATTCTCTCAACAATCCTCCACAGGAGGGATTCTTATTCCCACTTTATATATGAAAACACTGAGGTTCAAAGAGTTAAAGCAACGTGTTCAAGGTCACACAGATAGTAAGCGGCTAATTTGGGAACCTTTTTAAGCAAAGCATAAGACATCTACTATTTAATCCCTCCATTCCAGAAATCAGTCTCTATTTTGGGTTAAACTTTATGATACTGATTACAATTGTTTTCTCATGTCCTAGTTAATAATATATGATAAAATGAAAAATGATATGCAAGGACAGACAAATGATGCTATTTCCTTAGTTAGCTCAGTTTAAACACCTATTTACTGGTCAAAGGCAAATAGTTGACCTCACATGTTTTTTTTTTTTTTTTTTTTTTAAACATCTTTATTGGAGCATAATTGCTTTACAATGGTATGTTAGTTTCAGCTTCACAACAAAATGAATCAGTTATATATATACATATGTTCCCATATCTCTTCCCGCTTGCATCACCCTCCCTCCCACCCTCCCTATCCCACCCCTCCAGGCGGTCACACAGCACCGAGCTGATCTCCCTGTGCTATGCGGCTGCTTCCCACTAGCTATCTACCTTACGTTTGGTAGTGTATACATGTCCATGCCTCTTTATTGCTTTGTCACCGTTTACCCTTCCCCCTCCCCATAGCCTCAAGTCCATTCTCTAGTAAGTCTGTGTCTTTATTCCTGTTTCACCCCTAGGTTTTTCATGACATTTTTTTTTTCTTAAATTCCATATATATGTGTTAGCATACGGTATTTGTCTCTCTCTTTCTGACTTACTTCACTCTGTATGACAGACTCTAGGTCTATCCACCTCATTACAAATAGCTCAATTTCGTCTCTTTTTATGGCTGAGTAATACTCCATTGTATATATGTGCCACATCTTCTTTATCCATTCATCCGATGATGGACACTTAGGTTGTTTCCATCTCTGGGCTATTGTCAGTATGGAGGTTCCTTAAAAAGCTACAAATAGAACTACCATATGACCCAGCAATCCCACTACTGGGCATATACCCTGAGAAAACCATAATTCAAAAAGAGTCATGTACCAAAATGTTCATTGCAGCTCTATTTACAATAGCCTCACATGTTTTTGACTTGCAGTCATTAGTGATACAGAAGAACACAACTCAGTTGGATGAAGGGCTGATCTGCAAGTAGGTTTAGCACTAGGAATTGTGAGGCCTGAGGCATAGCCCCAAGACTCTAATCATCAGAGGTGCACTGGTGCAGAGGGACACACACCTTCAGAGTCTATATCACCTGCTATTACAAGCATCTTTATTGAGACTGACAGAATTCCTCAGGTCAGAAAACAGAACTCTTTCAGCTGGGTCATGATATTTAAAAATCTCTCCTTTGGTCTCTTGCCTGGCCAAACTCTCCTCGGCAGAACAAACTGTTGGATAATGAAACATATATACTGTAGTTGGAAAGTGATGTCCTATTTACAGCACCCACTTCAGCCCGAGGCACATCTCTGGCTGCTCCATTTCTATCTATAAGTTAAAGCAATGGCCTCGGCAAGCAGTACACTCTGTACAGCAGCTGCAACTCGTTATCGGCTTTGTCCAGAATAACAAACAGAACAAACACATTTTGCAAGGGCTTTTTCCCCTCTTATGTAGAGAAGGAGGAATTAAGCAATCAGTGAAATGCTGATTGATCAGTTGTGCTGACTTAGAGAAGTTCAAGGCCGCATTAGTACTATTAACCCCTGAAAAACAACAACAAAAAAGTTTTTAGAACTTTCTTTGAACCAATATTTTTGAGCTAAAAAGTTATAAATTTCCCCAAAGGGAAAAATGGGAAAATACTTGTGCTTCACTTAGCATAATTTACTCATCCAGATTGCTTTGTAATGTAATGATGGTTAATTATTTTTGTAAAGAGAATTCATGTTATTTGGCAGATGTTGGTTGACCACAGAGTACTGGAGTTGCATGAACTGAAGGGTATAATGAAACTCAATTTTCGCAAACCATCCCATTCCTATGCCTTAACTTTGACTTCAGCCACCAACTCCTGTGGCCACATTTAGACCTCTCTTTACCAGAAATTGAACCACCTCCAAAATTCAAGCATCCCTCTTTCCACATACCCCTTCCTTATTCTTTGACCTCATGCACTCAAGTATTCCCACTGTTAACATTTTTTTGAGCATCTCTTTTATTTTTTTTAACGTAGCTTAGATTAGGGTCTACCATTATAATCGTTCCTTTGCAGGTATTCTCAACTTCCCCACCCTTGTTTCTCTCTAACTGAACTGGCAAAACTCAGACCTTTGGTGAACAATCCTCCATCTCCATGCCTGTACTCATATATTTGAACATGGCTGGAGAAAACCACATACATGGACATTCTGGTGTCGCTATAAATTCATGATCACCAACCTCAAATGGGAATCTAATCCTACTGGATCTCCTGCAGTGGTTCTTTAATGAGAACATGATCTGACTCTTCACAGGAATTATTTTAAACCTTTCCATCCTCAGTTAAAAACCATGCATCTTATTTCATTGTAAAGTAGGAACTATCAAGTGACCATGCTCTCATCTTTATACCACCGAGTCTACCCATCTTCAGCTAGAGAAGGGATATTTCATACATCTACTCCTACTGCCCTCCTGTTACAATGGTGGAAATGTGCCCCTTCCTATGAGTCCTTTTCCATGTTCTCTAGATTTCATCTTGACTCTCCCAAAGTCATCACCTTTTAGTTATACTCTGATGCAAATTTACCCCTCCCTTGCAGATAGAGCAGTCTCATCAAGTGCAGGTATGCCCTGGTCACTTTCCATTTACACACACACACACACACACACACAGCAAATAAACTCTCCCTTGCTTCACATTCTCATCCAGTTTCTATTATTTTACTTAACTGCTTTTCTTCCCATGTTGTCTCCATTTCTTTATGTCCCATTCACTCTATGCACTTCAATCTGGCTTCTCCCTTCACCACTAAAATTAAATTAAATATGTGGTCTCAGATAAATTCTAGCCTTGGCCGGATCCACAGGGGAGGGCTGTGGAGCACAAATCACATGGCAGAGTTGTCTGCTCTTGAGGGAAAGGAGTTTGGTCTTTCATGACCCTATGATGGAGCAAGGCAACATTGTCAACCAGGGCAATTCTCTGGAAAAGGTGTCAGATGTGACTGATTAGCAGGCAGCCCACAGTGGCTGGGAGATGGATATGCTGGCCTGGTAGAGGGTCTCTGAGCAGGGCACACAAACAGGTCTGCCACAGTTAGCTTTTTGTGTGGACTTACCTCATATGCAATGCATCCTCTCTAAAGCAATTGAATTGATCTTTTTATAACATAAACAAGATAATTTAACTTTCTTTGTGCTACAGGCTGAATTTTTATGTCCCCCTCAGCCCCCTGCAAACCCACCCAAATTCATGTGTTGAAGCTCTAATCCCCAATGCCATGGTATTTGGAGATGCGGCCCTTGGGAAGTAATTATGTCATGAGGGTGGAGCTCTCCAGATGGGATTAGTGCCCTTGTAAGAAGAGACACAAGAGAGCTTGCTTCCTCCTTCTTTCTTCATTGTGAGAAAAATAGGAAGAGGGTTCTCAGCAGAACCTGAGCGTGCTGGCACCCTGATATCAGAGCTTCTAGCCTCCAGAACTGTGAGAAATCAATGTGTGTTGTTCAAGCCACCCGTCCATAGTATTTAGTTTAGCAGCCTGAGCAGATTGACACCATGTTAAAATCCCTCGGTGGCTTCCTATTGTACTATGAATGATAAATCTACACCTTAACATGTCCTACCAACCCCTACAGGAGCTGGAGTCTGACTATCTCTCAGTTCTCTTCATGTCATACTCCTCCCTTGTTCAGCATCCTTTTATCCCACCAATCAGTGCCTGGAAGGTATCATCAATTCCCAACTCAGAGTCTTCATGAATGGTGTTCCCTCTGGCTAGAATACTTTTCCTCAACATTACCCATTTAATTAATATGAATCATTCCATTTCAGCTTAAATATCATTTCCTCAGACTGTTTCTAACCATCCAATCTAAATTTTGTTCTCCACTATTATTTTCTAGTTAAATACCCTGCTTTTCTCCTGTAGAGTTGTAATTATACATTGTAATATAATTTGTAATTATATGCTATGTGATTAATTAGTAAACTGTCTTAATACACTGAAAGCCCTGATTCATTCATATTTGCAACCATCTCCTATGAGGTATCATGAGGTTTGGGGCCATGTCAGTTCACTTCATCATTGCCTAATGGAGTATTGGGTATGTGGTAAAATATACTCAACTTGTTGAATGAATAAATGAATGAATGGATAAATGATGAATAAGTTAGACATACAAAATCAGAGGATCAAGAAACACTCACTTGTTCTCTGGTTATCCCTTAACAATTCTATTAAGGCTATTAATATAAGGTCATTTGATGTTTAATCAAATTGATGTTCTTCTGTGCTCTCTTCTGAGATCATAGCCTTGGTAGATATTCTCTCATTAACTCACGTGTCTCTGTCACTTATGTGGCATTGACTTGCCCAGTTTTTAGAGAAACTGGGATATTGAAAGGTTAATTGACTTGGCTAAGAATAGAACAAGTTTACAACAGAGCCAGGGATAGAATTTGCCTCTACTTCTTAACTAGTTTAGCATTTTGCACACTTGTCAGTGGTTAAAGAAAACATATTGGGAACATATCCACATCAGTAGGTTTGTAAAACTGGAAAATTCCTTCTGAAATGTAGTACTATAAATATTCCTTCTCTGCACATAGCATATTTGATGAGATACACCTTTAGGCCAAGAACTCTTTTTTTCATGGTCATTAATCTTTCTCAATTTCCTTATGAGAAAATGATAAGGACAAAGGTTAAATAACTCAGTCACTGTGGTAGAATTAATTCATGTTAAAGCTTCATTCTGGGGCTTTGAGTTGACTTGTATAAACACTCAGTTATGTTTTTCATCCTCATTTGAAGAAAGGTTTATACACTTAATATTAAAAATCCTAATTCTCCTGATTGCTAAGACTTTAACATATGGAAGGAAGATTAATAGGAACAAGAATGCTTTGAGTCCTTCTAGGGAAACATTTTGTGTAACCTTTTACTTAACTCTTCAGGTACCATTCATACATGAAAATATTACTTAAAATATGTTTAAAGCCATAAATTATTTTCAACTGGCTTTAATGAGAATTTTCCTCACATTAGTTTGAGTGTATAGATAATCCTTGAAGTAGAAAAAAAATGACATAATTGCAAATAAAATTGGAGTGAATTTCTGCTGGTTAAGTCAAAGTGTGGTGTGATATTTTGAAGTATAATATATTAAGTATGTAAAAGAATGGTTGTCATATTTCACCTTGAAATTTATCGAGATAGTTAGGAACGTATTTACGGAAGAAATATGTTGATTTGAAGAATTTTTTTAATTGAATTAAAGTGTCTAGTACTTTTTATTTTTTTCGCCGTCCCTACTAATTCTAGGTCAGGTGATCTGGCAAGGCCTCTAATTCTATTGGCATTAGAATATAACCTGTCTCCTGGACTTTGGAGCCATGTATTTTCTTCAGAGGAGATAAGGAGAAGTCTCTTATCTTAGGTCTGGAAGAAGCACAGAGTCCAGCATCAAGGTAGTGGAGTAGGTATTTTCCCAGACATAGCACAAGGTTTTCAAGCCTGAAGAAAGAGATTAACCTCCTTAAAAAAGGACTTTGCTGACTTGGGCCTGGACATGGCAATCCTGTTTCCAGCCATCCTGTGTATAAGCTTTAGCAGCCAAAAGTTTGTTTGTTTTGATTTTGATGTGGCTTATCTTTTCTTAGCTGCTCATATTCAAGATTTGGAAAAGAAGGAACAGTGGTGAGCTGAGTAATTCATTGGATTCTGATGAGGCGCTCTTGAGAAATTTTATTATTCCTGAGTTTTAAACCCTTGTAACTTTAATATAAATTGGGTACGAGCCTTTACTTTTTTCTCTACTATTTAGTAATTAAATATATTTTGGTATTCCTGTTGAGTGTTACAGTAGCTATACATTTATAATTTCATGGGTGTTTGGGATTTTATTTATTTTAAAATTTGCTGGTTTTAAATATTAGGCCTTAAGTGTTTATAATTCAATATTAACCTAAACTTATTTAAAGTGTGTTTTATCATAAATTTCTCTTCATGTGTTTTTCAGAAAGCATTTGGTTTCCTAAAGACATTAATGTGAGAGTTCATGGTTTATTCCTTGTTCTTTGTAGTTACATGTGGAGTGGATATTCAGTTTTCTCTCGTTAATTAGTTCAGTGTTGATCACTACACCCTTTAGCCAAAATTGGCTGGTGAAGAAGCGTTATTCTTTTTGTTCTCTTGAGAAGTTGTTGGATCTGAAGTGGCTTCTAAGGTGTGGGTCAACTCCTTTGGAAAGTGAAAGATGATATGAGGGGTTTTTACTTCATAAAGTGCATTAACAGGTGATCCCATTTCATCCTGGGAGTGCTGCTGGAGAGGAATATTGATTTGGAATGTTATGCTTGGGTCTCACAGGTCTTGAGTTTCTTAGGTCTTCAGTTCTTTCTGTTATTCTTTATTGCTCAGTCTTGAGAGTAGAAAATAGATGTCATATCTCTTTTTAAGAATAAACCTGAAAGGCTTTTCAAGAGTGAGCTTTTTGGGGGACAAGTCTGTGTTCGAGTCTTATTTCTATTCTAAGATTTAGCATTGTCCTTGGCATCTAAATGGCCTTCAGTAAATATTGAAGGAAAGAGTTATGACCTATGAGAGGTCACAGTTGCTACTATTTCCAATTTGTTCATATAAAACGGAGACAATGGAGAAACTACTTTGGATCATACAACATGAATGATGTATAAAAGAGCCTAAAATAGCGGAAAAGAGTATATATTGTATTTTTAGCTTTATACTGTAGTCAAGAAGCAGTGTGGAGCTGTTTAATGATTTTAATCAGGAAAATATATGAAATAAGAGTATGTAAATAGCAACTTAACTGTGGTACAAACAAGATATAGATAAAGTTCGTGAAGTAGGATTTCACATGGCTTTGAAGGATTGACAGGATATAAACAAGTTGAGAAAATTAATCTAACAAATGTACAGCCTCACATTTCTTCATCAGGTAAAATACTGCATCATCTTATGTTGGCTAAATGATTCACAGTCTGTTTTGTTAATTATTCCTCATAGTTTTCTTTATCAACTCAACTTTATAAAGAGAAAACTTCAGTTGACAGAAGTTGTGTGGTCTTTGACACCTTTGGCAGTATGTCAAGTCACTGTGACATCTATTTACATATTTTAAATGTATAGTCGTATAATCAAACATTCTTCTTTTGACTCCTCTTTTCTTCTTGTTCCTTGTACTCGTTCTATCATGTCCTAAGCATTTTCTCTGGTGAAATTTGTGTGGCAGGATGAGGAAAAGAAGAGAAAAAGGTAATCAGAGATGGGGAATACTAAGATTTCTCGGATTCTAGCTGGTGGCCATAGCTGAAGGTGGTAAATGAACATCAGCAAAACTGGACCCTCCTATTACTGAATGGCTCTAGTCTCTGCCAGGAGTCAGTCTTAGCCTTCAGTGTTAATTTTTTTTTTTTAACACCTTTATTGGAGTATAATTGCTTTACAATGGTGTGTTAGTTTCTGCTTTATAACAAAGTGAATCAGCTATACATATACCTATATCGCCATATCTCCTCCCTCTTGCATCTCCCTCCCACCCTCCCTATCCCACCCCTCTTTTGCATAGGATTTTGCTTTTATTCCTTATAGTACCATTGTGAAATAGCTGTATGTCCTACCTTCAATGTTCAAGAGCCATCTGGGCCCGTTACCGTCCCTGCCCTACATCCTTGTGTCTGCCCAGGAACTGAGCCAAAGACTCTGCTTATAAACTGCAAGAACTGAAAATAACAGCTAAAAAAATGATGGTGCTTCATAGACGTATTTGGTCATTTTTTGTCAGTTAACATGATAAACAATTTTTATTTAAAGGTAAACATTATTTTAAAAGAAGTATTTTCTCTTTAAAAGACTGATTTTCATTGAAATTGATTCTGGTCTCTAAACAGAGAGTTAAAGGCAAAGACAATTTGCAAAATATGCACCCCATTCAGGAGTTTAATTTTGAGTCATTAAAAAAGTTTATTCTTGGGTTTGAGTTCTGTTTTCTCAGTTCACTGTGATATTTCAGTTGCTTTTAAGTATTAGCAAGATATGTATCGGGATATCTTCACAATAAAGAAATTTCCAATTTTTCTTACCCTGTACATTAAAAAGATGAGAGTTATGTAGTCTAGTGAATAGCAATTCTTTTCATATAATGTTAACAGAGTGGTCATTAGATCACAGGTGCTCTGATTTGCATGTGAACGGGGAAATTAAATGACACCCCTAAAAGAACTTTAGTTGAAGATTTCAGTAATTTTCATTAGCTATTAATTCTTCAAAACTTATATGAATAGAAAAATAAGAAAAAAATTATGTCCTAATAAAAGACCTGTCTTTTATTTAAAGTTTTATACACAATAAATTTATCTAGAGGATGTATAATTTTACTATTTGCAAATTTGGAGAAGAACGAGATATATTTTTTTTCTTTTTCTTTTTTTTTTCCGAGATATATTTTTGAGAGAATCCTTGGTTTGTGTTGGGAGTAGCAATAATTTATAACTAATCTATGTCCCTAAAAACTCGCTTTGTCTTGTTATAATAAAAAAGTATTGATTAATTAATCAAGTACTAATTGATTCAGTTAATTAATGGTAGAAAAACAGACATGTACGGACAAGTGACTTTTTAAGTCAGGGTCTTTAATAATTTGAGGAATGCAGTCACCAATTTTAGTACAAATATTTTCTAACTTGACAGCCCTTTTTTTCCAAGTTACATATTGGTGTCCCATCCATAGTAAGTAACATGGTGATAATACTTCTTCCTTTATACAACTTTATTTCTTTCATTTGTCTTACTGTTTTTTACAAAATGTCTAATCATTTCTTTGGCGGATTTTTATTATTACTGATTAACTTCAACTTCTAATCCCAGTCAATTAGCTTTTAAAAACAAATTTTTGAAACCTTGACACAGTCTGCAACTTTTTAATGCTCAATCCCTTGCTTTTTTGGTCTGCAAAGTTTTCAAGAGTGTTCTCTTGAAATAATCAATCCCTTGAGTCCAATAGCAAAAACATTATATATTTCCCTCTTCCTTTCAGCTGAGGATGATCTTGATTAAGTCAAGTAGAGGTTAAAAATAAATGACATCAAATAAACAATACCAGAATAAAACACTTAATTCTTCAACACCCCAGGGAATGTCAGCAGTTAAAATCCAAATAGGCATTTTTGACTGTTAGCAGTTTGTAGCATTGAAGGATGAGGATGTTTTTTTTCCTCCTTTCTCCTCTTCTGTGTCTCCTTCTTGTTTTTCTTTTTTCCCTCTACAGCATTACTTTCCCCCCAAAATTTTTAACCTCGATAAAATTAAAAAAGGCCCCCCACCTTTCAATCACTCAACTTAGGAATCTCCAAATCTGGAAGAAGAAATAGCTGTATGGTCCATTCATGGAAATTTGCAATACTAGTTTAGAAAGATGGAACTTTACTGTTTGTGAGAGTGGTGATCTGATTGTTAGGAGGGCGGAATATATTTTCCTGGACCAAGTTCCCTTGAAAGCGAGAGGTCGTGAAAGAAATCAGATTTAATGTAACAAATACACTACAAAGGGAATAGAGTAGGAATGTGCGTGGGTGACCTGTTTTTAGTTTAGAAAAAAAAAGTCTTCTACGTCATTCCCATGTAACCGGCCGCCCCTTACTTCACGAGGTCAGAAATTTCAAGACACGTTGCACAACTTGCTTCTTTGTGATCCTCAAATATATTTAATTTAAAGAGGATCCAGTACTCTCCCAGCACATGACCTGGAGTACCATGGGTAACCCCTCCTCATGGCTAGGGTTGCTCTTTAGAGCCTTGCAAAATCTTTTGTGTTTACTCTTGGCAAAAGTTAAGAATTAACAAGCCCATCAGAGCTGTTCTGTTCAGCAAAAGACGATTTTGTTGCAATGATAATCATTGTGCAAAAAAGGCTGGTGATGAATTAAATTTTAAAATTTTCCTTAGAAATATTTTACTCTTTAGAGTGACAATTGCCTAATGATTTAGTCATTCCATTTTATGAAATTTATGTTGTAGGCATGTTTAGGCCAAAATTTAAGGAAATGCTTAGGCCAAAATTAAGTGTAGAGTTTGATTTATGTAGTTGTTAATTTCTTTCACTAACTGTTCCATCATTTACAAAATTATTTCTATTGGAAAGGTAGTAATTGTTAGGAACTTACTTTTCTACAGCGATTTCTACTAAAGGCTTTAGATTTGGTATTAACTCAAAAATAATGAGATAACGTTGGCTTATTTAGATATCTATTTCTTATATCTATAAAACAGAGCAATTAGAAAAGATGATTTTAAAAATCACTTTCAACTATATAAAACTATCTATTAGATAATTATCATGTTCTCTGTTTGATGATAGTTTAGGCAATACATTTAAAAAGAGATTAATTTCCTACAAAGTATCTTTTAGTTGAAAACAATCCTTTTTCCTGTTATACAGCATCTGATACATAGAAAGCACTCAATAAATAGTTCCTGAATAGGTTATTCTTTTAGCAATTCTAACTTTATGAGCAATTATGAAAATTCAATGGCATTAAATTATTCAGATTCTGAAATAAGTAACTTAAAGCAATAGGATGTAACACAGAAAAATATAAAATTTCCTTTGCTATTTTAGGTAAGTTGGGCTGAATCAGTTAGCCAACTAGAAGTATGACTTCCAGGACAATTAGTCCCACTAGATAGATTATTGGGAAAAATTTATAGTTTTATTTCTATATTACCTTCTTCATTTTTTATATTATTTTAATTTTAAACATAACAATAAATCAGAGAAGTTATGGATACTTTCTTCTTTCTCATTCTTTGATTTTTACTGAAGTTACATTTTATCCATTTCCAGGTAATGTCATAGTATTTCTGAGCATTGCAACTTCTGCAATCATGTATTCTTTCTGCAAAATTCATCTTAACCAGCCTACTCTTTCTAAGTCATTTCATGTTGTTGCCTCTGTTTTTCCCAGGTATACTTGACATGCTGGAAAAAGAATGGACATTGGCTGAGACCTGAGTTCTGATCTTGGCTTTGCAACTTATTAGCTGTGTGATCATGGGCAAGCTAAACTCTCTGGGACACACTCACCGTCTTCATCTATGACATAGGGATATTATTAGCTACATTTAGTACAGAGATTGCTTTTAAGATTAGCAAAAAAGGCTTTCCAAGTGCCTAGCTCAAGGGATGGCACTTAGTAGGTGATCAAAAAATGACAAGTACCTCAACTGTCAAGCAGGATCATATTTATCATCATTGGACTCATTAAAATTGATTTATTTAAATACTTATTTGCACTTACTGGCATAATAGTAAGTGGTATATATATCTCTCTCTATAGATATAGGTATATGCTAATATATTGTGGTTATAAATTCCAATGTTTTAGCTTCTATTGTAGGATTTTTAAAATTTATACCCAAGAAATTCCTCTTTAAACATTTTTTAGACTTTTAGGAAGATTGAAAGCTTTTGATTAGGAATCCTACATGACATGATTTTAAATTTATAGTTATCTCAATGTCAAAATTTTATTTTTTGTGTTTCAAGTTATTTAATATTTAACTTTCTAGTGACTTTGAGTTTTCTTTCTTAAATTTCACTCTGAATTCTTCCTTCTTTGTATAATTTATGATTCAATGATTTAGAGCTTTAATGATTACAGCTTATTATGACTAACTTTGGGCAGTTGCTATACTGTATGACTGCTACATATGCTTTTTGACCTACTTCTATATAATCAGTCCTCTACAACTTGTATTTGTAGCTTGTTTTTCTTCCTCTTTTTGGACTAACTTACACTTGACCTCCCTTTGCTTGTACTTTAATCTGTTTGTGTTTGACTATGTCTTCAGTTTGCCAAGGTCACTGTGAATTCTGAATCAGCTTTCTAAGGCATTGTCCACTCTGTTCTTCTAATCCCACAAATCATAGAAAGCTTGTTTTACTCACTGGGTAATTCACTACAGCCTCCTACATTTATATACATTCTCCAGCAAATGTGTATGCACCTAATAATGGTCTAGAATATATACTCAATGCTCTTGAATTAAAGTAGGTTACGTCTAACGTTTCTACATAGTCTGGTAATAATGTCTCTTTTTTAAAGGCAGGAAATTGGTATGATAAGATTTATTCTTTACAAACACGTGCTGCTTGTACCAACTAACCTGTTCTCTTTAAGTTTTTTTTTTTTTTACAAATGGGGTCTTATAAATGATTGCTTTTTTTATTATCCTAGAATATAATCACTTGTGCCTTGGATTTTAATGTGTGAAATCATTTTTTCCAGGTCTCTTTTCCAGCTTCATTTTTTCACCTTCCTCTGAATCACTTCAAGCTTTATGCTATCAAATGTTAGATTGATAAGCACATTCATGAACTTGGTTCTTCACCTTCTATTCCTCAAAATGCCAATTGGACCTTAATGAATGTGTCTTACTTGATTGGATTTTCAAAGACATCTGGTTATTTAAAAACCTCATCATCTAACAACCTAACATCTATTGTCATTATTGACAAATCTTCTCCCTGGCCAAACTTTATTTGAGAAATCTTTCTACCAGCTTATCCTACTTTCTATGGTGAGAGAAAGTATATGCTTTTTTATGTAGGTACAAATCCACACCACTTTTCTTCAAAGAGTAGCCCTTTTTTGTCCATATCCTCACTTGTGACAGTGTTCCTTGTTATATTAGGCTAATAAAAATCAGAATTGAACCATAATAATCATGTCTACCTTCTCTATTCTGTCTTCATGCATCCCTGCTCAAACACAAAATAGAACTTTTTTTTTGAGGGAGGTGGTTCTTTATTTTCTTCTACTCTGAGTTTATTTGCTCTCCAGACATACCTTGCTTCTTGCCTTAAATTTATCGTCTTTTGTATAATTCTTAATTGACAGCTCTCTTTTCCTATTCCAAAGCGTCTTTACTTCCTCTTATGTTCATCTGACCTAATTTTATTTGTTTCTGCTTAAATAAACGTCATTGATCAGGCAGGAACTCGGCACACAGGAACCAATTCATTCATTCAGTCATTTTTCAGAAGCACCTCTTGCATGCTTGCTATATTAGAGACTTTTTGAAAAATGCATCACTTTCTTAGAGTTGTCTCTATTCATTCCTTAGTAAGACACACTTCAAGAAAGCTGTTGGCAGTTTCTGTACTTTTTAGGAAGGAATTACTAATGCCATTATTTTCTCTTTATTCCAAAACCTAAAGCCTTTATTATCCAGGATGAGCTGGTTTGATTTTTCCCAAATGGTAGCAGGACTCCCTTACTTATATCAATGGATCGTCCAAATGAAGAGGACACTTGAAATTAGTACAAATACAGGCTATATCAATCAGTGTTGCTTTACGTTTCCTTTTAAGAGGCTTTCTTGATCATTAATGGGAATGGATTAATGGGAACAAAAAGATGTAAGAAAAAAAGGAGAGATAGTACTAAGTAAAGGTATATGGAAGTGTTTGACTTCACGAGTTATTTAAAATTCAAATGAAAACAAAATACCACTTCCTGTGCTCAAATAAGCAAATGAAAGATAACACCTAGAGTTGGCAGGGGTGTATTGAAAGGGACATTCACATTGTGATTGGTATTGGGTACATTCTTTTTGAAGAGAAATTTGGCAATGTTTATAAAAAATTGCAATATTGATATGCTTTGTAGCAACAATAGAAACAATGAAAATGAAATATTTTGTAGCCATTTCAATTAAGGTTTGAAAAGAACATGTAATAACATTGAACATACCTTAAATATAATATTACCTCACAAAAGCGTAATGCAAGTTGATCACTGTTTTCAAAATTATGACTTGTATATAGAAATAAATGCTAGAGGAAGATATGCTAAAATATTAACAGAGGTTATGTTTTGGGAGTAGGCTATTGTCTATTTTTCAGTGTTTTCTAAATTTCTTTAAGTAACAGGAAAATAACTACCACTTAGTGCTGGATACAGCACCATTTTCAATACCAGATATCCTAATGACAAATTCATCAAATTAAGTCTTCTCAAGGATTTGGGAGGCTGAATGCTTCCATTTCTCTTAAGAAATGATAAATAATTGTATTAGTTAAGGATACTTTTCTTGCTGTCTCTCTATATGTACATACATATTTTAATCTCTCTGCATACACATAAATACATATTTATTCATATATATATAATACATTTTCCAATTTATGGAAGAAATAAAATGCTTTATTAGCACTAGATTAAAAAGTACTAGAATGTTACTTACTCCATCAAAACTGACAAATGTTTAGTTTCAATAATTCTTGATTTTCCATATGGGGGTGTACAGAGGAAAATAGCCTAATGCTGTAAACTGTGATAACTATAATAAGTGTATCAGTAGAAAAGAAGGGCTAAATTCATAAACAGTATTTTGCTGTTTTGAGTGAGTGACTTATAAGATTAGAGAACCCTTAATGACCTGACTCATACAAAATACATTTCAAATACAGATTCCCCCAACCTTCTGTGTGTACATGTGTTCATGCTTTTACCCTGCTTAGTTGTATGCGGATAGCTTATGTGAGAGGAGGACCATGTAAATGGGATCAGAGAAAAAAATCATTCCAAACTGAAAAATACTTTCTTTTAAAGTGTGCTGAAAAAATGTCTTTCACAAAACTGTAATATTTCTACTATCTTTATGTCTTTCATATTCACTACTAATCAACTCTTATCACCTCACCCCTTTGATCTATCCAAATGTAAACTCCCTAACTAACATAATTTTCTTTTTCAGTTTGGTTGTAGATTTCAGTCCACCCTGAACACTCAAATCTGAAACTACCCACCATTTAATTTATTGGTCTTTCCAATTCCTGAGATAATTGTAGAATCATGATGGATGAATTTTCAGAATATTTAACCAAACTCTCCAAATCTTCTGCCCTTTCCTCTTTTATTATGGTGACTAGAAACATGGACCATAGCCTACATCCAGGACCTTTTACTGAAAAAAGTGAAAGCCCATTACAACTCTCAGGCTTATATTTTTCTTTAGGTTCTAGAGTTATGGAATTGTACCCTAAAGTTGTTGACATCTTATTGGGAAACCATGCTCAGTTCACCATTCTTTTTGGTCAACTGTTAAAAGTGGTTATGAAGTCACTTACTAATGTCTTTCCTTCTTTAAGTTCTGGACTCCTTAGTACCCCAAAGCGTAGAGAATAAAGGGAGGAAACATACCACAGTGTTCACTGCATGGGTACCTCTGGGTAATGGGACTATGACTGATTTAAATTTGTTGTGCATCTTAAAATTTTTTTGTGATAAGTACATGTTATTTTTCTTATTAGAGAAAGACAAATCCTCACTATATATATATTTTTATGTATATAGACAAGGATGAGTCCACGACCTAACGTACTTACTGGTCTAAACCAGTAAGCTCTGTTTCTAAGCTCTTAGTTCTTTGAGTTGGGAGTTTTTCTTCTGTTAGTTTCATCCTCCTTCAGTTCACTTTCCATAATCTTTCTTTCACAGTAATTTCACCTTTGTTCAAAACACTTTCATGACCACCAGGAACACTGTTTATGGATTAAGACCAACCATTTTAAAGCACACATAATCTTCCTTGTTACGGTTCCTCTTCATTTCCCCAACCTGTACTGTGCACCTAGGCTTTAGCAGGCTGTTTTAGCTTTTTTTTTTTTTAATATGCCATATGGTTTAATGTATCTATGCTATTGCTCATGCTGTCCCTTCTGCTTTTTTCCCCTCCATCTACTTGGTATACTCTTTGAACCCTTCAAGATAATATGGTTCAACATAATCACATATTTAAATTTTACTGAACATGCACAAGGGAGTTGATCTTTTCCTTCCTTCCTTCCTTCCTTTCTCTCTCCCTTTCTCTCTCCCTTTCTCTCTCTCCCTTTCTTTCTTTCTCTTTCTCCATTGTATTTGGACACACTACCATACATTACTTATTTTATTAATTATATACACTAGATTGAGACTGTTTTTTCAGTTTTCTAGCACCAGGAGCTGTGAAGCAGTTTGGCTTCAGAGAATGTTTATACATGAATACATTAAGTAAGGCAGAAGAAGATGGAGTTTAAACTTTGTTCCTTAAAAAAAAAAAATCCTCAAACCCTCCCCCCCAACTTAATTGTAGCACTCATCCTACATCATGAAGTTTACAATCTCTGTGCCATTCTATGTCGTCTTTTCCATTGTGAAAAGTGCTAGGAAAAAGCCTTTATTTCTTGGCCTCCTTTGCAAGGATATCAAAGGACAATACTGCAGAGTTTCCTAATCTACATAAACACATGACTTAAGTGAGAGCTTCCTCCAGCCAATGAGACCCTTTGACTGCCTGATTAAACATGGGATTGAGGGCTAAGTGAAGCAATTTCAACTCAGGTTGAAACACAAATATTCACGTTTTGAGAATTTTATATGTAGCAATTAAACAACTAAAAAAATCTTGACTTAGGAATATGTTCTCATTAAAATCAGTGTTTACCATTATTTCATATACTTTTTACAAATTGAAAAATTAAGAGGGATAGAAATAGGCTACTTTGCTCCAGTTGTGTTTTAGTTGATATTACTGATTGCTTTAAAATTTGGAACAAAGAACAATGCAATGGTAAGAATGTAATACACTATTAACTAAAAAAAAAAAAAAAGCACAGTGTAGAAAGGTTTGTTCTCTATTTGTGGAGAAAAGCTTATTCTGATGTCCTTTTTACTCTATGTGATTTCCATTGTCTTTTCCAAGCAGAAAGTCGCAAGTCTTCAGATTCTTTGGGAATTCAAAATGTCTTTTAAGGCAAATTAGGCATTACATCTCACACAAGCGAAAACCTTTGATCCTTAGCATTATTAGAAAGTTGCTACTCTTTAGGGCAAGTGATATTCCTGAGGGTGTCCACTGCTTCTAGATCATTCTATTCAGCTGCATAAGCAATTCCTTTGACAGATGACTGTTTTTCCACAACACTAACATTATTTCAGCAGGAGCAGGTAGTGTTTGATGTGTTGCAATTTGTATTACATGTCCATCTCTGGACATTACCTCAGGAGGAGGGCTTAAGAGAAGGAGGAGCTATGGCCGAAGACATTTAATGACAGAATGAATGGAATTTCAAAGATCACTGTGCAGTCAGCCTTAAACACTAGATTGCACACCCCCAGCTTTCTTCACATTAATTTAAAAATCTTATATCAAAATTCTCATAAAGTATATGCAATTTCATTTATTTTTAGTCACAAATCAGCATCTTCAAAATGATGAGGATTTTGACAGCTTGCAAAGTGGTGAAGACCCTGAAGACAGGTTTTGGCTTAAACAATGTGACTGCACACCATCCATGGAAATTTTCAAGACCTGGCATCAGGCTCCTTTCTGTCAAGGTATTATTCCCGTATTCATTGTTTCCAATAAGATTGTATGGGGTGTAGTTTATCATGAAGCAAAGGTGTCACTTACAAAGGAAAAACATAGTTCTGAACTACTAACTTACTAATTTTCACCCAACATAAAGAAGGATCACAATTCCTGTGAATATGTAAAAATGTAAGTGTTCTGTTTAGAAAACAAATTTTTCAAAAGGCTATCAGGTCTCTGCTTGTGCCCAGACACTATTGCTCACACTTTGGGTTCAAGCATGGAGTTGTTTATATGTACATGAGCCACATGGCTGTAGGTAGTGTGTTTAACCCCTATTCTGTGTTGGCTCACCGTAAAGTTTTCTGGGAAGAAATGTTGAGAGGAAAATATCTACATAATTTTGATATTTACAGATCATCATGTAGACAGTTCCTTTGCTTTTTCCTTTTCCCTCTTAGCTCTTCTTTTAGAAGGACAAATTTATTATATTTATTTTGCAGATTAAGACACTAAGGCAATTATCAGCTGATGAGCCTGTCTCTCTGAATGTGTCTGTAACTGAGGAGCAGGTTCAGGAAGAGAACTTTAAGTGCTCTTCCCCCGCCCCCACCAGTGAGTTATGAAATTCCTGTAGGAACTTCTGTTCCTTCCTATACCTTTATGAAGACATTTATTTCCCAGAGAAATCTGAAATTACTACAAGGGAACTTTGCTACTGAAAATCATCTTTAGTGAATATAAAATTTAAGTAATCACAGTAGCTTTAAATATATTGCTTCTATAGTAGTAAGAGCTGTAAAAAGTGCAGTAGGAAAAAAAAAACCCCAAACAACCTCTAGCTGTTGATGTAAAAATAGGTTGTAATAGTTTTGAGTGTACTGCTTATACTTTGTGTGCTCAGTGAGTTGGCTAAAAATCCTCCAAATACTTCCCAGCTTCTATTGCTTAGATTGCTCAAGGAAGGATTCAGTATGATTTTAGCCCAAATGATATCTGCAGGGCTAAACAACACCCGTAGATTCTTGTGACCTCCACTGACTGGAGTGGGAAAGAAATAGGGGTGAATAAAAAGCAGAAAGAAGAGGGAGACAGAAAGAGAAAGGAGGTCTGAAGGAGTAGGAATGGTGGGGAGAGAGAGAGAAAGAAAAAGAGATCTTAAGATCTCAAGAGAAAGTATAAGATACTACCATTCTAAATTAAGAAACCCAGGAACAGCCATTTTCTTGGGTTCAGTTTAATTGTACCAAGAGAGCCAGAAAGGAGATATGTTCTAAACCATCATCAACGATAGAGTGACTACATGTAAGCTATGAGAGTGAGTATTTGGTTTCAGTTTAGTGTTAGTAATATCTCAAGGGTACCCCTATATCACTTCAGAGAGAATAACTAGTGATGAATTATATTACTTAAAGTTAGACATGTCTTTTAAGACTTTGAAGTTGTGTCCCTTGGAATATCTTTTTCTTCTCACAAAAATAGGTAGATAGAGTTAGGTGTATCTCCATCAGACATCAGAAACAAAGAAATTGAGTAACTACTTAAAATGGCATAGATGTGACTGATACTAGAAGCCAATTCTCCACTATCATAATAAGCACTCTATACAACCACAACTACAACAAAATGGTTTAATTACGTGGATGGTCCACTGTGAAAGTAGTTCTAGTTCATGGTGGCAAATCTGTTTTAAGGGTCTGCCAAAGTTCACAGCTAAGAATGACAAGTTTCTAGGAGGAATAAGCCATCATTTCACAGTGTAAAAGCCATTACTCATACTCAATCATTTCTGGCCAAAGTTTTGGAGGAATGCCAGGCATGAAAAATAGAAGTTCTTGAACTTCACAGTAGTGAATTAAAATTCTATACAGCAATCTAAGGGAACTTGTGTTACTATTCACTTATTTTGAAACAGTCCTCTACCAACTTTTCTTCATGCCTTCACTTTTAAAACTCAATTCTCTTAGCAAGATATATTTAAACTTACTCTTTTTATATGAGTATCCTATTTAAAAGATAGTTAAAATCATTAGGGTATAGTTATATATGGTCAGTGAAGGGCAATGAGACTAGTCACTAAAGGTTAATAACATTATAGCCAGTTATAGATAGTAAATGGATTGTGGACGATACCCTGGGATCAGATATATAAGCACTGCAGTGTAAATGGGTTGCCTTTTCAATGTCTTTGGAGGTCACTTTCCCCTTGGTGAGGGGCAAGGAGAGTGGGTTTGACGACAGCAGTGACGCACTTGTACTTTTATGTGGTCCTTCCTCATGCGTTTGTTTGTAGCTAATATTTATAGAGTGTACCTTGTTAATAGGCACAGTTATATTTCACGTATAAGGAAGAAGAAAGAATTTCAAGGTACTCTACATTTTAAAGGAATTTGATATCAAGGGTATAAATGATCAACCACCATAAAATATGAAATCTCTAGAGACAGTAATCTTTTTCTGTTAGTATCTAAAATTTTCAGTGCTCATTATTACATTCAGCCAGTTGTACCTTGCAGTGGAAAACACACTGGATAGGAATAAAAGGACCTGGATTCTAACCTTTCTTATGCATTTTTCAATGCTCTGAACTTAGTCAAGTCACATATTCTCTCTGAACCCAAATTTTGTCATCCATAGTATGGAAACAGTTCTTGATTTACTCCAAGAATTGTGTGACCATCACACATGATCAGTGCTTAAAAATCTATAAAATACTTTAAAAGTAAAAATTATTCAGCAAGGTAGCAGGATACAAGATTAAGATACAGAAATTGGTTGCATTTCTTTGCAATAACAATGAAATATCAGAAAGGAAATGTAAACAAACAATTCCTTTTAAAATCACATCAAAAAAATAAAATACTTAGGAACAAACCTCACCAAGGAGGTGAAAGACCTATATACTGAGAACTACAAAATATTAATAATGGAAATTGAGTCATCCCTCAAAGAAATGGAAAGATATCCCCATGCTCTTGAATTGGAAGAATTAATATTTTAAAATGGCCATACTACCTAAAGCAATTTACAGATTTAATGCAATATGTATCAAAATACCCATGATATTTTTCACAGATCTAGAACAGATAATCCTAAAATTTATATGGCATCATAAAAAACCCAGAATTGCCAAAGCAATCCTGAGGAAAAAGAACAAAGCAGGAGGCATAAACCTCTCAGAGTTCAGACAATACTACAAAGCTACAGTAATCAAAACAATGTGATATTGGCACAAAAACAGACATATGGATCAATGGAACAGAAGAGAGAGCCCAGAAGTAAACCTACACACCTATGGACAATTAATCTTCGAGAAAGGAGGCAAGAATATACAATGGAGAAAAGACAGTCTCTTCAGCAAGTGGTATTGGGAAAGTTGGACAGCCACATGTAAATCAATGAAGCTAGAACACACCCTCACAGCATACATAAATATAAACTCAAAATGGCTTAAAGACTTAAATACAAGACAAGACACCATAAAACTTCTAGAAGAGAACATAGGCAAAACATTCTCTGACATAATCGTACTAAAGTTTTCTTAGGTCAGTCTCCCAAGACAATAGAAATAAAAACAAAAATAAACAAATGGGACCTAATCAATTTTATAAGCTTTCACACAGTGAAGGAAACCATAAACAAAATGAAAAGACAACCTATGGACTGGGAGAAAATATATGCAAATGATGCAGCTGACAAGGGCTTGATTTCCAAAAAGTAAAAACTTGATACTTAAAAAACATTCAATTCTATACATTTTAGTAGAAGGACTTAATAGAAAGTTAGATCAGAGTTTCTTCATGTTTTTGTAGGCTATAAATTATTACAATGACAAGATATCTGATAAAAATTCTTAAATATCTTTGATGATTTTTTCACCTTTGCCTTAATAGCAAGCCTATCTCTAGGAAGATATTGCTTATAATGAATTAGACTCAAGGACTATGAAGCAGATATTTTTTTTCCACTATGTTGAATTCAATTCCAAAAGTTAGGATGTACATCTTACTATCCTATTTATTTATTTATTTAACAAATAAACATGAAACTTGTACCCTGGGAGTATACACGGAGAATAATAAGTTGAAATAAATGGATAATAAGTGGATAGTCTCTGACTGCAGGAAACTTACAAATTAAAAAATTCTGAGTTCACAAGTCTTAGAAAGTCACTAAGACTAAATAGTTTTATTTTTACTTGCAAATGAATTTGGGAATGAAAGGTATTAAGTTGAAAAGGATAAGTTCCTTATGAATAGAAAAGGATTCAATAAGTACTGCTTCTAACATTAATCCACTCATTTATAAAAATGGTGACCTGTGTTACAATTAAGCCAGGAACCTAACATTCCAAGTGTCCTTCACTCTGGTACTTCAGATATGAATGAACCCCCAGAATCACTATTCCTTTTGAAACGTTTTCATTTTGTAAGATATTATATTCTGATTGTAACATAGAAATAGCTATTTAGCTCAACCTTTGAG
This sequence comes from Globicephala melas, assembly GCF_963455315.2. Lineage (NCBI taxonomy): Eukaryota > Metazoa > Chordata > Mammalia > Artiodactyla > Delphinidae > Globicephala > Globicephala melas. The sequence goes on along the minus strand of NC_083320.1, from coordinate 26,225,717 downwards.
GAGCTGTTGTCATTTGATTAGAAATTGGCAACTACAAAAACTCCTACAATTAGAATCATTTAATTATATTGTAGTAGCTTTAAAGACATTCATAGGAAATAAAATTCATTATTATATAGGAGCCTCTTTATACATATTAAAGGTGGGGGTAGGGGTAAATTTATTATGCATCTTCAAGACTAATTATTGTATTAGACTTTTACCACATATAGATACATTTATTTATTCATTTATTGGCTGCGTTGGGTCTTTGTTGCTGTGCGTGGGCTTTCTCTAGTTGCGGTGAGCAGGGGCTTCTCTTTGTTGCGGTGTGCGGACTTCTCATTGCAGAGGCTTCTCTTTGTGGCATCGCACAGGCTCTAGGCACGCAGGCTCTGTAGTTGTGGCTTGCAGGCTCTAGAACGCAGGTTCAGTAGTTGTGGCGCACGGGCTTAGCTGCTCCGCGGCATGTGGGATCTTCCCGGACTAGGGCTTGAACCCATGTCCCCTGCACTGACAGGCGGATTCTTAACTACTGCGCCACCAGGGAAGTCCCTAGATACATTTTAAGGATGGATTTTATCCATGATAATCCAACTTTTTGAAATAATAAATTGTGTTCCAATCCCAAATGAAATGTTGTAGAATTAGTTCAGATGATTTAGCAACTTTACATATTTTTGCTGGACAATATTTCATTAACTGGGAGGGGGCCTCTCTTTTGAACATTCTTGTTTTATGTACTCTACCATTCATAACCTCCCTTTCTGAGGTATAGACTCATTTGTTTGTCATCAACAGTGTCTTGACATTTTGAGCTTCTTGCCATAAAACCCTTGAAAAAGCTATAGTCGGACAGGACCTAGACTGAGGTAGGCGAGTGGGATGTCTATTGTACAACATTGAAGGAGGCTCTCACTACCAGGCCCACGATGTGCCTCGTCTGATATTGTGCCTTGAGCACCTCACTCGCCTCACCCTGATCCCAGCCCTGGGTCGGAAGCCAAGAATTCTGGCTGGGGAAATGCCAGAAGAACTGGCACTAGTCTTGGCGTCAGGCAACCCTCTCCTGTTGACGGCACCTTGCGTTTCTATTTGACCATGTGTGGCCAGACTTACTGATAGTTTAAATGCAAATTTAGATCCTACTGCTGTGGAAATAAAGAACATTCCTCTGCTTTCAGGTCTTCATTAGACTTCCTTCATATTTCTGACTAGTACCAAAGGTTGGAGGGTGTAGTAGAGAGTTTCCAAGATCTCTTGGGCAATGGTCATACCAGAGCTCACTTCAAGGCTTCTGGAATTTGCTATGCAAGACTGAATGTCCTTGATGTGACCAGTATTTCCTAGGGTCTTTTCAATGACTGAAGGTTGAAGAAAGCTACATGGGCCAAGGTCGGGCCTGGTGTTGGACTGCTCAGCCCTAGCAATCCCTATCTTACACTTGATTTCCTTCATCTGGTCCAAATGAGTTCAACTCATGAAAATATTTTCAAGGCTCCTCTCTTCTTTTTCTTTTTTTTTTAACTTAATAAATGCCACATACTGATCTTTTAAATTTCACAGGGAGGTTATTGGCTAATGTGAGGTTCTTATAAATGAATCAATAGAGTTGCTGTTATCACTAAGAATTTTACTGAATAAATTTCTTCTGTGATGTAGAACTAAACATAAGATGCATAATAACTTATAACCAAAAAGTAAATATTAGCTAACAGTATTGAAGATTCCTCCCAGATTCAGAACGATTTACCACATGGCAGATGCCCATTAAGTGCTTGTTAGTAAACCTATACTTTATACATGTATTTTGTGGTGGAATTTTTCTGAATGTTTTATTTATAATAAGAAACATAACTAGAATAAAAATTACTTATGAATCTGACTCATTTGTTTATAAATGTTCAGAACATAGAAGTATTCAAGTAAATTAACCGTGTAATTTTTTCCCCCAACATTGGTTTATGTTTAACCAAAGGCAGATGACTTAATATTAACTTAGGATGTTGTAAGGCTATTAACTTAAGATGTTGTAAGGCTTAATTGATTACTGCTGTTACAGTACTTTGAAATCCTGAAGTGTTAGGCATTGTAACTGCAGAGAAGTCTCATTAAATATTCTAGACATAGCAAATTGTGCTGTAATACTGAATCTTAAGTATCCATATTTTGAAAGTATTAACTCTAAGAATAAAAAATAAGATTTCATTTACCAATAAAGAACACTTCAAGATTTTAACTTTTTACCATATTATCTGTGCAATAATAAACTAAAATTCTGGCTGTTAAGGTTCCTACCTTCCAAAGGTTGGTTCAGATTTATTTTATTTCTTAAGAGGATGAGTACTGATGTCAACTAATAGCTGAGAAACCTCAGGTGCACCAGAAATCAAATATTTTATATAGCTTTAGGCCTGGGTGAAAATGGAGATAAACACATGGGGCTTCTATCTTTTCTGATATGCAAATAATTTACATAGACAGATGATTTAACAGCAATACAATCAGACTCCCAGAGTAAATAATTTTCATTTCCATTACTAGCTTAAGGGGATTATTGTAGCTATAATGTTTTATTCAAATCTTTTATGGAACTTATTGCTAAATTAGCTTAAGCTTTACCTCCAGAACATTTTGCTGGTGAATTCTCACACTCAGGGGAAGAAACAATGCTGTTCTTCCCATTTCATAGATGTGTAAGTGCTGTAGTTAATACAAGGACACATGGATGTCTGTTTCTGCACACAAAGTGAATATACGTGTAGCAACTCTGGGTAGAATTTTAATTAGGCCTCAAACATCATCTGGATCTTTTAAATTTGGCATTTTGTTAGTGTGCTTATATGTATACCTGAAGCCGTATTTGTTGTTTAACCTGGCTTCAGAATGATCTAAACAACTTCTCCTGCTGGATTTTATTTCTTACTCAAGAGCTCATATGCACTGTACTTTATCTCAATACAAAATAAATCAGATTTTTCTTTTCTTTTCCTTTCCTTTATTCCTTTTTCGATTCCATTTTGAGAACAGGTTGTTTAAATCAAAGAATCAGCGAGGATTCCTGCTTTATGTGGACGTTAGTAATTCTATAAATACGATATTTTAGGGCAGTGCTGTTTTGTTGACATATTTCTTCCACTTCAACCAAAATATTGTCATGTGTTTGTAACAAAACAGGCTGTTATTCAATTTCTTTCTTTCTTATATAGTCCTGTAAACTCCACATATACAAAAGTCTAATATGGTAGGTTACCTGGTGTGGGCTACTCCAGGAAGGGCAAGGCAGCTCTCTGCAACTGAGGTAGATCCTGAAGGAACTGACAGCTGGTGACCATCCACTGACCTCACTCCTTGCAGCAGGATGGCAGGTCCTTCCTGGAAGGGGACTGAGAAGAGCATCTCCATGTTTACAGCATCTTTGGTCCTAATAGTCTTGAGAGCTTGAAAATTCAAGGGCCTGGAATCAGAGTGAAGAGTTCTTAAAACCTGCTAGTTCTCTTCAGATTATAGGTTGTAATTAATGACTTGACGTTTTCACTCTGATGATTTACAGATTTACAGGTAAGTCATTCTTGGTTGACCTGGGCATGTTGCAGCTTATCTGTGGCAGTTTTGAATTAAAATTCTTATAAATAAATTTAAGTACAGTCTATGACTGAATTGCTTTTTATCCCCATTTTTAAAAGATTAGAAAACAGAAATAGAAGTAAGCTTAGAAAAAGAAAAAGAGGGGTTATATGTAAGTCAGTTTAGGCTGAAATTTTCTACGTAATGGCTCCATGGGAAGGACTACCGTAGAGTGATGGAGGGTTGTGGATTCCAAGCCACACTGATTGGGTTTAGAAACCACTACTCCTGCATTTACCAGTGAAATGATCTTGACTACTGTAAGCCTCAGTTAGCTCAACTGTAAAATGGAAAGCTTAATTTAATCTACCTCAGTGGGGGGCGGGGGAGGGTTGTGAGGATTAGAGAAAAATCCATCAATAGCTAGAGAGACAGTGCCTAGTACATTTATGTTAACTATTATTAATGATGTCTTAAGGAAAGGATCAGGGTGGGGTTTTCAGTGAGGGCAAAGTGCTCCCAAAACATATTTTTCCAACATAACTTCATGGTTTTATTTGAAGTAAGATACCTTTCTCAGAACAGTAGAAATTTCTCATTCAAATATATATACACAATTTATCTGTGCAACTGCATACAGACTTTAATAAGCATTGGTCACTATGTATGCAATCTTGTTAATGTCTTAATAGGGTCTCATTAAAGCAATGCCAAAGCAATGCCAAATGCCGAAGGGTAGAAATAGGACAGTGATAGGTCAATCTACTTCTATAAGGCATGCTTAAGAAATGTTAATGCTTTACTTTTTTCAAATATAAGGATTATTCCAGAATTAAAAAATAAAACAAAACAAAATGGGATGTGCTTTAACACATGAACTCAAACTAGAGAAAAATTGAAGTATACATGTTGTCCTTAGTTACTCTCCTCAAAATTAATTATACAAATATTTATTGAGTGTCAAGTATGCATCAGTACTATATGTAAACCTCAGTAACAATAACAATAGAAATATAGCAGCCTCAGGGTTTTTTTAGTGGGGGATAAAAATGGACTAATTATCAGTTGTAAACTATTTGGGAATTTGGCATAGAGTTGGAATATTATGAGACTGCATCAGTAAAGGAAAACAAACAAATTTGCTACTGACATACAGTAAAATTGGCAAGCACTTTAGATAAAAAGTAAAGAGAGGAAAGAGAATAATTGGGTTATGTATGCTGAATTCAATTTTCTTTCTTTTCCCCAGTGATGGAAGGTTAAATTTCTGTTAACATAAGATAATAAAATTTTACTTTATTGTGGTAAGAGCACTTAAGATGAGATCCACCCTCTTAACAAACTTTTAAGTGTACGATATATACAGTCTAACAAAAAGTACAATGCTGTATAGCAAATCACTAGCACTTATTCATGTTGAGAACATTGAGATTTTATGTCCATTGGTTAGCAACTTCCTATTACCTCCTTCCCCTAGCCCCTGACAACTATAATTCTTCTCTCTGATTCTATGAGTTTGACCATTTTAGATGTGTCAGATTAGTGAAATCGTGCAGTATTTGTCCTTCTATGATTGGCTTATTTCACTTAGCATAATACCCTCAAGGGCCATTCATGTTGTCATATATAGCAGGATTTCCTTCCTTTTTTAAGACTGAGTAATATTCCATTGTGTGTATGTGCCACATTTTCTTTATCCGTTCATCCATTGATAGACATTTAGTTTGTTTCACTATCTTGGCTATTGTGAAGAGTGCTGTGATGAACATTGGAGTGCTGATATCTCTTTGAGATCCTGATTTCAATTCTTTGGATAAATATCCAGAAGTAGGCTTCCTGGATCAGATAGTTCCAGTTTTAATTTTTTTGAGGAATTTACATACTGTTTTCCACAGTGGCTGTACCATTTTGTATTTCCATCAACAGTGGAATTATTTTTAATTAGAGTAGTAACTATTTAAGTAACTTTATTACCTAGCCTATAGGCTCAGATATGATTTGAAAGTTTCACTCCCAAGAAATGTTAGGAAAAGATGTCAAAGGGAGAGAGACTGTAACTCTAATATCTTACTATTAGAATTAATATCTGTGGGTTCGAAAGATTTGTAAGACTAACCACTACTAGAAAAATATTGAATTAGAAATCTATGTTTTAGAAAAGAGTTCAACCAAACATAAAACAATTAAGTTTAATTTTAAATGTGGTTACAAATAAATATTATATCAAGTATGAAATGAAAAAAATAAATGTTTAATATCTTAAGTATGAAAAGTAATAATGGGGAAGATGCATGTAAGGTAAGAGAGTATATACTTTTACTGTTTTCTGTTGTAATTTTCCCTCTTTCACTGAGTTCATTATTTAATCATTTAGCTGTACTCTGCTAAATAGTTAGTAGATTATCTAACTAAATTAACTTTACTAAGGTGTGAATAAAGCTTAATTATTATATAATGGCTTTATAAAAAGGAATTGCTGTACCGACTTACATCCCTACTTGGTGGACTATGAAAGAGAAAATACTATTAAAGTGGGTGTTCTTTATTCCCTTAACTAGTTTCCCAGGAAATAAACCACGTAGAATTAAATACAGCTATAAATTGCCCATTTCTTCTCATGTTTGTGAGCAAAGCCTAAGAGGAATAGTTAAAATACGACTAGAGTAAAGCAGGAGTGCAATTTGCAAGCCAGTTATGTCTCAGAGAAAGAAAAGTAGAATTATGCTGCATCTTTGCCACCTGATAGCCATTCATTCATTCATTAATTCATCCATTCATCCATTCATTCAACCAATCAGTATTTGCTAGGTATCTACTACAGGTAGGATTCTAGGAGTGATAATTAATCACACCTCCTTCTCAGCCTCTAAATTTAGAATCAACAAGACATAGAATTCAAAGAGATAGAGATCTGAATATCAGCTTGATTACTGTTAAAGCTATTTGGAAAACAGGGTCTAGATCTGCAACCAAATGGGCTTCTTAGAAATCCCCATTTCCTGAGTCAAATGTATTTGCTCACAACTGCAAATCTCCCACCTTGATGTGCACCTGAAAACAGACTTCTTTGAAAAGACTGTTGAGAAGAGTTGAGCCAGTCTTGCTCAGTTCTATTTCCCAAAGTCACCCATCATACCTGTTACTCTCCCTTGTGGACCCGGGGTTAAATGATCTTTCCAAAATCCCTGAAAGTTAACTTCATGAGCCAAAGTATGAATTCAGAGAGATACAAAGTGGTTTCCCCAATCACCCACTAAGTGCCAGATGCTGTGTTATGTGCTAGTGATACTGTGTTGGACACAGAAGGCAGGGTCTCTCTCCTTGATGTTGTCTGGTGTTGACTATGATCTTATTGGAGAAATTAGTCAAATAGTTGGGTATACGGCAGTAAATTCTAAGAGCCAATTTTACTTAACCTTAAATTTAGAAGTGACGAATCCTTCAATACCTGTTTAGTTAGTGTACAAAGATGATCAGCTTGAGTTCCTAGCAAGAGGTAGAATTGGGATATGTGGAAAGAAGAGAGGGCAGGAATGAGGTGTCAGGACCTGGGTATATCTGAGTCATTATGCCTAGTGATCTTCAAGGTTTGTTTTTCTGACAAAGTCTCCAAAGACATCTGCAGAACTGACCTTTAATATACAACAATTGATCAAGAGTATAAAACCAAAAACCCAAACTAAGCAAACAAAGAAGCAAACCCAAAACGAGTGAAATCTGTATTTCAACAGGCAGGATATGGGAGGGAAAGAGAAACCCAGATGGTGAAAGGTGGAAGAGATTATCAAAAGTGCTGTCTCCAGCCCAACCTCATTCATACCCCCTTTCCTTCCCTTACACAGAGCATGATTTCAAACAGTTCCTAATGGATAGGGCTACATATAGATTGGAATAATGGGGCCAGGGTAGAGGAAGTGATTGCCATAGTGTATGAATATTCTTTTCCCCTAAAGCATCTGCTCTTCTCAGTGCTTTTCTCCAGAAGTCTGCCCTCTTTATACTTAAAATAATTCCTCCCCGGTTGGATAGAAAATTATACTCTACTCTTATGTGGAAATGTCTTTCTAAACTGGTTTGCAATTTAGATTATGAATATATAAGCAAATTTGGGCAATAGTTATTTAGGGAATAGTGAGATATATATACATATATATAATGGATAGTTATTTTATCTTTCAAAATCTATGATCTAAGCATTTGCCAAACCCAATGTGCTTGATCTTATTGAAATAAGATTTCCAGATAGAAGCTTAATGTTTCCACTGCCCCTTGTGGTAAGGTTTCCCTTATTATCTTTATTGGACTATGTATATTTGGGTTGATAAGTTACATTGAGTGAAGGATTTATTTACATTTGATTAATGAAAGCAGTTTAAATATCTCTTAACTTCTAAGTTGAAGACTAGTACGATGGAACTCGAAACTTCTTTGTTATATTTCAGCATTTTGTGTATATTTGGTTGAGTCAATATGAATAAAAGCAACATCAACATCTAACTAGTCCTTTGACTCTGAGGCACTTAGATCTAAAATTAGGTAATGAACTAAAAGTTAAATTTTTCTAATTGGCTATGATCTTGAGAGTTGAAGAATATTCTTATAACTTCATATGCACTTAAATAGTGATGAAGAATTAGACTATAATGAAAATGAGTACCCAGTTAAAATTAAGCCACTAAGTGGATCCTGTCACACATGGAATTTAATTTACATGAAGGTTTTACTGAGAAAAGTTATTGGAATATTAGTAAGAGACCCAGCGGGGAAAAAGTGAAATGAAGAGCTGTAAGGACATATTAAAAGAATTGAGACTGCTTATTCCAGATCAGGGAAAAAAATAAAACAAAGAAAAAAAACCCAAAGTAGTCATCTGCCAATAAGGCTTGTATACATATTCATATTTCGGAAAGAGAAAAGTTCTCTGTGTCTCGTGAGAGCAAACTGAACAAAATCTTTCTCAATTCCACTAAGAGGGAGTCAGATTAAACTCACCTTAGAATTTATTGCTTGCTTGTATTGCCCTGTAGTGATTGACCTAGAGAGAGGCAGCAGCTAGTTAGACTCAAATTTCAAGTTGAACTGGGTGAATAATAGTCCATGCTTATTCAACTAATTTTGACGATTAAAAAGTTAATAGCTTTCACTGTTCAAAATAACTTTTGATCTCTTTGAATTTGACTTAGACCTGTCACTTGAATTTGCTATGGCAAAAATATGTGAGAATAATATGAGAAATGTAAAATGTTTTTTCTGCGAAATTCATTTGTATAAGCTATTCTAAAACTAAGTAGAAGAATACAGCATTTTCTTTCCATACTCCTATATTTTAGAATACACTGGGTAAGGAGAGCTTTCTCGTTTTTTCTATATTTTCAAAGTGAAAAAGGGACTGAAACAGTTTGTTATGTTAATTCAAGCACTGTCATCCTCTTTCATGTGAAATCCCTAGGAAATTGATATGAATGATCCTTTTGTTTTGAATTACCATGATACTTGTTTTAACTCTGCATAAGATGTATTTGAACACTCACATGCAGCATACTCAGTATGCATATCCTGGGCTAACCATCCACTAACCTTTCTCCCTCAATGTCGCACACATCTCTTTCCCACCATAATATCTCCACATTGACTACACTTAAGGTATTGTAGAAAGGCACTGTTAAATAGTGAAAAGGCAACTCAAAACAGATATTTGCTATTTTAAAATATATATCTAGAATAAACTAAAAACCGAATGGAGAATTATGTCTTTCAGTATTTTTAAAATAGTATTTTATTTCTTTATTTTTTAATTTTATTTATTTTTGGCTGCTTTGAGTCTTCCTTGCTGCACGTGGGCTTTCTCCAGTTGTGGTGAGCAGGGACTACTCTTCATTGTGGAACACAAGCTCTAGTCACGTGGGCTTCGGTAGTTGTGGCGGGTGGACTCAGTTATTGCGGCACGTGGGCTTCAGTAGTTGTGGCACGTGGGCTTCAGTAGTTGTGGCACACAGGCTCAGTGATTGTGATGCACGGGCTCAGTTGCTTCACGGCATGTGAGACCTTCCCAGATCAGGGATCTAACCTGTGTCCCCTGCATTGGGGGACATCTTAACCCCTGCATCTTAACCACTGCACCACTAGGGAAGTCCCAGTATTTTTCTTTAGATTGTCACTTAGTGATGCTTTATTAATCCAACAAAAATTAAATGACTACCTACTCTGTACCAGGCACTGATGTTGGCCCTGGAGACAGGCACATCAGTGAACAAAGCAAACCCAAATACTCTGCCCACATAAAGCTCACTTTCTAGTGGGACAAGACAGATGTTTTAAATAAGACACTGGATGATATGTTAGAAGGCAATAAGTGCTGTGAAGAAAGAGTAGACTAAGTAGATAGGGTGCTGAGGGGTATATTGTAATTTTATTTATTTCCACTATTTTTCAGATTCTATTCCTGTATAGTTCATTACAGAGTATTCAGTAGAGTTCCCTGCACTATACAGTAGTTTCTCATTAGTTATCTATTTTATATTTAGTATAATATATCTAGTATAATCTGCCAATTTATCCCTCCCCCCCTTTCTCCCCCTGGTAATCATAAGTTTGTTTTCTACATCTGTGATTCTATTTCTGTTTTGTAGATAGGTTCATTTGTATCTTTTTTTTCTTTTTTAGATTCCACTTATAAGTGATATATGATATTTGTCTTTGTCTGACTTACTTCATTCAGTATGACAATCTCTAGGTCCATCCATGTTGCTGTAAATGGCATTATTTCGTTCTTTTTTATGACTGAGTAATATTCCATTGTATATATGTACCACATCTTAATCCATTCCTGTTGATGGACATTTAGGAATATTGCAATTTTAAATAGGTTTTGCCAAGAAGATGGATGACATTTGAGTAAAGACTTGAAGGAATCTTTAAACTTTAGATTCAAAATTTGATGCGTTTCTCTCTTAAAATTTTAACTTTATTACTGAAATCATGAATGGGAAGGAAAGGGTGAATTATTTTTTTAAAGAGAAATCTCTGAAAGGAAAGGATATTTTATTTATCTTTGTGTTTCTAGGTGTTTCAAAGATAATCTTCTTGAGGTTCCTCTATTTTACCATCCAAGCACATAGCTGGCCCTTTTACTACATTGAGGGTGGAAGGGGTGGGGGGGACTGGGGATATTTATCCATGTAGCTCCAAAGCCTAGGATGAAACTTGGCACATGATGAGAGCTAAATGATGTTGTGACCTGAAGGTCTAAACTGTCTTATTGGCATATACATTTTTTGTTAAACAGTTAGGGACCATGTCATGATATAGGTCATTTATTTTGTAGAACTTACACTTATATAGCCTTTGGTTACTTTTCCTGACATTCTGTGAGTGTACAGACTTCTCATTAAGGTTTCCTGTGCACTTTCAGCATTCAAACTACCAAAGTGCTCTGGCAGTAGGCACTTAAATGAACCCTTAAGGTTATAGTATAATTCCTAGACTATGGTCCTCTTTCTACTAGGACTGAGGCTACTAAAATATCTTACGCTGGTAGCAAGGTGATTTCTTTTAGACTTGTTGGAATGAAATAGCATTTGGGAACTTATTAGCTAGAAGAGGGGATTCCAAATAATAGCTCTTTGTTCAGAGTTTCTCCATCAATTCATAGATAAGTCAATTGGCACCCATCATTTTAGACTCGTTGGAGGCCAATGTAGTTAAGTGAAATATAAAGGGTACTATAGGCAGTAAATAGAAGCCTTGTAACAATATAACGTGCAGTGGATAAAAGGATTGGGAAATCTATAAAAGCTGCCGAAAAGAACAAAAAATATAATTAAAGGAGCAAAAAAGAGGTATTGAACACAATCTCAGGGACTATTTCGGGCAACAGTAAATGTCTCCTCAAATATATCTTTAAAGGACAGAAAGCAAAGTAGAAAACTAGTCCCATGGAGAGAGGAAGAAAAATACCAAATAGAATTGTACGAATAGGCTAACAAGAGTCAGATTGCTTATGCTAATTTTTACCTTTCTTTAAAATAATTAGATGTTGTCAGATAGATCAGAGAATTTGAAATTCTTAGATGAGAATAGGATAGAGAAAAGCAAAAGGAACAAAATAAACAGAGGTGATATTTTACGCAGGTATGGCTCAGAGTAGGGTAGATAAATTGGTATATAGAAGACAATTGAAATTTGCAGTTCACACGTCAAGTTTTGCCAAATAAGTACAGTTATTTTAGGTTCTATCAAAGTTAAATATTATTTAAGAAAATGTTTCCTACCTCACCTCCATTTGGTGAAAGCGTGTAGGCTACACATGACTTCCTCAAGAACAGAAAATAATACTTTCAGTAGAAAATATTTTTTGACAGTGAATTTCCATTACTTGGACCAAAGGTTTTCACCTAGTGAAACATGTCAGAGATACCTAGGAAATTTTCCCAATAAACTTAGCCCTACTGAGAACCATCACCATAGACATTTGATTAGTTTATAATGTTCTTTGGAAATACACTGAACATAATCACACTTACTTCCTAAAATCAACAACCTCTGTCTTGAATTATAAGTAAAGAATGATTGACAAATTAGAATAAAATATAAAATAAGAAAATTGTGTTATTAGAAGAAGTGACGTGCAAAGGTGACTTCCTGGATGCAGAGGCAGAATTCAGAACTTGTGTGTTAAGCCAGTCTCTGTCAGGGAACTCTTGTCATCATGTGTATTACATTAATTACTTATTGTGCTTTCCTCTGTGCTGAGTAATTCCAAAAACTTTTTTTTAATTTACTGTCTGAGAAGGTAAACCATGACTATTTAAAGAGAAAGTGTCAAGCTTGAGATCTTGAACACTGGTTCCAAGGCTGTAGATAAAACAGAACTTTACCTCAAAGATTATTTGATAAGCTGGGTGAAGGACAACATTCTTTTGGCTAACTCTGCCCATGGGCACTCACATACAAACTCACATACACAAACACATATAAAATGTGCCAGACAGTACTTTGTCCAACTTTCTTCAAAATATAAATTGAAATCCATGCATTGTACCTCCAATTAAAAACTAAACTTACTGTTGAGAGGAGTACCATAAACATATCAATTTTAATAGGGAATACTAAAATAGCTTTGGGTGTAAATATAAATTAATGTGTATGCACTACACATAAACAATACATAGGCACATGGTCTATTGATTTAAAGATAAACACTACATTGAAAAGCAGTCATTCCAGTGTCAAGGGACTTGTGTACTTTACAAGTAAAAGAGGCATCGTATTTCTAAAGAGAAGGTTACTATAGAAAAATAATGAGGTTTTACCATTTTAACTCTTGAAAAGCTGAGTGCTTGTAAAGCTAGAGGAACATAGAGACAGAGGTCTAGAAATCATGTATTGCCTTCCTGCTGTATACTGAGATTGGTGTCTGTGTGTGCGTGTGTGTGTGTGGTAAGACTGGAGGTGGGTGATAGGATAGAAAAGGATTAGACGCTATGGGATCCAGAGCTAAAAAAGTAAGGAAAGTAGTGAATTAGTATGTTTCTATCTTTAATGGCTGCACTTAACCCTTGCAGAGAGAACAGCACAATGATCTTCCTTACTTCAGCAATTTCAACTCATGGCCAGATTTGTTTCATTCATATCCCTATTCATTCCCCCTAACCTCTGATTATTTTGAAGCCAATGTCAGATATCATATTAGTCTATGCTTAAGTATTTCAGTGTATATCTTTAAAAAAATGAAAATTCTTAAAAATATAACCATAATGCCATCATCAATCTTAAAAATTACACTGAATACAATAAAATATCAATTTATTTTCAAATTTTCTAAATTATTGCAGAGATGTTTTCCTTTATAGTTTTTTTTTTTTTTTGCGGTACGTGGGCCTCTCACTGTTGTGGCCTCTCCCGTCCGGACACGCAGGCTCAGCGGCCATGGCTCATGGGCCTAGCCGTTCTGTGGCATGTGGGATCTTCCCAGACCAGGGCACGAACCCGTGTCCCCTGCATCGGCAGGCAGACTCTCAACCACTGCACCACCAGGGAAGCCCTATAGTTTATTTTTAATAAAATCAAAATGTTCCCGTTATTTCGTCCCATAGAGTTTTTTACAGAGTCTAGATTTTGCACCCCAAAGTGTGGTACTTCTCTCCCCCCTGAATTGTATGGAAATTGAGAATTAGACCCAAATTGTTTCAACAATAGAATTTAGAGTATTTTTGAAGAGTAGATGATGCCTGCTTCTGAGATAAGTTTCTGTAATTGTCCCTCTTTTTAACCAAGAATTTTATAGAAACTGGTTCAGAGATTAGTATGGTGAAGTAGTCAAATTCAGAATGCCTTGTAGTCTAAAGGGAGAACCAGACATGTATATAACTAACTCTACTAAAAAGCAAAATGCAATATATTTTCAGAAGTTCCACAGTGCTTGCTTTTGTATCAGTATTAACAGAATGATAAAGTTTCAGTTTCTTTATGATCCTAAAGCTCAGGGAGGGGGCAGCCCCTGAGACAACTCCATCAAACACAAGAGCTCTATGGAACGCAATTGGATGTATAACTTTGAAGATTCCTTCTAGCTCTAAGCCTCAGAGTAATGAGGAGCTGTATGGTAAAATTCACAAAGTTTTTGCAAACTCATGAATTTCCCTTAAGCTATACTTGACAAAGCTAGGGAATATTAAGAGGGAAAAGACAGACACATAGCATTACAGCTAAACTGAAGTATTTCTGGATTGTCAATAACTCTACAAGTAGACTTAGGATAGACAGTGTATCAACATGCTTCAGTTCCTCTTTCAAGCAAAACAAAATAAAACACCTGCCTGCGACAAGAGCCATACGTTTGAAGAAAACAGGAGAGTGACTCAGAATCTAGATAGTATGGTTTCATCAAATATACTGTTCATTTATTTAATATATTTATGTAGTGTACTTTTGGAGTTTTTCAACTAGTTGTACTTTATATTTTGTATTCTGCTATGATTCATGAATCTGTTTCTTTAGGCACAGACAGCGCACATTGTCCTGGAAGATGGAACTAAGATGAAAGGTTACTCCTTTGGCCATCCATCCTCTGTTGCTGGTGAAGTGGTTTTTAATACTGGCCTAGCAGGGTGAGTAATGCTTCTATTCCAAGGGTTTATTCTTCCTCTATATAGAGGAATAACTGGATGATCTTATTCATGGTGGGAAATTGAAATCACCACATCATCATCATCACACTACACATTGTCCTGACGTTGCCCTGTGCTTGTACATAGCTTGCTCAAGCCAACCCTGAAAAGGGCCATAGACACAAACTCCTCCCTGTGGCTGTAAATGGAAGAGAATACAGACACTGGTGTTCCCCTGCTAAAAAAGAACAAAATTAATTCTAGAAACTTAGGATACAAAGACACAAGTTATGTGAGATTACCAAGTGGCTTCTGTAAGGTGGGGGGTCAGTATCAATCTGATTTAAGGTGAAAATCGAACAGGGAGAAGGATGGGTAGCACTCTCTAGTGCCATTCCATTAGTGAAATTAAGAATCAACTTTGCACATCTAATATGAACTATTATAAAGAGCTAAGAAGTTCCTTAGGTATTATAGTGCAAAATTATATAAAATACAATATATAATTTGCACTCTAATAAGAAAGGTAAAATAACAGATACATTTATTATCTTAAAGTAATACACAGGAGAGCAGGTTCATAGATCGGATATTTTCAAAATTTATCAACTGAGACTGAATTCAGTATTTAATTTCTGCTAATAGGTGTAGAGCAACAAAGGTAAGAGTTGCTACAGAAATCATGTAGCTGTTCTTATCTAGCCAACAAATGTTCATCTGGGAACCAGGTGGCTGAAGTTCTGGTCTCAGTTCTAATGGTAACTGATTATATGATATTGAGAAAATCACTTAACCTTTCTGAATATTAGTTTCCACATGTAAAGTGTGAGGGGATGGGATTAGATAGTAATTTATGGCTAGGAATTTAAAAAATTACATCTTAAAAAATTAGATGGTTTCGAAAGGTTTCCATTAGAGATTCAATAGACTAAACTGTAAAATATTTGATGAATTCTTTAGGGAAATTCAGTTAGCCTTTTAAAGACAAGGAGGCATTGGGTTAACTGGTATTGAAGATATTGATTGACCAAACTTCCATTATATTATTAATGTGCATTGTCCTCTAAACTCTTAGCTCTCTGTTTGAAATAAAGAATATTAGATGGTTTTTAAAATAGTTCCACTGGTGAGAACATTAAATTACAGTGTATGAAAACTGTTTGCAAAGTTTTGCTTCACCAGGCAATTATTTAAGCCTTTTGACAGCACTAATTACTAACTGTGTTAATATACCTGCCAACAAACAGCTGTTTAATATAGATCAGAATGATGGAGGGCACTCGAGTTTTCTTCTCTGTGATAGATTATGGGTAATAAATCTTGTCACATCACAAAAGTCAAACAGGACCTGATGGATTAATTTTCTTCCAACACTGCAGTTCTCTAGGACAAGCTATATTTATTCATTTTCTGGAGAGAGCATTGTAGGCATATGTTTAAAGGGAATGGCCAGTTCTTTCATGGGAAGAAAGAAGAAAAGAAGTAAAATTAAATTAATTAAAGACTTCTTTTGATGTAGAAAAATGCATTCATTAATAAGATTAGTCCACACATCCTATTTTCCATCGAGAAATGCTGCTTTTATTCATGCGTGGCTCACTCAGCAAGGGGTTGATAATTAAGGGAGTTATTTTGTTTTTCATCTTCAAGAAATGCATTTATATTATGTGTAAGCCTTGGTTAAAAAATTATTAGTTCCTGACAAGTGAGAGGGAATCTGAGAAATTAGCTGATGGAGGTGTGGGTAAATATCACAGCATCTTAGTCACTTTAGAGGTTGCTGAGCTGAGAGACTAAGTATTCTGTTGGCAAAGGGAGTTCTGGGAGAAGTTAGTCTGGATGAGGGTTGAAGAATTCGTGTTGACTACTGCTGGAGCTGCATTTTATTGCTTTCGAGGTTGTCAGTCTGTCCCCCTCAGCACCTAAATTCACTTTCAGTAGTAATCCACAAGAAAGATTAGGTTTAACTGTCTCTGTGGGAAGTGAAAATGTTAAGAGGGTGGGAAAAAAATCTCATTGCAATGCATGGAATAGCTGTAGATAGATCCTGGTATTTATGGGAATCATGTTTCTTATTATTAAGAATAGAAATTTTATATATAATTTTATTTATATGTAGAATAAAAAAAGAATACATGTATTCTTTTTTTTTTTTTTTTTTTTTTTTTTGGCGGTACGCGGGCCTCTCACTGTTGTGGCCTCTCCCATTGCGGAGCAGAGGCTCCAGACGCGCAGGCTCAGTGGCCATGGCTCACGGGCTTAGCCGCTGCGCGGCATGTGGGATCTTCCCAGACCGGGGCACGAACCCGTGTCTCCTGCATCGGCAGGCGAACTCTCAACCACTGCGCCACCAGGGAGGCCCAAGAACACATGTATTCTTATTTTTTCCTCCCCACACTTTAAAATAAAGCTCTTCTGCATTTCTTCTTAATTCCATATCAGTACTTTAAAATAGTTACTTGGAATCTTTTAATTTAGAAGACAGAAATGCTTTGGGTCAATTTTTTGGGGATTGATTTTTTTCTGTAATAAAATAATAACTATCAAACATATACTATCAATGATAACTTGATAATAACTATCAAACATACACCTCTCTATATAACTAAAATATTAAAAAAATCAACTTTATTAAGTATTTCTTTCATAGAAAATAAATCAGAGTTTTAAATGCTCAGTGAATTTTAATAAACATATATACCCAGGCAACCATCACTGACGTAATCAGCATGCTCTTCAGTATCCTCAAAGATATTTTTAAAAAACTTTTCAATTTTTGACAGTTAATATTTTGGTGAAACTGTCAGCCCTCAGTAGTAAATATCATTTTGGACTCACTCATGTCTGGTAGGCTAGGGGATTCTTGAGGATATCTGCAAACTTTAAATAGAGCAATATTTAAAAACTTAAGACCCTGTGAAGAATTTTTCAAGGAATTAAAAAATTTAAGAAATTGAGGGAATGAAAATTAAATGAGAATATGCCATATTACCTAAGAGTCTTTTCATATCAGTAATATCATGGGATAAATTTCCATATTCTATCATAAAATCCTTAGGTTTGGCAAAATCTAGAGACGAGCTTGTAGGATTTTATTCTCATGTTCTCTAATTTTCAAGGGTTCAATAATTAAGATCATGTATGTAGAATACATTTTTTTGTTGATAATTTCTTGGCATCTTTACCTAGGTACCCGGAAGCTCTTACTGACCCTGCTTACAAGGGGCAGATTCTCACCATGGCCAATCCTATTGTTGGGAATGGTGGAGCCCCTGACACTACTGCACTGGATGAACTGGGACTTAGCAAATATTTGGAGTCCGATGGAATTAAGGTAGTACCAGTGATGACTATTTAAAAAGCATAGTTGATTTATTAAGAATCTAAGCTGGACAAAATTTCGGCCTCAATCCTATAGTACAAATCATTAAATTTATATTCTCAATCTTACTCCTAGGTATATGAAAATAATCTTTAACATGACATTATTCTGAGTTTCATTTCTCAGGGCACTCTGGATTTATTTTTAATGCTGTGGATAAAACTGGCTTCATTTGGAAAAATGTTGTTATAAGTTCAGATAGCAACTATGCTGCAAGAATTCGAGTTGAATCACCTTTTAAATGGATTTTAAGAATCAACTCTGTATCAATTATTTACCTTTTAAATCTTATCCTCTTTGGGAGATGAGTAAAAGATAACGTGTATGCCAGCCGAAAAGTAAACACAATTAAAATTTCCTATTCAAGGCAAATTTGAATAATATCTTAGGGATGTGAACCATATAAACGATTCAAAAATTTACACTCTAAATTCACCACTCTATTTTTGAATGACTTGGACTGATCATTTAATTTAGTTTTATATCTCACCATTTCCCCCCAATATTTAGTTTCTTTTAAATGTAAATTTAAAAATTGTCTTATTCTCTACGTACATTAAGCAAATAATTATTAATTAGATTATCGATAAATGTCATTGTGGAAAAGTACAGGGTACTGAGAAGGGGGACCTAGTTTACTCTCAGGATTTGGAAAACCAAGTAAGACTGTTTCCCGCATGGTAATTAAGGTAACAATTATTATATTTTACGAGAAAACTTTTTAATCACATTTTTTTTTCAAGTTTCAAAATTTTAAGTGTTGTATCAGCGAATATAATAAAGCTTGAAGAATGCAAACTGACTCTTAAGTCATAACAGAGGGGATAGACTGGGAATTTGGGATTCACATGTACACACTGCTATATTTAAAATATATAGATAACCAACAAGGACCTACTGTATAGCACAGGGAACTCTGCTCAATATTCTGTAATAACCTAAATGGGAAAAGAATTTGAAAAAGAATGGAAAAAAATAAATTTATTAATTAAAAAGAAGACAAGTCACAAGAGTTGGGTAGTATTTTGTGATCACATTTTTAAAATGACTGCCTGTCTTTCTAGGTTGCAGGTTTGCTGGTGCTGAATTATAGTGATGACTACCACCACTGGCTGGCTGCCAAGAGTCTAGGGCAATGGCTACAGGAAGAAAAGGTGAGAAATATGATAGGTCATCCAGCATCACCTAAGGACGATTGGTGGGGCCCGTGGAAAGTTGGGAAGGTGTATGTAATTGAAAAGGGCCAAACAGATAAAGCAGATCAGGCAGTTTGGGACCCTTTTGTTTCAGAGCGCGATTCCTTCAGGCTGAACTGTTACTACTGTCCAGAACTGTCCAGAACTCATTCTTTATATAAACACTGAGGACCTTATATTTTCAGTTTATCCACTAGGTGGCACTCATACATGCTTGGTAGACAGACTTTCTCATTCTGGAAAGGGGTTAGAGAAAATTTTAGAATTTTCTACTCTCCGGAGCAACATAACCTCCCCCTTTTAACGAGGATCTAGAGATGTAACTTGTGTCGTGGATTCTAGTACCAGCTCTACCATTAACGAGCTGTGTGACCTTGCTCAGGTCATGTAATCATACCATACATTCTTAGTTTTAATTCTTAATTAATATAAACTGATTGCCGTCAAGTCTCTTTGGGCTTAAACGTTATGACTATGACGTATAATTAGATATCACTTCATTTGAAGTAATAAATAAGTTACTAACCTTATATCTTCCTTACTTTATTATTTTCTAATCCGATAAGGGGATTCTCCTGGTTTGAAAGTCAGACCTACTTAAAGTTAACAGACCTAATATACTAAGCTTTATTTCCAGGGTTACTGTAGCTGCTTTTTGTTAAGTTGCAACTGGGCCTGTAATTGACCGAATATTATTCTGAGAAACTCTGTCTCTCTGAGGAGCATCTGCCAACTGAGGCTAAACGTTTCCTCTTTCTAACAAAGCAAAAAATCTTGATCTTTGTTTCCTCATTCTTGCTAAATTTTTACAAGAGAGAAGAAGGCATATGTATTATCTCCTAGGTCTTTGCTAGTTTCTTCTCAATCATTATCTGAATTTACCTCCTTGTAATCATCATTCAGGAGACACCTCCCTCTTCCCCTTAATGTTTCCTTTGTGTTATTTAGACACCTGATATTATAGCTGCTTTGTGTCAGAACTAATAGTTGAAGTATAAACTTAATCCATGTTTTGTTAGTTTGTTTTTAAAATGTGCTTTGAATCTTCTTCCATGATCATAGACACATAGAGTAGAAGAGTGTCTAAAATAATAACCAGTTTACCTCCTTCTATGTACAGGTAATGGGGAAACATCTTGCTCAAATATCACTCAGATAAATGATGGAAGAAAAGAAACTAAAACCTGTTTCCTCATTCTTAACTTGCTGCTCTTTCCCCTTTTATCCACGGGGAATACATTCTAAGACCCCCAGTGGATGCCTGAAACCATGGATAGTACCAAACCCTATATCTACTAAGTCTTTTCCTATGTGTACATACCTATGATAAAGTCTAGTTTATAAATTAGGCACAGTAAGGGAATATCTGAATTGCCAGCATCACTACTCTTGCAGTGTGGAGCCATTATTAAGTAAGATAAGTGTTACTTGAACATAGAACTGCCATACCGCAACAGTTGACCTGACAATCCAGGTGGCTATTAAATGACTAATGGGTGGGCACCGCTGGACAAAGGGGTGGTTCAGCTTCTGGGTGGGACAGAGCAGGATGGTGGGAGATTTCATCACACTATTCAGAGTGGTGTACAATTTAAAACTTATGAATTGTTTATTTCTGAAATTTTCCATTTAATATTTTCAGATTATGGTTGATCACAGGTAACTGAAACCACTAGAAGCAAAACTGGGGAGAAGGGGGAACCTACTGTACTACATCTATCTCTATCCAACCTAGTCAAAGAAACTAAAACAAATGGTGGTGCCTGATTTACTAATAGATTGGGCAAAATTTTAATACAGTATGACTACCTAACAAGCACCTTCAGGAAAACCTTCAGGATTGCCTACCATGTGCCAGGAACTTGTGGTTCACAACATGGATTTGCCTATTAATTACATATCTTTGCTTATGAAGTTCACAGATTCCATTTTTTAAAAATATATATGTATCTATAAAATTATATTACTTATTTAACATCCTGGATTAAAAGCAAAAGAGCTGTAGCAGAAGACTGATGTTCAGAATTTCTCACTTTTCACTCTGAGGAAGGGTCTGGATATTAAGAGTCCTGTGCCCAACTGAACAGCAGTTTACCTTGTTCTTGTGACACAGACACCCTGGATCAGAGAAAAGGAGTAGGGAAATTATTTACTGCTCAAGAAGATAGATGATGTTAAGTTTGTAACTTGAAAACACTCTGCTGGACCAAATTTCCTCCAATTTTACTGTCACTACAATTATTTTCCTTACAGGTCCCTGCAATTTATGGAGTGGATACAAGAATGCTGACTAAAATAATTCGAGATAAGGTATGATAATCATATTTAGCCAAATCTATGTTTACATATATATATGTTTTTTTCCCTTTGCCCAAGGAACCCATTGGTGTGTAAAAGAACAGATCTGGTCAATTTCTATCATTTGGGTCTCTGCCATCCTGTTTTACTGTTTTTGATGTAATTTTCAAGACTGAATACTTGATTGGGATGTTTGTTACTGAATGGTTTTAAGAATACTTCACTCAGCAGTAGTTTATTGAGTGCCCACTCTATGTTCACTATTCCAAGTGACAAGTTAAAGCCGTTGTAATTCAGCTCATGTGATAGGGCTAGTAAACAAGTGGAGAAGGTAACTAGGTGCGTAAGAATTTTGCCTAAATTGAATACCTACCTGCTGAAAAAGGAAAACCAGGAAGTGTACAGCACTGGGGCCATTATTTGTTTAGTCCTCTTGGAGGAGTTTTTGAACTTAGTGAGTTATAGTTCATGGGTATATTAAATGAACCCTGCATGTATTACCTCAGTTATATAGTCTTTCTTGAAATTGTTCCAATGACCAAGATGAAGGTAAGTTTATCTTTTGCTTTCATATCTGCTAGATGAGATATTTGACCCTTCTTCTGAGAATATCTCAGCCCCATCTACTTCCTTCTTGTTATAAGAGGTGGACACTTGTTTTAGAAACCTTCATATCACAGAACAGAAAGAAACTTTATCTCATGAATGTTAACTAAATTCCCTTAATGCCACCAAAGTTTTCTCATTAAATTATATATTTTTTCTTAAAAAAGAAAAAAAGATACAATTTCAAAGTGAAAAGGATTCTTCAAGAAAATCTATTGTAGATTGTTGGCATATGTGTAGACACAGGATCGCTATAAACAGAAAGAACAGCTTTGAAAATAAGAACATGGCCACATACCCATGACCAGAAGAAAGACACTGAGAATTTATGCAGTCCTTCTACTCTATCTCTGATTTTATTCCCTCCTCCATGATATTCCTGAGAATAGATGTTAGTGAGATTATATGTCCCAGGTAGATTTTTGTAGCCCAATGATGTTGTGGGAGCAGTAAACAATGATGAGGATACCAGAATGGGAAGGGAATAAAATTGGGAAATTCAATTCAAGCTGTAGATTTGGCAGGTTGAATAGAATATAATCAGTCCTAGTATTTGGGAAAACACTTTACAAGACCATATCATGTTCTTCATGTGATAGGTTAGTTTAAGGTGAGCCCTTCTTTTATCAGAGGCAGTTAGGTTTTCAAAGTTTGGCTGAATAGATTAGCACAGACAAAATAGTGGTATTGCCTATTATATTTGATTATGAGTGATATGGGCTCATATTAAAAACATATGTTGAGGGGGAGACCTTCAAGATGGCGGAGGAGTAAGACGTGGAGATCACCGTCCTCCCCACAAATACATCAGAAATACATCTACATGTGGAACAACTCCTACAGAACACCTACTGAATACTGGCAGAAGACCTCAGACCTCCCAAAAGGCAAGAAAGTCCCCACATACCTGGGTAGGGCAAAAGAAAAAAGAAAAAAACAGAGACAAAAGAATAGGGACGGGATCTGCCCCTCTGGGAGGGAGCTGTGAAGGAGGAAAGGTTTCCATGCACTAGGAAGCCCCTTCACTGACGGAGGCTGCAGGTGGCAGAGCGGGGAAGCTTCGGGGCCATGGAGGAGAGCGCAGCAACAGGGCTGCGGAGGGCAAAGCGGAGAGATTCCCACACAGAGGATCGGTGCCGACAAACACTCACCAGCCCGAGAAGCTTGTCCGCTCATCCACTGGGGCAGGCAGAGGCTGGGAGCTGAGGCTCGGACTTCGGAGGTCAAATCCCAGGGAGAGGACTGGGGTTGGCCGCGTGAACACAGCTTGAAGGGGGCTAGTACACCACAGCTAAGCAGGAGAGAGGCCGGGAAAAAGTCTGGACCTGCCTAAGAGGCAAGAGACCATTGTTTTGGGGTGTGCAAGGAGAGCAGATTCAGAGCACCACCTAAATCAGTTCCAGAGACAGACACGAGCCACAGTTATCAGAGCAGACACCAGAAACGGGCATGAAATGCTAAGGCTGCTGCTGCAGCCACCAAGAGGCCTGTGTGCAAGCACAGGTCACTCTCCACACCTCACCTCCCAGGAGCCTGTGCAGCCTGCCAGTGCCAGGGTGCTGTGATCCAGGGACAACTTCCCCAGGAGAACACACAGCACACCTCAGGCTGTTGCAAGGACATGTTGTCCTCTGCCGCTGCAGGCTCGCCTGACATACCATACCCCTCCCTCCCCCCCCCCCCCCCCCCCCCGGCCTGAGTGAGCCAGAGCCTCCTAATCAGCTGCTCCTTTAACCCTGTCCTGTCTGAGCGAAGAAAAGACGCCCTCAGGCGACCTACACGCAGAGACGGGGCCAATCTAAAGCTGAACCCCAGGAGCTGTGCGAACAGAGAAAGGAAAATTCCTCCGAGCAGCCTCAGGAGCAGTGGATTAAATCTCCACAATCAACTAAATGTACCCTGCATCTCTGGAATACCTGAATAGACAATGAATCATCCCAAAATTGAGGGAGTGGACTTTGAGAGTAACTATATATATATATATATATATATATATATATTTTTTTTTTTTTCCCCTTTTTCTCTTTTTGTGAGTGGCCGTGTGGTTGACAGGGTCTTAGTGCTCTGGCTGGGTGTCAGGGCTGTGCCTCTGAGGTGGGAGTGCCGAGTTCAGGACATTGGTTCACCAGAGAACTCCCAGCTCCACCTAATATCAAACGGCGAAAGCTCTCCCAGATATCTCCACCTCAATGCTAAGACCCATCTCCACTCAATGACCAGCAAGCTACAGTGCTGCACACCCTATGCCAAACGAATAACAAGACAGGAACACAACCACACCCATTAGCAGAGAGGCTGCCTAAAATCATAATAAGGTCACAGACACCCCAAAACACATTACTGGATGCGGTCCTGCCCACCAGAAAGACAGGATACAGCCTCATCCACCAGAACACAGTCACTAGTCCCCTCCACCAGGAAGCCTACACAACCCACTGAACAAACCTTAGCCACTGGGGGCAGACACCAAAAACAACAGAAACTACAAACCTGAAGTCTGCGAAAAGGAGACACTGAAAACAGTAAGTTAAGCAAAATGAGAAGACAGAGAAACACACAGCAGATGAAGGAGCAAGGTAAAAACCCACCAGACCAAACAAATGAAGAGAAAATAGGCAGTCTACCTGAAAAGGAATTCAGAGTAATGATAGTAAAGATGATCCAAAATCTTGGAAATAGAATGGAGAAAATACAAGAAATGTTTAACAAGGACATATGAGAACTAAAGAGCCAATAAACATGATGAACAACACAATAAATGAAATTAAAACTTCTCTAGAAGGAATCAATAGCAGAATAACTGAGGCAGAAGAATGGATAAGTGACCTGGAAGATAAAAGAGTGGAAATAACTACTGCAGAGAGGAATAAAGAAAAAAGAAGGAAAAGAATTGAGGACACTCTCAGAGACCTCTGGGACAATATTAAATGCACCAACATTCGAATTATAGGGGTCCCAGAAGAAGAAGAGAAAAAGAAAGGGACTGAGAAAATATTTGAAGAGATTATAGTTCAAAACTTCCCTAATGTGGGAAAGGAAATAGTTAATCAAGTCCAGGAAATGCAGAGAGTCCGATACAGGATAATTCCAAGGAGAAACAAGCCAAGATACATATTAATCAAACTATCGAAAATTAAATACAAAGAAAAAATATTAAGATCAGCAAGCGAAAAACAACAAATAACACACAAGGGAATCCCCATAAGGTTAACAGCTGATCTTTCAGCAGAAACTCTGCAAGCCAGAAGGGAGTGGCAGGACATATTTAAAGTGATGAAAGGGAAAAACCTACAACCAAGATTACTCTACCCAGCAAGGATCTCATTCAGATTCGATGCAGAAATTAAAACCTTTACAGACAAGCAAAAGCTAAGAGAATTCAGCACCACCAAACCAACTTTACAACAAATACTAAAGGAAATTCTTTAGACAGGAAACACAAGAGAAGGAAAAGACCTACAATAACAAACCCAAAACAATTAAGAAAATGGTAGTAGGAACATACATATCGATAATTACCTTAAATGTAAATGGATTAAATGCTCCAACCAAAAGACATAGACTGGCTGAATGGATACAAAACAACACCTGTATATATGCTGTCTATAACAGACCCACTTCACACCAGGGACATAAAGAACTGAAAGTGAAGGGATGGAAAAAGATAGTCCATGGAAGTGGAAATCAAAAGAGAGCTGGAGTAGCAATTCTCATATCAGACAAAATAGAGTTTAAAATAAATACTATTACAAGAGACAAAGAAGGACACTACATAATGATCAAGGGATCAACCCAAAAAGAAGATATAACAATTGTAAGTATTTATGCACCCAACATAGGAGCACGTCAATACATAAGGCAAATACTAACAGCCAAGAAAGGGGAAATCGACAGTAACACAATAGTAGTAGGGGACTTTAAGACCGCACTTTCAGGGCTTCCCTGGTGGCGCAGTGGTTGAGAGCCCGCCTGCCGATGCAGGGGACACGGGTTCGTGCCCCGATCCGGGAAGATCCCACATGCCGCAGAGCGGCTGGGCCCATGAGCCATGGCCACTGAGCCTGCACGTCCGGAGCCTGTGCTCCGCAACGGGAGAGGCCACAACAGTGAAAGGCCAGCGTACCGAAAAAAAAACCCAAAAAGACCACACTTTCAACAATGGACAGAAGATCCAAAATTTTAAAAAAGAAGGAAACACAAACTATAAATGATACATTAAACAAGATGGACTTAATTGATATTTATAGGACATTCCATCCAAAAACAACAGAATACACTTTCTTCTCAAGTGCTCATGGAACACTCTTCAGGATAGATCATATCTTGGGTCACAAATCAAGCCTTAGTAAGTTTAAGGAAATTGAAATCATACCAAGTATCTTTTCTAACCACACCTCTATGAGATTAGATATCAATTACAGGAAAAAATCTGTAAAAAATACAAACACATGGAGGCTAAACAATACACTACTTAATAACCAAGAGATCACTGAAGAAATCAAAGAGGAAATCAAACAATACCTAAAAACAAATGAGGATGAAAACATGATGACCCAAAACCTATGAGATGCAGCAAAAGCAGTTCTAAGAGGGAAGTTTATAGCAATAAATTCCTACCTCAAGAAGCAAGAAATATCTTAAATAAACAACCAAACCTTACAGCTAAAGCAATTAGAAAAAGAACAAAAACACCACCAAAGTTAGCAGAATGAAAGAAATAAAAAAGATGAGATCAGAAATAAATGAAAAATAAATGAAGCAAACAACAGCAAAGATCAATAAAACTAAATCTGGTTCTTTGAGAAGACAAACAAAATTGATAAACCATTAGCCAGACTCATCAAGAAAAAAAGGGAGGTGACTCAAATCAATAGAATTAGAAATGAAAAAGGAGAAGTAACAACTGACACTGCAGAAATACAAAGGATCATGAAAGATTACTACAAGCAACTATATGCCAATAAAATGGACAACATGGAAGGAATGGACGAATTCTTAGAAATGCACAACCTTGCAAGACTAAACCAGGAAGAAATAGGAAATATAAATAGGCCAATCACAAGCATTGAAATTGAGACTGTGATTTAAAATCTTCCAACAAACAAAAGCCCAGGACCAGATGTCTTCACAGGCAAATTCTATCAAATATTTAGAGAAGAGCTAACACCTATCCTTCTCAAACTCTTCCAAAATATAGCATAGTGAGGAGCAGTCCCCAAATCATTCTACGAGGCCACCATCACCCTGATACCAAAACCAGACAAAGATGTCACAAAGAAAGAAAACTACAGGCCAATATCACTGATGAACATAGATACAAAAATCTTCAACAAAATATTAGGAAACAGAATCTAACAGCACATTAAAGGGATCATACACCATGAGGAGGTGGGGTTCAGCCCAGGAATGCGAGGATTCTTCAATATACGCAAATCAATCAATGTGATACACCATATTAACAAATTGAAGGAAAAAAACCATATGATCATCTCAATAGATGCAGAAAAAGTTTTTGACAAAATTCAACACCCATTAAATGTAAAAAACCTCCAGACGATAGGCATAGGGGGAACTTACCTCAACCTAATAAAGGCCATATATGACACACCCAAAGCCAACATAGTTCTCAATGGTGAAAAACTGAAACCATTTCCACTAAATCAGGAATAAGACAAGGTTGCCACTGTCACCACTATTATTCAAAATAGCTTTGGAAATTTTAGCCACAGCAATCAGAGAAGAAAAAGAAATGAAAGGAATCCAAATTGGAAAAGAAGAAGTAAAGCTGTCACTGTTTGCAGATGACATGATAAAATATATAGAGAATCCTAAAGATGCTACCAGAAAACTACTAGAGCTAATCAATGAATTTGGTAAAGTAGAAGGATACAAAATTAATGCACAGAAACCTCTTGCATTCCTATACACTAATGATGAATAATCTGAAAAGGAAATTAAGGAAACACTCCCATTTACCATTGCAACAAGAAGAATAAAATACCTAGGAATAAATCTACCTAAGGAGACAAAAGACCTGTATGCAGAAAACTATAAGACACTGATGAAAGAAATTAAAGATGATACAAACAGATGGAGAGATATACCCTGTTCTTGGATTGGAAGAATCAACATTGTGAAAATGACTCTACTACACAAAGCAATCTACAGATTCAATGCAATTCCTATCAAATTATCAATGGCATTTTTCACAGAATTAGAGCAAAAAATTTCACAATTTGTATGCAAACACAAAGGACCCCGAATAGCCAAAGCAATTTTGAGAAAGAAAAACGGACCTGGAGGAATCAGGCTGCCTGACTTCACACTACACTACAAAGCTACAGTAATTAAGACAGTATGGTACTGGCACAAAAACAGAAAGAGATGAATGGAACAGGATAGAAAGCCCAGAGATAAACCCATGCACATATGGTCCCCTTATTTTTGATAAAGGAGGCAAGAATATAGAATGGAGAAAAGACAGCCTTTTCAATAAGTGGTGCTGGGAAAACTGGAGAGCTACATGTAAAAGAATGAAATTAGAACACTCCCTAACACCATACACAAAAATAAACTCAAAATGGATTAAAGACCTAAATGTAAGGCCAAACACTATAAACTCTTAGAGGAAAACATAGGCAGAACACTCTATGACATAACCCACAGCAAGATCCTTTTTGACCCACCTTCTAGAGAAGTGGAAATAAAAACAAAAATAAACAAATGGGACCTAATGAAACTTAAAAGCTCTTGTACAGCCAAGGAAACCATAAAAAAGACAATACTCAGAATGGGAGAAAATATTTGCAAATGAAGCAACTGACAAAGGATTAATCTCCAAATTTACAGGCAGCTCATGCAGCTCAATATTAAAAAAACAAACAACCCAATCCACAAATTGGCAGAAGAACTAAATAGACATTCCTCTAAAGAATATATACAGATCGCCAACAAATACATGAAAGAATGCTCAACGTCAGTAAACATTAGAGAAATCCAAATCGAAACTACAATGAGATATCACCTCACACCAGTCAGAATGCCCATCGTCAAAAAATCTACAAACAGTATATACTGGAGAGGGTGTGGAGAAAAAGGGAACCGTCTTGCACTTTTGGTGGGAATGTAAATTGATACAGCCACTCTGGAGAACAGTATGGAGGTTCCTTATAAACCTACAAATAGAACTACCATACGACCCAACAATCCCACTACTGGCCATATACCCTGAGAAAACCATAATTCAAAAAGAGTCAGGTACCACAATGTTCATTGCAGCTCTGTTTACAATAACCAGGACATGGAAACAACCTAAGTATCCATCGACAGATGAATAGATAAAGAAGATGTGGCACAGAAATCTCTTAGATAACCTCATCCACCAGAGGGCAGACAACAGAAGGAAGAAGAACTACAATCCTGCAGCCTATGGAACCAAAACTATATTCCTAGAAAGACAGGCAAGATTAAAAAGCAGAGGGCTATGTACTAGGTAAAGGAACAAGATAAAACCTCAGAGAAGCAACTAAATGAAGTGTAGATAGGAAAACTTCTAGAAAATGAATTCAGAACAATGATAGTGAAGATGATCCAGGACCTTGGAAAAAGAATGGAAGCAAAGATCAAGAAGATGCAAGAAATGTTTAACAAAGACCTAGAAGAATTAAAGAACAAACAAACAGAGATGAACAATACAGTAACTGAAATGAAAAATACACTAGAAGGAATCAGTAGCAGAAGAACTGAAGCAGAAGAACGGATAACGGACCTTGAAAACAGACTGGTGGAATTCACTGACATGGAACAGAAAAAAGAATGAAAAGAAATGACGATAGCTTAAGAGACCTCTGGGACAACATTAAATGCAAAAACATTCTCATTACAGGGGTCCCAGAAGGAGAAGAGAGAGAGAAAGGACCCGAGAAAATATTTGAAGAGATTATAGTCAGAAACTTCCCTAACATGGGAAAGGAAATAGCCACCCAAGTCCAGGAAGCCAGAGAGTCCCAGGCAGGATAAACCCAAGGGGAAATTCACCGAGATACATAGTAATCAAATTGACAAAAATTAAAGACAAACAAAAATTATTGAAACGAGGGAGAAACGACAAAGAATATACAAGGGAACTCCCATAAGGTTAACAGCTGATTTCTCAGCAGAAACTCTGTAAGTCAGAAAGGAGTGGCATGATATATTTAAAGTGATGAAGGGAAAGAACCTACCACCAAGATTGCTCTACCCGGCAAGGATCTCATTCAGATTCGACGGAGAAATAAAAAGATTTACAGACAAGCAAAAGCTAAGAAATTCAGCACCACTAAACCAGCTCTACAAGAAATGCTAAAGGAACTTCTCTAAATGGGAAACATAAGACAAGTAAGGGACCTACAAAAACAAACCCATAACAACTAAGAAAATGGTAATAGGAACATAAATATCGATAATTACCTTAAACGTGAATGAATTAAATGATCCAACCAGAAGACACAGGTTCACTGAATGGGTACAAAAACAAGACCCATATATATGCTGTCTACAAGAGACCCACTTCAGATCTAGGGACACATACAGACTGAAAGTGAGGGGATGGAAAAGAATATTCCATGCAAGTGGAAGTCAAAAGAAAGCTGGAGTAGCAATACTCATATCAGATAAAATAGACTTTAAAATAAAGAATGTTACAAGAGACAAGGAAGGACACTATGTAATGATCAAGGTCGTTCTTGTCAACTAAGCTATGACAAAGGAGGCAAGGATATACAATGGAGAAAAGACAGTCGCTTCAATAAATGGTGCTAGGCAAACTGGACAGCTACATGTAAAAGAATGAAATTAGAACACTCCCTAACACCATACACAAAAATAAACTCAAAATGGATTAGAGACCTAAATGTAAGACCAGACACTATAAAACTCTTAGAGGGAAACATAGGCAGAACACTCTTTGACATAAATCACAGCAAGATCTTTTTGGATCCACCTCCTAGAGTAATGGAAAGAAAGACAAAGATAAACAAATGAAACATAAAGCTTTTGCACAGCAAAGGAAACTACAAACAAGACGAAAAGACAACCCTCAGAATGGTAGAAAATATTTGCAAAGGAATCAACGACAAAGGATTAATCTCCAAAATATATAAACAGCTCATGCAGCTCAATATTAAAAAAACAAACAACCCAATCCAAAAATGGGCAGAAGACCTAAATAGACATTTCTCCAAAGAAGACATACAGATGGCCAAGAAGCACATGAAAACCTTCTCAACATCAGTAATTATTACAGAAATGCAAATCAAAACCACAATGAGGTATCACCTCACACCAGTTAGAATGGGCATCATCAGAAAAGCTACAAACAACAAATACTGGACAGGATGTGGAGAAAACGAACCCTCTTGCACTGTTGGTGGGAATGTAAATTGATACGGCCACTATGGAGAACAGTATGGAGGTTCCTTGATAAACTAAAAATAGAATTACCATATGACCCAGCAATCCTACTACTGGGCGTATACCCAGAGAAAACTATAATTCAGAAAGACACATGCACCCCCATGTTCATTGCAGCACTATTTACAATAGCCAGGACATGGAAGAAACCTAAATGCCCACTGACAGACAAATGGATAAAGAAGATGTGGTACATATATAGAATTGAATATTACTCAGCCATAAAAGGGAACGAAATTGGGTCATTTGTAGAGACGTGGATGGATCTAGAGACTGTCATACAGGGGGAAGTAAGTCAGAAAGGGAAAAACAAATATTGTATGTTAACGCATATGTGTAGAACGTAGAAAAATGGTACAGATGAACCAGTTTGCAGGGCAGAAATTGGGACACAGTTGTAGAGAACAAACGTATGGACACCAAGGGAGGAATGTGGCGGCAGGGTGGTGGTGGTGTGATAAATTGGGAAATTGGGATTGACATATGTACACTAATATGTATAAAATGGATAACTAATAAGAACCTGCTGTATAAAAAATTAAATAAAATTAAATTTTTTTAATTAAAAAAAAAGATGTGGCACGTATATACAATGGAATATTACTTAGCCATAAAAAGAAATGAAATTGAGTTATTTGTAATGAGGTGGTTGGACCTGGAGTCTGTCATACATAGTGAAGTAAGTCAGAAAGAGAAAAACAAATACCGTATGCTAACACATATATATGGAATCTAAAAGAAAAAATGGTTCTAAAAAACCTAGGGGCAGGACAGGAATAAAGATACAGACGTAGAGAATGGACCTGAGGGCACGGTGAGGGGGAAGGGTAAGCTGGGACGAAGTGAGATAGTGGCATGGACATATATACACTACCAAATGTAAAATAGCTAGTGGGAAGCAGCCGCATAGCTCAGGGATATCAGCTGGGTGTTTTGTGACCACCTAGAGGGGTAGGGTAGGGAGGGTGGGAGGGAGACGCAAGAGGGTGGGGATATGGGGATATATGTATATGTATAGCTGATTCAATTTGTTATGAAGCGGAAACTAACACACCATTGTAAAGCAATTATACTCCAATAAAGATGTTAAAAACAACAACAACAACAAAACTATGTTGTGGCTTTCAGTTCTATTAGTCTTAGGTTGAAAAGTAAGGGTGTTTGTCATTCAGCATGCTTTGAGAAAAAGGGAATGAGAACTGAAAACGGAATTTCAAAATTAGGGATCCGTAACTATAGTCAAGGACTTCTGTGATTTGGATTATAAAAGTAAGTGGAGATCACTATGAAACTTAATAATCCAGTATGGAAGTGCAAGGTGATTTTTACTATTTTTCCCAGAGTGTGAGGTAGTACTCTGGTTTTAATAATCACATTGAAATAACCATTTGACCCTCTAACCATGTTGCTGGTACTCACTCACTCCCAAGTTACTTCTTCTCCTAAGGAATGCATTTCAAAGGGAAATAAAGGCTTTCCTTTATTTCCTTCAGTGCAACAATTTCGTTGGAGAAAAGCAAATCAATGAATTATTTTGATTTGTTCTCTCCCTCAATAAAGTCTTGATTACAAAATATACCATTTTCTAAATAGGTCATCGTAGACTTACTAACAAATAAGTAAATCTCAAGACAGCTAAGAATAATACAACATTTGCCACGTTCAAGCTAGCAAGGTTAATTTGTGAAAACTTTACAGAGGGTTAAGGGTACTCTAAAGTTCAAGCCCTTATTAGCATGTCTAAAGCAGCGAACCCTTTCATTGCAACTTCTCAAAGTTTGTGACTTATACAGCATTTCACAGTTTTTTGTTTGTGAATTTTGCTCTCTAACAAGTTTGCATTCTTTTTCAATTTTCAGCTATTTTTAGATTTCTTTTTTTCTTCTCAATCGATTATTTTGTCGATGTCACCCACGAAATAGCTTTAGGTCATAAGTACTCTAAATACTCAAATACTGATTTGCATCTACTGGAGACCTGAATTCTGTTGCCCTTTGACTTTGCTTACCCCAGGTGACTGTCTCAGCCCTAAAAGAACTAAGGTAAAGTTTTCACAGATTAACCTTGCTAGCTGGTACCTTCTCATAGTGTTTCCCAAAATGTACCATGCACACTGCTTCACCTTTCCTAGTTGAGAAGATGAAGATCTCTTGCTGATGGTTATGAGTATGTTCTAAAGACATCTAAATAGTGGAGCAGCTGTGTAAGTCCCTGTGAATTTAACTGTCAGCACCTGCATCATTGCTCCCTGTTAACTGTCTAATTTTTTAATTTGATAGGGTACCATGCTTGGGAAGATTGAATTTGAAGGTCAGTCTGTGGACTTTGTGGATCCAAATAAGCAGAATTTGATTGCTGAGGTTTCAACCAAGGTGAGAAATTTTCCTTCATGTTTTGTAGTTTTATTTTATTCCCTTTAGACCTTCCTCTTTTGTAATATCAAAATCTTCTTTTAGGTAGAGGTCATCTTCCAGAAGCATCAGAGAGGGAAGGAGAAAAGGGTCTCATAGCAGTTAAAATTGATATATTACAAAATCAGTGCATTTAAAGTTATAACTTTTACTTACAGAGTGATCTTCATGGCCTGATTTAGAGGCTGTTTACTGTTTTAATTTTTCTTCTCTCCTCTTGTGGTTCCTTAGCTCAAGACTTTAACAATGTCAAATAAAAGGGTGTTCAATTGAATATCAGGAGTCAGAGCGAATGGTCTGCCAGAGAGTCAGGAACACTTTATAGAAATCAGACCCAGTACAGTAATCAGAATCTGGGGTCATTTTGTGCAGGGAAAAGTATTCCTGAGCACACTGAAGATTTAGTGTATTATAGCTCAGTTCAAAGGGTAGTATTCAGGATGATGACTGTATCACCCCAAAGTAAGATATGTTTATTGTATATTTACAGGAAGGTATAGAATACATCTTAGAAAGATGTGTTGCTTTTGATTGAATATCTGTTAATGTAGTTGTGAGTCTCTTGGGCTACAGCCTCTGTCCTTGGGGACCATAGAGATTGGTGGGGTAGGCAAGCAAGTAGGCACCATGGAGAGAATACTATGATAAATGCTGTCCTTGGAATGTGCATGAGGTACCATAAAGGCATGTGTGGGGAAACATCCAATGAAATAGGTGGATCGGGGAGGTTCTGCGAGGAATTAGGCTTGTTCTGAGGCATAAGGAGCAATTCGGTAGATGGAGAACAAGGAGAACTTCGTTTCAGGCAGAGGAAATGGCATGTGTTGAAAGGCACAGAAGTATGAGACGATACGGTGTCTTTGAAGAGTTATGTGTAGTTTGGTGTGGCTGACCTAAGGGTTCACACATATAGGTTCTCGCATTTGGCCAAAGATGAGTGGAGATGGACGGGGCTAGAGCTAGATGGTTTAGTATCGTTGGCTAAATAAATCAGCTAACTTGGAGACTACTGGGAACCCATTTGGCATCATTTTGGAGCAAAGTAAACTGGATAAAAGAGCAGATAACTAGAAAGTTATTGCAACTAATTAGGACAAAACTCGTGAAAGCCTAGCCTGAGCAGTAACAGCAGGAAAAGAGACAGCAGGGTGGCTTAGACAAATAGGAGAAAGAGGTTTTAGCATATTTTCCTATGAAGTGATTTTGTTTGAGACACAGCATGATAGAGGGCTATTTTTATAGAATTTTAGAGTTTAGAACTACCTTGGGGATCTAGTCTAGATTTTCCAAATGTGAGAAGTATTGGCCTGGAGAAAGTCACCTTAAAAAAATTCTGTGGTCAAATAAGGTTGAAAAATACTGCATAATATATTCCTCTCTTGGAGATTCCTAGCAAATTCATATATCCCAGTTTCTGTGAGGTCTTGCTTTCTTCTGTCATTCTGTACAGAGAGTATATGGTGTGTTTGTGTAGACACCAGGTTGCAAATTTCATCTAAAACCTTTACTAAACTTTGAAATCATTCTAAATTCAGAATGTGCTAGCTGACTCTTGAAGCTGGGACCAGTGTGGGCACCCAGCCCTCTAGGCTTTCTCTCTCTCTCTATTATTTCTTCTTTTATGACTTTGGGGAACTACTTCTTGGGTAAATGCCTGTGAAAATGGATCTGACTCCAAGCAGTGCTTAAAACATAGGTAATGATTATGATATGCTCTGGGATCCTTTTATGAAGTCTACCATTTAAATGCAAATGATTGCACAGTAACCTAAAGGAACCAGGGGTCTACACTAGCTTAGCAAGTCCTCTGACTCAGACTGATTTTATCCATTAGCCCCACTGCATAAGCCTAACGCACAACAGTGCTATCTCATCCAAACTTTATTGCAAGTTGAGGATCAAATGGTATTTAAAGCATGATATATCTATTACTACATCTGTTTAGTGCTGAATCAGGCAATAATACTTGGAAATGCCATTGCTACTGGTTGTTAATGAGGCCAAACATGGGAAAGATATTTGTTAATTATGGAAGCAACCAATTTCTTAGGGATAACTGTTATTACTGTAATCAACATTTTATACAAAACAGCAAGGTACTTTGTTCTCATGAAGAAGATAGAGTTTGTGGCATTTGCTGTGCCTTTCTTACAAATTGATTGTTAACTGCCAGCCACTCCCTAGTAGTTAGCAGTCAATCTGTTACCAAGTGCAGAGCATCCTGAGATGTGTTTATGATATTGGTGTGTTGCTCATAGCTGGACCTTCTCTCTTACTCTCTGGTTTTTAAAATGGCAGGATGTCAAGGTGTATGGCAAAGGAAATCCCACGAAAGTGGTAGCTGTAGACTGTGGGATAAAAAACAATGTGATCCGCTTACTAGTAAAGGTAAGTAATTTGTTCCATCTCAAGGTTGGGGGTTTCTAATATTGATCATTAGTGTTAATCTGATTTCCTCTATCTGTTTCAGAGAAAGCTTGTGTATTCTGTCAGAATGTCAGGGGATATACTCTCTTCTTGTTGCCTTTGATCTATTAGATAACACATTTATTCCTGTTAAAATTAGAGATGTAGATTTCTGTTAAAAAAAACCCAAAAACCTCAAAGGCCACAAAAACACAGAAGGAAATGAAGACTGTTCTTTTCACTTACCAACGGACATTCTGAGACAAGACACACTCAATTTCTTGGGGTTTAGAGATAACCAAAAAGGTAGTCAGTAGGAGAACTCCCCCTTTGAGTTACATTTATTATGTACCACATGTTTGTAGGGATTATGCCCTGATATAGTACAAACTTGCACATTGCTTTATATCAACTCTTAGAGAACCAACTGAAATTAGACCTTAAAAAATACTTGAGGAGAACGTAACCATTATTACAATGTTTTCTTTTTTTTTTTTTTTTTTTTTTTTTTGCGGTACGCGGGCCTCTCACCGCCGTGACCTCTCCCATTGCGGAGCACAGGCTCCGGACGCGCAGGCTCAGCGGCCATGGCTCACGGGCCCACCCGCTCCGTGGCATGTGGGATCTTCCCGGACCAGGGCACAAACCCGTGTCCCCTGCATCGGCAGGCGGACTCTCAACCACTGCGCCACCAGGGAAGCCCACAATGTTTTCTTAAACATTGTTTTGTTGAGATTTCTCCTTCTCTTTCTCTCTCTGTCTCCCTCTGTCTCTTTGTCTTTCTATTTCTCTTATACACATGCACCCCACCCCTAGATATATTTGCAGAACACCAAATTAGCATGGGTAAAGGAGAATTCTTCAATTCACTTTTTTTGTTATAGAATATCACCAACATCCAGATCATGATTTTGAATGCTGGTCAATTTTATTAACAAAAATGTGCGTGGACCCTTAAATAGTAGATGTTGTGGTTGGCCTAGCCATATCTCCCTCTCATTTTATCATCTTAAGGCATTTTGTTCATCTTCTAATTGCAAGTGTCTGCATCTTATTGCCTCAGAGCTCTCTTTGGTTGGTTGGAGGCTGCTGGCAGGCAGGAAATGACATAGAATTAATGATCCCTGGAGCAGCCCCAATCAGTGACAGAGTATAAATTCCCCAGCTCCTTTGCCACATTGCTAAGCTGTTGTTAGGTGAAATATGCTGCACTGGCTCTCAGAATTCCCCAGTGGGCTGAAGCTCCTTTTCTTCATTGTGGTAACTGACCCAAAATGCACACTTTATTAGGGTCTTTCCCCATGTTGCTTTCTATTGGTATTTCCTGGAAACCCCTCCAAAGAAACTTCTTTCTCTCAAATTCTTATATCAGGAAATGCTTCTAGCAAAATAATGAAAGACATCTTCCCATCCACTTTTGTATAGAAAAGTTCTAATTTTTCTATCAGAATATAGGTATTATAGATAATATGAAAAATCCCTAGGAAAGAAGTCACTAAAATTTGGTCAGACAAAAAATACAGAATTGAGGGCTTCCCTGGTGGTACAGTGGTTGAGAGTCCGCCTGCCGATGCAGGGGACACGGGTTCGTGCCCCAGTCCGGGAAGATCCCACATGCCATGGAGCGGCTAGGCCCGTGAGCCATGGCCGCTGAGCCTGCGCGTCCAGAGCCTGTGCTCCACAACAGGAGAGACCACAGCAGTGAGAGGCCTGTGTACCGCAAAAAAAAAAAAAAAATACAGAATTGAAAAAGGTGAGAGGTGGACCAAATTAAATTTTGGAGAAAGGAATTTATCTTCTCTTTTGCAACTCCCTCTCCCAGAGCTAGGGAAGATAAACTGTATTCCTGTGTGCCCAGTCATGAAGCCTTTAGGTCTAGAACCTCCTGAAGTGTGGGGAAATGCATTATGTATTTTTTCAGAATCAAAATGTAAATAGTGTTTTTTTCCTCCACTTTCTATCCTAGGGTCCATTTACATCACACAAAATATGAGTCAACAGAGAGTTTTTTGCTCAGCATTATTTATTTGAATCGTGGACTCTGTTTCCCTTCCCTTTCGGGATTAATTAGCCAAGAGAAGGTTTACCACTTTGGCGAAGAAGAATGTTATTAAATTGACCATTCTTGTGTTTCTTTTCCAGCGAGGAGCGGAAGTGCATGTAGTGCCCTGGAATCATGATTTCACCAAGATGGAGTATGATGGGCTTTTAATTGCCGGAGGACCTGGGAACCCAGCTCTTGCACAACCACTAATTCAGAATGTCAAAAAGGTGCAGTGAACCTGGGATAGTCTGTGTCTGTGTGTGAGGTGGAGAGAGTCTGCTCTGCATGGCCGAAAAAGCTGTAATATATTTTATTCATACAAGTAATTTTTTAGTACTCCTATTTGTGACCTCTGAGGCAGGGGAACCAACAAGGAGAGGGTTCAACAGGAAGAAGAACAAAGAACTTTAGACAAAGTGACTGGGATTGTGTCCTTGAGTGCAGAGAGCTGGAGTCCAATCTCCAAATGTGTTGTCTGTACAACTGGAAAATGACAACTTGGGACCTATAAGACCTTCAAGGTTCCAGAGAAATATTAAATTAGATGTAGTTTAGTCTGGATGTTAAGTACATTCTATTGAACTTCAATGCTGCAAATTGTCAACCCCGTCCTTATTTATCATCTAACTTTTTATTCAATTACTATTCTCTTTACCTTGTAAATTAAGAAAGAAAAAGAATGCTTCATTTTATTCCTTCAGAGATTGCATGTTTTGGAATCGTTCTTCTGGAGTAATAAAATTTTTCCCTGACTTAGATCTTGGAGAGCGATCGCAAGGAACCGTTGTTTGGCATCAGTACAGGAAATTTAATAACAGGATTGGCGGCCGGTGCCCAAGCCTACAAAATGTCTATGGCCAACAGGTAAGGCAGTTATGCTTCTGTTTACATGTCAAACTGGCTCTGAAATACTGGTAGTAACTAAACCGAAAAGACTTAGAGAACTTACGTGCCATTTTCTTCAGAATAAATCGATAAGCACACTATTATATGGTTCACAGTTGTCTGACTACCTGATACCACTTTTATTGCATTTTGCTGTAGTTTAAAGTTATTTTCTAACGATAACTTTGCTGTAGTTTAAGTTATTTTCCTTTCCTTGGCATACATTGAAGTTATAATACTCAATCAAATAACATTCCAAGGGAAATTGTTCTGATTTTAAGCTTGATTTCAGAGCACTGATAACATTGTAAAACTCTACTGTGACTTAAGAACCAAGAAATCTTCAGCTCCTCTTTGTTTTACTTCCTTACCCCAAATGATGTTAATTTATTCAACATGGAACTTTCCTTCACAGTCCACCCTCCACATAAAGTATAATTCAGGTTGATTCAGGACTGAGTAGTTATCTCTTTATTATCCCCCAAGAACTCTTCTTTGGCTTTAAAACTACTGTAGCTCCCTTAAAATAAGTGGCTTATATGTGTCTCTGTTAAGCTAGTGAGCAAATCTTAGCTTTTTGTTATGAGTGCAATTCCCCTTTTCTAAAACTGATTACAGAAGTTTAATAGAACTGATATTTAACACACAGCAAAGCTTCCTGAATTGAATTTTTTCCTAAAATTATTGGGCTTAACAATCTGTGACTTTTCTCATGCAGTAATTTTCACTAAGCAATTGAAACGTTTGAATTTTAATAGGCTTTTCTTGTTCACTATTTTACAACTAATGCATTTATATTCTTTTCTTCACTTTTCCTTTTCCATATTCTTTTTCCCCTTTTCCCTCCAGAGGGCAGAATCAGCCTGTTTTGAATATCACAAACAGACAGGCTTTCATTACTGCTCAGAATCATGGCTATGCCCTGGACAGCACTCTTCCTGCTGGTTGGAAACCACTTTTTGTGAATGTCAATGATCAAACAAATGAGGTAAGTGCTCTCAGTAAACCTGTTGAGTGTGTGATGAGAAGTGCAGGACTTTTAATACTCTGTTTTACAATTACCTTTCCCTTGTTTATGTGGGCTTTTCTGGGGTGTGTATGTGGAAGAATTCTTGTCACAGATTATTTCCCACAGCCCTCTGCTTTTTAAAAAGTCATTTCTCTCTGTCTTATTCTCTTATCGGTTGACTCATTAAGAGCCACAATTTGAGTGGTTAGTCAATGGCTGTCTTACACATTCATTGCTAATGGGTGATTGGTGGAGGTCTGTTTGAGCCTAGTCTACGTGGGTCTCTGGGACTCACTTAGCACTGAAGTAGCCTTTGAGAAGACCCTTGGAGAAGTAATTTAGGAGTTGGAGAAAAGAAGAGGATTTGAGTTTATTCTGAACCAGAGCCTAGAGGGGCCTCAAAGGCTATAGACCAAATCAGTTGTTTTTAGTAAGGGAACGACACCAGTTGAATCTTTATTGGCCTATTTGTATTAGTACTGTTTGTTTTTAGAATGTTCTCAAACTTTTAACTTAGTTTTTAAAGTTTGGACTTTATTGTCCACTGAATCATACCTAGTCCTGGTTGACATTCTTTGCTACTGAAGGAATTTCTTCCCGTTTCTTTTTCCTTTAGGGGATTATGCATGAGAGCAAACCCTTCTTTGGTGTGCAGTTCCACCCAGAAGTCAGCCCAGGGCCAACAGACACTGAGGTATGTCAGAAAGATGAGGCCCATTATGTATTAAAATTTTTAAAATCAGAAATATATTTATGTGAAAAATTGAGAAACCAAAATAATCACCTGGGTGGTCTTAGTACAGAACATTCTTAAAAAGGGTGCTTTGGGGCTTCCCTGGTGGCGCCGTGGTTGAGAGTCCGCCTGCCGATGCAGGGGACGCAGGTTCGTGCCCCGGTCCGGGAAGATCCCACATGCCGCGGAGCGGCTGGGCCTGTGAGCCATGGCTGCTGAGCATGCGCGTCTGGAGCCTGTGCTCTGCAATGGGAGAGGCCACAGCAGTGAGAGACCCGCGTACTGCAAAAAAAAAAAAAAAAAGAGTGCTTTGATAATGCCTGTATTGTAAGAAAATTTCCCCATGAATATCATGGAGGAAATTTCTATCGTTTTAAACAGTTAAAGTGGGAAAGCACTTAAGAAACTGATGCAATGTGATTTTTATTTAAATGAGTATCATTCTAATATATTTAGTTCTGAAATTTACAATTGTGGTTCTATGCAAATGAATTCCCTCTTGCTATCTCATTCTCATAACTGAAATGAAATTTTAATCCCCCATCTGTGACTTCACAAAAATCCCTATGGCAACTGTTTGCGTAGCCACGAAGGGAGAATAAACAGCAGCAGGAGCAGGAAGGAGGTCAGGGGTGTCGGGGAGGGTATACATGCACATACATATGAGTCAGATGGCTTAAGAGAAGCATAAGGAATGCTTAGAGGAGTTTTGTTTTTAATTTAAATATTTTTACTTTTTTTGTAAGCTTCTGGTGCAATGTTTAAGAACATCTTTCCAAACAAGAGCTTGTGGTGATACTCAGAAAAGTCTGGGAAGTCTGAAGTGACTCTTCCTCTCCTATACCCTAGGGCCTCCAGTAGTAATGCTGACAATTCTTCCTTATCAGCAGATGCTCTCAGAATAGACACCTGGGTAAAACAAAGAGGAGAATAAAAATTTTCCCATTGTAGACTCTACTTCCTCATCCCTGAGTTGCCTTTTCAGATATTTGTATTTTGTTCTTGTTTTAATATTATTAGGAAAGAATCGTTCCTAATAGCCAAAGTCACTACAACATTACCTACCCATGATGACACTCAAAAATAAAATTTAGTTTCATATATCTATTGCCTAATGCATGTTAATAGTTTTTTAACTTAAAGTTTAAATTATTTACCTATAGTAGGACTTCAGATTAGGATCACTGAAATTAAGATATGTGATATCCAGTATCACTTAGTTCTTTTTTTCTCCTGTCCTGCCAAATAGTTGCAAAATGAATATCTTTGTTGAAATTTGTCACCTCTAGTGCAACAGTGGAAGTAAATCATTGATAAAGTTTAAGAATAACCTTAGAGATATTTTAATACATAATGCAATCTTTAGAGATATTTTTGACCTGATAGAAAATTTAAATATCCAGTTATTTCTAACTTTAGGGTGCATAAGTAATATAGCTTCATTTTTTTTGCATAGTTAGAATTTTATTTAGAAGAAGAAAATGATTCATAATTAAGGGGCTGAAAATGACATTCTCAGAAGGCATTATTTGAAATGTTCATTCTCTGCTGAAAACTTTTTTTTTTTTACATCTTTAGTAGATTATAATTGCTTTACAATGTTGTGTTAGTTTCTGCTGTATAACAAAGTGAATCAGTTATATGTATACCTATATTGAAAACTTTCTTTTAATAGGATTTGACATGAGCAGTTAGAAGTGTTTATTTGATCTAATTCTTATAGTAGTAAATATTTAGTTTTGCCAGCTTTGGCAAAACAAAAACAAAAACAAAACAAAAAACAAATACTGCATAGCAATACTCATCCTAAAAAGTTATTTGTTACTTATCTAAAGTTCAACTTGAACTGGGTATACTGTATTTTATCTGAGAATTCTGTGAGTTTTGAAGCTTCTAACTAGTTGGCTATATTTTTTTTCTAGTACCTGTTTGATTCCTTTTTCTCACTGATAAAGAAGGAGAAAGGTACCACAATTACATCAGTTCTACCGAAGCCGGCCCTAGTAGCATCTCGAGTTGAGGTCAGTATATGTGGGCTTCCTTTTCGTTTATGTATTTTGGATTTTCTCTATTGTGTGATGACTTCTTTTTTAAGTGAATGATGTAAACCTTTTTGATGTTTATGAAAAATGATTGGTAATATTGCAATCACCCATCATTTTAGCATCTAATTATTTGGTCTGTTCTAGATGATACATTGGATGTTCATTGGAATCTTCATGTTTTGATTTAAAAATCATATCTTTTAAAGTTCACTTCTTCTAGAACATTTGTAATGAAAATAATTTAACAGAGAAAAAGGTTTAATTTAGTTTCAAATTTGATATATTTTCCATTACTCAATAAACCATAGCCCTGTGTATGCTTGAGATACAGTTCAGGCTACAGAATCATTATAGATGATATAAATTTTTGTTTCAACGAAAAACCCAAACGAACTTTTGGACAACCCAATACCTCTAAAAAGCAGATAGATAAGGATTAATATAGTGTAAGACTCGACTCCTTATTTGTTTGAATATGTATTTAATATGGAAAATTTCCTTCATAGTTAAGGCACACCCACACCTACACCATTATTACATAAAATTTAGAAGGGTGTATGTATATTTTTAAGTATATACATACATATATATATAATCCTCTTTTTATGAACAAAAAGAATTGATTTATATGTTTACATGAAATGATAAATCGAGTTAGATGGTTTGTTTTAGGTTTCTGTGACAGCCTTTTTTCCTGAGATGGAGAGATGGGAGGTAATCCAGCCACTCAATGTGGAATCAAACTGTGGATTCTTGGTAGCTAAAGAAGCCACCCCACCATACAGTGTATTTCTCAAAATATCAACTCATGTTTTTCAGATGCTTTTCTTTTTTTAAATAGTGAGGGAAACGTGTAATTTGGGATTGTACATTGCATTGCACATAGCAGGCACTCCATAAATACAAAACAAGTTTCCCAAGTCCTTGTCTCTTGCAGTGACCTAGAACATTTTTCTCCTCTGAAGGGCTTGGCAGTTGTGGTTAAAAAATAAGCAGAATTATTATTTGCTTGAAATCATATATACAATTTGTATGAATTTCAGTAGGCTGCCAAAACATGATTTTTTCATTACTGTATTTTCTGTAAGTATTTCTGGACTGAACTGCAAAGTAAAGGCAAAATGTTAATATGAAGGTGTCCCTGTGTCCCCTTGCCTCCTGTGTTTTCTCTTCGTTTGTTAGGAAGGGCTTGTTTGTGTTTATGCCTATTCTTTGTCCAGTAGAAACCCATGGAACAGTAACACATTTAGTCAATTAAATTTTAAGGAGATTTTTATCTAAAAATTATATATAGAAATTATATTTATTATATATACACATATA
This sequence comes from Globicephala melas, assembly GCF_963455315.2. Lineage (NCBI taxonomy): Eukaryota > Metazoa > Chordata > Mammalia > Artiodactyla > Delphinidae > Globicephala > Globicephala melas. The sequence continues at coordinate 26,181,275 of NC_083320.1, read as the reverse complement.
GATATACATTTCCATATATATTTATGTAGTTATTTTTAGATATTTATATATGTTTAATTAAAATGTAGACCTCTTCCAAAAAGTTTTTACTTAAGTGAAAAAAACCATGACCTTTGGAAATTCCTTTTTGAAATTAGAGATGTTTAAATTGTTGGTCTTTTTACTCATATATTATGTATATTTCAAAACATTGTACTTTAAATCACCACATAAACACAGACAATATAGTTTATCTTTCCCATACTTAACAATGACTAATTTCCCCATCTTAATAATAAAAGCAATGCTATCTTCTTATTGCTTACAGGTTTCCAAAGTCCTTATCCTAGGATCCGGAGGTCTGTCCATTGGTCAGGCAGGTGAATTTGATTACTCGGGATCGCAAGCTGTAAAAGCCATGAAGGTGAGAGACTCTGATCTTTGCTGGAATTAATATACACTCCCTTTATGAGTCTAATTAGTATTTTATAATTTAGATTTATGACACTACCTCTTTTCAAAGTCACTATAATTAATTTCCTTCCACATCTTATATGAAAGGAAGTTTGATCACAGACAAGATTTTTAACTTAAATGTGCACACCTGCAAATTAAGAAGGTTGGATTGATCTCCAGAACTGTCTATGTTATCATCTATTTATATTGAAAACATAAATCTACACTTATAGATGTTACTCAATGAGACAGTGAGCTTTTAAAACATATTTGTCTTTTGTGTGAAAGAGGGAATTTGGGTATCCCTGGTGCTCTAAAGTACTTCAAGTGTTCTACAGGATGCTTCAGGCATCTCTTTGGTTGAAAGGGGGAAGATCCAGCTGGAAGAACAAAGGAAACAATGCCTTTTGTTCAAGCTTTAGAAGTTATTGCAGGTCACCTAATTCCCCCATCTGTGACTTGGACTGGATGACTTACCAGGAAGGTATGGCTGGATTTTCAAGTGGAATAGAGGGTTTGATACCTAAGTTGGGAAGAATATCCTCCCTGTTTCTTCAGAGTCTCTCGAAATATCCCCAGCCTTTATCATAGTAAAATAAACCTTTAGAAAACTGACACTGTAGGTGTAAGATATTTCTATTGAAGAGCTAACTTGGCTTCTCTTTGGTGTCCTTATTTTCCACGATAGTCCCCATTTTGGTGCTAATCAAGCCATCCAAAGTCAATGTGAGCTCTCTGTGACCTTGCCACAGGCTTTGTGGAGTCAAGCCACTCTTACCAAGAGACCTGGCTAGGAGAGAGCAACATAGGGAAGGAAGCAGGAGACTAGGACAACCGACAAGAGAAACAGTTGGCCAAAATTTTCCTTTTTTTCTTTGCTTTATTGAGTATTCTATATACAGAGATTTTCACCTGACAGATGTCTGTTGAAAACAGACACAACCCCCCAATTACCTTACTCTTCTTCCCATTCGTTTTTATTTTTAATACTCTTCTCCGTACACGCATGGATGTTCACCCCATGCACACATGTTTTTTGTGTACATTTTCAAAGTGTGCTTTATTTCGTTGTATTAAGATGCAGTTTATCTTTAGATAGATAATTAGTGGGTATCCAATGGTTCAGATTGGTTAGAACACAGTCTAAGTGTGTTAAGGGTTTAGAACACATTAAAGTGGCATGCAATTTTTTATCCTATTTGGTAGTTTTATAAAGAATTAATATTTCCATAGGTTGTATTTTTTATATGCATTACATCCAAAAGGTGAAGTTATTGATTTGAACTGAAGAATAGGAATTATTAGATATAGTATTGTGATTAAGAGGTTAATAAAGATGAATTTATGAACTGAGTATTTTTTAAAACTTAGATTATGCATAAATTATAGCTGGAATTATATTAGAAAAAAATTATGTAACATTTATTAAAATGGTTTGAATAGACACTCATCACATGAATTTATGGGACCTTTTCCTATGTAATTTGATTTATAAAAATAGCTATATTCATTGTATAGCACATGCAGGAAAATATTTAACAAATATACCTATCCATTGGTACTTTTCTCTAGTAGTGAGACAGTCTATAACTTCTGTTTATGATGTGCTCTCCGTTTGGACTCAATTATTTTAATTCTAACCCATATTTTAAATACATTTGCTTATCTATATGTATCTATTCAATATTTTGTTAACAGTACTTTTAAAAATGTTCCTTACAATCTTAGAGAGGGCTCGTATTGAGGAAAGGGTGTAGAACTTGAGTCATAAGACTTGGATTACAGCCCTAATTTTGTCATTTATCAGCTGTATGATCTTTGGAAGGTCACTTAACCTTATTGAATCTCAGTTTCTTCATCTGTAAGGTGAAAATTTCTTTTATAGTCTTGCTATAAAAATCAAATAAATTAACAAAAAAGTACACTACAAGTTTTAAGGCACTATTTGAATTTAAAGTAGTATGAAATATATTTAATTTGGATTCACCACACCCCCAAGGATATGTAGGGCTTTCAATGATGATTTCTATACTTTCATATGAATATTTTGTTGAGTTTTTAGAAGACTTCAAAATTGACATGCTAATAGGTAAAAAAATAAGAACCATCTGGCCAGATTTCATAATAATTATTTTACTAAATGTCGCCCTCATCCTGGTCTGTAAAGCTATTATCCTTAGTAGCCTACATGAAGAATTATTTTAGGGGTCTCTCCAGATGTCAGGAATGAGATAGGGCTATGAATATCTTCACACACACAAATTTTTATTTTTTATTTTTTGCCATACGGTCATTTTCTTTTATATAATATGTATAAACAGTTGTATAATGGTCTTTGTCAAAGCACTACAGCAGGCATGAAAATCTAAAGAAAATGGAAACCAGCAGAAGGCTCTCAGTGCTCCCAGCTAGAAGGGAGCACATTATCTTGCATTTAAAACGTATGCTCAGTGCTGTTCTTCAATAAACGTTAGAAAAGGAAGCAGCTTTGATGCTGCCTTTTTTCCATTTTATGTTTTACTCATTCAAAAAAATTTGGAATATTTTATTCTTTTAAGGTCGACTGAGCTATAAAATTGAGTAGTATTTGTGGACCTCCAGTCAAATTCTATAGAAAACATCTCCAGCTTTCCTTGATACCTACAGTGACAAGGAATTCAGGGTGATCCTCATGAGGTAGCCAGCTCTTTTTGGATAGTTTTATTTTCAAGCAGTTTTCTTCCTTCCTTTTACCAAATTTTTGTCATCCTTTAACTTCCATTCACACTGGTCCCATTACTGATCTCTAGAGCCCACAGAATAACTTTTTGTTACCTGTTAATACCCTTCATTTGAATATGATTTTTCTCTTTAGACCATATATTAAGATTCTAGATCTTTTTTTTTTATTTCAGGAAGAAAATGTCAAAACTGTCCTGATGAACCCAAACATTGCATCGGTGCAAACCAATGAAGTGGGCTTAAAGCAAGCAGATACTGTCTACTTCCTCCCCATCACCCCTCAGTTTGTCACAGAGGTTATCAAGGCAGAACGGCCAGATGGATTAATTCTAGGCATGGGTGGCCAGACAGCTCTGAACTGTGGTGAGTTCTTTTAAGTTTAATTGCAGAGTTTTGGTTCACACACTTATATATAATATTTTTTTGTTTGAATTTATTCAGCAGTTGTGCTCTGTGTGTTCATAAAAGTTTTCCGCTGTGTGAGGAAGCTTAGTAAACAGCCACCTGAAAATGTCACATGATGAACATTACTAGTTTATTTCACAGAACAGCTGGGGGACAAAAAGAAACCTTTTGCTTTAATGCTGCATGGTGACTGAGTAGGTTTTTTGAGTCCCCCTCCTCCGTCCCAGGATACTGCTTTTCTCTGTTACCAGTGAAACTCTAAGAACTATTATGAGTGAAAAAGGGGAATTAACATTGATTAAGTGGTCTGTGCTCTTATGTATCAGCCCTGTGGCATTTGACTTTCACATATATTTTCATGTTTACATAGATCAGTCTCTCTACCATCCCTTCGTGCATCTGCTGAGTCCAATGCTCTGTCCTATTTAAAATATTTCAAACCTTCAGAATTAGATCATGAATGAGAATCTTACTGGCTAGTTTGGGTAAGCAGTTGGTGATATAATTTGTATGTCAACTATAAAAAACAGCCAAAGTTAGATGTTAAGTTAGTGGGAACACAAACGATTTTGTTAATTTTTAACCTAGATAGATACCCACATCACTGAGATTATTTACACAAGAGAAGCTCATTATAGGAATAGACCTTCCTTAGAAGGAAATGAAATATACTAAAATCTTAAGGCTCACTGTAATGCTATGATTTTTATTAACGAGAATAATAAAAATCATTTGGAGAAGGTGATAATATACATAATAGTAGCACCAGCAAAATGTTTTGCTAAAATGTCTTCAGAATTTTTCTTTCAAAAATTTTTTTACTCTAAGTGCAATTCTGTTGTGGACTCTGGTGGCTTTTTGGAGTTAAGATTTTTTTTTAAAAAAAGTTGTATTCAGATATCTATTATAGGAAACATAAGAGTTTGATATGTTAAAAATTGATTTATTTTGTTTTTCTGTAGGAGTGGAACTATTTAAGAGAGGTGTGCTCAAGGAATATGGCGTGAAAGTCCTGGGAACCTCAGTTGAATCCATTATGGCCACAGAAGATAGACAGCTGTTCTCAGACAAACTAAATGAGATTAATGAAAAGATTGCTCCAAGCTTTGCAGTGGAATCGGTAAGAAATCTTTGTTCTGGAGAAACAGGACCATTATGTGTCTTGCGTTGTAGAGAGAATGATTTGTCATGCCTAAAAATAATAAAGTATTATATTTGTGTATGTTATCTTCCAGAAATGTGTGATTACTTCAGAGACACTGTGTATTAATTGTGGCATTCAATGCTAAAGCATTAGGGACAGGTATTAATAGTTTATTTTTATGAAAAGGGAAGCGTAATCTCAAAGGTGATGTGGTTTATCAATGGTTGATGTGACCTGAGTATCAAATCTCCTGAATCAAAACAAAGAACCATATCAACTTGCAATGCCAAAGTAATTTCTACCTTCTTCCTGGGATCAGTCACACATTTTGTAAGTGCGAGTGTCCTGCAAATGGGAAATGGTTGAATTTAAAATTTTTTTTAGGGACTTCCCTGGTGGTCCAGTGGTTGTCTCTGTGTTTCCGCTGCAGGGGGCACAGATTTGATCCCTGGGTGGGGAAATACGATCCTGCGTGCCGTGCAGCATGGCCAAAAGATAAACGAACAAATTTTTTTTTTGTTAGAATGGAATAAACATTTTACAATAAAATTATCTAGAAAAAAAAAGCCATTGGATCTAATCAGTAATATTTATGACTGAGAAACCTGTGGCTTAGATGGTTAAAGAGGACAGATTGTTTTGCATTTCTCTTAATCATTTTCGATCGTATCCTGTGCCTATTGATGGGCTATTACCAGGTGCCAGGAAAAGATCAGCTTCCTGTACATCTCTTTTTGTCCCTGACTTTATTCCTGATTTCAGCCAGTGAAATGGGGGTACTGGAGACAGTTTCTGATGCAACTTCCTCAGTGTAGAAATAGACAAATCCTCTGGGATAAGGCAAGTACTGCTGGGACAACTAAAAATGGGCTATGTATGTTTTCAGAAAAGCGTGCTATCAAGTATATAGCATGTTGCAAAGCTGTCAATCAGGAACAATCCCAGGATAGCTCTGCTGAACACGTGGAAAGCTCCTGCCATATATTTATTCTTTCATTGCCAGATTTAATTATGTCCTTGCTTCCTTAGGATGAGAAACAGGCATATGGGAAAGGTATAATTACATTCCCATTGGTAGTGTAATAATATTCCATGACAGAAAAATATAGCCAACATATGCTGTATTCTGTAAGTTAAAAAAAAAAAAAAATCCCAAGCTTCCAAGACTACTCTCTGACTGAACTTGAAAAATGAAAAATCTCTTTCTATATAATATTCCAAATGGCTTATTGCAGTAATATCAAGTTAGATTCTGTAGTAGAAAACCTTGCTTTGTTAAGAGATGAAGACTTTTAAACTGAACTTAAAAATTCAGTATAGCTCCCATTCTCAAATTAATGGCAACTATCTCACGTCTGGCCATTGTTTTATTTTTTATACTGCAAAATAAAATTTACCCCAAAGATGTTAAAAAAATGCCTTCACTGTATATTAAAAAATTCTGAAATTTAACTTAAAATTTATAAAATAACACTTGTTTTTCAGAAGGAGATGAGGGAATAATAGAACATTTTCATAGTCATTTTTTCCAAATAAACTGATTTACCTGAATTACCAGACTCTCTTGGTTGGTCTTTTCTACTGTCAGCTTTTAAAACTTTGAGTCCTTGTTCTTGTTGACAGATTGAGGATGCACTGAAGGCGGCAGACACCATTGGCTACCCGGTGATGATCCGTTCTGCCTATGCCCTGGGTGGGTTAGGCTCAGGCATCTGTCCTAATAAGGAGACCTTACTGGACCTCAGCACAAAGGTATGTATTTTTGCAGACCAAATTCTGACCAGCCAAGAAAACTCCCTGATATAGTCTTTCAATTAGAGAAAGTTATGTAGATAAGAAATAACCTTTTCTCTGTTTATAAATCACTGCCACATCTCTAAATTGTTGTCCAAGAGGTGACACTTTTGAAAGGGAAATACAGTGCAATTACTTACACTGGAACATAGCATTAACCCAAAGTCCGTCTTTACTGTACTGTCTATTGATTTCATTGATAGACAGTCAATCCAGTTCCATCTTCCTCTGCTACAAAATCTGCTCCAAAACACCCATCATGCTAAAATATATTTTAGTGGTTTAAAAAAAAAAACAATATAATGTCACATTTTGCCATTATCTTTTGAAACAGTAAGACATGGATGACATCTGGTAAGGGAAATAAAACACATTGAGTAGTTTACCTTTACCTCAAATTCAGGTGTTTAACATATATACAATATAAACCTCTTAGTACTATGAATGAGTGATTACTCTGCCAACTGCCACACACATATATAAGCAAAAGTGAAAGCTGAGTGCTTACCATTTACATAAAAATCACTTTATTTCTGAATATTCCTTTTAAGTATTAAAGGGAAGATCGTGAAAATTAAGATATGCTCCAAAAAATAAATTAGAAATTAACACAGAAGTCATGCTTCATGAAATCAGCGACTTTTGCCCACACTCTATTCCCATAGAATACAGCAGTGCCTTGCAATACTGGGGCTCAGTAAGTGCTAGTTGAATGAATGAATATGTGTGTGGGCAAAGAGACTTATGTAACTTTCCATGTAGCAGTTATGGATGTGAAGCTGACAGAATTATTGTGATGGCTATTTTTAGGGGTGCTGAGTAAATATCAAGCAGAGTTTATACCCTTATCATTATTTACGTTTTAGAGTGAAAAAGAATGAGCCCTTGAATTATTGACGCAAGATTTTGAGAACAAACAGATAAAATTAAATGTATTTTAATAACTGCAATGACAAACATACATGTCTACAAATTGGATTGAGTTTTTCTAAAGTTGCCAAAAAAAAACTCCAAAAGGGAAACATATCTAATATAAATGTTCCCTATTTCCATCTGGACTTCTGAATCATGTATTTAAAGAAAAGACATGTTTGTGGAGGTATACATTTTTTTCCTCTAGCATATTAGATGTTCCCAATCTTTTTATTTAAAAAATTTTTTTAATTTTTTTAACATCTTTATTGGAGTATAATTGCTTTACAATGGTGTGTTAGTTTCTGCTTTATAACAAACTGAATCAGCTATACATATACATGTATCCCCATATCTCCTCCCTCTTGCATCTCCCTCCCACCCTCCCTATCCCACCCCTCTAGGTGGACACAAAGCACCAAGCTGATCTCCCTGTGCTATGTGGCTGCTTCCCAATAGCTATCTATTTTACATTTGGTAGTGTATATATGTCCATGCCACTCTCTCACTTCGTCTCAGCTTACCCTTACCCCTCCCTGTGTCCTCAAAGCCATTCTCTATGTCTGCATCTTTATTACTATCCTGCCCCTAGGTTTTTCAGAAACTATTTTTTTTTTAGATTCCATATATATGTGTTACCGTATGGTATTTGTTTTTCTCTTTCTGACTTACTTCACTCTGTATGACAGACTCTAGGTCCATCCACCTCACTACAAATAACTCAATTTCTTTTTATGGCTGAGTAATATTCCATTGTATATATGTGCCACATCTTCTTCATCCATTCATCCAATGATGGACACTTAGGTTGCTTCCATCTCCTGGCTATTGTAAATAGAGCTGCAATGAACATTTTGGTACGTGACTCTTTTTGAATTATGGTTTTCTCAGGGTATATGCCCAGTAGTGGGATTGCTGGGTCATATGGTAGTTCTATTTGTAGTTTTTTAAGGAACCTCCATACTGTTCTCCATAGTGGCTGTACCAATTCACATTCCCATCAGCAGTGCAAGAGTGTTCCCTTTTCTCCACACCCTCTCCAGCATTTATTCTTTCTAGACTTTTTGATGATGGCCATTCTTATGGTGTGAGATGATATCTCATTGTAGTTTTGATTTGCATTTCTCTAATGATTAATGATGTTGAGCATTCTTTCATGTGTTTGTTGGCAATCTGTATATATTCTTTGGAGAAATGTCTATGTAGGTCTTCTGCCCATTTTCGGATTGGGTTGTTTTTTTTTTTTTGTTATTGAGCTGCATGAGCTGCTTGTAAATTTTGGAGATTAATCCTTTGTCATTTGCTTCATTTGCAAATATTTTCTCCCATTCTGAGGGTTGTCTTTTTGTCTTGTTTATGGTTTCCATTGCTGTGCAAAAGCTTTTAAGTTTCATTAGGTCCCATTTTTGTTTTTATTTCCATTTCTGTAGGAGGTGGGTCAAAAAGGATCTTGCTGTGAGTTATGTCATAGAGTGTTCTGCCTATGTTTTCCTCTAAGAGTTTATAGTATCTGGCTTTACATTTAGGTCTTTAATCCATTTTGAGTTTATTTTTGTGTATGGTGTTAGGGAGTGTTCTAATTTCATTCTTTTACATGTAGCTCTCCAGTTTTCCCAGCACCACTTATTGAAAAGGCTGTCTTTTCTCCATTCTATATTCTTGCCTCCTTTATCAAAAATAAGGGGACCATATGTGCATGGGTTTATCTCTGGGCTTTCTATCCTGTTCCATTCATCTCTTTCTGTTTTTGTGCCAGTACCATACTGTCTTAATTACTGTAACTTTGTAGTGTAGTGTGAAGTCAGGCAGCCTGATTCCTCCAGGTCCGTTTTTCTTTCTCAAAATTGCTTTGGCTATTCGGGGTCTTTTGTGTTTGCATACAAATTGTGAAATTTTTTGTTCTAATTCTGTGAAAAATGCCATTGATAATTTGATAGGAATTGCATTGAATCTGTAGATTGCTTTGTGTAGTAGAGTCATTTTCACAATGTTGATTCTTCCAATCCAAGAACAGGGTATGTCTCTCCATCTGTTTGTATCATCTTTAATTTCTTTCATCAGTGTCTTATAGTTTTCTGCATACAGGTCTTTTGTCTCCTTAGGTAGATTTATTCCTAGGTATTTTATTCTTCTTGTTGCAATGGTAAATGGGAGTGTTTCCTTAATTTCTCTTTCAGATTATTCATCATTAGTGTATAGGAATGCAAGAGGTTTCTGTGCATTAATTTTGTCTCCTTCTACTTTACCAAATTCATTGATTAGCTCTAGTAGTTTTCTGGTAGAGTCTTTAGGATTCTCTATGTATAGTGTCATGTCATCTGCAAACAGTGACAGCTTTACTTGTTCTTTTCCGATTTGGATTCCTTTCATTTCTTTTTCTTCTCTGATTGCTGTGGCTAAAACTTCCAAAACTATGTTGAATAATAGTGGTGAGTGTGGGCAACCTTGTCTTGTTCCTGACCGTAGTGGAAATGGTTTCAGTTTTTCAGCATTGAGAACGATGTTGGCTCTGGGTTTGTCATATATGGCCTTTTTTATGTTGAGATAAATTCCCTCTATGCCTGCTTTCTGGAGTGTTTTTATCATATGGATCTTGAATTTTGTCGAAAGCTTTTTCTGCATCTATTGAGATGATCGATGGTTTTTATACTTCAGTTTCTTAATACAATGTATCACATTGATTGATTTGCATATATTGAAGAATCCTTGCATTCCTGGATAAACCCAATTTGATCATGGTGTATGATCCTTTTAATGTGTTGTTGGATTCTGTTTGCTAGTATTTTGTTTAGGATTTTTGCATCTATGTTCATCAGTGATGTTGGCCTGTAGTTTTCTTTCTTTGAGACATCCTTGTCTGGTTTTGGTATCAGGGTGATGGTGGCCTCATGGAATGATTTGGGGAGAGTTCCTCCCTCTGCTATATTATGGAAGAGTTTGGCAAGGATAGTTGTTGCTCTTCTCTAAATATTTGATAGAATTTGCCTGTGAAGCCATCTGGTCCTGAGCTTTTGTTTCTTGGAAGATTTTTAATCACAGTCTCAATTTCAGTGCTTGTGATTGGTCTGTTTATATTTTCTATTTCTTCCTGGTTCAGTCTCAGAAAGTTGTGAAGTTCTAAGAATTTGTCCATTTCTTCCAGGTTGTCCATTTTATTGGCATATAGTTGCTTGTAGTAATCTCTCATGATCCTTTGTATTTCTGCAGTGTCAGTTGTTACTTCTCCTTTTTCATTTCTAATTCTATTGATTTGAGTCGTCTCCCTTTTTTTCTTGATGAGTCTGGCTAATGGTTTATCAATTTTGTTTATCTTCTCAAAGATCCAGCTGTTAGTTTTATTGATCTTTGCTGTTGTTTGCTTCATTTATTTTTCATTTATTTCTGATCTGATCTTTATGATTTCTTTCATCCTGCTAACTTTGGGGTTTTGTTGTTCTTCTTTCTCTAATCGCTTTAGGTGTAAGGTTAGTTTGTTTATTTGAGGTGTTTCTTGTTTCTTGAGGTAAGATTGTATTGCTATATACTTCCCTCTTAGAAGTGCTTTTGCTGCATCCCATAGGTTTTGGGTCATTGTGTTTTTATTGTCATTTGTTTCTAGGTTGTTTTTTTTTTATTTTGCGGTATGTGGGCCTCTCACTGTTGTGGCCTCTCCCGTTCCGGAGCACAGGCTACAGACACGCAGGCTCAACAGCCATGGCTCACGGGCCCAGCCGCTCCGCGTCATGTGGGATCTTCCTGGACCGGGGCACGCACCCGTGTCCCCTGCTTCGGCAGGTGGACTCTCAACCACTGCGCCACCAGGGAAGCCCTAGGTATTTTTTGATTTTCTCTTTGATTTCTTCAGTGATCTCTTGGTTACTAAGTAGTGCACTTTTTAGCCACCATGTATTTCTATTTTTTACAGATTTTTTCCTGTAATTGATATGTAGTCTCATAGCATTGTGGTCGGAAAAGATACTTGATACAATTTCAGTTTCGTAAATTTACCAATGCTTGATTTGTGACCCAAGATATGATCTATCCTGGAGAATGTTCCATGAGCACTTGAGAAGAAAGTGTATTCTGTTATTTTTGGATGGAATGTCCTATAAATATCAATTAAGTCTTTCTTGTTTAATGTATCATTTAAAGCTTGTGTTGCCTTATTTATTTTAATTTTGGATGACCTGTCCATTGGTGAAAGTGGGGTGTTAAAGTCCCCTACTATGATTGTGTTACTGTCAATTTCCCCTTTTTTGGCTGTTAGCATTTTCCTTATGTATTGAGGTGCTCCTCCATTTGGTGCATAAATATTTAAAATAATTATATCTTCTTGGATTGATCCCTTGAGCATTATGTAGTGTCCTCGTTGTCTCTTGTAATAGTCTTTATTTTAATGTCTATTTTGCCTGATATGAAAATTGCTACCCCAGCTTTCTTTTGATTTCCACTTGCTTGGAGTATCTTCTTCCATCCCCTCACTTTCAGTCTCTTTGTGTCCCTAGGTCTGAAGTAGGCCTCTTGTAGACAGCATATATACGGATCTTGTTTTTGCATCCATTCAGCCAGGCTATGTCTTTTGATTGGAGCATTTAATCCATTTACTTTTAAGGTAGTTATCGATATGTATGTTCCTATTACCATTTTCTTAATTTTTTGGGGTTCGTTATTGTAGGTCTTTTTCTTCTCTTGTGTTTCCTGCCTAGAGAAGTTCCTTTAGCATTTGTTGTAAAGCTGGTTTGCTGGTGCTGAATTCACTTAGCTTTTGCTTGTCTGTATAGGTTTTTATTTCTCCGTCGAATCTCAATGAGTTCCTTGCTAGGTAGAGTAATCTTGGTTGTTGGTTTTTCCCTTTCATCACTTTAAATATGTCCTGCCACTCATTTCTGTCTTGCAGAGTTTCTGCTGAAAGATCAGCTGTTAACCTTATGGGGATTCCCTTGTATGTTATTCGTTGCTTTTTCCTGCTGTTTTTAATATTTTTTCTTTGTATTTAATTTTTGATAGTTTGATTAATATATGTCTTGGTGTGTTTCTCCTTGGATTTTTCCTGTATGGGACTCTCTGCAGTTCCTGGACTTGATTAACTATTTCCTCTTCCATATTAGGGAAGTTTTTAGCTATGATCTCTTCAAATATTTTCTCAGTCCGTTCCTTTTTCTATTCTTCTTCTGGGACCCCTATAATTCGAATGTTTGTGCATTTAATGTTGTCCCAGTGGTCTCTGAGACTGTCCTCAATTCTTTTCATTCTTTTTTCTTTATTCTGCTCTGCAGTAGTTATTTCCACTATTTTATCTTCCAGGTCACTTATCCGTTCTTCTGCCTCAGTTATTCTGCTATTGATTCCTTCTGGAGAATTTTTAATTTCATTTATTGTGTTGTTCATCATTGTTTGTTTGCTCTTTAGTTCTTCTAGGTCCTTGTTAAACGTTTCTTACATTTTCTCCATTCTATTTCCAAGATTTTGGATCATCTTTACTATCATTACTCCGAATTCTTTTTCAGGTAGACTGCCTCTTTCCTCTTCATTTGTTAGGTCTGGTGGGTTTTTATCTTGCTCCTTCATATGCTGTGTGTTTCTCTGTCTTCTCATTTTTTATAACTTACTGTTTTGGGGGTCTCCTTTTCTCAGGCTGCCGGTTCATAGTTCCTGTTGTTTTTGGTGCTTGCCCCCAGATGCTAAGGTTGGTTCAGTGGGTTGTGTAGGCTTCCTGGTGTATGGGACTAGTGCCTGTGATCTGGTGAATAAGGTGGGATCTTGGTTTCTCGTGGGCAGGTCTGCGTCCTTTCGTGTGTTTTGTGGTGTCTTTGACCTTATTACGATTTTAGGCAGCCTCTCTTTAATGGGTTAGGTTGCGTTCCTGTCTTGCTAGTTGTTTGGCATAGGGTGTGCAGCACTGTAGCTTGCTGGTCGCTGAGTGGAGCTGGTTCTGAGCGTTGAGTTGGAGATATTTTGGCGAACTGCCACTGTTTGATATTATGTGGAGCTGGGACATCTCTTGTGGACCAATGTCCTGAACTCGGCTCTCCCACCTCAGAGCACAGTCCTGACACCCAGCTGGAGCACCAAGACCCAGTCCTCCACACAGCTCAGAAGAAAAGGGAGAGAAAGTGAAAGAAAGAAAGAAAAAAACCAACAAAATAAAGTTATTAAAATAAAAAATAATTTTTTAAAATAATAATATTTAAAAGTAATAAAAAAGAAAAAAAAGAAAGAAAGAGGAGAGCAACCAAACCAAAAAACAAATCCACCAAAAATAACAAGTACTAAATTTATACTAAAGAAAACAAAAGCAGACAGACAGAACCCTAGGGCAAATGGTAAAAGCAAAGCTATAGGAAGAAAATCACACAAAGAAGCATACACATACACACTCACAAAAAGAGACAAAGAAAAAAAAAAAAAATATCGTTGCTCCCGAAGTCCACTGCCTCAGTTTCATGATGATTCGTTGTCTATGCATGTATTCCACAGATTCAGGGTACATCAAGTTGATTGTGGATATTTAATCCGCTGCTTTTGAGGCTGCTGGGAGAGATTTCCCTTCCTCTTTGTTCCCACAGCTCCAGGGTCTCAGCTTTGGATTTGGCCCCGCCTCTGCATGTAGGTCTCCAGAGGGCGTCTGTACTTCGCTCAGACAGTACAGGGTTAAAGGAGCAGCTGATTCGGGGGCTCTGGCTCACTCAGGCTGGGGGGAGGGAGGGATACAGAATGCAGGGTGAGCCTGTGCAGGCAGAGGCTGGTGTGACGTTGATCAGCCTGAGGCACACCGTGTGTTCTCCCGGGGAAGTTGTCCCTGGATCCCAGGACCCTGGCAGTGGCGGGCTGCACAGGCTCCCGGATGGGGAGGTGTGGAGAGTGACCTGTGCCACACAGGCTTCTTGGTGGCTGCAGAAGCAGCCTTAGTGTCTCATGCCCGTCTCTGGTGTCTGTGCTGATAGCCGCGGCTCGCGCTCGTCTCTGGAGCTCGTTTAGGTGGTGCTCTGAATCCCCTCTCCTCACGCACCCCAAAACAATGGTCTCTTGCCTCTTAGGCAGGTCCAGACTTTTTCCCGGACTGCCTCCCGGCTAGCTGTGGCGCACTAGCCCCCTTCAGGCTGCGTGAACACAGCCCTCTCCCTGGGGTCTGACCTCCGAAGCTCCAGCCTCAGCTCCCAGCCCTGCCCGCCCCAGCGGGTGAGCAGACAAGCCTCTCGGGCTGGTGAGTGCTGGTCAGCACCGATCCTCTGTGCGGGAATCTCTCCGCTTTGCCCTCTGCACCCCTGTTGCTGCGTTCTCCTGCGTCGCTCCCAAGCTTCCCCCTCGCCAGCCCCTGTCTCTTCCAGTGAAGGGGTTTCCTAGTGTGTGGAAACCTTGCCTCCTTCACAGCTTCCTCCCACTGGTGCAGGTCCTGTCCCTATTCTTTTGTCTCTGTTTTTTCTTTTGCCCTACCCAGATACTTGGGGAGTTTCTTGCCTTTTGGGAGGTCTGAGGTCTTCTGCCATAATTCAGTAGGTGTTCTGTAGGAGCTGTTCCACATGTATATGTATTTCTGATGTATTTGTAGGGAGGAAGGTGATCTCCACGTCTTACTCTTACGCCATCTTGTATGTCTCCCCCCAACAATGTTTTTAATATTAACAACCTCATTATTACTGTCAGTCGTGACCAATGTATACTTATTCTCAACATAAAATGTATTTTTTTACAGTATAAAAAGCATTCTAAACACTCAGTCGTATAAAAATATTTACAATGAAGACAACTTTGGAATGGGATATTTTTAAATTATTTATATTCCTCTAAAATAGTTAGTAAGCCATTGAATGGTTTTCTTTGTTGAAACCCTAGCTTTTCATTTGAGAATAATGACTTGTATTGTTCTATCCCAAGCTACCGCTTACTCTCTTGGGATTATATTTAGCATTATTAGAAACTGCATTAACCTGGTCTAGGTCCCTAAATTAATCTTTGTATAAAATCTGAGACTTGAAAGAGAAAGGAGAAGCTGAGGCAACAGGTGAAGATGATCTCAATAGTCCTTGTGTCCAGTCTACTCCATTAGAATGCAAAAGCCTTCCTCAGCTTCATCTCCTTTGTTTCTCAGATTTTTTTTTTCTATTAGCAGGCTATCCTAATGACAAATAAATCATTATTAAATTGTTCACACTGGCTACAGAGTTTCCTAACCACTTTGAAAACCTCACCATGGGTAGCTGTGGGGACAAATGTGTTACATTTTGAAGTGCACATGCTGGAGCCTGTAGTGTTTGCTGAGGTTAAAAAAACAGTGTTGAGACCCATCACGGAATAACTTACATTGAGTTATTATTTCATTATGCTACCTGCTAATAATTTGAAAAAATTCAAATTACTTTCCCCAGTTGCTTTCTCTTACTTTCATTGCCATAAAAAATCAAATTTATTATGAGACAAAGGGACATTTCTGTCTTGGATTTTCAGCCACTAAATGTGCTAAGGTCGGAGACCATCTTTTACAGATTTTGGGTTCAGCATTCTACCCACCAGGGGGTACAGAGTAAATAAGGAATGATAATTATACTAATTCATATCTGTTTAATCAGGCAGGCATGATATACGATTCAGTATTTAAGCACTTAGGCAGTGATTACCCATAATAATAGTCGTGTATGGTTCTTTTAATTCCCAAGTTTCACATGCCATCTTGGCTAACTGTTTACAACCATCATCATCTCCTTTCTTCTCCTCATCAACATCAACTGACTTTTATTGTGTGTGTTCTTTACAAAGCACCCTCAGCTATTTTAGAGAAAGACAGAATCTTTAGACTTATTTTTCCATATTTATTTGCACTTATCACATCTCTGCTTTCACAGAAGCCTAGCTGCAAAAATAATTTCATTTCCCTTTGCCTGATTGCTCAATTATTTTCTCTTTTTCCTAAATTAGTTTGATTTAATGTCATATCAGCACTTTGAATGGCAAGACTCAATAATGTAAATCAAGCATATTCACTGCAGAATGCTATTCCTAGTACCTCGCTGATTTTCCGACACATTGTGCCTTCTGCAGCATAGAGGAGGATGGAGACTAGGCAGTGCAGACCAGGATTTAGGCCAGGGCGCTTTGCCAAATAGCCACATTAATGCTAGTGCCTTTCCTTACTCTTCGATGTCTTTTGTCACCAATTTCCAGGCCTTTGCTATGACCAACCAGATTCTGGTGGAGAGGTCAGTGACAGGTTGGAAAGAAATAGAATTTGAAGTGGTCCGAGATGCTGATGACAACTGTGTCACTGTCTGTAGCATGGAAAATGTTGATGCCATGGGCGTTCATACAGGTAGGCAAGAAATCTTCAAGCATTATGGTAATGGCTTCAACTCATATCTCTGGTGGCTCATAGCAGTCTTTATTAAGTCCCTTTCTTTAAATTACTATTCTTAGCATACACATTAGTGATAAAATTGTACACATATATAGTATTTTACAGCATTGAAAATACTCTCATATTTAATTTGATCTTCACAAAAACCCTCTGAAGTAGGGCAGATATTATTATCCTGATTTCATTTGAAGAAGGGGTAGAATATAAGCAATGCTGTGAAGGTAAAATCTGTAAGACTTGGTGTTGAGAAGTAAGGCATGAGGTTAAGAAGGCTTGAAGCAGACTGGGTGTTAGTCACCAAGTGAATGAGAAAATAGCCACAGTAAATAGAAATAGGTAAAATAAATAGGTTTCTCAGGAAGGGAAACTGGTTAGACTAGAGGGCAAAGCTGATGACTTAGGATTTAGAAATGCTAAAGTTTAAAAGTGGGCGGAAATCTCAAGAAGAGGAGAATGTAGAGCTGGAACTCAGTAAAGAGGATAGAAATAAAGAAGTTGATGCAAGGTCATTGGAAGTCTTTGAATAAAGAAAATAGCGGAAGCTGGAAGCATAGACTGAGTATTCAAGCGCATAGGTGTAGAAGGAAAGAGAATAGGGTCAAGGACCATACCCTGGGAAACATTCAGATTTATAGGGCAGAAGAAAAAGGACAGATTGGTGTTGAAGAAAAAGAAGGGAATGATAGTTACCTTATAAGCCAATGCACAAAAATATTTTATAAAAGAGCTTTGGTTTTGACTGTAGCAAATACTACGAAAGGTCAAGAATGAAGATTTAATGTTGCTTTTGGATGTTCAAGAGGACAGTTTCAATGCAAAGTTGGTTATGTGAGCCGTATGGAAAGGAATTATATGACTATGAGTGATAAGAAGACCTGGTAGGGCTTCCCTGGTGGCGCAGTGGTTGAGAGTCCGCCTGCCGATGCAGGGGACGCGGGTTTGCGACCCGGTCCGGGAGGATCTCACATGCCGCAGGGCGGCTGGACCCGTGAGCCATGGCCGCTGAGCCTGCGCGTCCGGAGCCTGTGCTCCGCAGCGGGAGAGGCCACAGCGGTGAGAGGCCCACGTACCGCAAAAACAAACAAACAAAAAAAAGAACTGGTAAATTTTCAAAAGGTTTAGTCATAAGGAATGAGAGAGATGGTTCTTATAACCATCTGGCAGTTCAGAGAGGGGCTCCTTGAGCCTGTAGTGATCTGAGCTTGTTTGTAGGCAGAAGGGATGGTGACTAAGGACTAAGAGATTGAAGATACAGGGGGCTATAATTGGAGAGAAGTGAGAAAATGGGAAGGGATGAGATTTAGAAAATTGGTGGGTGAAGACGAGCTGATATTTTATGGAAGGAAGAACTTGAAAGCTAATTCATGAGACATAGAAGGGAAATTGAAGAAGTTAATGTCAATCCAGTAAGTAGATGACTAAGCCTTGATAGCTTCATGATCTTGGGAAAGCTTAGAGTGATTTCTGTAAATATGTCAGAGTAATACAGGTAAAACAATCAGAGGGAACGTGCCTTGTATGTGTTTCCCTAAGATAGTTCTTTTCCCGGCAAACCCTCAGCCTGTTCTGTTTCTTGTGTCATGCAAATAGATTGTTAAGTTACTAAAGTTGGTTATTTAGATATGCTACCAAATAACAAGTGTTGCTTGGATGTACAGGTGATTCAGTTGTTGTGGCCCCTGCCCAGACGCTCTCCAATGCGGAGTTTCAGTTGTTGAGACGTGTTTCAATCAATGTCGTTCGCCACTTGGGCATTGTGGGTGAATGCAACATTCAGTTTGCCCTTCATCCTACCTCAATGGAATACTGCATCATTGAAGTGAATGCCAGACTGTCCCGAAGCTCTGCTCTGGCCTCAAAAGCTACTGGGTAAGGCCAGAACGATTGACCATGGGTTTGCAGATTGAACTGGAAAATTGAAAGCTAGTGGAAGAATGTGCTGCATTTGCAAACTATAGTCCCCATTTCTGTATGCTGACTCCCAGTCATGTCCTATGGACATGGTTATTAATGAGCTTGCCGCCAGATTGAGGCAAATGGTATTGCTAGCTGGCTTTGTTTGCTGGCTAATCATAAACTAATCAAGATCTGGGTGGTCAAAGCAGGCTGTGAAAAATCTGCTTCTTAATTGCACTTTGCAGATGTTGTTAAAAAGTACAAATTAATCCTTAATTTTAGTCCTTCACTGACTTTTTTAGGTATATAACAAATTTTGGACAAATAATAGAGTTCACTTGACTCAAGCATGCAATCACATTATTTTATTTTAGCAAAACTTCACAAGAGCAAACAACAGTAGGTTTTTTTCTATAGGTAAATCTTGCAACTAAATAAATAAATTTGTATCTACTTAACGATTGCTAGCAAGCATGACTGGAAGGAACACTAATTAATATCTTTTGTTTCTATTAATATCTTTAACATCTGGTATTTAAATTACATGATATTTAAAAAATATTTACCTCTCAAGCTATTTTTATGTAGCTAGACAGTGCTACATGGAGTGTGGAAGGAGTGATGAGCTAAACAAGAGTCAAGAGACCTGAGTTCTCCTTCTGGTCCTTCTACTAATTGTGGGACTTTGGATAAATCACTACTGTCTCTGTTAGTTTCTTCACCTCTTAGGTGGGCAAGTTGTACTAAAGGACTCATATGTAATTCTATAGTTTTGTGAATTAATTTTTCAAATACAATTACCCAAACTGACATTCCAGAAGAGTATGGTCAAGTTTCCAGAGTGTTAGTTGTGTAAGGAGCCCAAAGTTCAAAGATAATTTGGAAACAGAGCAAGGACCCAAACTTTCAAGGACTGCATTTTATGACCTTTACATACCCCATAGTACCAGCTAACTCCACCGTCTTCCTAGGTGCAGACATGTATATATTTTTATAAAAGAATATTTTGCAGATTCTTATCTTAGTGGAAATTATACACAAGTGAGTACTTTATTTCTCAAGGAAGCTATTGATTTTGGCTTGAAGAGGTGAAGGTTGGGAGTTGTAGCACTGCATGTCAGGCATAGACAGTGAACTCTTTTGTGATCTGTGCTTCTGTACTTTATCATGACTCACTTTATTTTATAAGGAGCTATTAGAGCTGAGAATCAGGTGTGTTTTATACCTTGATGTGTATTTTATAAGGAGCTATTAGAACTGAGAATCAGGTGTGTTTTATACCTTGATGTGAAATAATACCAGAATTTCTAAGAAAAACCAATTTATATTTTGAGCTGTTTTTAATACTTATTGCTGAAAGAAAAAAAAATGTCTCCTCCTTTATAGCTACCCATTGGCATTCATTGCTGCAAAGATTGCCCTAGGAATTCCACTTCCAGAAATCAAGAACGTTGTATCAGGGAAAACATCAGCCTGCTTTGAACCGAGCCTGGATTACATGGTTACCAAGATTCCTCGCTGGGATCTTGATCGTTTTCACGGCACTTCTAGCCGAATTGGTAGCTCTATGAAAAGTGTAGGAGAGGTGAGTCCTTGGTTAATTCCTCTCTTTCATCCTTGTTCTCAGTTATTTTGTCCAACCCTAATGTCATTGAAAGTCTTCAGTTTCCTTGGATACTGGGTTACTGATTGGAGGATACATATGAATTTCATTTCCTCCCTAGTGTTTCCACATAAGGCATAGCTGTTTTAAATCTTAATTTTTTTTATCATGCTTCAAGGTGCACAATAGAATTATAACTCAAATGCCAGGAAAAGTTTTGGTGATGGTGTTTCTGCCAAATAAACAACTGTTATTTAGTTTACATTTCATGGAAAGATTCCCCTTTCACAATGTGCATGGGAAAATTTGTAGGCCAAGGAATATGAGATAATTTTGTAATGTGTTAATTTAGGGTTTATTATCTGAAAGGTTTTTGTCTTCAGTGAATATTTAACACTTTACATTTAGTTCAACTCAAGTTAGCAGACATTTCCTGAGTTCTTACTACATGCAAGACCCTGGGATGATAAAAACAGCGAATAAGATGGAGATAATTGTGACATTATCTCCAGCTGGTGAGTTCAGAATATATTCACAGAACTAAATATAATATGAATTAAACTGTGGTAAAAGTTGGAATGCAGTATTTATATGCAGGTGCTGTGAGAATGTAGTAGAATAGGGTCAGGGAAAGCCACAATAGATATTCCACTGAAAAATGGTGAAATCTTCACTTAATGAATATGAAGTTTAATAATATAAAGTATTAAAAAGGACAAATTTTGAGCAAACACTGTTATGTATTCCTTTATTATTATGTTTACTTCTCTTTTATTGAATGTACTCCATATGCTATTATGTACAGTGTACTTTAATGAAAATTCATGGTGAATTACTTATAGAATTAGTTACTTTAGGGCCAACTCTTAAATATATAATACTTTAAAATTTTCTTAAATATTCCAAAAATATTTTCTTAATTTGATAGTGCCATAAACTATCTTATATCTGGTACCCTCTCCTATGCTTAGGCTAGAAAATCTATGAATATATTGTCTAACTCTTCAAATACCACTATGCCTCATAAATTATGTATCTGAATTGGACTAATATTTTGTTTATCCCTGCTCTTGAGACTCTTCCCTTATTTCTAATTAAATTTGGAGCAGTGTGAAAAGGTTATCTGTTTGGCTTTAGTGATCTTTGTATATGTAGCTTGTCACGCAATTGACATGAAGATTTACTAAACTGACATTAATGAGAATTCAGGTCTGTTTGAGGCATCACGGAAGTTTACTGAAGGCAGTGTTATGACTGTTATTATTTTAAATTGTAGACCAAAAATGCATGGCAATCTATTATTCCATGGAAAGAATCAAAGACAGTATTTATTCACTGAAAATAACTGGGTAGGCTTCAAGGTTAATTTTAGTTCTCACTTGTAACTTGTCCAAACTAAATCACCACATGGTTTTCCTAATTGATTAGCATACAATCAGCTGCAAAGATTGTGGGACGACATGTTGAATTTGTCATGGGGAATTTAGTCTCCTATATTCAAAATCTGAATCTGTCAGTATTTGTTATGATTCTCAAGGTCCTATTAATATTAATGCTTAGCTATAAAGAAAGCCAACCTGTCTGGGATACTGACTGATACCCATTTAGAAATAGTTCTGTTTTTGTGTTAATATATGTCTGGTTTCTCTTCGTTTGCTTTTTTATTCTAAAGGACATCTGCATGAAAGCAAGATCTTATTGAGGAAGGGTCTATGTCCTCTGGCCACAGATTCTTTCTTTTAATGCTATGGTCCAGAGCAAGTACAGGTGATTTCCTCATCAGTCTCAGCAAATCAAGCTAAATTCCCTAAGTGGTAAAAGAGTGACCTAATGATGTTAAAGACTCATTACATCAAAACCACAGTAAAAAGGCAAGAAAGAAAAATAACTTAAATTTGAGTAGCATTCTTTTGATATATGTCTTGCTCCTAAGTCTTTTCTGAAAAATAGTCAACTTCTAGCTTTGTTACAAATTAAAAATATGCAAGCTCTTTTTAAAAATATGAGTCTTAAATGTGTATTACAGGTCATGGCTATTGGTCGCACCTTTGAGGAGAGTTTCCAGAAGGCTTTACGGATGTGCCACCCTTCTATAGCTGGTTTTACTTCCCGTCTCCCAATGAACAAAGAGTGGCCATCCAACATTGATCTCAGAAGAGAGCTGGCTGAACCATCCAGCACCCGCATCTATGCCATCGCCAAGGTAATATGTGACAAGGGGCGGAGAGCTACCCTTTTTTTTTCTTTCCCAGAATACAATCAGCTTGGACTTGAATGTAAAACTGAATCACAAAGTGGTCTTGAATTCAGGAATTTTTGGAAAATCTTTAATTCTCTTTAATAGTATTAAACTGGAGGTTTCTATGGACTTCATCAGATTATTCTATAGCTAATGAAAAATTACCCTTTTTTATTTTCACCTTAAGCCTGGACTTAAAGGGAACACTGCAGTTTTAAAGGATGATCACATAGATAAAATGTTCTTCCCTTTTAGTACATATATTATCAATACTCTTAAATGTTTGATAATATTGACTTATGATTTCCCATCACTCTCATTACTTGCTCATTGAAAATGTGTAAAATTATATTTTAGAAAGGAAGATGCGTAAAATGGTATCACTTAGTATGTCCTACCTAAGACTCTAGAATAATCTTTATTTGATTCTTCTTCTGTGTTTAAACAACAAACTCTAAAGAACTTCCCTGATTATAGGCTTTTCTATGTAATTATTTTATTGGTCTTACTTATAGAACAAAACAGCCCCACATTTCTCACTTCCACCCACTAGTTCCCTTTAATGCAAATTAAATGCCATATTAATCTCCTTTCATGTTTACTATGCTTAGAGTTTTGAAGTTTTAGTTCATCTGATTTTATAAAAGGTGATTTGGGCAGCTGGGATCTGTCTGGTCAGAAATCCTTGAATTGCTTTTTGACATTTAAGGAAGGTTAGGTATTAATCCTCCAACAGTACCAAACCACACTGGAGCTACAAAGTCCTCTGACCATTTTATGTGTGTGTATGTACATGTGGAATGAGTTGATGAAAATATGAATTTTGTCTTTAAAAAGGGAATCTGTCTTTGTAACTTGTCTTTGTAGCAACAGAAAAATGCTGGTCTTTGTAACGACAGAAAAATGCTGTTAGTGATTTCGAACTCTGCAACTTTTATGCTCATATATAGAAGGAGGGGAGGGAATGTTTCCTTCATTGCATTTAATGTATTCTCCTCACCTTTATGGTTTCCAAATGCAGAATATTTCATTTCCGTTGAAATTCCGAAGTAGTCTGAGAGATACTAGTATTTTTTGATGGACATTTCTCAAAGTTGACTTTCAAGGGAATAGAGAATTAACATTTTTCCATGGTGGTGGGACTGATATTAGTAATGAGAGGTCATTCTAGAAAGCCATTTCACCTTCTTTATTGTTCTTATTTCAGTCTTTTGTTTAAAAAGCAACCTACAACATTCATACATGTGTATATATGTGTATGTGTGTGTCTGTATGTATACATATAATTTTTTTTTCCAGACAAAGGACAGTAAATAGATTTTTTCCTTGAGTCTAGTAATCATACTTCTGCCATTTTGAGGTGGATGAACAAGGGAAGTATTTCCAGGTTCCCAGTGAGGCTGTAAAACTCAAGCATATCTCTCATTCTTTTCTAAATTCAGGGAAAATGTGTGGAGATTCTTTCTTGCACAGAGTATGAGCAAGAAGTGCAGGGTCTGAGGTATAAATTATTGCCTGCCAGCGTGCTGGGAGAAGGAACTGATTTCTGTTTGTTAGAGGTCATCATTACTGTTCATTTCCACAGCAACCAGGAACTTGGTGATTTTGACAAAGAGTGTGAGGAGTGTGGTGGACTGAAGGGGAAAAAGAATGAAGGGAGTGAGTAAATCTTTGCTCGCTTTCATAATTCTTAGAATGGGCAACTTGCTCTGAGGTCTGATTTTTGCAGCAGTCTTATTTCAGGATGACTGGATCATCACCTCTTTTGATTTGGGGAGAATACAGGGCATTATTTTTGATTTGGGGAACGTTA
This sequence comes from Globicephala melas, assembly GCF_963455315.2. Taxonomy (NCBI): domain Eukaryota; kingdom Metazoa; phylum Chordata; class Mammalia; order Artiodactyla; family Delphinidae; genus Globicephala; species Globicephala melas. The sequence continues at coordinate 26,156,985 of NC_083320.1, read as the reverse complement.
GAGTAACCTCCAACTTGTTTGGGGTCATTACGAACTTCATTACGGCTGTGTGACATGGCAAAGCTGCAGCTCTTGAAAGACCAGCAGGATCTTGCTTTCTGTTCAGAACTGTGGATGTGATTCTAGTTGTCCTTCCTCACAGTAAAATGACTGCAGATTCTAGGTCCTTCATCAGTCGCAGGGTAATTACTGTGTGCGATTGTGTGAAAATGCCCTTTGGTCTATCAGAAGTGTCACTACGACCTTAAGGTTCTATTCCCCTCACAGTGTTGATGGTCAAAGAGCCAATTGTCCCTTTAATCCCTTGGCAAATAAGGCATAATATTAAGTCCTTGGGAACCTGGCTATAGTTATAGGGAGAATTAAACAAAAAAACATAAATAGACTTACGAAACGAATATGTCTTTCAGTATTCACATTAGATGTCATTTTATTCTAGTCAATAGAATTATGAGCTATATTGTTTCTCAACATGTATGATCATGGTCTCTCTGATACCAGAAATAAGTAAAAGTTTTAGGAAAATTAAGCTCCCTTGGTTGAAATATAACAGCAGTTATTAGTTACATATATTTCCTAATGGTATTTAAAAATATAGTGTGCCATAATAAAATATGTTGTTTTGAAATATTTGACTATCATTTTTCATTGAGTATAAATATTATCTAAACATAGAAAAGAATAAGAGTAGGCATCTTTTGAATATGAAGGTTTTGGTTTTGAGAGTTTATCTCTTCTTTCAGCTGCCTTTTGTACTCAGCTTAATGACCCATAGCTGTAATTTTACTTTTGAGAAATTGCTAAACTAAGCTTGAGGAAAAAGCTGAGCTGCCTATCAGAACAGAAGTTATTACTACATTGTTTTGGAATATATTAGGATTTTGTAAAATGCCTGTCTTAGCACAAAAGTCACAGTAACTGATTCAAAATAATTTTTTGTTTGAAGTCTTCTGTGAGGTAATATTTGAGAGAAATAACACCAAGCCAAATGTGATCCATAAATTCTCAATGACTGGTTTGTGTGAATATGGAATGAAGTGATAAAAATATGCTAAACATGCTAAAGGGTAATTATCCAAAATACAAGTTAAATGATCATTATATTGATTCTACATGTTCTTACCAATTTGGCATAACTATAGTTTCAAGAGATTCTCTTTAATGCCAAAAAGATATACCAGATTTAGAATATAATTGGTAACACAGTCATATAAAAAGCAGGGAAGCAGAGCCTGTTTCAGGAATTTTTCTGAGCACACACTATTCTGATTAACTCAGAGTACCTCCTGTTCATGCCATTTGTGGATATAGTTGGCAGTATCTGTAAGTTTATTGGGAGGAACGTCAATGATGTGATATCAGTTTCATTCTCAGTCTATAGCCTCAGGCTCTCTTAACATGGAGAGGAATGGCTGCTATGTTTTCAACCAAATAAGACCTTTATAAGATGTTTGCCAAAGAAAGCATCTCTTCTCCTTTTGGCAGGCCTTGGAAGACAATGTGTCCCTGGATGAGATTATGAAGCTCACATCCATTGACAAGTGGTTTTTGTATAAGATGCGTGACATTTTAAGCATGGAAAAGACACTAAAAGGGCTCAACAGGTAAGGCACTTGTGCTCTGATTCACTCCAGGTATCTTCTGTGCAGTTTTGTCTTCCTCTTACCCTTACACATTTGGCCAAAATTCTGCTTCAACGAAGTAAATAGTGCCAATGCTGCAAAGCAATAGCCATAACCAGAAGAAATGGCAGCTTTTAGACGTTTACCTTTTTAAAGGCATCTATTAATAATTTTAATTGTCTTCTACCCCTGCCCTACCCTTGACATGAAACATAGTGATGTTTTTATTAGGTCTTCTGAATTTACAAAAATTGGTGTACATTTATGGATTGATGTGCTATTTAATTACCAGACATTACCTAGATTTAAATTTTATTAATCAATAATGAAATGAATACTATTTCTGTTTTCTATACATTTTCCAAGTTCTGAAGTCTATTCTTCTCTTTTAATATCAACCTACGTATTGCTGTGTATTGATGAGCAAACATATTCCTCTTGCACTCTACTGATATTTTTAACACTGGGACATCCAGTTCAGCATACAAATAAGCCACATTCAAATTTTTGTTAATAGACCCTTTACCTCTCACTAATTTGCATTTTTATCTCCTTTATGGCCAATTATTTTAAAAATTTTATTTCATGTTCAGAACATTCCTATAATGTCAGTGTTTTAAAATCTACTTTTTTCTATTTTCTGAGAAGATCGTTTGTTGAGGCAGCTCAGGCATATGAAGTCACAGATAGGTTTTAAACTTGGATCTGTGATAACAGGAACATGTATTACCAGTTTAAGAAAGACAGTGTATTTCTCTTTAGCTTCTCCTCTTTAAGAGGGCTTTGAAATACACTACTACTGGAAAGAAATCTCACCTACAAGCCTAGGCACATGTTTAGAGAGGGAAAAATTTTGTTTGCAGAAATTATTCTCAAATGATTTTAGTAAATGTAGAAAAATTAATTGCTTAAAATGTTGCAAACAGTGGAAGCTCTCAATGACTGGATTTCTCGACTATTTAGAAACTGCAACATATAATTGGGTTACTGGGTTTACTTAATCAAAATGTACACAAACTGGGCACTTGCTTCTCTTTTTGAGCAGAAGGAGGTTCTTTTTCATCTATTCAACAATCACCCACAACAAATGCTTGGTTTTGAAAATGGGGGACTCCAATCTGCCAAAACTGAAACTAGCTGTAGTTGCCTGTAAGTCATCCTTTGTAGTGATCATATAAAATGAACAGTAGATAGAAGTTAAGAATCGAGCCTATACATTCGTCTTAGAATTTTGCTGACTTGAGGTTTCCTTTCTTGGTTTATGTTGCCAGCAGAACTTCTATGTTGAATTATAGTCTGTTCCACTGTTTTCAGTTTCAGACAACTGATTTCAAATGCCTGTGAAACCATTCCAATTAAACCACATGAGGGTGCTAGAAACTTACAGTATGCCAACCGTAGCAGTGGAGGAGTCCTGGGGTGAAAAACAGCAGATGTTATTGTGATTTAAATTTCCACTTGATATACATTCTGATTTTTGGACAAATTCAATGTTTTAATTGAATAGTTTTTGTTACAAACAGAAGGCAGGTTGAAATTCTAACTAAGCAGAAATAAGTGTATATTGATAGTGAAAAAGCTGTTTGGAGGATTATTAGAACGACTCACAGTCGTAGATCACTTACAACATCGTTCTGACTTCAACATTTCATTGCATTTTTTGTTGTTAATTTGACATTTTAAAATAAAGTCTCCATTTTCTGGCATAAGTATAATTGTAAATAGAGATTTTTCTATTGTTCATAATCATCTACAATAAAAATTTTTTATATACAACTTAATAATTTAAAAGATTCTAAAACATAATACTTAACAATTGTCTCTTGCTTCAAGACCTCAACAGAGGATTTATGGTGTTAGTAAACCTAAACTCTGAACTTATTATTATCTGATGGACACTTTACGTCCTTTTTTTTTTGAGTATCTTAGATGCACACATAGCAATTCAATAATGACTGTTATTTAGAGGTGTTGGATAAATAGAATAAGAACAGATGGCTACTGAAGCTCCCTGTCTCAGTCATTCTGTGGCACATTGGGATCTGAAGTTGAAAGGATATTGCAACTGATGGTGGGTGAGTGCAGGACTTACATGTGTTTGTTTGTTTGGTTTTGCCCTATTTTGATTATCTTCATGATTAGCCTGGATTATGACATCTTCTGCTTTTTATCAGCCTCTAAATATCCAGAGAGGCTTGGTCATCAAGGCATTACTGCTCCAACAGTAATAGCTATCTAATATAACAGTTGGCATTATATGGTTGAGTTATATATTGGAGGAAGGTTAAGGTCAGCTCGTTCTTTTTTATCTGTGATTTGTTTCAAAATTTCAACTGCTCCCACGTTCGAAAGGCTGACTTTAGATGTAGACCCAGGAAGTAGCTATTTATTTGGTCTGATTTGGGCCGACCCCCAAATTCTCTTTGCCTTAGCATGTCTCTGGTACCAATGTGCCCAGGTCCCTTTGCAATTTTCTTATAAGTCCCTGGGAAAATGGGCAGTGGGGATCTTAATTAGGAGAAAGGAGAAACTTAAAAGAGAGGATAAAGTGTAGAATGCTAGACGTGGGTTAAGTTTCACCTGGTTCCTTCCTGTGCGCTGGAAGGAGCACAGGCTATAGAGCCAGTCAGATATGTGGGTGCACAGTATTACCAACTGCAGCCTCATGGGCACATCACCTCCCTCACTTCTCCAACCTCACGTGCTTCCTGCTAATGTCTCCTTTATAGTTTTGTTGTGGAGTTTAAATGATATAAATGCAAAGGACCCTTGGCACATGATGAGTGTCCAAGAAAGTTTTCTCTTATTCCCCCTGAAAATGAAAGTGCTACTTGTTATACTGATATATGCATTTTAAGACTCATTTTCAGAGTCACGATTTGCATTTGCATATATATTTTGCAATGTATCATTTCTTAATTTTCTTTATGATGCATTGTCACTTATTTTAATACCAGACTATTTTTTTAAAATAAGAAAGCAATGATAGCTAGTGATACAAATCCCATTCTTATCAAAAGATCAATAGCACTCCGTTATAATAATGAACAAAAATTCCCACTTTACAGTTGTTAATCATGCTAAAATTCTTCTAAAATGCAATAAATACATTCACTAGCAGAAGATGAGAATAGCACTTAGATTAATGGCAGTCTATTACTTGTATTTATATATAGTCACCTGAAATGAAATCCAGAATTTGACTTCCAAATAGAATATACCCACGTATTAGGTGTATATGTGAATGTCCATAGACTGGAGTAGAGAAAAGAAAACAATGATTGTAACAAGGTTAGCATTATGGAAATAATGGATGAGTTTTACATGTCTATGAGAAAGTAGAAATTACAGTTTTCTCACTTCCTTGAAGGGTGGAGATAAACATGTTTCTTGTTGAGGATGAAGTATGAAATCCCAGTCTTCTTCAGGGTGATGGGCCAAGTTAGACAGGTGTTAGAATAATCAACTCAGTATCCCTCAGCATCCCAGCTCTGAGTGCTTGCTTCCATCAGAACTCAGTTTGTTATCTTCAATACATGATCACAGCAATGGCAACCCTCTGGAAACTTCCAGAGCAATAGCCATTCTTACCAACTTAGGTGTTAATCATTATTCAGACAGCTTCAGCAAAGAATTTCTCTTCTATACTTCGGTTCACTGACTTTCTCTTTTTCTTCTTAAACTGTTTATTGCTTCCCGAGGGCATGCTAGGAAAGTTGACTGTCCTAGGCAGTTCCCCAAATTTATAAGCTAGTGTAGTGGAATGAATCGATCTAGAGTGATAACATATTTCACTTTGGATTTCTTTAGGTTTTGAAAAGTTTCTCTTTACTCAATGTGATGTGAGTTGTATCATGGAGGATTCCAATGCCTATTATGCATATGCATTGGGATTCATATGTTTGATCTATTAACCTCACATTACCAGATCACTTTGCAAGTAGTTTAGGAAAATTGAGCTTGTCAGAATTTTCAGTGTAATTGCAACATTTTCAAAAGCTCTCTTCATTGGCCTTCACTACCAAGCTATCCAGACTTTACTGTATCTCTTTTCCCCATACTCACTCATCTTACCAACATTGACTCTTTTACACATAACGCTCCTCCCATATAACATTTTCACTAGAAGAAAAATGCATTTATTTTGATCTATTGAAAATTACAGAAGTCTTACCTGTAATCCTTTCCTCCATTAGTCCATAGACAGATTCAATTCTAGTCACAGAAATAAAACTGGATTGGAGGACAGAAGCACAGGTAGTATAAGTTAAACAGATAAATATGTCAAATGTCTTTATCAGCTAGGTTCTCTTGATATAGCTGGTTCTCTAAAGTAAAAAAAGAATGGATAATCGAGCTCTATGTGTTAATACAGAAACTTGAATCTTGATTCCATCAAACGCCTTCCAGGTAAGATAATGATCAACGAATTTATTGACTACATATCAGGCACTGTTCTAATTGCATTATTTCATTTAATCCTTACCACAACCTAAGAAAGTCAGTAATTATCCCAATTTTATAGGTAGTAAACTGAGGTTCTGAGATATTTAGCAATGTCCTTGATATCACATGCTAATAAATGACAGAATTGAGATCAAACCTGAGCAGGACTCCGGAGCCTAGGATGTTTTATATTTAAACCCTATACACATGCGCGCGCGCGCGCGCACACACACACACACACACACACACATATATGTATATATATATATTTAGGGATGTGGAAAGGTGGAAAGGTGAATTATATAACATCTGGAGGAAATCAGACTACATGTAGTAGACACTTCCATCATAGTGACAGTATTTAATAAAGCGATGATAGTCCCATCATCATAGAACTAGCACATTTGATAAAGGTTTCAACAATATTAGTAATAAATAGATAAGCACAGGTACAAAAATATCACAGTTGAACCCCTTTCACTATAAGTAAGGAAGTTAGTCAACTGTAGTAAATCTTCTTTGTGGGCAAGAACTGTTTAAAGACACTACACCCCAAACCTTTTTATTTATAATATCAAGTTGGATTAACAATTTTAGATTGAAAGACAGTCATGATACTTAAAAAAAATACCAACCTGAATATGCAAGAAAAAATGTGAATATGCTAATTACCAGCTTTGAGCACCTGCCTATCTTCTGCCTATAACTCTTTTTTACATTTTTTTCTTTATTTTAATTTTTAGTTTCTTTTGCTATTTCTGACTGACGTGTGTAGCTGAAGAACTTTATTATACCTGCCTAAGTCGTATAATTTTGCTCTTTTACTGACTGGAACTAAGTTGAATTAAGTTTTGAATCCTTCTTTCAGTGATTAGCTTAAAGAAGGCAGCCATCCACTGCTTGTGCTGTACCATGTTAAATCACCAAATGGAAAGTTTCCACCCGTTATGATGACTGCTTGTTCTTTTGCATTTCATTCAATTTGGGCAATTTTCCCAGTATGGTCCATTTTGCTCTCTGGTGTTTTTTCTTTTTTTTTTTGCACAATGCTGCTATTTATGTTAGCAACATAATGCTTGACTGTTTAAAAGGACTCTGTTTTCATCCATTTTAGATGTTCAAAAGTAGGGGATATGACCACTGTGATACAGTTTACACCATATATGTGGCTAAGTTTGGGGGCACCATATATGTGGCTAAGTTTTGGATTTATTTCTCTATTAATGATTGATATAAATTTAATTTACTATGGATTAATATGCAAGTTATTCAGAAATTGCTTTTGTCCACTATTCTGTAGGCTCATATGTTATTTTTTTTAACTTTTAATTCTGATAATATTAATATTAATATTCTCTTCCCCCTTCACTGCCACTTATTGCTACAATGTAGTAAAAAAAGAGGAAAGTGTGCTTTTGAAGGGCCTAATTTTCATCTGAACATCACTATGTTCAGTGTGATAAACTACATCCATTGGTAAGTGCTGAAAAGTCATAGGTGTGCCTATAGCTTAGGAAAACAATCTGGGGCAAGCCTGGTGAGTTCCACTTGGGCATTCAAGTGCTAAATTGAGCTCAGTAAAGTTGGCCATTTCCCTGCAGCCACAAACTTCTGGCAGATGTAATAACGCAGGTGTCACCTTAGCTGGAACACTCTCTTTGAATGTCCTCTCCTACACACGTTAGTTTCTATTGACTTTTTATTTAACTTGTTCAGGAGGCGTGGCAAAACCAGACAAGAACGTTTTGTGCTTGTATTTGATTGAAGTTTTCTAGGGAAAAGTGTCACCTAAAAGTCATTAAAACTTAGGCATAACTACTATGTATACAACAGATAACTAATGAGAACCTATTGTTTAGCACAGGGAACTCTACTCAATAATCTGTGGTAACCTAACTGGAAGGAAACCAAGAAAGGGTGGATATATGTATATGTATAGCTGATTCACTTTGCTGTACAGCAGAAACTAACACAACACTGTAAAGCAGCTATACGCCAATAAAAATTTTAAAAAAAAACAAAACTTAAGCTTAAGACAGAGAAGGATCAGTACTTTACTTTCTAATGATAATTTATACTTTTTGGTAGAAAAAATTAACAGTAATCATTTAGCCTTAAAGGGTATTTAATATAGAAGCAATTTAGAGAAAAATATACATTTCACTATATATAATGTATAATCACGTTATAATTTTTATGATCCTTTACTATGATATATGCTTGTGATACCATTTGTTGTTTTCTCCACCCCAGTCTGTGGACCTTCATATATATATATATGAACATATATATATATATATATATATATATATATATATATATATACACACACACATACATACATACATACACACACACACTAATGTATGTATATGTGTGTGTATATATATATATACACACTAAGTGTTTGGGTGTTTATTATTTTGAATGTAGAATGAGAGTAGAGATGGTTGGACACTTTAGTGGAACCCATTGATCTGATTTGCAGAAAATAGGTTATGTCCTCTGACTTCACTATCAACTCACACTATATTTCTAAGTCTCAGTTTTACCCTAGTTTAAAAAATATATATTCTCTTATTTTACTAGTTAGCCATGCTTCTAAGCTGAATATATATTATGTATAAAGTAATTGACTCTAAAGGAAAACAATTTTATTAGTTTCTACATATTAGTATCCTATGGTTTGTCTTCATACCCTAAACCATTTATCTAATAAACCTCTTCACGAATACTAAATATTGGACCTTACATAAAAAGGTTAGTTTTTCTTCTAGAAAAGAGGAACATTACTGTGGGAACTTCCATGCCCGTGAACTAATGCCAAAAATACATTTTATTTTTAATTTGTTTTTATGTTCCATGTGATATTTTAGGCGATGTCACAGATTTGACAAGCCTCTATTAATTTTTCTAACTAATAATTTATTATATCAGGTATATTGTGAATAAAATTTTACATCAAATATTTAATGTTCTGAGAACCCTCATTGAATTAATTATTTAAACATTGCTTTCATAGTTTTGACAAATAATTTTGCATTTTGAAAGAGTGAGAGAGAACTTGAGTCTGGCATGGGCAAGATGCATGTTTCACCTAAAATGTTTTCAGAGTGATGTTCACATCATTCATAAAGTAAATATTATATATTTTCTGCTTATTGATTCTTACATGTTCGATAGTTCCAAAAATCTTAAGTTGGTTTAAAATAACATATACTCATAATTTGTAGTATGTATGTATCTATTAATAGCCAGGATTTAATAGATTATCCGTATGTCAACATCTGTGATCTCAGCATGATAGGTTATTTACTTGATAACATTTCTCTTTATTAGGAGCTGTTATTAGACCAAATCGTATTGTTAGTTGCCTTCAATGGGTTTGTAATCTATTTTTAAAGATTTGTATATGCTTAGGTATACATAAGACAGGATGCTTTTAATGGACCAAGAAGCTCTAAGATCTTTGTGTACTAAGTTATCTCATATAAGTCACAGTTTAAGAGTTCTTAGAAGGTATGCAACCCTACCCCATATTTTATAAACAAGACAGTGACTCAGAACATTTAAATAAATTTTTCAAGATTTCAGGGGAAGTGCACACGGAAGCCACGATCTGAGTTCAGGACTTTTGGAATCCAAGGATAGCATCTTTCCTTCAATATATCTCTATGCCATGGGAACCAAGGGAAGAGAGAATTATAAATAAATAAATAGGAATACACTGTCAACAATATGTCATGGTTTAGGGAGAGCAGAGAGGGAGAGAATTGAGCAAGTCCACCAAATTTGTTGATGGGGAGGAAAGAGTAGGAGCTAGACTAAAAGGACCAAATGTGCAATGAGAAAGAAGTAGGTAAATGGATGAATTGTACTCAGGAAGTGACAAATCGTGTTTGCTATTATTTTGTTACATTTATGCTGTTTTTCATAAAAATGAGAATCTTCCTATAAGGAAATTAAGGCTGTGAACAGAAATTAAAGTGAATACTCTCTACCTATTTGCTCAATGTACGTTATAGTTGGAGCCACACAATTTCGCTCATTGTTCTGTAATTACTACATACTAGGAGGATGCTCCAATTAATCTGTAAATTCCATTAGGGCAAATTTCAAATAGCATGTCTTAATATACTTTTATTATAAGATTTTCTTAAAAGCTTTTGCTGATTTGTGTGAATGAAGAATGGACTTCACCATTCTAAAAAATAGTGTCAGTTCTGAAACAGATAAGAATGATTTTCAGTTCTTTATATACTATATATTTTCTTGGAAATTGACCTTGCATAGAGTAAAATCTCAATAATATTTGTATGATAATATTCACATTAAATAAATAAAAAATATTTTTGGTAGAAAGTGAAAATCAGAATTTTTCAGTCATGCCAAAGAAGGGAGATTGGAGTGGAGGAAAATATATTACAATTCCTGGTTGCTCAAGGGACCCACAAAATTATTAATTGGAAAATGTGTAGTCCAAAATATAAAATCTGGGGACTTTCTAGTTGTTAAGATTCTGTGTTTCCAATGCAGGGGACATGGGTTCGATCCCTGGTCGGGGAAATAAGGTCTCACATGCTGCACAGTGTGGCCAAAAAATAAAATAAAATAAACAGAATATAAACTCTGTGTTGGAAGACACTGGAAATCAGCATCTCTAGGTTTTCATTATTTAAGTGACTATATATTTACTAATTAGCTAGGAAGTCTCTGAATGACTATTTTCTAATAAAAGGGGATATATCTAATTGTTTTTTACAGTCAAATAGAAATTATATATACTGGGAGCACTATAATACTTACATGGACATTGTAAACTCTATTTCCTGTTGAGAACAAGCCAAAATTTACACAGTTTGTTTGTTTTTTGTCTGTGCCATGGTACCCCGACCAGGGATCAAACCCACACCCCCTGCGGTGGAAGTTCAGTCTTAACCGCTGGACCACCAGGGAAGTCCCTATCTAGTTTTGATTTTAAAAGTTATCTAAGTTTTCAAAATTGCAAATTTCTAGAAAACTTTTTATGAGAAATATTCATAAATATGTACAATGGTAGTGCAGGCTCTGATTTAATTAACCAGCAAAGAAGATTAAGGTGAAAAATATATAATCATAACACTTATGATACAGAGATTTGTATTTCTCTGGTGACCTTAAGGTGAATTTCTGTTACAATACAGGTGGAAAATACTCACTATTCTATCTTTGTAGGTGGTGAAACTGAGTCACACAGAGGTGTGTGTCATATTTTATGTCACACCAGTCAGAGGAAAGCAAGAAATCTAGCCCAGGGCTTCTGCCTTCAGTTCTAGTCGCTAACCCTTTTCAAAAGCTTCTTTGTAGAGATATGACTTTTAAATCAGACAGCTGGAGATCAGCTCCTCCTTAGCTGTCAAGTTGTGAGCTGCGTGTTTCCCTGCCTGAATTGTTGACCCCACTTAGAGCAGAAGCCTCGTAAGAGATGTGCCCTTCTCTAAACCCTTGTGAGGAAAACGCGGGGGCCTGGAAAGCAGAAAGCCTTGGTGAGTCACCTTTAAGAGTACATTGTAAACAGAATTTTCAAGAGAATGGAGAGCTAGCGTAAGGATTTTCTTTTTAAATTTTTCTGTATTTATGTGACAGTATATATACATGTGTGTATATATGCACACATACATACATGTACATATATTTTTTTCTTTAAATAAAATGTAAATGCCTTACTTCCATGTTAATGCGGGTGTGAGTTAAAAGCTCCTAAAGTGTACAATGGAAATTAAATGTAGACAAAATAGTCTGCCTGAGCTATAATTACAGATGCTAGGTAATCACTCACTGGCCCTCAGGATTTTTCACCTTCTCATTCATACCTGAGATGCCTTTATGGGCGCATAACCTCCGCTAGTGCCCTGGGAGCTAAAGTGGGTGATGCGTATCTCGAGGAGTGAGGCAGTGGCCTTGCCTCCCTGACTTAAGATTCGGTCAGTGATATTGGCCCATCTCGGGTTGAAGTAGGCAGTTAGGCACTATTTGCCTATGTAAATATAGTAATGATAACATAATGGCCATCACATGGTTATGTTGATATTGCCCATACTGCCTCATACCCTACCTACCACCTATCTTTAGCAGATGGTCTGGTTTAATTGACCATACTTAGCTCTAGGTAACTTGAAGAGGGAGCTACTCACTCGGTTCTTGAGTATATAGTTTTTAGTATGAAACAGATGAGAATTTTTGCTATCTGGGTATTATATGTCTTCTTCTGAAAAACCCTCAGTGATAAAGATTTTTGACTTCCATGTACATAGTAATCCTCAAATTATCATAGATCTAGTGTGACATGTCACCAGGAATCTAATTCTAGAATTTTTCTACATCTACATTTTTCTACATTTAATTCTACAATTTTTCTAGAAATGGCTTCTTATTTTTCCCCTTTCTAGAAAAGGCTTACATTTTCTCATTTAAGAACTAGAAAAATTTGATGAAAAATTATTTCTACACAAGTTACATTTAGCAAGAAAAAAAAATCTATGCAGTAGTTATCAGTAGATAGGCTTCACTTAAGTAAATAATTTTAATAAGATTCTAAGTAATGGTTTCTAAAAGTCAAAGAAAGTTACACATTTGTTATATATTTGTTGCTTGGACAACATATGTGGTATTTGGAAAACTACTCTGTGGAAACGTGACTTGCTTTAAACAAAGATGATGGAGAAGTTTTAAAATATAGGACTTCCAAATAAACTTATTGTGACATCAAAGAATGCTCATTCAGTGTCAGTTTTCTACTGGGGCCTTATACAATATTTCTTTTTATCCACTGGATTTAAATTCTGGAGGTATAACAAACCTATATTCATGGGAAAATCCAGGATTTTGCTTACTGAATACATCCTCTTAAGTTTTGAAAAAGAATACACTGAGTGTATTTTAAATTATAAATACATTTTCTAAGCAGAAATAACAGAAGCAATATTCCATAGTATAGACTTTGCCTTTTAGCTCAGTCTGATCAGGTGAAAGCTATTTTCTTAGTAGAAGCCTGCTCTTTTGAATGTAGCAGAACACTTTTTTATATACTAATGGACAAGTCTTATTACTGTGATTAGGTGGTTTCCATTTGTTTTTCATTGTTAGCAATCAAGGGCAGAGAAAGAGAGTCACAGCATTCTCAACTAGAGATCACTGAGATACAAAATGTGATTTATTAAGGATCAAAAATTAGGATTAACCTAACCTGTATTAGGTTATTTCCCTCATTTTCATGACTTGGTATTCATAGAATATAATTATGATGTTATAATCATCATATATTAATGATGTATATAAATGAGCTTACCAGATTAAAAGTTATATAACAATATTTCTGGATTATTGGGATCACTAAAGACTGGTTAAAAATAAACATAGGATTCAGGAATTTAAAAATTGCCTACTTAAAAATATCTACTGTATCAATTTCTCATAAGGTTTTCTTCTAGGTTTTGATTTTGTTGTTTGTAATAGCCTTTAAGGCGAAGTATAATTTTAAGTGTGTCATCCCTTGAAAATCAGCACTTGCAATTTTATAGCATTATTGTGATAGTGCTAAGTGAACCCAAATCCTAATAAATGCTTTTCATACTGTCATGGTTTCACATGAACATCGGATCCCTGTTTGTCCCAGACATGAGAGATAAAGATCAAGGTTTTCTTTAACGCTTCCAAAGACCTCATTGCTGTACAGAAATAAGGCATGGTGCTCTCAAAAATTAAGAGAAACTAGTGGTACTTACCCAGTTTCCTGGGTTTTATCCTTTGCTTTTCTAAACGCTGCTTCTGCTTTTGAAAAATGTCTTTTTCATTTCTCTCAAGGAAAGAGGTAACAACCCGTCTCCTTGACAGAAAAAATGAGAAGACAACTTCTCCACTTGATTGCGTTATTGTGATTGTGGCATGGTCCTGAACCCGTGAAATGCCAAAAATAATCAGTGAAGCCCTGTAAAACTCAGGGGAGAGACTGGTGAGGGGTCTTGGAACAGAGCACATACATCTTTCTCAGTTCTCTCTCCTTATTAAAACTGGTGTCATTACTGAACATCAGGCCTAGTGTTTTTCTTAGCTTCTGCCTTTTGGGGGATGTTTTAAAAGAAGATAATAATAAAATTGTAAGCCCATCCCATAATTGTAGGCCAAGTGGAGTGCTCATTTTCACATTAGAATTTGTGCAATCTGGAGGGAAATTTGTTTAGTATTACTTGTGAGTTGGTGGATCAGATAAAAGCCAGTCAAGTGGAAGAGAGGACCGAGTGAAGTACGCGGGCTCCCCTGGTAATTGCGAAGCTGCAGGCGTTCCTCCAGTCAGTTAAGAGATTTCCCCAGCTCCTGTGTGCCAGGTGAAAATTTCCTCATTAAGGGGAATTTATTCCATTTCCTTTTATCATTTATTATTGAAGACTAAGTGTGAGTGGCGGAAGCTTCAGAGATGACAGGGTAGGGTAGAATTTTAAACAACAACAACAAAATCTACATCGGAAGTCGAGGAGAAAGAGAGAGGCTTGTATTGTTTATAAAACGGGGAGAACACATGAGAGACTTCTCGCTGTAGAAGCTGAGCCATCCTGTCTAACCGTTAAAAGGTGATGTCAGAGCGTGTAAACGTCTGATCTTCTATTTTTAAGACGTTTTTCCCCCTCTAAAATTTCAGACTGTCATTTGGTGCTGCTAAGTAGGGAGAAACTGAAGATTATGAAAAGGCCAGGCTCACAGCTATTTGGGTTTCTTTGTTTAATTGTTTAGAATCTGTTATGCAATGATGAACGTGTAACCTTTGAAGAGTTTGCCCTTGAACTCTGAAAGCAAGGAAAGCTGGTAGGGGAAGGAAAATTTGTATACGTAGTATATTTTAGAGGACACGGTTCTGAAATATGGATTTAATGTGTTCATGTTCAAAGGAGTAAAGATAAACATACTAGTATACTCAAATACATATCGAATAACAGAAGGGTAATTTATTTATTATACGTATTTTAACACTGTGTTCTTTAGTGCAATATGTTCCATTCAGCTGAGCACGTTTCTCTCTTGGTATAATGCTTCCTCGATTTACAATATAATATAAATGGAGCATTTCCTATTGAGGATTCTAAAATGGTTTTGAATTACAAATTCAGTGTTTATCTTTCTTTTAGTAATTATTCTGTTTTGAGTTTGTTCCAAATTAAGGTTTTCATTTTCCCTTGAAAAAAATAGAAGTATTATAGCCCTGTCCCTAAAACAAGCTTTTACCTAGCTTGATATAAAAAAAAAACCTCACTCTGGTGGGAATTCCTTTTAGCAGACAAAATGGGGGCACCTCAATATGGGCAGATAAAGATGAGAAGCATATATCTAAATCACATTGTTAAATGAGCTTTATGTTCATTTAAGATGATTCATCTTGTATTTGACTCTGAAGAGGTTTAACCTTATCTAAATCACTGGCGCAAAGCTAATGAATCATGTCTTCAAACTGTCTCTTCTCTTATTTTATCATAATGGAACTCAGAATAAAATTTTGTATCAGAACAAGTAGGGAATGAAGTGAATTTTCTTCTGTGTGTAATGACATGCCAGCCAACCTTGTGTTACGCAGAAACAGTGGAGAGAGTGAATGAGGGAAATAATGGAGAGCGGCCACCTACGTCCTGTCTCGGAGTTAGGGGTAACACACACAATTAGGACCATGATCGACGTGGAAAGAACTCTAACTTGTCTGTGTCTTTGTAACTGCCATGGTGGATCAGAATCAACATCTCTTTTCTCAGGGAGGAGGATTGCAAAGTGCTTTGCACTATTTCATAAACATGTCTAAAGAGTAGAAATTAATAACCAGAGAAGCCATGAATGAAGTGCTGTAGAAGATATATTACTTGGAACTTCATAGGAACATATCTACCCAATATTTGCATTCAAGTTGAAATAGATGAACATGAATATATTCATATGCCATTCCAATTTAATACACCCTAATTTTAAGATGTTTAAATATCATATCATGCTATTGATCTAGTTATTTGAATATCGAGTGAAAGTTAAATCAGTTTTTGGCTCACCAAGAAAATATTCTGAGAATCAGCTTGTGAGCTTAAAACATGCACTTTGTAGGTCTAGCTTGAAGCATCTGTTTTAGAACTCTCACCTGAGCGGGTGCCTATGGAGAAGTAGTTTTCACCCCCATTCTGAAACTCTCATTCATTATTTTGTGTTACTGTTGCTTTTCTCAGCATCCCCTTTAAATAATGAAAACTCTCTGAGGTGGGGATGCTATGGGGAGCAATAATGATTGAGTTAGTCTTAGCTATTTCTTTGCCGTAGAGCTGAGCACAAAATTAATTCACTTTACTTTTGTATGCACAAGGCCAATTCTATCCATCAGCCTTCCTTTTTCTATTTTTTTTAATTTGTTTGTTGGTAAGAGTCCAATTTTATTTGGTGGGTGGAGGAGGAAGACTGTGTATATTTGCTGGAGATGTCTTTATATGCTCTACTGGACTCCTTTGGTGGAAAAGAATAAGAGGAATTATGCATATTTCAGCAATAGAAAAGACTGCATTGCTGAATGTGGACAAAACAAATGCAAATTTACTGCATCCCTAACAGAAATTTGAGGAATCTAAATGGTTTCTTTTTTTGTTTGTTTAATACCATTATTTATAATTTTTATTTAAAGCAATATAGCAGCCTTTGAAGGATTGACTGATCCTCCATATAATAAGAAATAAAAAATAAATCATTCAAAGCAAAAAAAAAAAATCTCACCAGAAGAGTTAAAGATAAATACGTTACTTCTGGTTTTCTTTGGACTTGAAGAACTTGCATTTGTGCTAGTCCATAGTCATAATTATAGGTGTGATTGTTCTTTTCAAGGCATGTTTCTTATGTGTGTCCAGACCATCGCTGTTCAGCGTTAGCATTTAGTCATTTTAGTTAGTGTGGTTGTTGATATAGAAACATAATATAGATTTTGCCTCAGATAGTTTTTTGCAAGAATAAAGAAATGTCTTACTGAAAATCTATTTATTTTTGCTTGTTTTTCCTTTTACTGCCATCCCACAATGATGGGAAGATGCTCTGGCAGGTAGCTAAAAACATCTACAGGTAAGAATTGGCTCAGTGTCGTATGCACAGTGTTTCTCCACCTAACTCAAGCTTCATACCTGTGTTTGTAATAAGATTGCAGATCACAGGGAAAATGTGTAGCCTTTCCTCATACAGGTAAACATGATTTGAAACCATCCAGGAAACTCATGATTAAAAAAATACATCATCCAAAGTTTTAATTTAGGAAAACTGTTTATTTGTCAAACACTTCCACTTTGAGGCTGAATGCACACTTGCACATAAGCAGATGAGCAACTGGTTTAGGAATATAGTGTTGGCAAGGAGAGTGGAAATATGCCTTTATAAAACAAATAGCAACAACAACAAATCCTTCCTCTGCTTTTGTCTCAAACATTTTTTTTTTTTTTGCTAAACTAAAGGCAAACACCATAAATTTGGGTGTTTCAAGAAGCTTAGAAGCCCAGCAGTCACCTGCTGGGTAAAGCCTTTCCAGACTTCCCCAGTAGAAGCTGGGAGCACTTCCTCACAGCACCTCTCACTGTGCTATCAGAGAAACGGCTATTTGTTTGCCTTCTTATATACTCTGATCTCCTTAAATGTAGAGATTTGATATTTTATCTCTCCATCAAAATACGTAGGACAGTGCTCTGATACACAGAGCACTTGTTCACTAAATGTTAAAGCACTAATGAAGGAAATGACAGTGAGTGTTGCCCCGCCTTCACCATCCACAATGTCCTACTAACTCTTTCCAACTACAAATCCTCAGTATGTTCCTATGCCTGCCACGATTGCTTCCTCACATTACTGTGAATGCAGTTGCCCTTGCCTTGTCAACTCCTTTCATCTGTATAAACCTGAGCGTATTGGATGGTTCTGTTCTCATCCCTCTACTGCCATAGTATTTCACAAGTGCAGCCACTCATATTGTTGTCTACTTTCTCTGACCTCACATTGCACTACACAGCTTATCTCTTCACAAAATGTTTGGATCACTCTCTATCACTGCATTGCCTCAAATACTGTTTTGTATCGTCTTGAGCAGCACTGTCTAGTAGAAATTTCTGTGATGATAAAATATTCTATAATCTGCACTGTCCAGTGTAGTAGGCACTAGTCTGTATGGCTATTGAGCACTTGAAATGTGACCAGTGAAGGTGTGGCTCTGAATAATCTAAAAACTTTTAAACTAATTAGCATCTAAATTTAAATAGTCATGTTTGGTTAGTGGCTACCATATTTGATAGGTAGCACAGTGCTTGGCACATAGTAAGTGACCAATAATACTTAATAGACTGTGTTCAGGAATTTGACAGGAAAATGTGTCGCTCTGAGAGAATGCTTATCAAATACTTGAGAAGACTGAGAAATCAAACTGGGAATAGGAAAAAAGAAATTAAATTCACTAGGAGAAATAATGGATTTGAGAGACAAGACAAAGTAGGTACCATAGAGAAAGTGAATTGATTAGGAAGACCTGTAGCTTCAGAAATCCAAACTAACACTGATATAAAAAAGCCAGAGAAGTAGCTATTAAATGTACCATCTTGCTTCTTCTGGAAACTCAGAATATGAGTTAATTAAATTAAGAAGATTGAAGGATAGAATGAACAAAATGCAGTAGGTTTAATTCAACTGCATTCTATTAGCAGAATTTCAATGAAAATGTTTTATTTATTATTAGATCTCTGGCAACACACTGTTATATTTTAATTTCATTGTATTGACTATCAAACTGTTACAACTGAATTTTATCATATTGACTATTGCTTGAAACAGGTTGGCCACAGCTATTTGGTTAGAGATGCTTTTATAGTAGTATTTAATTCTTCTGTAACTCGACGCTTTGCAAATTATTTTGTGTACATTTTGAATTCTAGTTATAAACTGATTTCAATAACTTCTTTGTCTTTTCTATAAAGTAATAAAACTCTAGGGTTACAGTTTCCTTCATTCATGTAATAAATATTTATTGAATGCTGTCTGTGAGCCAGACATGAGCTAAGCTTTGGGAATAATCTAGTAAATGAGCCAAACGTATTCTTTGCCCTCATGGAACTTGAATCTAGCAGGAAAAATGTCTGGCTGCTGAATAAAAGCTAACAAACATTAAAAATATCAGGAAATGATACATGCTAAACAGTATGATTCCAACTATGCCCCTAGCTCCTGTAAAAGAGTCAGTTAAGAACCCAGGAAGATGTGTGTGAGTTAGGGCAGACTAAGAAGGCTTTGAGGATGAGCCCTGGCTTTAGCTGACCTATGAAGCTGGGAGCTGGAGAGAAGATGGGTGGGTGACAGGAATGTCAAAGGCATTACAGGTGAGAGAAATAACGTGAGTGGTGTCTACACTGTGGAAATGAGCATGGGGAAAGTGAGGAGACAAATCTGGCTTCAGTGGGAAATAATCATAAAATCACAGAACTATCTTCTCAACACAGACAGATATGTAACATTAGTAAATAGAGACAGTTTATGGAGAGGGTACCCAGTCTGATGCCATGTTGGGATGTGCAGATGAAGAAATTCTCAAAGCCCATAAAGACCTGGAACACAGGTCAGACACTGGAGAAGGGGCTAAGGATCTGGGAATCATCAACTAGTTATGTAGGATAACTAGTCATTATGAGCCAATGACAGTGACTAAATTTAGGAAGGGAGAGAAAGTAGCCGGATGTAAGCAGGTAACAGAGGATACAGCCTTGGAGAAAAAAAACAGTAAATTATTGTTGTAATAAAGTAGGGTGAGAAGCAGCTTATTGCCAGAGAAAAATATCTTTTTAAAGAATGGAACATCAAACGGGACATATGCTGAAAAACTGAGAAAATGAAAATTAAGAAAGACTCCTGGATTTAAGAGGTTCTGATTATTTTTGAAAGAGCAAATTCATTAGGACACTTGGTACAGAAGTCACTTTTCAGGAATTAAGAAGAGAAGAGGGTGCATAGGGTGTGAAAGTGGGAAACCACATGTTTGAGAAAGTCAGTATTGCAAATAGTAGACTTCCTAGAGGCTAGACCATTTAGTTGGTTATTCGTGTATTTTTAAAAGGCAGGAGACCTAAGTATGTTGAAGTTGGAAAATAAGGAGCCTTTGGTGATTTTGAAAGTGAATAGTTCACTTCTTATTGTGTTTGGTCTAAACTTGAATCCTCTTTTTCATTAAATTCTAGTGAGTCCATTACAGAAGAAACCCTGAAAAAGGCAAAGGAGATTGGGTTCTCAGACAAGCAGATTTCAAAATGCCTCGGGCTGACTGAGGCGCAGACAAGGGAGCTGAGGTTAAAGAAAAACATTCATCCTTGGGTTAAACAGGTAAAGGAGAAAAGGAGTTTTTCTTTCTTCCCAGGATTTCTTGGGTGAAATGTAGGCACCAATTCATAGAGCCATTTTCAATAAAAAGGGGCGGAATTCGAAAGTGATTTTACTTTTTCAATTGATGCCCATGACGTCACTTATTTTATTCAGCACAGGATTGATTTATGCTTTAAAGGGGAAAGGATGAAGGGACACTGGGATATAAAGGGAAGAGTGAGTACATGATTTTCTTGGCCTAAATGAAAAACAAAAATCAAAATGACCTCTCCTCTACTTTTTGACCCACGTGCAAATATATCTGTAGTAAGAGAAATCCTTAACATAATAGAAGGACTTGAAATGCCCTAGCGTAGTGACTGACCCTCTTGAAAAGAATAGTCATCTCTTTTGGCACTGACTTTTTACAGGGTAATACTTTATTTTAAGTGCCCCATCATTATGGTTCATTTAGTATTCATTGCGTTAGGGTTGGGCATAATGAGCTCATCTAGTATTCATGACAATCACAGAAGAATTTTCATAGGTGTACTGTTGTGATTTTTTTGCGGTCTTTAGTAGAAGAGATGCTTTGGCTTAAAGTACCACCAGCTGGTTTTTGTCCTTTAAAATCATTGGCTTTTCCCCATGTGCTCAGGGGGCACACACGTAACCTTAGGTCTCAGGCTTGAGGCCGAATATTTTCTACTCAGCAATTATTATCTTTCTTCCTTCTCACTTGCCTTACATTAGTTTGCCCTGTCAGCCCCAAATTCTTGCTCACTAAGCTGAGCTCCTGGCCCTTGAGAGCTGAATTGATTTACTCTTTCCAAATATGTTCAATGAGATCTTGTCCCCTTCCCTTCTTCCTCATGCTTTGTGGTATTTATGTCATCCCACTGCTCAGTGCCATAGGTAACTTAAATCCTATGCATTAATTTGCAAACCAAAGACATCCTTATATATAGGTCATTTTGCTTTGATTTTAGGTTTTATTTGCAGTTGCTTTAGACAGCTGGTTGGGTAAGTTTTCCTGATAACCAGTTGACTATATGACCACCTTGTTGTGTTCCTGAGAGGTACTATGTAATGATCTGTTGCTCTGGAATGCGTATTGTCATTCATTGCCCAAGTGATAGCTAAATTGTGTCATTATTTTTTTCTCCCCTCTCACTTTTAGCATTAGAAAGCAATTGGATTGTACATACCTTTTTCTTGTCTTTATATTTGATAGTAATGGACGTTAAAGGAATATGAATGCAGAACAGAAAAAAAAAGTCCACAGCATCCTTGAAAAATAATTATAATAAGGGGAGTAAAAATCCCTATGTATGTATTTATTTATTTTATCTTGCAGATTGATACACTGGCTGCAGAATACCCATCAGTAACAAACTACCTCTATGTTACCTACAATGGTCAGGTAGGAACTGCCAAACTTCTATAATGCAGAAAGCTCTAGATTTAGTAAATGGTCCACATGGGGGAATATACGTTTTGTGTGTCTTTGGTTATCTAGTAATAAACAGTGACATCATGTGAGTTGAATGTGATGATATGTTTCTGTACCCAGTCTTTTAAGAACTGCCCTAAGATGATGAAATCAAACAAGTGAAGAGATAAAGACAGTGGTTACATGATCATACAATTATGCTGTTTTCTCATGACTATCTAATTAAAAATATTGAATAATTTTTTAATGAATAAGTAGGGCTTGTATAACACTTTATACTTATGGGTTCCCAAAGACTAATAGAGGATGCTTATCAGCAAGAGGAAGAACGGGAAAGACACACTCAAAGACAGGACACAGTTTAAATAGAGGGAAGAATAATGTAATAATTTCCACATCTTAACTTTTTTTTCCCCTCAGGAGCATGATATCAATTTTGATGAACATGGAATGATGGTACTGGGCTGTGGTCCATATCACATTGGTAAAGTGATAACTTATATTTACAAAGGCCTTTTCAGTTTCATCCATGTTAATTCCATTCTAAGAACTATGTAAACCAAATGCTGTCATAATAAAAATTTTACAAATTAGGAAACAGAGGTTCAGAGACATGTAGCCCAACTTATACATCTATTAAGTGGTAGAAGTAGGACTCAAATGTGGGTCTCAACCACAGATTCCATCTTCTTTCATTTTATCATGTCATCCCTTTATCATTTTCATCCTCATGAACTAAATTGAGCCTCTTACTGGGGTTGGGGAATGAATTACACTTTGACTTTTTCTCTTCCCGCATAGTTTTTCACGAAGATCTATATTTGCTCAAGAACTTTATACATCAGCCAGTAATTATATTTGTAGACCCATTGTCTGACCTAACATATGACTTGTGTTGACATTAGATGCAAAGAGCTCTTCTCTTTGGGGCACAGGAAGAGTATTACATAATTTAATTAAAACATTCTCACGAGAAATTGTTATATTTCTCCCAGTCACTTAAAACTGAATATTTAATAATGAATCAAGATCTATTACAGTTACAAAGTATATATTTAAATAGACAATGATGTTTCTTAATAAGTATATCTAACATTTTGTCTCTGCAAGGTGTTCTAATATGGAAATGATGAAATATATGATTTAAGCATATGTGGTCTTGTTTTGTTACTTTAAGCATAGTTTATTATAGTTTTTACAATTAACTAAGTGCTTTAGGATATGGTAGTTTGCCAAGTTTTGGCCAGATCTTAAAGTAGGTCAAAAGTATTTATACCTTTGCCACTTCAGTTATCTTATGGCTAAATGGTCTAGACGCCTTCACCAGGATCTACCCTTCTCTTCTCTAAACCTTTATGCAACAATTCTACATTACTTTAGGGCCTAGGAAAGATTAGCTGAGCTGATAATCAAGTGCATACTTAATTGATAGTGAGATTTAACATGCTACTATATTTGGACAACTTATTATTCCCATAAGAATTTTTAGGAGACAAAGTCCTAATGCAAAGGATTAGTACAAATCCCAGAACTTTCAGTTCTATGGCATCCCAGTAGAGGTGATATTTTGAGGCATTTAGGCCATTATTATACTTCAAATTACTTCCTAGAAGCTCGCTCACTCTGCATGGGGTGGCCTGGCCAAGCTTAAAAGGATATGCTTGGAAAGGCCAGGGCTTTCCAATCAATCAAGATATGTCAGAGCTGCAAGGCACCTCAGGGATCATTGGGTTTGGCCCTCAGACAACAGGGTAAGTGGAAGGACTGAAATAAGAACTCAAGTATTTTGATCTCTAACGTAACTACTTTTGTGTACTGAGGTCAATATGTTCACTTTGAGTTTCTTTTCAGTAAATGAGGTTTTTAAAATTATTATTACAGTTATCTCCCATTAACTTTCAGATTCTGAATGCTTTGAATATGGAGATTACCTCTTGCAGAATTTAGCATACAAAACAAGCCAACGTGTCGTAGTTTAATTAGTCCCTGTTTTTACTACTAATAATATAGTGTGCATAATAGATCTCACCTTTATATTTTGGAGTTTTAAAAATTGAATTGAAAGGGCATTAGCTCCCTTAGCCTGGACTGATTGGCAATATATTTCTGCTTCTCTTTGTGCGGTAACTTCAGGCTTCTCTTCCCCCCTTTCCCTAATCTCATGGTCTCTGCAGGCAGCAGTGTGGAATTTGATTGGTGTGCTGTCTCCAGTATCCGCACTCTGCGTCAACTTGGCAAGAAGACAGTGGTGGTGAACTGTAACCCCGAAACCGTGAGCACGGACTTTGATGAGTGTGACAAACTGTACTTTGAAGAGTTGTCTTTGGAGAGAATCCTAGACATCTATCATCAGGAGGTAAAAAAAAAGAAAAGAGAGAAAAATATACGCAGTGCATACTTTATATATGTGTATTCATGTATGTAGATTTACATTACAATTCCCCTTAGGAGAATGAGCTGCCGGTGTCTTCCATTGTCTAATTTCGTAGTAAAACTCTAAAAAGAGTCACCTAGCCTTAGATTCTTGAGGCCCTGGCACAGAGTAATTATTTTTCATATAAAATTCACTTTTTCTTTCTAAGCATTCTAGCTCTACTGAAAATTCTTCTTGGTAACATGTGCCCGATACATATTAATTAGCACAAGACAGCCCCAATAAATATTCTGCAAAATGATTTAATTGGTCATGTAGACATACGATAAGCAGCCGAGTCTCTCTAGTTCATGTGCTGTTGCAGTTTAATGATGACCAGTTCTCAGAGGAGACAGTCAGTCGTTCACAGAGGACTGGTTAATTCTTTATGCTATCAGATGAAGCCAGTAGTCTTCAATTTAAAATCAGTGAGTTCATTCTGAATGATTTTGGTGCCTTTATAGCTTGCTCTTAAGTAGCTCTTCCATCTCCACTCCAATATCATTGAGTGTATCTTCACTGTGGATTCATATGATCCCAGGTTACTGTAAGTCTGTAGAACAAGTTAGCTTACAATTAAACAAATACCTATTTGGGGCTTCCCTGGTGGCACAGTGGTTGAGAGTCCACCTGCCGATGCAGGGGACGCAGGTTCGTGCCCCGGTCTGGGAAGATCCCACATGCCACGGAGCGGCTGGGCCCGTGAGCCGTGGCCGCTGAGCCTGCACGTCCGGAGCCTGTGCTCCACAATGGGAGAGGCCACAACAGTGAGAGGCCTGCGTACTGCAAAAAAAAAACCTACTTGAAAATTTTAGAGTGATGTCCAATAGTTGTGCCTTTTGATGTTATTGTAATTAATTTCCTACTACAGAGAATTATCCCTATATACAAAATATGGTCACTTAAGGAAAAAAATATTCTAACTTGGAGCTGCAAGACTTAAATTGTTGACTTGAAAATTCATTTTTTTTGGCCAGTTATATAAATTCTCTGGGCTTCATCTTTTTTTTTGTTTATGAATCATATGAGTGTTTAAATGTTCTACATGCAGGTATTGTGAAGGCAACATGAGATTTGTAGTTGAGATCACATTGTCAAGTATAAAGTATTGTGCTAGAACAATGTAATGATTTTATTATTATGAAGAAAAATACAGACAAATTTAAAATTGATGTATCATCATGTTTTTCTATCAATATTTAGGCCTGGCCTACTAATATTGTAATATAATGAAACTGAACCATTAGGTAGAATATACACAATTTTTAGTTCTCTCTCTGACCTGATTTTTCTAATGATTTTTTAATTCATTTTAGACACATAAGTGGGGATCAAAACAAGTACATTCTGCAAATATTTCTTGAATACCTTTTAAAAATCAGGTTCAGCAGGATAGAGAGCTATAAAACCAGGTCCCTACATTTAAGACATTAAAATAAAACTGGAATCCATGACGTAATATGTGAAAAGTTACATAATTGTTTTAAAAATGTTAACAAGCATTACAAGCAATAGCAGCAGGCATTTTACACATAATTAATTATTTCCCCATGAAATGGTTTAAGGAAAGATGAAAAACTTCTACAACTGCCTTTGGATGCAGTTACATATGATGATAATGAGGTCCTTTTACTATAACTGAATTCAGTATGATAGAAATAAATAAATTGGCCCTATTTGAAGCTAATTGGTTTTTATAGTGCTACTATATATAATAAGGTAATTGTAAATGTTATGTTGAAGAACATAAGAACAATGTGCCATTGATGTATCCTTTAAACTACCCCACAAGAAATGTTATATATCATATGCACATATCATACACATATGTACATATATTTGTGTATGTGTTCCCTTGTTGTGTGTCTCCTCACAGCAGGCTTTACAAGCATTGTCTCTCATACCGGGTGTGCCTCAACCTTCGGAAGGCTGCCCTTATTCGACCTCGGATGCCCCTAGAGATTCTGAAGGCACTGAGGCATTCAGCTGTAAATTTGCGGAAAATTGGAAGCACGTCTAAACTTATTTAAAAGCACACATTTGAGTCACTTAGAAGGGCAATAGGCTTTCCCAAGGATACATAGCTACATGGGATGATAGAAAATATGATAGGTCCCTTGGTCCAGGTCTCTTGGTCTAGTTCAGGAGCAAGCCTGTTTCCATGGAATCAAAGAAGCACCTCTAAAGAAACCATTAAGGGGAAGTCAGAAAAGTGACATGGCCTGTGAGTAAAGCAGGCTGCTTTGGAGGGAGGACTTGATCAGAAGTTGAGTGAGAGGAGATACTAGAAATGCCAAAATCTCCTTCCCACTTGTTCTTTCTTTTTTTTTAAGAGAAAATGTTATAGCGATATATCCCTTTGGCTGCAGACATTTTTTTTTTAACTTTATGAAGGGCAACCCTTTAAACTGAAGTCATTAATTCCTTATGACTGTGCGCATGAGTTCTGCTCCCTGAGAAGAGATTTGCATTTTTATCTTTTATGTTTTGGTGTGTGAGTGTGGTACATATACACAATGGAATATTACTCAGCCATAAAAAGGAATGAAATTGGGTCATTTGTAGAGACGTGGATGGATCTAGAGACTGTCATACAGAGTGAAGTAAGTCAGAAAGAGAACAACAAATATCATATATTAACGCATATATGTGAAACCTAGAAAAATGGTTCAGATGAACCAGTTTGCAGGGCAGAAGTTGAGACACAGATGTAGAGAACAAACGTGTGGACACCAAGGGGGGAAAGCTGCGGGGGTTGGGGGTGGGGGTGTGATGAATTGGGCGATTGGGATTGACTTGTATACACTGATGCGTATAAAATGGATGACTAATAAGAACCTGCTGTATAAAAAAATAAATTAAATAGAATTCAAGTATTCAAAACAAACAAACAAAAATACCAGGCAACATATTTGACACCTTATGATGTCCCTGTCTGATTTGAGTCCTGATTATACAATTTTTCTTGCTTTTATGATGTATAATTTACTGGATCATACCCCATAGATATGTACTCTGCTTAATGATATAATTCTCCGATTTTTAACACCTAATACCATATGTATATGTAGACAATGGTACCTCTACTACAACTTGAGTTAAGTGAATGAAAGAGTGGCAGACATTAATTAGTGACAGGCAAAACCCATCAGGTAATGCATCACTCTAAACCAGGATTGCGGTTCACTCCTAGCATTTGGTTTAATTGTAATTAAGTATAAGCTTAAGATTCTGTCTGAAATGTTAAAAATGTTTTACTAAAATGCAAATTACTAAAAAATAGTGCATGATCAACCTCACTGACAGAATATAAATAGTGGAGGCTTGTACATTAGAGATAATACATGAAATTACAAAAATCAAGGCTATTTTTTGATGAAGTAAATGCTATTTCTGTTAGTAAGACAAGTTTTCTTACATTGTATTCTGTCAATAATACAGCATTTAATTTGTTTATAAAAATAAGGACTGACCAAAGAGATTAGTGTCTAAGGGAAATTGAGATGTTCTCAAATAAATTTGAAGAATTTTCTTTTCATTCCTCACTGCTAAAAATAAATTTCAGGTTAAAGATTATTTCAGAAATGTATTTGTGCAGTGATACCTTAGCTTTGTGATATCAGGTTTAAAAAACTAAGAAACTAAGCTGGGTAAAAATACTACAAACAAATCTAGGTAACATCGGTAGAACTTTGGGACACTAATGGAATTACTTTAGGCCTAAAGTATTTGGAAATCTGGGAAACAAATCTGAATTTTAGAATATTTTATTTCAGAAAGTTACTTGAAACTATTTGTGTGGTTGTATCAATATGTATGATAATAATTTATCTGTGTGGGATACCAGATTCTCTTCCCTAAGTCCCTACAAGTTCTGTGCTTGGAGTTGGGGCCAATTTAAGATAAAATTCTTCCACAAAACTCTCATCTATTAACTTCGTCCCATAAATGTTCTCTTCTACTGAATTCTCTTTGCTGTACAGGCAAAACCTGCACAAACCGTCACACCATTACTCTAAAACATTCCTATGGATGTGATTTGTCTTCCAAATGATGGTCTTTATTTCTGGAGGTCAAAGACGAGAATAGGGTTTTGCAGTGAATGTTTTTCTATCTACCACTTTCCAAAAAGAGTGTTTTAGAAATTGCTCTTCTACTAACTTCTAAGATTCACTACCTTTGAAACCAACCAGAAAAACAGGGTTAGCTTCAGATTCAAAGATTTGGTATATTAGGTAAGCATAACTGCTTTACAATACGTAGAATTGAGTTCAAGTAAGTCTGTATTTGCTAGATGAGAAAAATAGGCAAGTCATTTCACCTTCACGAAGCCTCAGTTTATTTAACTGCAAAATGGGGATAGTAATAACTGCCTCAAAGTGATACCATGACCATGAAAGTCAAAACATCGTCTAGGGTATACAGTAATGTACTTAGTAAATAGTAGCAGTGCATATTATTATTGTTTTTAAATGTGTTGATTTATTGAAAAATAAAAATCAATTCCATAGAGTTATTTTTGAAAATATTGATATATTTATTACTTAGAGCCTTTTTATTCAACTGTAAGTACCTATTTAGTCCAATTGACTCTGATATTTGCTAACTGGCTACTTCTCCCTTAATTTTAGAATTTATTTTGAAGTCTTTCACATAAGAAGAGACTTTTCTATATATTTAATTGAGGAATTCGTTTCTAGGCTTCTAAAATATTAATGCTGCTAATAAACTAAAAATAATAAGCAAATAAAAATACTATAGTTAAGAGAATAATATTTATTAAAGGTTTTGCAAAAAATGGATATTGAACATAAAAAATGACGATAAAAGCAGTTTAAGTGTACTTATAAATATGCAGAAATGTGGACTGTTATTTTCCATAATGTTTACAATGAATTTAAGCACTCAATTGCAGGGCGTTTGCTTAGGCAGTACGGAATTTCTCTTATCAGAGAGAAATGAGCTTCATCCCTTTAAAAAATATTTCAGAATAACTTCAAATAATGACAAAATACATTTGGCACGTAGGTATTACTTCAGCAACATTCATTAGTAGGTCATTAAAGCAAACACAAATTACGCCCAGATCAATGGCCTGTCAGATATTGTAATATTTTCTAATATAAATAATAATGTCTTATAATGTAGTAACACCTTTAATGTTTATTATCTTATTTGATCTACATACATAGGAACCTTATGAAGTAGGCAGGTATTATCCTAATTTTACAGACAAGAAGATTGAACCTCAGGGGGAGTTTCACGGAGGGAACCAAGAAGAGGAGGGACTTAAGTCCAAACCCAATTCCCCACCATCCCTCTTTGGCTCACCCTCACCTCTATACCACTAGTCTCAAGAACATTTGAGATTTCGTGGGCTTTTAAGAAAAAAATCTTGGAGTTTTGACTGCTCATAAGAGATTAAGTTTAACGATTCAGGGACTGCTTGTAAGGCAAATAGTAAGGAAATAGGAATTAAAATGAGTTCTGGGTACCGCAGACAGGTACCAAGCAGCAGTAAAGGAGGCAGGATGTCACAATGAGAGGTAGGATTTAGACTGGACTTTAGGGATGGTTAGAAAATTGATAAGGGAAAGGAGAAGGGAGAAAGGAAACAGGCAGGGAAAGATTACGTGGAGGTGAGAAAGCTTGCTGGTGGGAATGCACGAAGGTGGGGACAGTGGGTAGATAGTTTTCCCGGGGCTGACAGGAGTGATCATAGATAAGATTGGAAAGTCTTGATGGCCCCAGTGGTAACGAGTTAACACTATATCCTTTAGGCAAAGGAAACCTTTGGAGAACTCCGAGTATAGGAGTAACTTGGTGAAGCAGTCTTTTGAATGATTAATCTGAATGTGAAGTGCTGGGGTGGAGAGGAACAGCAGAGGGGAATGTTAAAAGGAGAGATCTGTATCCATTTAAGAAATTACAACAGTAGTTCAAGAATTAGTTGATTATAATGTAAAGTACAGGATGGAAATGTTCATTGACTTAATTTTCTTTCAATTGCCACACATGCAAATGTCACACGTTTACATGCAGCTGTATGGAAGTCGTGCACGGTAATCACGTGTAGTTTTATGGGAGTCTTACATGGTTATCATGTGTAGTTAGTTGTATGGGAGTCTTACAAAGACTTTAGCAGGTAAGTGCCTGGAAAGTCAGGACTAAATCCATTTACCTCTTTGTGGCATAACAATATATTCATGGATGGGAATAATGAAAATATCACAGTCATGTTCATTCAGCATTCTCAGGAAGGCAACAGAGGCAGTATTAGCACAGTTGTTCATTATCCAGTGGTTGATATCGAGGACATATTTTTCAGGCATGTGGTGGCTGTATCATATCAGTCGGGGGCCAGATTCCAAACAACCTGGCAGTCCCCCTGTACAAGAACGGTGTCAAGATCATGGGCACGAGCCCTCTGCAGATCGACAGGGCTGAGGATCGCTCCATCTTCTCAGCTGTCTTGGATGAGCTGAAGGTGTCTCAGGCACCATGGAAAGCTGTTAACACTTTGGTAAGGAGAGAAACACGAGTCTGTTTTTAATGTTCCATTTTGAAGAGTCATAACCTAAATGTTAACTACCGCAGATGCTAACTGCAGGGCAGAGAGAATGCACTATGCTCAGTGAATTTACTTTAAAGTTGCTGAATTTCCATGATTGCAGTTAAATGCTGGTTATAAACTGATAGGAGTATTCTCACTGATTCCAACAATGAAAAGAAGTTCAAACTATTTTTGAACTAGACTTGATATTTAGAAATAGAAACTAGAAGTTTTATGTATTTTGGTGTCCAGTTTACATTTTAGTGGTGTCTTTTGGGAGAAAGAATAAAAGGAGTTGGGTTACCACTTGTTCTAACAATACCATTCTGCATTTTTATTGAATATTTTAAACTATTCATGCATTTTGTTGTTGTTGTTTCTATTAGAATGAGGCATTGGAATTTGCGAAGTCAGTGGGCTACCCCTGCTTGTTGAGACCTTCCTATGTTTTGAGGTAATATATTGTTTTCTAAAACTATTATTTAAAAGTCAGGAGACACAGAACTGCATTCTGTATGCTAACAGCACTAGGCTTTGATGTGTAGTAATTTGTAAATCCATCGACAATCCCCATACCAACACAGCCAGAGTGAAGACCTGTGCACAGTTCTTCAGCCTAATGCTTTTCCTTCAGGGAGTGACAACACAGTGTCTCCAATCCTACATCTTAGGAGCATGGCTTAGGGCATCTCCTTGCCAAATGGAGGAGGATAGCTTTACATTAGAGAAGAGGACAATTTAAAAAAACAAAACAAAACAAACTTGGGATATCTCTCACCAGCATCTGTTCTCTGATACCCAGAAATGACAGCTTATCTTTGACTGTTGTCAGCACCTTCCGATGGTGCCTATGGTTTGAATTTTTTTTTTTTTTGAGATTAGATTTTTTAAATAAATGAATTACAATGTTGGAGTTCATGGACAGTGTCTTTTATAATAAACTTTGAAACTAAGTTCTGTCATCAAAGGAGAAGTCGTCAATTGTCACTCTCTTCAGATGTTACCACATATAAAGAGCTACTTCACTGAACAGGGGATAATAAGAGAAACGTAATTTGTTGTGCACAATTTGAAAGTGTAAATGGAATGTGAGATGGGATCCTTTAAAATAATGAAAAATTTCAAGTGAGGTGGGAAACTTTCCTTTTTCTTTAAGTGACATTCTGTGTAAACCACAGTCCAATACTACTGCTTCTCTGAGGTGTTAATGTACGTTAATTTAAACAACACAGGCACTTAAGGGGGGGTCACTCTGACTACTGTGCTCCCTCACATCATTGCGATCCGTATCTTTCTTTTAGTTCCCTATACTGTGAATTATCAGCGTCTTTAGGACCTTAGCCTTCATGTCTTAAATAGATGAAGAAATTGAAAGCTCTTCAAGCATAAAATTTGCAATATACTAGAAAAGGTAAAGAAAAAGTTACTTTTAAAAGGAAGTGGAAAGTGATATTTTTCTTCCTTATTTCTTCCCTTCTGCTTAGTCTTCCTTCTTTCCTCCCCTCCCATCCCACTCTGAAAATGCCAAAATTCAGAGTAAATTGATTTCAGATAGTATTCTTTCTCAAGAATTTGAAAGGACACAGCTGAATACATTTCAGTCAGATACCGTACATTATATTTGCAAATATTACTAAAAAGTTGATTCTTTAGTAACCCAGCTGAGATAGTAGAATGACCTGCTTTGACAGCATAGTTGTGGGTTAAGATCAGCTATGGGTAATGAACTCTGAAGACACAAGTTTAGAAAGCTAGATCCTGGGATGAATCCTGTTACAGTATAAGTGTTACCTGGAACCAGAAGAGAGTTAAAACAATAAATCAGAAAGGCTGGACCTTGGGGATGTGTCACTGCTAAGAGCTACCATGGTTCTCTTTGGGCATTATCACATGTCCCACCCCCCTTCCTCGTCCCCAACTTTGGGGACTTTTTACTTTGGTTGATTGTCCTGTTGATTACATAAAGTCTCAATGTAGAAAGAGACACCTTCTTACTTAGCCTAGTCTGGAACTAGAGGTTGCCTGGAACTGTTCTGAGAAGCAATCAATTCTAGCATGCTTTACTTCTGAAGTGGTAAAAGAAACTGACCTCTTTTTTTTCCCCCTCCTTACCCAGTGGGTCTGCCATGAATGTGGTGTTCTCCGAGGATGAGATGAAAAAATTCCTAGAGGAGGCCACTAGAGTCTCTCAGGTAGTGTCCTATTTCCTTCTGGTGACTTTTACCTTTTCTGTTCATTGCTACCTTGTTTTTATGTTGTTTTTCTTTGCACAGGATGTTATGATGTTTTTCCTTTTTTCTTCTACCCATTATAGTCCTAAATATAGAAATGAGAAAACACATATGCATTTAATTATATTTGGATCCTTAGGGTTAGTGGAAGAAGAGGAAGACCAGTGAATATTTGATCAGAACAGAGATTTATACGATTTTAGTCTCCAAGAGCAAGGCTGCATAAGCACAAACTTGTCTGTTAATGAGTTAGATGCTGGTCAAGTTATCCATGGGATTCCCAGCCTCAAGGGCAGCCCAAGCATTGTCATCACGCACAAGTGAAGGCTTCCCTGATTTTTAATTCTCACACCTGGAGAGCCTTTCTTTGCCTTAGTCAATCCTGCAACTTCAATAGTAAATCCCCTCACTCACCTATTGATTTTTTTCATTTTGGTACATTCCATTTGTAAGTTAATAAAAATGTTTATAATTCTGTGTTCACTCAACCAGCTTTCTCCACTGCCCCAGCTTTTACTTTCTCCTTCAGCGTTACCTGAGTGTAATCCATTTAAGATTTACCCAGTGGGGTTATTGATCTGCAGACCTTGTACTGTAGAGGATAAAAGTAATGTTTTCTTTTTAAAAGCTTTCAAAAGCTAGATAGGGCTAAAAGAAAAAAAAAAAAGGAAAGAGAGAGAGAAAACACAACTCATAGAGAAGAGTTTGATGTTAGGCAAGTGGAGTTTGGAGGGAGCCAAAGAGTGAAATCAGAGGCATTTGAAAGAGGAATAAAGAGCATGGACTGTTCCTGCACACATGAAGCTGGGCTTCGTTTCTGCGTGGCAGTTGCTCCCCAAGGAAATTTGGTCAGTGAAAAGAGTGCATAAGGATAAAGAGTGAGAAGAGACAGAGTATAAAAAAGAAACCAAGTGGATTTTGAATTCACTTTTGTGTGAAAGTCAGATAACTGAGGAGGGACTCTCTCCAAAGGGCCAGTTTTCATTAATGTGTTCTGGAGTGAGATACTGTCCTCTTCTCTATCTCACTCCCTGCAAGGGGTCCTGCCACACTCATCTTTTGAGAAACCAGCAGCCTGACCCAGCTGGTCTCATGTGAGTGATGAGGCAGGTGTTCTCTGTCTGGGACAGTGTATCTTATAGGGCCTCTACTTGGTAGAATATTTTTAAAATATTTTTTTTCTGCTAGCAGGTGGATAGAATCTTTATAGGGCCAAAGTTTTATAATAGAGATGTCTTAATGGAGTACTTCTGGTTCAAGTCTCCCCATCAAACTACAGCAGAATCTGGGATTCTCAATTCAGTGAATCTAGAGTAAAACTAGCCTCCATTAATCATTGATCTATTTATGTATCCATTCATATTTAGCACCTGCTATATAATGACATTGTTCTCAGTATCAGGGGTTACATTCATGAAAAGATAGTCTCACAGAGGACTCTCTTTACTAGGGACGTCAGACATCAAATAATTATAATTAAATATGATGAGCATTGCAATAGAGAAAATACATGATGTTGAAGGAGAGTGTAAAAGTATCGGGGTCCAGTCCTTGAAGAAGGGACTTTTAAATTGATTCCAAATGGTTGATTCAGAGTTAAAAGGTTTACATTGTGTGTGAGTAGGAAGAAAGAACAGCATATGTAAAGGCCTGAAGCTGAGAAAGAGCATGAAGTTTCTAGAAACTGATAAAACATTCATTTATATGGCTAGGATGCCAAACATGGTGGGGAGTGTTGATTATAATGATGGTAGAAAAGCAGAAAGACAAGGAGCAGATAGAGAGAACCTTGTCAGTTATATACTGAGGTGGATTTTAGTCATATTTTCCGAATACTGAATCACTATGCTGCATACCTGAAACTAACACAATAGTGTAAATCAACTATACTTAAACTAAAAAAAAAAAGAGCAATTGAAAGTTAAAAAAAGAAAGATCACTCTCCTATAGTATAGAGAGTAAAATCTGGGACAAGTCTGAATTCATGGAAGGAGGTTAAGGGGCTGTTGTGTAGCTCAGGGTAGAGATGACAGTGCCTTGGATCAGAGTAATGGTAGTAAAGATGGAGAGAAGTGCATGTGTTCTAGAAATATTGAGAATGTGTATTGAGGTTGTGAATGGATGGAGGTGGAGGGTGAGAGAGGATAAGAGATGATTCTTGAGTTTCTGCCTTAGACAGCTGGATGGACAGTGGTACCATTTATTGAAACAAGGAACACTTCAGGGAGGAATTTTAGAGGGGGAAATCATATATGTAATATTTGACCTTTTGAATGTGAGATGCCTGTGAGAAGTCCAAGTAGAGATGTTCTGAAAGCAGAGGGTTACATAGAATTGGAATTGTAGATCAAGATCGTGGCTAAAGACAGAGATGTAGATATAGATTTGGAAGTCAATAGCGTATCATTGTAATTGAAGTTTTGAGATTGGAAGCAATCACCTGGGATAGTATAGAGGAAAAGGAACAGTTAAGACAGAGATGAAAGGAGTACTGGCATTTAATGGCTGAGCAGGGAAGAAAGAACCACAAAGGAGCCTGAGAAAGAAATATGAAAATGTGATCATGGACACCTAAGGAAAGAAGTGCTTTAAGAGGGCCAACAATGTATATAATGTTGCTGAAAGACTGAAATGTATTAAGAAATTTTCTTCCTCAACATATTAAGGGCTATTTCATAAATGTGTTCAATTGGCCAGGATGGAGGATGCTGTTGTTGCCCCCCTTAGATCCCTTTACCAGTGGGGGCACCCATCCCCTAACTGCTGTGGTAGCTGATGACACCTCCTAGCTATACTTCTCAGGATAACTATTCTCAGTCAAATGGGAGCCTCTGTCAGCCAGGAGGCAAGATACCTCACCTTACTACCACGCTCAAAATGCTGGACAGTGACTGCCTTTTGCCTTAAGATGGGACTAACTCTGTGCTGCAACTCAGAGCTCCCTCTGTGGTAAGGCCAAATCCAGTCCCCACTGAGACCACGAACTTCCTAGTTTTTTCCTGCTGCCCCATCCTGCTTTTCTCACTCCCTCAATATATCACTTGAACAAGAACCCCTGTCTTAGGCTGGACTAGAGAGACTAAGACAGCTGTTAAACTTTATCTTTGTTTGCAGTTATATTGTTATTATAATATATGGAAAAATTCCCACGTAAGTCTCAACACAGCTCTACCAGGCCTGCCAACAGTCAATATCCAATATTTTAAAAAAGAGAAACAGAGATGAAAAAAATTTTCCATGTCCGATAGGACTTTGAAGAAAAGGAAGTGGGGGAAATTTCTTCATTTAATAATAAATTTAAGAAGAGAGAAGCTTATTTATGGCTTGAGACATTGGTTATTTTGAATTTTTTTACAAAATTCACTTCTATTTAAAATGTTCTGTTAAAGGAGATAAGATATATTACATTTCTTTAACTTTTTATTTTATATTGGAGTATAGTCGATTAACAATGTTGTGATAGTTTCAGGTGCACAGCAATGGGACTCAGCCATACATATGGATGTATCCATTCTCCCCCAAACTCCCCACCCATCCAGGCTGCCACATAACATTGAGCAGAGTTCCCTGTGCTATACAGTAGGTCCTTTTTGGTTATCCATTTTAAATACAGCAGTGTGTACATGTTGATCCCAAACTCCCTGGCTATCCCTTCCCCCCATCCTTCCCCCCTGGTAACCATAAGTTCGCTCTGTAAGTCTGTGAGTCTGTTTCTGTTTTGTAAATAGGCTCATTTGTATAATTTCTTTTTAGATTCCACATGTAAGGCATATCGTACAATATTCCTCTTTCTCTGTCTGACTTACTTCAGTCAGTATGACAGTCTCAAGGTCCATCCATGTTGCTGCAAATGGCATTATTTCATTCTTTTTAATGGTTGAGTAATATTCCATTGTATAAATATACCACATCTTCTTTATCCATTCATCTGTCAATAGACATTTAGGTAGCTTCCATGTCTTGGCTATTGTAAACAGTGCTTCAGTGAACATTGGGGTGCGTGTATCCTTTTGGGCCATCTTTTTCTCCAGATGTATGCCCAGGAGTGGGATTACAGGGTCATATGGTAGCTCTATTTTTAGTTTTTTAAGGAACCTCCATACTGTTCTCCATAGTGGCTGTACCAATTTACATTCCCACCAACAGTGTAGGAAGGTTCCTTTCTCTCCACACCCTCTGCAGTATTTATTGTTTGTGGATTTTTTGCTGATAGCCATTTTGACTGGTGTGAGGTGATATCTCATTGTAGTTTTGATTTTCATTTCTCTAATAATTAGCGATGTTGAACATCTTTCCATGTACCTCTTGGCCATCTGTATGTCTTCTTTGGAGAAGTGTCTATTTAGGTCTTCTGCCCATTTTTTGATTGGGTTGCTTCTTTTGATGATATTAAGCCTCATGAGCAGCTTGTAAATTTTGGAGACTAATCCCTTGTCAGTAACATCATTTGCAAATATTTTCTCCCAATCTGTAGGTTTTCTTTTCGTTTTGTTTATGGTTTCCTTTGCTGTGCAAAAGCTTTTGAATTTAATTAGGTCCCATTTGTTTATTTTTGCTTGTATTTTAGATATATTTAACACATATGCATAAGATGATAAACTGCAAGGAAGTGACCAAAAGGAGTTAGTGTTCAGAGCAAAAAGACATGTTCAGAGAAGCCTTCAGGGAGGAGGTGGCATTGAAGCTAGGCCTTGAAGCATGGGTTGAAATTTGAAAGATGAAGCTGAGGAGAGAAGGTGGAGTGCATTTGTGGAAGAGAGGCATGCAGACAGGTAAAGACAGGGTCTGGTAAGAAAACAGCAAGTGGTGCCGGTTGCTGGTGCCTGGGGCAGGGGAGAAGAGATGCCTAAACCCTGGAGGCCTTCATTCAACCACTTCTTTTAGTCTGGAAAAGCACCTAGTGATCAAGCTGCGGAGGGCATTGCAGCACTGTCGTGAAGGAACTGAGTGTGGGAAGAACATCAAGAATAATAAGTGGTCTGAAACAGCTGAGAGAGGGAGAACATTTTAAGATTTATATAGAAAAATGTTTGATTTTGCAGTCACAAATGTCACACTTTAGAAGTGATTTAAAGCATGTCAATTCCATGTAAATAATTCCATCTTTGGCCTAATAAAACTGAAACAAAATGCTGCTCTTCTTCTAAGTTCATTCACAATTCTCATACAGAGAACTAACGGAGGGCATTGTAGTGCTTAGAAAAGATAAGTGTAGGAAGAGAGGAAAAACCTGAACCAATACTGATATATAATTATAAATAAAATAGAGAGATATTTATAACTCTGGAGACAGAAAAGCAACCTCATTCTGCCCTCTCCTTAGCCTCCTCTTTTCTCTAACTCACCTAGAAGTCAATGTTTGAAATTTCAAAACTCATGTTCAATTCACTGAGAACTGAAAATTGGAGAAGGATTTCCTCTTCCTCACTGTTAGCAGAGAATGACCGTGTTCTTACCAAACAAACTGGCTAATGAGTTTGTGTAGTATGTTGAGCATTGTTTTTTTTTTTCAAGTATTGCCATGGTACTGACTTAACGTACACGATTTACTTGACCCCATACATGTAATTTCAGCTAAAGTTTCTGCCCTTCTGTTTTCCTCGGTGACAGGAACACCCAGTGGTGCTGACAAAATTTATTGAGGGGGCCCGGGAAGTGGAAATGGATGCTGTTGGCAGAGATGGAAGAGTAAGTGCTTTATCTCCCACCCCCTCTTCCTGCCTTCCCATCAGAATTTTTTTCTTGGCAATTTAGAAACGTAACTCAGATTAGAGTTTGTGATTTCTACAAAACAGGTCTCTAAAAATAATGGAGAAGTCTGCTCAGTCAAAAAAATTGTTCCATTTCACTGACAATTCAGTTGATGTGTCATGGGTATCATATCTTCTGCTTTTCATACTGTTAGAATTTCTCTTTGATGATATTAAAAATTATCATCCTGTACTTGTTCTTTTTGAATAGATTTTCTCTCTCATTTTCTTTTGTCTTGGTGTTTCCTTTTTTGTTTCAATGGATATTAGAAAAACATCTAATACTTTTCTTTCTGAAGTTCCTAATTGAATCCCTAGTTTTTCTTCTCTCTTGATTTTTCCATCCTTCTCCTTTTTATTGGGTTAATAAAAGCAAAACTAAACAGAGTAGGGTGGGTAAAGATAATAACATAAAATTAGCTTACCATATCACATCTTGTATCACTAATACAATGAATGCCTCAAACTTCAGGGAGAAATGAAATTATAAGAATTCTTTCCTTTAGTTTTCAAGTTGTACTAATAAAGCATGTTAAAGCTTTTTTTGTTTCTTTGTTTAGGTCTTTTTTTTTTTTTCTCTTCCAGATTAACAGTTCAAATCAAGGTTGTTTCAAAAAAATACTATATATATAGTAAGGATGACCTCTTATCCTATAATCTAGAGTTTAAGCACCCTTAGATATCATTTATTTCAACCCCTTACTCCCCAAGGATGAGAATTTTCTTCACAGCAACCCTGGAAAGTGGTCATTTGCTTTCTGTTTAACTCTTGGTTATACAGAGCATAAAAAGTTGTAAGATGACATATATATATTGTTTTGTTTTGTTTTTGCTTTTACTTCTTGGACATCTAATATATTCCTTCTCTTGAACTAAGATCTGCTTCCCTAGAATGTTCATCCCTGACCTGCTGGCCTCCAGAGTTATGGAACATATGTATATTCTTTCCCACTTGAACATTTATGTATTTGAGACTGAGGTATAAAATAAGAGGAATGTGATCATACCAATGTGGAAGTGGAGAATGTAAGACTGGCCTACAGATATTTATGTTTTTTCACATATTGTGCTGGTAAAGTAATGCTGTTCAGTTGGCCTGACTTGGTTCCATTTTGCTAGGATATGCTCCTGCCCTAAGATTCTCTTAGACCTTGACCATTGCTTATCATCCTGGACTCCTTCTTTTGGAAGTGTTCCAGGTTATTCACATAACTTTTAAACAGTCACACTCAGAAGTGGACCTAGTATTTCAGACATATAACTTTTTTTCAGAGTTCAGTGAGGTGTTGCCTCCCCATTTCTAGACAGTGTAAAAAATTTGAGCGCTTACTCTGCACTAAATATCATGCCAGGCACTGTTTATGTGTTCTGTTTTATCCTTACAAACATTCTGTGAGGCAGATACCATTGTTATTCCTATCTTATCAGAAACCAAGGCTAAGGAGATAAAGTATCTCACCCAGGTCACAGAACTCATAAGTGACAGCAGGAGTACTGGGACTCAAATGTCACTCTGCTTTAAATCATCTATAAATCTGATAAACAAATCTTCACTGTAATTTATTTAAGTCTTCTACAGCCACCCAATTATTCTCCCCCACTCTCAGCTTTATCATTTTCCAAAGACACACATACTGTTAACATTCAGGTTATTGTGGTTGAGACCGTAAACTTTGCAATCGGACAGATAAGTGTTCAAAATCCTGACTTGGTCACATAGCAGTCACATGTACTTGGGTTATTTATTCTTATATTGCCTTGGTTTTCTTACCTCTAAAAGAGGACAAGAATATTTTCCTCTTGCTTCCTTCCTGTCTCAAATTTCAGTTTAAAGATCTCTTGTAGGTAGCCAGTTAGCTCAGTTGGTTAGAGTGTGGGGCTGATAAAGAGCTCTTGATCTTTAGATCTTACATTTTCTTTCTGATCCATCTAAGTTATGACATTTACCTAAGCTAGATATTGACCTCTCCCATCTTTTCTTTTCCAGTGTTTAAAACTTAACCTGGAAGGAAAAGATAAAGCTATCTCCAGTGCCCCCCAAATGCTTTATTTTCCTATCCATTTTTAAAAGTCATTATGAGTTGGCTTAGTTGCCTTCTTTTCCTGGTATTAATAACTATTCTAATCAATGGAAGAGGGAGGTAAGCTTTCAGACACTCTCAGCTGCCCTTAGAGGTGATCTGTCACTGCACAGGGAGGCTTGGTGACGCTACATATGCAGTTCTTTCTACTCCACTCATCAGAGACTTAGCAAAGAAACTGCTCAATGCTGGAGGCATCTGTTAGAATTAGGGGGATGGGTCAGGCAGCAGATTCATTGAAGAAGAGCTGACACTTCTTTTGCAAATCTTCTTTTGGCCAGGTCATCTCCCATGCCATCTCTGAACACGTGGAGGATGCAGGCGTCCACTCAGGAGATGCTACTCTGATGCTGCCCACACAAACCATCAGCCAAGGAGCCATTGAAAAGGTCATCATTTATAAATAAAAGTGGAAGGGGGAAAAAGATTTCAAACATTTTTTTTTAATTGGGGCTGGATTGTGAAGGGTCTTTTTTTATTATGCATTTTCTCTTTTTGTTTATAAATTTATTTATTTTATTTATTATTTTTGGTTGTGTTGGGTCTTCGTTGCTGTATGCAAGCTTTCTTTAGTTGCAGCAAGCGGGGGCTACTCTTTGTTTCAGTGCTCGGGCTTCTCATTGTGGTGGCTTCTCTTGCTGCGGAGCACAGGCTCTAGGCACATGGGCTTCAGTAGTTGTGGTGCATGGGCTCTAGAGCGCAGGCTTGGTAGTTGTGGCGCACGGGCTTAGTTGCTCCGTGGCGTGTGGGATCTTACTGGACCAGGGCTCAAACCCGTGTCCCCTGCATTGGCAGGCGGATTCTTAACCACTGTGCCACCAGGGAATCCCATTAAAAACATTTTGTTAACTAGGTAGCAGTAGGACATGCCCCAGGTAAAATTTAATTTTGAGGGGAACTTCCTCCTCTGAGTCTGCTGGTTATTTTAAAGATGACAATTTCCTTCACTGCCCTTCAGAGCCCATTTGGTTGTATGCTAGCGCAGTGGTTCTCTAACTGTATGCATCATAACCACCTGGGGCACTTGTTAAAATACAGGTTACAAGACTCCTCCCCAGTTTCTAAATCTGTAGTTCTGAGCAGGCCCCCAGAATTTGTATCATTATCAAGTCCCCATGTGGTGCTATTGCTGCTGGTCTGGGGACCACATTTGGATAACTACTGCTGCAGATGATTCTAATGTTTGGGCCACTTACAGGTGAGCAGCATCTAAAGCAATGTTTCTCAGAAGCAGGTATGCAGCCGTCATGTGAGAACTTTCTAGAACCGATGCTTTCACTGTCTGCCCTTACCCTCACCTCAAATAGTACCTTATGATATATCTCGTTCAAACCCTCTTTTGGAACCACTGCTTTAAAGACCTTTCCAGTAATAATGACTCTGCCTCAGTACTCAATATGCATGCTAGGTGTTGTCTTTGAGGCTGTCATCTTTTTTTTTTTTTTAATCAGTCAACACATGTTTATTTGTGTACATTTTTTTAACATCTTTATTGGAGTATAATTGCTTTACATTGTTGTGTTAGTCGCTGCTGTATAACAAAGTGAATCAGCTGTACGTATACATATATCCCCATATCACCTCCCTCTGGCATCTCCCTCCCACCCTCCCTATCCCACCCCTCTAGGTGGTCACAAAGCACCGAACTGATCTCCCTGTGCTATGCAGCTACTTCCCACTAGCTATCTATTTTACATTTGGTAGTGTATATCTCACTTCGTCTCAGCTTACCCTTCCCCCTCCCCGTGTCCTCAAGTCCATTTTCTACATCTGCGTCTTTATTCCTGTCTGGCCCCTAGGTTCTTCAAAAAAAATTTTTTTTTTTTTAAGATTCCATATATATGTGTTCGCATACGGTATTTGTTTTTATCTTTCTGACTTACTCCACTCTGTATGAAAGACTGTAGGCACATCCACCTCGCTACAAATAACTCAATTTCATTTCTTTTTATAGCTGAGTAGTATTCCATTGTATATATGTGCCACATATTCCTTATACATTCATCTGTCGATGGACACTTAGGTTGCTTCCATGTCCTGGTTATTGTAAATAGAGCTGCGATGAACATTGTGGTACATGACCCTTTTTGAATTATGGTTTTCTCAGGGTATATGCCCAGTAGTGGGATTTCTGGGTCATATGGTAGTTCTATTTTTAGATTTTTAAGGAACCTCCATACTGTTCTCCATAGTGGCTGTGTCAATTTACATTCCCACCAACAGTGCAAGAGGGTTCCCTTTTCTCCACACCCTGTCGAGCATTTATTATTTGTAGATTTTTGATGATGGGCATTCTGACTGGTGTGAGGTGATACCTCATTGTAGTTTTGATTTGCATTTCTCTAATGATTAGTGATGTTGAGCATTCTTTCATGTGCTTGTTGGCAATCTGTATATCTTCTTTGGAGAAATGTCTATTTAGGTCTTCTGCCCATGTTTGGATTGGGTTGTTTGTTTTTTTAATATTGAGCTACATGAGCTGCTTGTAAATTTTGGAGATTAATCCTTTGTCAGTTGTTTTGTTTGCAAATATTTTATCCCATTCTGAGTGTTGTCTTTTTTGTCTTTTTTATAGTTTCCTTGGCTGTACAAGAGCTTTTAAGTTTCATTAGGTCCCACTTGTTTATTTTTGTTTTTATTTCCATTTCTCTAGGAGGTGGGTCAAAAAGGATCTTGCTGTGATTTATGTCATAGACTGTTCTGCCTATGTTTTCCCCTAAGAGTTTATAGTGTCTGGCCTCACATTTAGGTCTTTAATACATTTTGAGTTTATTTTTGTGTAT
The DNA here is from genome assembly GCF_963455315.2 of Globicephala melas. Taxonomy (NCBI): domain Eukaryota; kingdom Metazoa; phylum Chordata; class Mammalia; order Artiodactyla; family Delphinidae; genus Globicephala; species Globicephala melas. The sequence continues at coordinate 26,113,289 of NC_083320.1, read as the reverse complement.
AGTGTTAGGGAGTGTTCTAATTTCATTCTTTTATATGTAGCTGCCCAGTTTTTCCAGCACCACTTATTGAAGAGGCTGTCTTTTCTCCGTTGTATATTCTTTGCTCCTTTATCAAAGATACGCTGACCGGGCTTCCCTGGTGGCGCAGCGGTTGAGAGTCCGCCTGCAGATGCAGGGGACGCGGGTTCGTGCCCCGGTCCGGGAAGATCCCACATGCCGCGGAGCGGCTGGGCCCGTGAGCCGTGGCCGCTGAGCCTGAGCGTCCGGAGCCTGTGCTCCGCAACGGGAGAGGCCCGCGTACCGCAAAGAAGAAAAAAAAAAAAAAAGATACGCTGACCATAGGTGTGTGGATTTATATCTGGGCTTTCTATCCTGTCGCATTGATCTATATTTCTGTTTTTGTGCCAGTACCATACCATCTTGATTACTGTAGCTTTGTAGTATAGTCTGAAGCCAGGGAGCCTGATTCCTCCAGCACTGTGTTTCTTTCTCAAGATTGCTTTGGCTATTCGGGGTCTTTTGTGCTTCCATACAAATTGTGAAATTTTTTGTCCTAGTTCTGTGAAAAATGCCATTGGTAGTTTGACAGGGATTGTATTGAATCTGTAGATTGCTTTGGGTAGTATTGTCATTTTCAAAATGTTGATTCTTCCAATGCAAGAACATGGTATATCTCTCCATCTGTTTGTATCATCTTTAATTTCTTTTATCAGTGTCATAATTTTCTGCATACAGGTCTTTTGTCTCCTTAGGTAGGTTTATTCCTAGGTATTTTATTCTTTTTGTTGCAGTGGTAAATGGGAGTGTTTCCTTAATTTCTCCTTCACATTTTTCATCATTCGTGTATAAGAATGCAAGAGATTTCTGTGCACTAATTTTGGATCCTGCTACTTTACCAAATTCGTTGATTAGCTCTAGTAGTTTTCTGGTAGCAGCTTTAGGATTCTCTATGTATAGTATAATGTCATTTGCAAACAGTGACAGTTTTACTTCTTCTTTTCCGATTTGAATTCCTTTTATTTCTTTTTCCTCTCTGATTGCTATGGTTAAAACTTCTAAAACTATGTTGAATAAAAGTGGTAAGAGTGGGCAACTTTGTCTTGTTCCTGATCTTAGAGGAAATGGTTTCAGTTTTTCACCATTGAGAATGATGTTGGCTGTGGGTTTGTCACACATGGCCTTTATTTTGTTGAGGGAGGTTCACTCTATGCCAACTTTCTGAGGAGCGTTTTTCATAAATCGGTGTTGAATTTTGTCAAAAGCTCTTTCTGCATCTATTGAGATTATCATATGGTTTTTCTCCTTCAGTTTTTTAATACGATGTATCACATTGATTGATTTGCATATATTGAAGAATCCTTGCATTCCTGGGCTAAACCCCACTTGATCATGGTGTATGATCCTTGTAATGTGCTGCTGGATTCTGTTTGCTAGTGTTTTGTGGAGGATTTTTGCATTTATTGGCCTGTCATTTTCTTTTTTTTTTTTTTAACATCTTTGTATGGTTTTGGTAACAGAGGGATGGTGGCCTCGTAAAATGAGTTTGGGAGTATTCCTCCCTCTGCTATAATTTGGAAGAGTTTGAGAAGGATGAGTGTTAACTCTGCTCTAAATACTTGATAGAATTCACCTGTGAATCCATCTGGTCCTGGGCTTTTGTTTGTTGGAAGATTTCTAATCACAGTTTAAATTTCAGTGCTTGTGATTGGTCTGTTCATATTTTCTATTTCTTCCTGGTTCAGTCTTGGAAGGTTATACCTTTCTAAGAATTTGTCCATTTCTTCCAGGTTGTCCATTTTATTGGCATAGAGTTGCTCGTAGTAATCTCTCATGAGCCTTTGTATTTCTGCAGTGTCGGTTGTTACTTCTCCGTTTTCATTTCTGATTCTGTTGCTTTGAGTCTTCTCCCTTTTTTTCTTGATGCGTCTGGCTAATGGTTTATCAATTTTGTTTATCTTCTCAAAGAACCAGCTTTTAGTTTTATTGATCTTTGCTATCATTTCCTTCATTTTTCTTTTTCATTTATTTCTGATCTGATCTTTATGATTTCTTTCCTTCTGCTAACTTTGAGGGTTTTTTTGTTCATCTTCCTCTAATTGCTTTAGGTGTAAGGTTAGTTTGTTTATTTGAGATGTTTCTTGTTTCTTGAAGTAGGACTGTATTACTGTAAACTTCACTCTTAGAACCGCTTTTGCTGCATCCCATAGGTTTTGGGCCACCGTGTTTTCATTGTCATTTGTTTCTACGTTTATTTTGGTTTCCTCTTTGATTTCTTCAGTGATCTGTTTATTTAGTAGCATATTGTTTAGGCTCCATGTGTTTGTATTTTTTACAGATATTTTTCCTGTAATTTATATCTAGTATCATAGCATTGTGGTCAGAAAAGATACTTGATACGATTTCAATTTTCTTAAATTTACCAAGGCTTCATTTGTGACCCATGATATGATCTATCTTGGAGAATGTTCCATGAGCACTTGAGAAGAAAGTGTATTCTGTAGTTTTTGGATGGAATGTCCTATAAATATCAATTAAGTCCATCTTGTTTAATGTATCATTTAAAGCTTGTATTTCCTTATTTGTTTTTATTTTGGTTGATCTGTCCATTGGTGGAAGTGGGGTGTTAAATTCCCCTACTGTGATTGTGTTACTGTCGATTTCCTCTTTTATGGCTGTTAGTATTTGCCTTATGTATTGAGGTGCTCCTATGTTGGGTGCATAAATATTTACAATTGTTATATCTTCTTCTTGGGTTGATCCCTTAATCATTATGTAGTGTCCTTCTTTGTCTCTTGTAATAGTCTTCATTTTAAAATATGTTTTGTCTAATATGAGAATTGCTACTCCAGCTGTCTTTTGATTTCCATTTGCATGGAATATCTTTTTCCGTCCCCTCACTATCAGCCTGTATGTTTCCCAGGTCTGAAGTGGGTCTCTTGTGGACAGCATTTTTATGGGTCTTGTTGTTGTATCCATTCAGCCAGTCTATGTCTTTTGTTTGGAACATTTAATCTATTTACATTTAAGTTAATTATTGATATGTATGTTCCTATTACCATTTTCTTAGTTGTTTTTGAGTTTATTATTGTAGGTCTTTTCCTTCTCTTTTGTTTCTTGCCTAGAGAAGTTCCTTTAGCATTTGTTGTAAGGCTGGTTTGGTGGTGTTGTATTCTGTTAGCTTTTCTTGTCTGTAAAGGTTTTAATTTCTCTGTCGAATCTGTATGAGATCCTTGATGGGTAGAGTAATCTTCCTTCCATCACTTTAAATATGTCCTGCCACTCCCTTCTGGCTTGCAGAATTTCTGCTGAAAGGTCAGCTGTTAACCTTATGGGGATTCCCTTGTATATTATTTGTTGCTTTTCCCTTGTCGCTTTTAATATTTTTTCTTTGTATTTAATTTTTGATAGTTTGAGTAATATGTGTCTTGGCGTGTTTCTCCTTGGATTTATCCTGTATTGGACTCTCTGTGCTTCCTGGACTTCTTTGACTATTTCCTTTCCCATACTAATGAAGTTATCAACTGTCATCTCTTCAAATATTTTCTCAGTCCCTTTTTTTTCTCTTCTTCTTCTGGCACCCCTATATTTCAAATATTGGTGCATTTAATGTTGTCTCAGTGGTCTGTGAGACTGTCCTCAATTCTTTTCATTCTTTTTTCTTTATTCTGCTCTGCAGTAGTTATTTCCACTATTTTATCTTCCAGGTCACTTATCTGTTCTTCTGCCTCAGTTATTCTGCTATTGATTCCTTTTAGAGAATTTTTAATTTCATTTATTTTGCTGTTCATCATTATTTGTTTGCTCTTTAGTTCTTCTAGTTCCTTTTTAAGCATTTCTTGTATTTTCTCCATTCTCTTTCCATGATATTGGATCATCTTTACTCTCATTATTCTGAATTCTTTTTCAGGTAGATTGCCAGTTCCTCTTCATTTGTTTGGTCTGGTGTGTTTTTACCTTGCTTCTTCATCTGCTGTGTATTTCTTTGTCCCTCATTTTGCTTAATTTACTGTGTTTGGGGTCTCCTTTTCACAGGCTGCAGGTTCATAGTTCTCGTTGTTTTTGGTGTCTGCCCCCGGTGGGTAAGTTTGATTCAGTGGGTTGCGTGGGCTTCCTGGTGGAGGCGACTGGTGCCTGTGTTCTGGTGGATGAGACTGTATCTTGTCTTTCTGGTGGGCAGGACCCCTTCCGGTGGTGTGTTTTGTGGTGTCTGTGACCTTATGATGATTTTAGGCAGCCTCTCTACTAATGGTTGGGGTTGTGTTCCTGTCTTGTTAGTTGTTTGGCATGGGATGTTCAGCACTGGAGCTTGCTGGTCATTGAGTGGAGCTGGGTCTTAGTGTTGAGACGGAGATCTGTGGGAGGGCTCTTGCCATTTGATATTACGTGGGGCTGGGAGCTCTCTTGTGGTCCAATGTCCTGAACTTGGCTCTCCCAGCTCAGAGACTCAGGCCTGACACCCAGCCAGAGCACCACGACCCTGTCAGGTACACAGCTCAGAAGAAAAGGGAGGAGAAAAAGAAAGAAAGAAAAAAAAAATTTTTTAATAAAATAAGTAAAAAGTTATTAAAATAAAATTTTAAAAAAATTATTAAATTTAAAAAAATAATAAAGAGAGCAACCAAACCAATAAACAAATCTACCAGTGTCAACATGCACTAAAATCTAAACTAAGATAACCGTATAAATAAAAAACTAGTCAGTCGCATACAGTAAACCCCAACTCTACAGTTGTTCCCAGAGTCCACCGCCTCAATTTTGGGATGATTTGTTGTCTATTCAGGTATTCCAGAGATGCAGGGTACATGAAGCTGATTGTGGAGATTTAATCCGCTGCTCCTGAGGCTGCTGGGAGAAATTTCCCTTTCTCTTCTTTGTTCGCACAGCTCCTGGGGTTCAACTTTGGATTTGGCCCCACCTCTGTGTGTAGGTCGCCTGAGGGCATCTGTTCTTCTCTCAGACAGGATGGGGTTAAAGGAGCCGCTGATTAGTGGGCTCTGGCTCACTCAGGCCGGGGGTAGGTAGGGGTACGGAATGAGGGGTGAGCCTGCGGCAGCAGAGGCCAGCACGACATTGCAACAGCCTAAGGCGCGTTGTGTGTTCTCCCAGGGAAGTTGTCTCTGCATCACGGAACCCTGGCAGTGGCGGGCTGCACAGCCTTCCGGGAGGGGAAGTGTGGATAGTGACCTTTGCTTGCACACAGGCTCTTGGTGGCTGCAGCAGCAGCCTTAGTGTTTCATGCCCGTCTCTGGTGTCCTGCGCTGGTAGCTGGGGCTTATGCCCATCTCTGGAGCTTGTTTAGGCGGCGCTCTGAATCTCCTCTCCTCTCACAGCCGGAAACAATGGTCTCTTGCCTCTTAGGCAATTCCACAGTTTTTCCCGGACTCCCTCTCGGCTAGCTGTTGCGCACTAGCCCCTTCAGGCTGTGTTCACGCCGCCAACCCCAGTCCTCTCCCTGGGATCTGACCTCCAAAGCCTGAGCCTCAGCTCCCAGGCCCCACCCGCCCCGGCGGGTGAGCAGACAATATTCTCAGGCTGGTGAGTGCTGGTCAGCACCGATCCTCTGTGTGGGAATCTCTCTGCTTTGCCCTCTGCACCCCTGTTGCTGCGCTCTCCTCTGTGGCTCTGAAGCTTCCCCCCTCACCATCCCCTGTCTCCGCCCACGAAGGGCCTTCCTAGTGTGTGGAAACTTTTCCTCTTTCACAGCTCCCTCCCAGAGGTGCAGGTCCCATCCCTATTCTTTTGTCTCTATTTTTTCTTTATTCTTTTTGCCCTACCCAGGTACGTGGGGAGTTTCTTGCCTTTTGGGAGGTCTGAGGTCTTCTGCCAGCATTCAGTAGGTGTTCTGTAGGAGTTGTTCTGCATGTAGATGTATTTCTGATGTATCTGTGGGGAGGAAGGTGATCTCCACGTCCTACTCTTCCACCATCTTGAAGGTCCCTCTCTGTCATCTTAAGTAACTTGGGGATGTTCCTTTAGTCTTCTGGTATATGAGGTTAGGCTTAGCTTTTTCAGTGAGACTTTCCAATAATCCTGCCATCAGAATCTAGGCAGGCCTGTCTGGCTAGTTGTACATTGGACTGAATTCTGAAGGTCTTACTTTGTTCTAGAATGTGAAGGCAGCAGGATGCTTTGTAACAGCAGCAACATAAAGGAACACTATCCTGGGATTTCAAATGTACTTCAATTTTTTATATCAGGATAAATGACCTCAAGAACTCAGATTTTTCCAAATCTCTCAGAGCTCATTGTGTCATGAACTGTGCTTCCTTTTATAACTGGCTAAGTTACTGAACCACTCTTGTAAGAGTAATGAATGAGGAACTCTTGGTTCCAGCAGTCAGTGCTCTCTCTTTGCCTGAGTACCTTCTGTCTCTGGTTGGATACAGGAATTCCTATATGTGACATGCAGAGCCTCCCTGCAAGGGAACATGTTTCCTTCTGACCATAATATCTACCCTTGCAGTCTAGGGCAAAAGAAAAGCACATAAAAGAAACTTCTCTGGTCTCTTTGCAGTACCATGTAATTTTAGGACCTGCACTTCTCAGCAGGTAGGTCATTAGATTGATACAGAGTTTGGACTGCAGTTTTGGTGCTAAAGCAACTAGACTGAAAGGATTCCATTTAGCCCTCAAAATAAAACCAGAGTATATAACTGTAGGTAGATAGATGCATTTGGCAGAAAGATAATCCTGTAAGATTATTTGTTCTTTTCCCTGCTATCCTGTTGTGAATATTTAGTACATTTGGTACAAATATTACTTTGTTAATAGAAGCCTGATAATGGCTTCTATGATTACTATTACTATTATTATTATCAGTGGAGATGTAGTTCTTTGTAAAGAGAACTGGAAGAAATCTAAATTTCAGGTGCTGTATCTTTTTTGTTGGTTTGTTTTTAAACTAAGGAATGTTCTTTAGCACTGTATCATTGTCCCTTTTATCTAGGTGAAGGATGCTACCTGGAAGATAGCAAAGGCTTTTGCCATCTCTGGCCCATTCAACGTCCAGTTTCTTGTCAAAGGAAATGAGGTCTTGGTAAGAAATGCCAAGGTGTTTGAGAGGACACCACTGCTGTGTTATGTCATGTTGGTTTATGTCCCTCTGGTACTCTTCTCTGTGAACACCGCCACAGAGCAGCTGAGACCCCTGCAGCTGATTGTGTCTGAGTATGGGAGTTGCACAGCGCATAATGCCTGCCTTGTTTGAAAGCACTGGCTCTTGGTGGCACTGATATGTCAGTCACAGCTTTGAAAAGCACTCTGATCCACTGGAAAGAAGATCACTGACTGCCATCTTCAGTACAATATAGATGGATGCAGTAACTATCATAAAGTAATCTGTCCAGGTTACTGTAGAATAGTCATAAATTACATGTACTGAAGTTTACTTTCTCAGAGAAGAAAGCTGTTTTGGATACCATTCACCAAAAAAATAAAAAATGTTAAGTCAACTAGGTTAGTCTTAGTTAAGTTAGTTTATTTAATGTAACTAATCAGTAACCAATATTGATTCCTCACCTACTATGCAAAGTCATAAGGTGGCTACAGAGACGTATAGAGTCCAGTCTCTGCTCTCAAAGATCCACGATTTAGTGAGAACTGGGGAGAAGATGAATTTTTAGATGACTATAACGTAAGTCAGAATATAATAGCTGCTAGAAGGAATGTACAAGTAAAGTGGTATCAGAGGCACAGAACAGAGAGAGCCTATCTATTAGTGTGTGTGTGTGTGTGTGTGTGTCTGTCTGTCTGTATGTCTGTGTGCCTGCACATATGTGTATGAGCATGTATTTGACTGTCATATGCCTGATTTGGGGTGGATCATAAAAGATTTCAAGGAAGATTTTGTAATTTGAGCTGGGTCTTAAAGAATAGCTGGAATTTTGACAAGTAAAGGAAGATAGAAAGGACAGTACACGTACAATATGTGTGGGTAAATTTGGCACATTTTAGGAGATAGTGACTAGTTCAATTTATCAATGACCAGCTGATGATGACTAGCTCAGTTTATTATTTTTCCAGGGAAATCATGGAAGGTAAACTTAGAAAGAAAGACTGGGGCCAGAAAAGTGGTACAAGATAACATAGAGGCAAGAGGATAGAAGTCTTTCAAGGGCTAGACATTAATCTCATGGCCAGTAGAAATCCACTGAAGGCTTTCTAGTAGGGCTGTGGCATTATCTGAACTCTGCATTAAAACAAATCTGTCAAGAGTGTGTGGGGATGGAATTGTGGAACAGGGATGGGAAAAAGTCAGAGTTCAAGGACACTGACTGAAAGGAAACCAGTTAGCAAAAGTCAAGCAGTGGGGAGAAAAGGAAGAGGCTGGCAAAGCAAGACTGGGCCCCAGTAACAGCTGGAACCAGAGTGGCCAGGAGCATATTAATATTGTCATTGTCTCTCACCATCCTTCCTCTTCTTTTGAATTTTGTTATCTCTCCAGGTGATTGAGTGTAACCTGAGAGCTTCTCGGTCCTTCCCCTTTGTTTCCAAGACCCTTGGGGTAGACTTCATTGATGTGGCCACCAAGGTGATGATTGGAGAGAACATTGATGAGAAACTCCTTCCAACATTGGAGCATCCTATAATTCCTGCTGACTATGTTGCAATTAAGGTAATATTTTCAAAAATCTTAGTCATTTTTTAAGTTCCAAAGAAATAATTTTTCATCAAAAATAATCTTGATACGTTCTGAACCTTGTAACTGAAGTGCTAGACTAGGGGATTATGATGTTTGCTTTGAATGCAGTTGCGATGCAGTGTATAGCACTGCAATGCATGTATAGCATATTGCAGTGTATAGCAGTGCAGTTGCTACACAGGCAACTTTATGTGTACTATTGTGCATTTCAAAAATTAAAATAATATTTAGAATTACATAACTTCAAAACCAACCAGCTGAGTGACTTATAAACTACATTTATTTAGCTGATGCATAATGCTGCCAGTTTAGTTGGTAGACAGAAATTCTGAACGTATCTTCTTGGGATAAGGCTTCAGTTGTGCCAAGACTTCAGGAATGCATGAATCTTGTAAAAGTGTTACCTTGTGGTGGTGGTTAAATGTTTACTGCCTTGGCTTAGTTCCTATTTTCTCTAGTGGCAGAATTTTCTCACAGTGGTACTGTGAGGGCAATGAAACTGATGGCACCTTTATGAAGAGTGACCAGGAAAATTTAAGGTTTGTTCACTAACTTCAAATACAGGCATGCCTTGGAGATATTGTGGGTTCGGTTCCAGACCACCACACAATTTTTTTGGCTTCCCTGTGCATATAAAAGTTATATTCACACTGTACTGTAGTTGGTTAAGTGTGCAATAGCATTATGTCTCAAGAAACAATGTACATACCTTAATTAAAAACCACTTTATTGCTGAAAAATACTAATCATCATCTGAGCCTTTGGTGAGTCATAATCTTTTTGCAATAGTAACATCAATGGTCACTGATCGCAGATCACCATAACAAATATAATAATAATGAAAAAATTTGAAATACTGTGAGAACTACCAAAATGTGATGCAGAGACATGAAGTGAGTAAATGCTGTTGGAAAAAATGGTGTCAATAGACTTGCTCAATGTAGGGTTGCTACAAACGTTCAATTTGTAAAAATTGCAGTATCTGTGAAGTGCAATGAAGCAAAGCATCATAAAACAAGATACGCCTGTATGTGTGTATATTTTGAATAAGAACTTTATCATAAATCCATTGTGTTCCTCTAGCTGCCTCAGTATACCCATGAACAGAGTATTTATAATAATGACCTTTAACTACCTCACTGGACATTATGAGGATTATTGAGATATTATGTAAATATATTTGAATTCTTTAGATAAAGCATACAAAAAATTAATTTATATTGTATAATATATTTATGTGACATTTACGTACTTTGGATGCCTTCGCAGGTTTCCACTCTTATGTGTACTAGTGACCTCAACCATAATTGTGTTACAGCTGAGACTCTGACTTCTGACTTTTACAGTGGAAGTTTTAAGTTGAAGCTATAAATCAAAAAATATTTATTAATCTTATTTAAGTTAATAATTTAGGATGCCTTGGATTTCATAGCGCACTGGGATGGAATGTCACCTCTTATGTTGGGGGAGGGTAACATTTTATTCCTGGAAGCTGTGACACAACATAAATTGTTAAAAGCTTTCAGTGGGAATATATGTACATAGGATTTTACTGTTTGAGACCAATAAGAAGAAGGCCCCGAAAAGTATTTTTCCACTGGAAATTGTATATATGAATTTCAAATTCATATTTCTTTATTCTTAACCACAGGAATATACACACACATACACACACATATGTGTATGAAATAATTTCCAACTAATAACAATACTGAGGGGTAGATATGAATTTTTCAAAATGCACTGTATCTTTCAGTTTACTTCTTTCCTAGTTATCCTTGTGCATGAATCTTGACTTTTTTGTCAAATTACTTATTCAAAGTCAATCTTAATATAGTCCTAGTGAGGTGGATGGATATCAACAGATGAGATAGAGAGCGGCTAGAGGGCAGGAATATATGATAACTTGACTTAGGATGACCCAGTGAAATGACCCCAAGCTAGAATTCCCGTGGTGACTTAGAGGGGTACCAGAATCAAAGATGTATAGTCTAGGCTAGATAAATGGATATATGCAAGAAACAAGAATTCGATTCTTAGTGAATTGCATTGGTAAAATAAATGAAAAGGAAGCACTGCTATCTATGTTCTAGTTCATATGAAAGTTCTGGGCAAAAGTGTTCCCAAGCAGAATGTTTTTCAAAGCTTTTAAAAAGGTATCAACAGCAGTTTAATGTCTCAGAAGTCAGCTTGCAGACAGACCTTTCTGGCAATGTGGCTTGTTGCAAGTCCAAATAATCAGAACAAGAAGAGGAATGTTTTCAGAAGCCTACCAAGGAAAAAGTGTGTTTGAACTTTGTGTCTGGGGAGACCAGTGCCCAATATACTTCGTTTGAAATCACTCCAGTAAGAATATGTGTAAGCCAGATTAGAAACACTGGCCTAGACAGGTCACTGGGGCCCTATTTACAGAAATAATTTGTGATTATTTAATCCAATTTTTGGCCCAAAGCTCAAGAAATTCCTGGAACAGAGGTTTAAAGCCACTTTTCAAGTCAGACGCTTGGACCAAAGAAATTTTTTACATGTCTACTGTAGCCTAAATGAACCCTATGAGAGATGATTCACTAAATATTTTTATCCTTGTTTATACCTTTTATACCCTTCTCTCAACATATTTTTCCTACCCGTTATTTTTGACAGGCTCCAATGTTTTCTTGGCCCCGGTTGAGAGACGCTGACCCCATTCTGCGTTGTGAGATGGCTTCTACTGGAGAGGTAACTAGTTAATGATCCATGACCACTTTCATTAAATCTACTTTCTATGCTTTTATGATCTGAATATAGTAAAGCAAGTTAGTAAGTAGTTAGTGGGATACTTCTTTTGCTATCAGAGTAAGTCTGAAAGGACTTAGGCATTTTGAGCTGAGGAAAAATCTTTGACTTTTGTAGCCCAGAGTCTAAATTCTCACTTATATTTCAACATGTGTCATTCACTTCCACATTACACATTGAGAACATCTTTCAAATATTCCTCTAGATGTCTAGGTAAATATCTGCCAGGTATTTTTATTTTAAGGTTCTTAGATCTCTCTGTAACAGCACCTCTTGCTTCCTCTAACTTTCCTTGCTACTATGAAATTAGATCATCGAGATTTTACTAGCAATATGTGGAATGAATGTACAGCAGCAGAAAGATAATGGGGCCAAAATATTTGGGGATCTGCAGATATTTGCAAAATCCCAGAACCACTTTAAAAGCAACTTTAACTTCTTGGGGATTATCTAAAAACTATAGTGGGACTGGCCACTGGATGTCCCTCTTCACTTGTGTTGAGGACTCTGTCAGCTGAAGGTTTCTTTTTTTGTGGTACGAGCTGCGCAGGCTCAGCGGCCATGGCTCACAGGCCTAGCCGCTCCGCGGCATGTGGGGTCTTCCCAGACCAGGGCACAAACCCGTGTCCCCTGCATCGGCAGGCGGACTCTCAACCACTGCGCCACCAGGGAAGCCCTGAAGGTTTCTTTAAGAATGTGAAATGTGTTTCTTGTAGAAAGCTGTCAGATACCAGAGAGTTCCCTACATGTTAGTGCCAGGACATTTTATGAATCACCTAGCCCTTGACAGACTTACTAGGTACAGCCTTCAGATTCTCATCAGTGCCCATGGGGGTGGCAACATCAGACTGGGAGGCATCATTGTTTCCTCTTGGTGTTGAGGAAAACCTGAAAGGGGAAAATACCTAATTGCAACATATACATGATATTTTATATGGTTGCCTGGTTGCAAGCAAGATCTGTGATGAGAAGCCAAGTGAAACAGGAAGGGAGGCAGTGAGGAATAAATGGCTATCTTGTTCGTATTTGGACTGATGATTGCCTTCTCTTAGCTCCTTTGCTGCTTCTGTTAATTTAATAGATGAGAAAACCTAACTTGAAAACAAGGGACTTACATTACATTTCTCTGCTGTTTAAGGAGCTACTCTGATATTCATCGTGATCCCTTGGTCACTCAGTAGCAGGGCTGTTTTCAGCCAGCCCAGGATTCACATCAGGGAGAGATCTGTTTTCCTTCATGCTGTTTTCTCTAGTGTGGCAAATCTATTTTCAGTACTGTATCTATGTCCATTCTGCCTCCAGACATACGTTATTGGAGTTGTTGAAATACGAAAATATGAGAGAATTAGAAATTCAGCTCCCCCTTACTTGTATCTGTTTCAGAAGTACAGAGAGATAATTCTTCTTCCATTAGAGTCATATTTCCAAGTGTCACTAAGTACAGTATTACAAGTTCTGTTTTATAACTGAAATCATAATAATAATTGTAGCTTAGTGAAATCTCAGTTATGCTTCAGAGACATTTTCAGTGTTGAAATGGCTTGTTGTGGGATTAAATAAACCTTTAGCTTTCCTAGTGGTGAGGTGGGAATGTTAGTCCTAATCTTTACTTACATATTTAACTACTTTTTATGTTATTTGTAGAAAACTGCTGAAATCTCTTGTGGGTTGTATATGCACTTATGATGGAATTGCCCAGGTTCTTTTAGTATGGTTTGGGTTCTGTTAGCTTAGGGTGACATTACTAATTTGGTTAGCCAGTTCTTGACCAAAGAAAATGTTCACTGTGGAGTTAAAAGCAGCATGTACTGGTGATCAAGTGACAATCATAGTCATGAGAACTTTCCTTTGACAGTAAGGTCGTCATTTGCTTAAAGAATGAATTTAGCCATCAGTGTTATTTACTCTAATGGTGGTTCTCTACCCGTGCCAAATGATGATGTGCATGGCAGAATCTACTCCTATCATGCTCAGATATACTTGTTCTGTAGTTAGTGTGGGCGTTTGACTTGTAGTTATATTGTAGCACAGTTACCCTAGGGGAAGCCTCTGTATATCCCAACATTGTATGTTAATTTGGAATTTTTTTTACTTTAGGCTATAATATTCAGGACTAGTAGCAAGGTATTTTGGTTCATTTTATGAAAACAATAATAATAATAAAAGAACAAGTTCCTTTGAGATTTTCATAGATTTATTGAATTTCTCTGAAGGCTTTCTCATACATATGAAATGACTCCTAACTGATTGATCAGCAGTTATGCATTTGTGCTACTGACCCATGAATTCATGCCCTGTTGCATAGCATACAAGACATATACCGTTATTTAAACGTTAAGTCGTATTAACATTTGGTAACTCACCATATTATGGGCCAGAAGCTGTAATTTGTATCCAGATATCTCACAGTAGAATCCAGTTGCGTTGCTCCATGGAGTGTTGTTGGACAGAGAAAGAATTGCTTACTTATTCATTATGCTTAATTAAAAACACAAGATACGTCTGCCCTAGCCAGATTTTTAATCCCTGGATTCAGATTACATGGTCCTTGGGTAACTCAATAAAATCTAGCATAGGAGTCTCTGACTTTTCATTTGTGTTTGTTTTTTGGTAACGTTGAGTGACTATCATTTGCTTTCTTTTACTTTATTTTTTTCATTTATTCTAAACAGGTGGCTTGCTTTGGTGAAGGTATTCATACCGCTTTCCTAAAGGCAATGCTTTCCACAGGATTTAAGTTACCCCAGAAAGGCATCCTGATTGGAATTCAGGTAAGTGGTGTGTGGTTGTATGCATGCCTGCGGGCACATGCTGGGAGTTGGTGGGGGAAATGACCTTAATGGTGGTATAGAAGAGGGGAGATTTGTTTAAAGTTCCACTAAAAAAACCCCAGCAACTTCTAGAAAGAATGGACATTTGTACTCTGTCTGTTCCCTGATTTTTGCCTTTTCTCATTGCAGCAGCCAACACAAATAAGTGAATAAACAACTAAAAAAAAAAAAAGAAAGAAAGAAAAGAAAAAAATCTCTAGTGAAGTGATACTTATCCTGAACAGGATTTAGGGCAACTTCAAAAGGATTCTATTCTACTCTTTGGTTACATCTTTTCTATATTTTTATTCTTAGTTCTACCTCCTTAGCCTCTGAACCTAGGCTTTCCATGAGGTTGGGTCTCAACTCTTTTTCTGAGTCTGTGTCTATGTCTATGTCTAGTTCTTTCTCTTGACTTTCCCCTTTGCCAGCTCATTCATGTCTTTGGTATCCACTCTCCATCTAAAACTATCAACTTTAAATCTTTATCCTCAGCCATCGCCTGTTTCCAACAATTTGCTGGATACCTCTATCTGGATGTCTCAAACACAGCACATCCCAAACTGAAGTCAGTATTATCCCCTTCTGACCTCTGTTCCTTCCTTCCTTACATTCATTCATTCACATTTCAATTTCTACTAAATGTCAAAGATTCAAAGTTGAAGAAGACATGGGCATTATTTGAGAAATTTTCTTAGCCTGACACTCCAAGACGAATTGAAAGTTCTTAAAGGGCAGTGACTTAATGGGCTTAAGAAAGTCAGTACATCCCACAGTGTACTGTGGAAGTTCTTGAAATATTGTTACTTAGTAAACCTTCTAAGTCAAAGCAGGGTGAAGTAATTATACGTGAATATCTTCATACGGTGAGAAGGACATTATTGGTTTATTATTGCAAGTCAAATGTAAATCTTAGGGCAAAATGGGAGCCAGGAAACTCTTATTACTCCTTGGAATATTATTACAAGAGTGTACAAACTGTTTGTTTATAAATTTCCCGAAAAATACTAGATGTTTCCCAACTGATCATTCACTTTCATTTGAGGTTAATAATTCTTGGAGCCTACAATAACAATAGATGGTTTTATATATCACCCCTGCCATACTTTTAATAATTTCAAATCCTGCATGGTTACATACAAATCAATAAAAATATAATTAGAATAATACCAGGTATTTTCAAATCAGTGGGTAATTATTAGAGATGCTGTCGCATTAGAGTGCCTTAATAGCAGCAAATTAGTCTCCGGAGACTGGATGGGTAGCGGCTTTGGAGAAGTTTCTGCAAAGACTAAATTGGGATTTTGCTTCATAAAGGTGCCAGAAGGGTGATGGTGAACAGTTAGAACAGAAGCTAACAAGATGAATTGCAATTGCGAAGCTTAATGGCAGTTCAGAGACACATCACACCATATGAGAGACTCATCACATTATAATGGGTATTAAGTATTATTAAGTCACAAGTATAAGAGTATTTCTCCAACTTCTAGTTATGGCTTAAAGTTTAATGTGAAACCTGGGGGCATCCAGAGGAGACCATGCCCTTAGTCCCCGTCCTCACAACTAATCAGAATAATGCTAACATTTTAAAATACCACTTTAAGAAGGCAGTGATGTATAAAATAGTGCCTTGTTTGGTTCCAGTGCTGCAGGGAAATGTAAAGCAAAAATTAATTTGATCCCCGTGAAGTACTAGTGTGATTTTGGCATCAGTGAACAGAATTTTTGCTTTGTAGGGAAAAAGGGGGGTTTGTAGGGAACAAAAAGTTTTCTTAAAGCAATGAGGTTTTGTTCATTTAAGTTTTACCTTTCGGTGTATTCTTTTTTAAAGAAATCCAGCAGCTACATGAATTTTTGCAAAGAACTTTCTCCCTGTGCATGCATGCATAATGTAAGGAATTTAAATATATATGTATTTTAATTACAGAATTTAAAAAGTATATTTAAAGAAATATTTAATAATAAAGTTATATTTAATAAAATATTTGCAGCTGTGGTAAAATTGATCATTAAGACTCTAAGCCTCTAGATATGCAGAAATCATTTTCTAACCTACTTTATATGGGAGGCAAAGAAAAGCTGCCGTCACCAACAGTCAGTGTATAATCTCTTCACTATTATATGGAGGATTTTCATTTACAGTGATTTCTTTAAAAAGGATAATCACAAATTTAACTGAACAATATGACAGAATATACTAACCCTAGAGTTAATAGCTAAAACTCACTGGACATCTTCTTAGGCAGAATGGGAACAAATCTACCTAAGCTTCATATTAACTGTGGATAAAGTAATTATAATTCCATATTTCAGGATACATCATGCTTAAAAAAACACATTTTGTTTAACATGATTCCACTTGGACAGAAGAATTCATATAAATTCATCCAAATACATAAAGTCAGAACTGAAAAGGACCTAAAATAGTACTGCTAATATATAAACGGGGTTAAGGCCGGTAAATACAAGAGAATACATTTCGTTGAGTTATGTACTAAGAAAGAAAGTCCACCATTGCATTTTGATTTCCTGAGATAAACATTCATTTAGCATGATGTTATATAGACTTCAATCACAGAGGAGCCCTGGTAGCCAGCACTGTTGCAGTTAATTTGCTTTATTATTCCTTCATGTATATGTGGGGAGATTGGTCAACATCTATACCATTTATTTGAAGTAAAGGTCTTCTTTTCTCGTCATTGCCCCACCCTGACCCAGCTACCTGCTATGAGTAGAAAGATTTAATGGAAGAAACCTTACCTCTAACTTTTCACAGCAGGTTGCAAGAGAAAATTGGGGGAAAAGACAAATATGGAGGAAAGGCAAAAGGGACGCTGAGCCGGGAAACATTTTTTCTTATTGTTGGTAGTTTAACACATATTTCAAATTTTAATTTATCACTAGCAAGTATCAACCACGACTCAACATTTAGTAAATAGATTGTGTGTGTGTGTGTGCGCGCGCATGTGTACATGCTCATTGGTTATATTTCAATGTTCCTAATTTTTCTTTATTTTCTCTTTCCTACCCTACTCCTTCACATACAGAGACCCTCTGTTTCT
This sequence comes from Globicephala melas, assembly GCF_963455315.2. Taxonomy (NCBI): domain Eukaryota; kingdom Metazoa; phylum Chordata; class Mammalia; order Artiodactyla; family Delphinidae; genus Globicephala; species Globicephala melas. The sequence continues at coordinate 26,096,001 of NC_083320.1, read as the reverse complement.
GCCTTCTCAAAGTTAATCCTATGGTCAAATTACTTGGGAAGTTTGAAATATTCATGACATCAATCTTGTGTAACTAGGACTTAGGGAAAAAAAAAATCAAGATTTAGATTTTGTCAAAGGATCCGTGTCAGGCTTCCCTGGTGGCGCAGTGGTTGAGAGTCCGCCTGCTGATGCAGGGGACACGGGTTCGTGCCCTGGTCTGGGAAGATCCCACATGCCGCGGAGCGGCTAGGCCCGTGAGCCTGTGGTCCGCAACGGGACAGGCCCGCGTACTGCAAAAAAAAAAAAAAAAAAAAAAAAGATCCTTGTCAACTATTATATGTACTGTATCTCTACCAAGACCCTTTCCATAAGCATAGATCCTAATATAAGAAAGGCGTAATGTAGGTGTATGTGGCAACAAAATCGTCTTTGATTTTCCTGCAATATTTCCATCAGGGTTTATTTTTAGTTGCTATGAGTAGGCAATCTGCCTTGTTTTGAAGTTTTCTGGAACACCCTTTAACAATGAATGATTTACTCTAGAGTAGATCAAGAGCCCTCACTGTTTTTTCCCCTCTGATTGGGCTATTCAGTGATGCTTGTGAAGAGTACCATCCTGACATCTGCGCTTCAGCATTGCCCAGGAACACAAAGCAAGCATTTTATTTGAAAAAGACAACTCCAAGTGACATGAATAACCTTTTATCTTCAATACAGAATCATTAGGAACAACCATAGCATTGTCAATCCACACGTCCCAGTAGAGTCCACAGGCATGACACAGCCTTAACTTGGCTTTTGGTTCTGTAGCCAGAAGTTGGATTAATGTGAAAATGATAGTTAGAGGAAATATTTATTTTTTATCATTTTTAAAAGACTTTCTTCCTTATAAATGTTTTCCAGGAAATAAATCAGCTTGTACTTTTCACCTTTAGTAACAAGTGGTTTCTTACCCAGGTATTTTCAATCAGCTATTAAATCTGGGGCTACTCAGATGCAAGCTGACAGCTGTAATTTCTTTTCGTAGCGAGCCTATTTTATGTGTCACAAGTGTTCAATACATGTTTGATAGAAGTTTATAATGTGACTATGAAAGCCAACACCCCAGACCAGAAGGCAGAGTAGTTCCCTGGCTGGAAACTGCCAATACTGTCACGTCGGATATTTATCTTTTCCACCTGGGGGACGACACTGAAACAGATCCATAATGAGGTTCTGACTGGTATCTGCAGGTCAGACAGTATTTGAAATGCAGCTTAGTGACTCCAGAGCCCATTCTTTTACTCTTTGCCAAACTGAGTTCCAAATGATTGACTTCTTGTAGGGAACGGTGCATGAACTACTAGGACAGGACCTAGTTATTGAAGTGCAGTCCAAAGTTAGAATTCAGCAATTAGAACGGGTCGAACAGCAAAACATCCAACAAGGCTGACTTGGTGCTGAGCGCCTAATCCAGGTGACTTTAAATTCTCCCTGACCAGGAAAAGAGTTCATCCAGAACTGGGGTGAATCTGATTCTACAGGCAGAGGCTAAGTGGATTAAATAGGGGGTGAAGGAATTTGAGGGGTAAGAAGTAAGACAGTAGAAAGCAAGACAATGTGGATGGAATTTCATCTATATCAGAAAATAAGTAAGAGGTTATACTCATTAAAGGAGAATAAAAGGATAAAACTTGGGCTTCCCTGGTGGCGCAGTGGTTGAGAGTCCGCCTGCCGATAAAGGGGACACAGGTTCGTGCCCCGGTCCGGGAGGATCCCACATGCCGCGGAGCGGCTGGGCCCGTGAGCCATGGCTGCTGAGCCTGCGCGTCCGGAGCCTGTGCTCCGCAACGGGAGAGGCCACAACAGTGAGAGGCCCAAGTACCGCAAAAAAAAAAAAAAAAAAAAAAAGGATAAAACTTGTCATCTTTGAATAGAAAGCACCTGGCAACACATGGCATTGCCTTTTATGACATGAGAGAATGCCATATTGCATGACTAAATGAATAACATGTATATCTGGAAAGTGAATTCAGTTAAATTCCTTTAATTTCAGCAATCATTCCGTCCACAATTCCTTGGTGTGGCTGAACAATTACATAATGAAGGCTTCAAGGTATGTGATATTATTTTTTTAAGTTGTTTTCTGTCAGCATTCTATCTGCAAAAAAGAATATTGAAGAATATTAGCGAATAAAATAGCGCAAAATATAACCTCTCCACTTGAAAGATGTCTAACTTGACAGTTTCAAAACTTCAATGGAATAAACTAATCAGAAAGACTAGCTTTAAGTTTTAACACAATTACCACAAACTCAATAAAATTTGCTGGCTAAAAACTTAGAGAGTTTTGCATACACAGAATTGGGATAAAGTTTCAATGTATTTCCATATATTTTCCATTTTTCCTTTTTCTGTTTCCATACGGAGTCATAGTTTCCAGGTGTTAACAGTTACAGGCAAAAATTCTTTGCCATGAATATCTCCACACAAAGCCTGGTTCTGTAAAACAGAATGAGTCCCAAGGCTCATTGGACCTGTGGTCATGAGGGTTTGTTGGCCTAATAACAATGAATTTTCAGCCATCAACAACGCTTTATTTTTCTCCTCTACAAAAGCAGTTACAATTGAGGTTATTAAATTTTTTCTTACTGCAAATATTTTAAAAATATTTAAAGTGCCCGTGACTCTAGATGCTGAGTCTAAGTCTCTATTTCTGACATCATTTTGCATCTCATATTCACCAGTTTTTTTCTGCTCTATGCTTTAAATGACACGTGTGTCCCAGTGCCTGTCTTTGTTCTGTGAAAACTTTCCTTGTGATACAGTAACCGACTTTTCCATCTTAAATGCAGCTCTTTGCTACGGAAGCCACATCAGACTGGCTCAATGCCAACAATGTCCCTGCCACCCCAGTGGCATGGCCGTCTCAAGAAGGACAGAATCCCAGCCTCTCTTCCATCAGAAAGTAAGAACTGGGCAGAATATTCTGAGATAGCAAAACAGATGAAGGATTAACTTTGGGAACTATTGTGATGTAAATATATCACCTTACCCTATAGCAAGTCTTCTAAAAGTCTTCTTAGTCATCCAATTTAAAATGACGAAATTGGTGAACGATAGTAAAGCTTCCTTCTCATGAACTTTGCTATTACTACAAAACACATAATTCCATATATGTACATGGTGATATGTAGCATCTCTCAAAATGTCTCCTAGTAAGTATCCATTCCTTGACTGACACCAAGATCTCAGTGGTGAGAATCATGGGCATGAAGAATGTAATGCAGCACTCTGTATTTTATGGCAAACTTATATTCTGTATATCAAGAATACTCAGCTGCATTTCACTGAGGTTGTACATCAATGAATCTGTTTACTGAGGACTTGCAGCATGCAGGACACTAGGGGGCGTGCTATAGTAATGTCATCTATTGTATTACCTAATTTGCCATTCTTTGATCAGGTTGGTTGTTATGCCTTAGGCTATGTCATCATTAGGTTTTTTGGGTTTTTTTTTTTAACATCTTTATTGGCGTATAATTGCTTTACAGTGGTGTGTTAGTTTCTGCTTTATAACAAAATGAATCAGCTATACATATACATATATCCGCATATCTCCTCCCTCTTGCGTCTCCCTCCCACCCTCCCTATCCCACCCCTCTAGGTGGTCACAAAACACCCAGCTGATCTCCCTGTGCTATATGGCTGCTTCCCACTAGATATCTATTTTACATTTGGTTGTATATATAAGTCCATGCCACTCTCTCACTTCGTCCCAGCTTAGCCTTCCCCCTCCCCGTGTCCTCAAGTCCATTCTCTATATCTGCGTCTTTATTCCTGTCCTGCCCCTAGGTTCATCAGAACCTTTTTTTTTTTTTTTAGATTCCATATATATGTGTTAGCATACGGTATTTATTTTCCTCTTTCTGACTTACTTCACTCTGTATGACAGACTCTAGGTCTATCCACCTCACTACAAATAACTCAATTTCTTTTCTTTTCATGGCTCAGTAATATATATTCCATTGTACATATATATATATATATATACACCACATCTTCTTTATCCATTCATCTGTCGATGGACACTTAGGTTGCTTCCATATCCTGGCTATTGTAAATAGAGCTGCAATGGGCATTGTGGTGCATGACTCTTTTTGAATTATGGTTTTCTCAGGTATATGTCCAGTAGTGAGATTGCTGGGTCATATGGTAGTCATATATTTAGTTTTTTAAGGAACCTCCATACTGTTCTCCATAGTGGCTGTATCAATTTACATTCCCACCAATAGTGCAAGAGGTTTCCCTTTTCTCCACACCTTGTCCAGCATTTATTGTTTGTAGATTTTTTGTTGATGGCCATTCTGACCGGTGTGAGGTGATACCTCATTGTAGTTTTGATTTGCATTTCTCTAATGATTAGTGATGTTGAGCAGCTTTTCATGTGTTTGTTGGCAATCTGTATATCTTCTTTGGAGAAATGTCTATTTAGGTCTTCTGCCCATGTTTGGATTGGGTTGTTTGTTTTTGATATTGAGCTGCATGAGCTGCTTGTAAATTTTGGAGATTAATCCTTTGTCAGTTGCTTCATTTGCAAATATTTTCTCCAATTCTGAGGGTTGTCTTTTCATCTTGTTTATGGTTTCCTTTGCTGTGCAACAGCTTTTAAGTTTCATTAGGTCCCATTTGTTTATTTTTGTTTTTATTTCCATTTGTCTAGGAGGTGAGTCAAAAAGGATCTTGCTGTGATTTATGTCATAGAGTGTTCGGCCTATGTTTTCCTCTAAGAGTTTATAGTGTCTGGCCTTACATTTAGGTCTTTAGTCCATTTTGAGTTTATTTTTGTGTATGGTGTTAGGGAGTGTTCTAATTTCATTATTTTACATGTAGCTGTCCAGTTTTCCCAGCACCACTTATTGAAGAGGCTGTCTTTTCTCCGTTGTATATTCTTTGCTCCTTTATCAAAGATATGCTAACCATAGGTGTGTGGGTTTATATCTGGGCTTTCTATCCTGTCCCAGTGATCTATATTTCTGTTTTTGTGCCAGTACCATACTATCTTGATTACTGTAGCTTTGTAGTATAGTCTGAAGCCAGGGAGCCTGATTCCTCCAGCACCGTGTTTCTTTCTCAAGATTGCTTTGGCTATTTGGGGTCTTTTTTTTCTCTGTACAAATTGTAAAATTTTTTGTTCTAGTTCTGTGAAAAATGTGGTAGTTTGGTAGGGATTGCATCGAATCTGTAGAATGCTTTCAATAGTATAGTCATTTTCACAATGTTGATTCTTCCAATCCAAGAACATGGTATATCTCTCCATCTGTTTATATCATCTTTAATTTCTTTCATCAGTGTCATGGTTTTCTGCATACAGGTCTTTTGTCTCCTTAGGTAGGTTTATTCCTAGGTATTTTATTCTTTTTGTTGCAGTGGTAAATGGGAGTGTTTCCTTAATTTTTCTTTCAGATTTTTCATCATTAATGTATAGGAATGCGAGAGATTTCTGTACATTAATTTTGAATCCTGCTACTTTACCAAATTCATCGATTAGCTCTAGTAGTTTTCTGGTAGCGTCTTCAGGATTCTGTACATCACTAGGTTTTGTAAGACATTTATTTCAGCACACTACGTGAGCCTTCAGGAACACCATTACATCAACACTTATGGAGCTATGTGGCACGGGTACATGGGAGATAATTCTCAGGTGCTACAGGATGTTACAGCCTACTGAATGGCTAAGTCATACCAAATTCTATGTGATATACTATTTGATAGGGCTCTTAAGAAAGTAACCTAAATTATTATCAAATTAATAAAAGAAGGGCACATTGTTCTGACTTTAGTAGACTTCTAATGATGCTATATGCCCTCCTTAGGGCTTTGTAAAACAATACTTCATGCTTTTGACATTTTGATTAAATGTCTCCTAGTGTGTGTAGTAGCCCAGCAACAGAATGTGAAATGTTTTCATTTAAAATCAGGCGACCTGTATTTCCACACCATCAGCTAAGGCACTGGGAAACAGGCAATGAAGTAAAGTTGATCTGAGGGGGGAGTATGGGGGCCAAATGGCCTTCAGTGCTGGAGGAACCACCTCCTGTAAAATAAATAATTGTCTATCAAATTACTAGTTCTTGCTATGGATAGATAGCATTTTAAAGAGAAACAAATATTTCCATTCGATTAATTAGGCATTCACCAGAATTCTTTCAAGAACACAACAAAAATTTATAACCCCCAAATGTGTGTAATTTGTACATCTGCTTAGGAATAAAGGAGGGCAGGTGTCAATCAACTCAGTATGGAATGGACTTGAATGGTTAAGAGAAGTAATTTACATTAGTATTTAAAAAAACTAATTATAAAATATACATAGTCTCCTGCAAACTTGTGTTTATTTTGTTTATTCCTCCAGGTTGATTAGAGACGGCAGCATTGACTTGGTGATTAACCTCCCCAATAACAACACTAAATTTGTCCATGATAATTATGTGATTCGGAGGACAGCTGTTGACAGTGGAATTGCTCTCCTCACTAATTTCCAGGTATGTTCTTTTTCTCACAGATAGCCTGCCTGAGGGTTTTTATTTCTGCGCCTCCCTTAAGAGTGCACATCTCTCTTCTCCCTTTCTTGTAACTTTCAGAATGGAGAAGAATTTCTAAATAGAGTCTAAAATAATGGTCTATTTTGGTAGGTCATGGCCTATCTGAGACAGTTGGTGATCAAGGAGTTGTGATAGTCAGAAGCCATGGATAGCCATGGTTCTCTCATTACCCATACAATTATCCTTTAAATAACATGTGTGGTGTGGCATGGAATAAAGATACACAATTTTATTCCATCGTGTCTAAATGAAAGCCACCGCATAAAAGCAACAGGTTAATGATCACTGAAGATCTAGATACAGTGCAAGCACTTGTCCAATTCACAGGCAATGATCGCAGGAGGTATGTTCCCTTCTACTTGGGCATGACCCACCAGATTTATCACAGGGAGAAGAAATGTTTGTCAAGACTCGTTAACTTTCTGCCCATTGTATTTTTCCCCCCTCAGTCAGTTTTAATCCCCATGGGGGGTGGGGGGAAATAAGCTTATTCACGTTGAGGTCTGAGATACAGGAGAAAGTCCCCGTTAAATAAAAATGTTTGTGTCTTCCATCTCCTGCCCCTTTGAAAATTGGGAACAGAAACTGTGACTTTTCACTCCTGCTGCATTAAACATTCGCTTTCATTTCATATGCGTTGCTAAGATTCCTACCCTTATATTTTCAGGTGACCAAACTTTTTGCGGAAGCTGTGAAGAAATCTCGCAATGTGGACGCCAAGAGTCTCTTCCACTACAGGCAGTACCGTGCTGGGAAAGCGGCATAGGGAAATGGATGCCCCATCTCCATTCTTAAATCAACCTAAGCCAGTTTTTTATCTAAAGAAACTGATTCACAACTTTCTTTCCCAGAGATGAATATTGATATCAAGGTTTATTTCAGTTTACTTAGTTATGCCTTAATATGCTCTTCTTTCACAATTAAATTGTTGTCAGTCACTTTTTAAAAACCTTACTTAGAGAGTCCTTCACGAGAATTCCTTCATTTACTAAATGCCTTATTTTTGGTGTGCTAAGCTTACCTACATGCTTCTTTGCAGCTAACATTTTATGGTGCTGATTAACGATGATCAAGGTCGAAAAAGTTGCTGCTCTATCTTCTGAACTCTTTCTATATATACTTTACGGACACTATTGTCATTGTTTTTAAATACCATCTGCCATACTCAGGGCACTTTAACAAAGGCAGAATACTATAAAAATGGTTCAAATGAAACATGGATTTAATTTATGAACTCCTCCATCATGATGTTTGTGTATTGCTTCTTTTTAATCATCATTCTGTCTGGCTTAACCAGGAATATCCTTATCCCCTCCCACAGTGCTGAATTTGAGACGTGTGACAGAGGTCTTTAAAGTATGGATTTCTTTAAAGGACACTGGTTTGCAGTTTTGTGTTTTGTAGTACGTCAGCAGATGGTGGATACCGCTGAGATGGTTTATTCTTGTTGTCCTTCGGATTTGTAACCTGAGCCAAGTGAAATCCTCAGATTTATGCCATCTCTGCAACCCCCCCTCCTTCCTGCCAACTTTGGAATAACTTGGAAGTTATGTTCATTCCCTTCAGATTATAGATTCTGTTGATCTACTGAGTCCCACTCTGCGATGAGTGTTTTACACATTTTAAGCACAAGATCCTTGTTCCTTCTACATATAAGAAAAGTCCTTCCTACAGGCAGCCTTTGTCACTTTTAAACTTTTTGTGTTATTACAAGCGCTCTAATTGTGAACTTTTAAATAAAATACTATCAACAGACAAGACTGTTGTATTCTTGCTATTATGTGTTCATTTATTTTTACATTGATACACAAAATCTGTTCATTTCTCTGATGAAACAGGGTTTTGGGCCAAGATTATATCTTTTTTTTCTTTTTCTATTCAAAGCCCTATAGGATATGAACAAATTAATATTAAAATTAATGAAGCTTAAACTGTTACATTTCTCTTTTTTTTTCTCTTCCCATAGCTTGCTTATCTCATTAAAAATTTATTATCTTTTTATGTAGTTATATACTACCCTTGATCTGGACCCTTTCAAACATACAGCTATAATCACACACTGACTAATGATTGCCACACATACATAATAAACTAAACTTTTAAAAAACGTCTTGCATAACACAGAGAAAAGCACTTGAACCCAGTCAGAGGCTGATCCATATCGTCTGAAACATAGTGCCAATGGCCGTGGTGATACCATATCCCAGAAATACCACCTAAAACGTGGCTTTGTGAAATTTCTAAGATAATGAGGACATAATAGCTTTTATCCTTTACCTTGATATAGATCTACATGAAGGCTTTTAAAATTTATTTTCCCCTTCTTTCCCTCTTGTTATCATTGTGGTTGAGACGTTCCTTACTTTTTTTTTTTTTTTTTTTTTTTGGTGGTACGCGGGCCTCTCACTCTTGTGGCCTCTCCCGTTGCGGAGCACAGGCTCCGGACGTGCAGGCTCAGCGGCAATGGCTCACGGGCCCAGCCGCTCCGCAGCATGTGGGATCTTCCCGGACTGGGGCACGAACCCGTGTCCCCTACATCGGCAGGTGAACTCTCAACCACTGCGCCACCAGGGAAGCCCAAGACCTTCCTTACTTCTTCCCCATAATATTATATTAATATACTCCCTGATCATTGATTCATTCACCTAAAAATACTTAATGAGTTTCTTCAAGTTTTAGTGTAGAATATACTATGATCCCTCCTACACCTATTATTCTAGTACTTTTCTGATGCTGTATTTGCACCATCACACCACCAGCACAACCATAATAAGGAAGTAACATTATGGAGTATCTGCTATTCCTCAGGTAGTTCTAAGTCCTTTACATGAGTTAACCCATTTAATCCTCAAAATATCCCTATGAGTAGGTGCTGTCATCTCCATATTATAAATAAACTGAAGCACCAGAAGTTAATTAACATGCCCAGGGTCACACAAAATGCAGTTTCATTTTTTTATATCTTGTATTTTAATGAAGACAGACATGTTAAAAAAAAATCACTTCTCACAGTGAAGAAAATACTTGCTTGCAGAGATCAGGAAAAAGCTTTTCTGGGGAGATGGTCTCAGGTGTTGTCTTGTACAGTGTGTTGTAGTTCTCCAGGTAAACTAGAGGATAAGCACACTCATTTGAGGAAATTACAAGCAGCCTGGTATACCTGGAGCTCAAGGCATGTGTGGAGAGAAAGAGCTATGGGGAGAGGTTGAGAATAAATTCTTAGTTATGCGTGTTTAAACCACATAGAAATTTTAAAACTTTTTATTTGGAAAGAATTTTACACTTAAAAATTTGCAAAAATAAAAATAGTACACCCTTTACCCAGATTTACCTATTGGTAATATTTTACCCCATTTGACTTAGTATTGCTTTCTCTATCTATCCTCTGTCAATCATCTATCTATCATGTATCTACCATGTATCTATCTAAATACACATATGTATATACACACTCAGAGGAAGAGAAAAATTACACTTTGACCAAAAGTAAGCAGTTAGTGACAAATTTAGAAAAGTAACTCATAATTAGAAACAAAAGAATTGCTTGCTGAAAGTACCAAAAGGTCAAAGTAATAGTTAAGCTTTGTGTCGTGGAAATTTTATAAAGGCTCTCAATTTTTATATTAATTTGAAGAAGCTATTTGTAAAATACAATAAAATGAGAAGAGTAGTAATAATTAATCAAGCAGTACTGTTTCTAAATAATCCCTATATTTTTGTTCCTGAAATAAAGGGTTTTGGAGAAACGGAAGATGATACACACTCTCTCCAAGGTGCTGAAAATGAAATTATATTAATTTTTGTTTTTGTTACCTTTGGGTTTCCTAATGTTCCAAACTTTAAGAAGAACTAAACACAAATAAATAACGCATTCAGTGGTTTGGTTGGAGGAGGGAAATGCAAGAAAATGAAAGCAGATTTCTGTTCAGATTTGACAAGACTTTGTCCTTTTGGAACATTTGTACTCTTTTATACAAACAGGTTAACACATTTTAAAACCTCTGAATCTGTTATATATCACCAGTGCAGACAACATACGGGCTATGTCTGTCTGTAGAGCTGAATAAAAATCAAAGGAGCATTTTCCATGCTGAGAATTCAACAGTGGGCAAGGAGGACCAGGTCTACTGAGTGGGGTGTAAAGGAGCGCAGCCAGCTTGTGAAATGAAGAGGAAAGAGGACTAAAGAACGATCCGATTAGAGATGTAGGATTTTACGGCTTTGGAAAGGTAAGTAGAGTATTTTAACTGTACTTTTGTCAAACTTTCCTCTTAAACAGCATTCCTACTGGAAACTTTTTTAAAAACAGCTACTACATTCATGTATCTCAACAGCTGCAGGTACTTGAACCTCAGCTTCTAGTGTCCACAGCTTCTTGAACAGGGAAAGTGGAAATTATCAGAGAAACAAACCAAGGCTGAATGCAGTTAAGTGCTCTGTAATTACACACCAGTATTACCATTTGGATGCTGGTGCGGCTCCCTTGCAGGCACAGGTGCCATAAATGCTCACATACACCCAATGAAATCCACAAAGACCTTTCATTATATACCACTGGAGACACCCTTAGCTTGAAAAAGACTAGCTTAAATTTCCTTCTTTCCTGTCTTTCTCTTACCACTTCTTTTTCCTTTGTTCTTGTGTATAAAAATTCTATTTTTCCTAATGAATATTACTGTGCTATTTTATGAGACGCTGTTGCAATTGGTGAGTGTGAGGGGAATGTGTCAGGGAGAAGAACGTCCATCCTCCTCCTAAGCAGCTCCCTGGGCTCTGAAAAATTGGTAATAATTGTCCCTACTTCTTCTCTTGTGCACAGCGTAGGGTGCAAGGGGTCCAGAAAGAGAGTTTAAGTACCTACAGCTGTTGAGATCAATGCAGTAATGAATAAAAAACAAAACAAAAAAACCCCTCAGCAAGTCAAAATTAGCACCATTTGTGAGTGATCCTTGTTGCTTTAAGATCATTTTTAAAGGTCTTTACAACTTTCATTTTATAAAGGACTTGTGTTCACAAAGAAAACTATTGATTATTGACCAAAACAAAAAAATAGGCTTTTCTGGTAGCGGTAAAGGTTCACTTTCTCTCTCCTGAAACTACCAGCCTAGCTAATTATTTCTTTAAGGTGTTTCCTAGAAGAAACACACAAACTCCGTAGAAGTGCTTTTGTTCATCAAAGGAAGAAACAAGCAGTCTCACAAAAAAGTCAAAACTGCTGTGTTCCCAAGTGATAATTTCCCACACAAAGCTTAGTGCTGTTGGCAGCTGCAATGAAGACAGGTGAGATGTGAGCATGCAGAAAAGAGAGAGAATCCAAAAGCTCAAAACGTGTTATTAAAAAAGAGAAAGAACTTGAAAATGTATGTATTTTATTAATAAAAATACACTCTAATATCCAGTGTCTAGATAACTGTACTTTCCTTTCTGAAATTTAAGCACATTCAGTAATCTCCTTCATAGTCTCTCTTCTACCTGCCTATGCAACGTCCTGAAGGATGAAATATGGCATGGCTTTGAGGTCATTAGCATAACAGAAATATTCTGCTAAGTGTTTCCCATAACTCTTTACAAAATTCCACATAGAATGCTGCAAATGAAATTTATATGGAATAATTTAGACTAATATTTATTTTAATCTCTCCATTCAAAAGGAGTTACATATGGATCCTTTTTAAAGAATGTTTTCTAATTAAACTAAGGACATAATTTCATATTATTTGCCAGGTTTCATAGGCTTTCCTTCCCCTTCATAATTAAAATATATAGGGAGCTGCAGGGGGAAAATGGTATTGTTGCAGTTAAGACGTGAGTGAATAGGAATTTTTAAAGATTGTTTTAAAACCATGAGGCACAAGCATTTGAAGTAAATTAGGTTCATACTTTATTTATTATATCAGAATAAGATAAAGCAACACTGAATTGACTTTCTCAATGTTGGGGGGCCTCCAGAGCAAAAGGTTATCTTGTGCTAAATCTATCATTACCTGCCTTGGTGTACTGTGTGAAGTCCTGTTTTCTTCAGAAGTAATTCACTCACTCTAGGGTCTGACTCTGTTGAAATCTGTGGATCTTTGGGGCCCCAGGGACTTATAAATGTAAACACATGGTACTTTGTAGACTGATTCATCAGGAAATGGTCCCTGGCTTACCCTAATTGGGTTTTGCCATGCTAATCTCTCTGGAAGGGTGATTTCAAACATATTTTCAGAAGTACATGAAACACATGGTTCTTTGATTACCATATTTGTACTAATGTCCATACGAAGGGGTTGCTTTTAATCAATGATGGTTTTCTTTGATCCATTGAGGTTATTCCACTATAAATAATTTCAGGTCATCTCAGCACTTATTTTCTTCAACCTGAAACCTAGAGCTGAAATCATGAGTCTCTGGTACTTACACAGATCTACAGAAAGTAAGGACATATTTCCCTGTTACATTCCTGGAACCTAAATTATAATAGGTGTTCAAAACTATTGAATCCACAAAATTTTGATTCTTAAAAATGATTGTGGTGCAAAGTGTTTGATCAGAATGACTGTGTTCCTGTCCTCCCTTTTAGTTATAAGTTCCTATTCTCCTCCTTTGGCTAAGGGATCTTGATCCAGTTTACACCGGACCTCCAGTCTTAATTTCACTCCTCATAAATTTAGGGGGCTGTAGAGTTTGTAAAGGAAACCCTGTAAACACTAATTTTCCAAAATCTTCAATCAACTTTCTCCTCAAGACTAGATCAACAGAATTCTCTTCAACCTTAGTTATTGTTTCAGTAATCTTATCAATACTTGTGTATATCTCAGTGACCATGATTTTAAATAAGCACATATTTATCACCTCCAAGAGTGATGTTTAATCTATACCTTCATTTGTTCTTTCTGCATTGTAGTTTGCTCATGGCCACTCACTTACCATTCCTTTTTCATCTTTATAATTGCTTATTATAGAGTAGTTCACACAGAGTAGCCATGCAAATCTACTTTTTGGTAGAAAATAGACAATTTAAGAATATGTAGTTTCTTGTATATAGTATCTCTGTATCACTTTAGCCGTTTGTGTCTTATATTTATTCATTAAATTCACAAACATTTATTGAGCGTCTATAACTAAAATAGATTTGGACTTATGAAGTTTACAGTTTAGAGGTGGATGCAGAGAGTTTAAAAAAAAACTATTATGATAGAACTTGATTAATGCTTTTGTAAGGGAAATTTAGGGGCTATATGCACACATGCCTGGGGCAGATCAGGGCAGCTTCCATAAACTGGAACTCGAGGGATAAGTAAGAATTTGCCAGGTGAAGAAGTGTGGTGTGTTCTACAGTGTGTATGCACAGTGAAAATAATGCGTGTGAAGACCCCGAGGCAAAGAAAACATACTGCGTTTGAAGAATTGAAGAAGGCTGAGTGTGACTGGAGCATCACTCATGCATGGTTGATGGTGAGGCTGGGAAATAGCACAGGCTAAACCCTAAGCACCCTATAAGCCATGTTGAGGAATGTGGACACTTTGCTAAGGATAGCAGGAAACTGTTGAAGTTAAGTTAGAAGGTGACATAATTACTTTAGCATTTTGGAAAACTCACTTTGACTGCCGAACGGAGAATGAATTGTATGAGCCAGGATTGGAGGCAGAGACTAGTTAAGAGGTTAATGCAGTGATCTGGTCCAGGACAGAGAGAGAGAGAGAGAGAGAGAGAGAGAGAGAGAGAGAGAGAGAGAGACAAGCATCACTTGGACTGGAATAGGAAAGAGAAATCAATTTGAAGAATGATGTATTTGGGAGAAAGAACTGTCACGATTTGTTTGGATGAGTGAGAGGGGTTACTCAGATTCAGAGCTCCATGTTTGCCTGAGCAAATAGGTGAGAGATCATGTGATATTTTTGGCATTAATAAACACAGGAGTTAGTACTGGGTTTTGGTTAAAAATGATAAGTTCTGTTTTAATCACGAGAGTTTCAGGTGTCCACGAGAGGCAGAATGGAAATGGTGTGTAGTCAGTGGTTAAAAGCCAGACTCTGGAGCCAGTCTTCTTGGGTTTGAATCCAGGCTCTTGACACGCAGTAGCTGTGTGATCCTGAGCAGCTTATTTACATTTTTCATACTTCAGTTTCCTCCATAAAATGGGAATAATAATCCCTATTCATAGGCTTGTCATGATTGTAAGATTGAGAAAATGAAATTAAGTACTTCAAATACTGCTGGGTACAGAGTAAGTGCTATGGTAAGTGTTAGCCATTATTATCATTGTTGTTGTTGTTATTGTGATGGAACATCTAAATGGAGATGTCTAGCGGGCAGCTCTATATTTAGTTTTAAAGATTGGAAAGATATCGCTTATAAGTAAGTACATACCTTATTCAATATTTATCATATACTGGGGGAAAAAGAGCCCTAGAAGAGGAAATTCTAATAGTTATTATTAACTTCTTTGCAATATAAAAATGAAATTCATGCAATATTAAAATGTTTTGAAATTTCTGAACAAGAATGTCTTCTAGGAAGACAAAATTGCAAATTGTTATTTTTCTTGGTTGATAAGAAAATGTAGTTCAGTGTTATACTACTTGGACTAAATTAACAAGTTTTAATATTCTGCTAATCAGATTAACCCAATCTGAAATAACTTTGATATGTCCATCAGAAATAATGTAATCATATTGAACAAAACCATGAAATTATAAAGAGTAATTTGGTTGCACAAATTTGGGTTTCTGGAAGGACCTCCTGACAGTTTGCCAGATAGTTTCTCTGTATGCTGGGGTTGGACATTATACTTACTCATACCATGGCAAGCTCTGATTTTCTGGGAAGTGTAGTTACTTTGATTTGAAGGTTTTGATTATGATTGAAGTGGTCCTGAATGAGCCCAAATGGAATTTAGATTTTTATGGGAAGGAGTGACGACATGTTGTAGTAGTTGGTAGTCAGACAGGTGTTTATTGGCATGAGTTGACTGCCAGGGCCACTATTGCTTTAGGCTGAAGGATAATAGTAATGATCTTAATGAAGGTGAACATATTTTGAGCACTTACTCTGTATCCTGTGATATGCTAACATTGAAATTATATGAAAATTTTAATGTTCACTGCATCCTTAATTTACAGATGTGAAGAGAGGTAAAGTGACTGCCCAAGTTCATACAGAGGTGAAAGGAGGAGGTAGAAAGAAGCAGTAGGTCTGGGAAGGAGATGGAGCTGCAGGGGAGAGTCAACGAGAGCAAGGGGAAGATCAAACAAATTGAGAGAGGAGGTCAGGAGGAGTGGACAAGCAGATGAAGGAAGAGCTGGGTGTTCTCCGAATACTTATTTGGTCACATGAACTGATTTTGGGGTCCAGGTGAAGATGTTAATGAAAACGTGAATTATGATCAGAAGCTGTGGGAGCTTTCAGTGGACCCAGGGGATAAAGAATTCTGTCAGTTGAGCAGCCAGTGTGCATGGACTCATTTATGAATACAAAGGAGATGCACTCCAAGGGGCCGGTAACAGGGCAGAGTCAGAGATCCATGTTTATTGATCTGGATCCCAACACGGAAGTGAAATCTGCTTATAAATGTGAAATGACTTCTTTAGAGCCTGGGGGCTTTGAGGTTATGTGATGACAGAATGTCAGGTTTGATTTTTCGTGGCAGAGCCATCTATCATTTTCTGCTGTGGTTATTTATCCATTGCTATATAACAAACTACCCCAAAACTCAGTGGCTTTAAACGACTTTTTTATTATATCTTACAGTTACGTACGTTAGATATTTGGGCCAGACTTGGCCGTATGATTCACCTGCTTTTGTGACGTTGGTGGGGTCATTTTGTATACTCAGCTGGTAGTTGGGTTTGTTTTGAAGTTCCAAGATGGCGTCACTCACATCTAGTGCCTGGGAAAGAATGAATGGAAGCGTGGCTCCAGCTGAGACTGTCTACCAGAGTGCCTACATTTGGCATCTCCAACATGGTGAGCTCAGGGAAGTTGAACTTCTTACATGGCAGCTGGCTTCCCCCCAGAGTAAGCATTTGAAAGATCTAAGTGGAAGCTGCAAGTCTTATGACCTATCCTTGGAAGTCTCAGAATATCACGTTCTCCACACTGAAATTGGTCAAATACACCAATAAAGCCAGGTCAGATTCAAGGAGACAGAGACATGAAACTCCACCTATCAATGGGAGAAGTAGCAAAGAATTTATAGCTGTATTTAATGAATCACACATCCCTAACTCCAATTAGATAACTGGCAAACAATTTCAATTGATTCAAGAGTCTGAAGACTTCTGGGCATCGTCACCATCATGCCTGTAAACGCCATTCACAGTGCAAACCTCATCAGCAGTGTATGAACAGCATCATCTTATTTGAAGACATACCTGGCTCTCCCACAGCACAAAGTAATATTTTGCTGTTGAAGGCTAGGTGGTACTTTAAAGTCAACCGAGGTCAAGATCTGTAATAATAGTAATTCTGACTGACTCAAAAGGAAAACAGAGAATCATTGCCAGAAAGATCTATTTGGATGAGGTTTAGAAAAGAGAAAGGCAGGAATTTCTGAAGCAGCTGTGTAACTACAACTAGGAGCAGACTTGTCATCCTGGCAAGATGACGGACATGATCATCCTTTGGACATGATCTACCGAAAAGGCACCTACATATAGTATACACACATATGAGATTTTATGGTATTGTGATATCACAGTGCTAACAACAGTAAGCATGTGATAGATTTTAGAGAAATGAGTGTACATGTATGTGTGCATACTTTTGTACCCTTTAGCCAAGCAAGAGTACTGGAGTATCACGATTAAAATCTGGATTTCTTGGGCTTAAAGTATGTCTTCACCGCTAACTGGCTGTATAACTTTGGGCAAGCTGTCTAAACTCCTTGTGCTTCAGTTTCCACATTACTAAAGAGGGGGCAGTAATAGTACCTAGTTTATAGAATTGTAGTTCAGGTAAATAAGATAATCCATGTAGACTGCTATAGAAAATTACCTGGTACACTTAATAAAAGTACATTTATTAAGCAAAAGTTTAATAAATGTTAGTTCTTATAATTACTTTTTAAGAATGAACAGCTGATTTCTGGGGTCAGCTTAAGCTTTTGTGGATAGAAGGGTCATTAAATCCATAATGTGCTTGTTAGTACACTTTCAAGGGATGATCTCACTCATTTACAACAGTCAGTCAACTCACAACAGGATCTGACCAAATCAGAATGAATTTTGAAATGTTTTGTCATGTTCGTGTTCTCAAGCACAGAGGTACCTAAAAATCAATGAAAAGACAGATACACGGCTGTTCAGAGATGAGAGGGAAATACTTCTCTTAATAGATAATGAAGAGAGAAAGTCTCTAAGGTGCAGAAAATGACAATTATATAAAGACACATCCAGGAAGTTAGTTCCTAATTAATGTTTCCCAAAATACAGGAATTAAGCTGAAGTTAATGGATGTATTTGATCTACCACTAAAAGCAATGTTATATCAAAGCTACTTAACTAAAAATAAAACGATATTTAAAAAATTAACTGTTGCTTCTGGGTCATCGCAGGGCACCGAGCTGATCTCCCTGTACTATGCTGTTGCTTTCTACTATATTTTAGCAGCATTAGGATACAGGGTGAAATGGAGTGTATGTGGTAATATAGGACGAATATTTCATAGAGTGTAGCTTATTGATAATCACCACACGATCCTGTGTGATTTACATGCCTCTTAAAAATATATAGGAGAGAGACGAGGGGAAGATGGCGGAAGAGTAAGACGCGGAGATCACCTTCCTCCTACAGATACACCAGAAATACATCTACACGTGGAACAACTCCTACAGAACACCTACTGAATGCTGGCAGAAGACCTCAGACCTCCCAAAAGGCAAGAAACTCCCCCACGTACCTGGGTAGGGCAAAAGAAAAAAGAATAAACAGAGACAAAAGGATAGGGACGGGCCCTGCACCAGTGGGAGGGAGCTGTGAAGGAGGAAATGTTTCCACACACTAGGAAGCCCCTTCGCGGGCGGAGACTGCATGTGGTGGAGGGGGGTGGGAAGATTCGGAGCCACGGAGGAGAGCACAGCAACAGGGGTGCGGAGGGCAAAGTGGTGAGATTCCCACACAGAGGATCGGTGCCGACCAGCACTCACCAGCCCGAGGCTTGTCTGCTCACCCGCCAGGGTGGGAGGGGCTGGGAGCTGAGGCTCGGGCTTCGGTCAGAGCGCAGGGAGAGGACTGGGGTTGGTGGCGCGAACACAGCCTGCAGGGAGTTAGTGCGCCACGGCTAGCCGGGAGGGAGTCCGGGGAAAAGTCTGGAGCTGCCGAAGAGGCAAGAGACTTTTTCTTCCCTCTTTGTTTCCTGGTGCGCGAGGAAAGGGGATTAACAGCGCTGCTTAAAGGAGCTCCAGAGACGGGCGCGAGCCGCGGCTAACAGCGCGGACCCCAGAGACGGGCATGAGACGCTAAGGCTGCTGCTGCCACCACCAAGAAGCCTGTGTGCGAGCACAGGTCACTATCCACACCCCCTTTCCGGGAGCCTGTGCAGCCCGCCACTGCCAGGGCCCCGGGATCCAGGGACATCTCCCCGGGGAGAATGCACGGCGTGCCTCAGGCTGCTGCAATGTCACGCTGGCCTCTGCCGCTGCAGGCTCGCCCCGCATCTGCACCCCTCCCTCCCCCCGGCCTGAGTGAGCCAGAGTCCCCGAAGCAGCTGTTCCTTTAACCCCGTCCTGTCTGAGCGAAGCACAGACACCCTCCGGCGACCTACACACAGAGGTGGGGCCAAATCCAAAGCTGAGCCCCGGGAGCTGTGAGAACAAAGAAGAGAAAGGGAAATCTCTCCCAGCAGCCTCAGAAGCAGCGGATTAAGCCTCCACAATCAACTTGATGTACCCTGCATCTGTGGAATACATGAATAGACAACCAATCATCCCAAATTAAGGGGGTGGACTTTGAGAGCAAGATTTATGGTTTTTACCCCTTTTCCTCTTTTTCTGAGTGTGTATGTGTATGATTCTGTGTGATATTTTGTCTGTATAACTTTGCTTCCACCATTTGTCCTAGGGTTCTATCCGTCCATTTGTTTTTCTTTAAAAAAATGTTTTTTTCTTAATATTTTTTATTTTAATAACTTTATTTTATTTTATCTTACTTTATTTTACTTTATCTTCTTTCTTTCTTTCCTTCCTTCCCTCCTTCCTTCCTCCCTCCCTCCCTCCCTCCTTTCTTTCTTTCTTTCTCTCTCTCTCTCTCTTTCTTTCTTTCTTTCCCTTTTTCTCCCTATTATTCTGAGCCATATGGATGAAAGGCTCTTGGTGCTGCAGCCAGGAGTCAGTGCTATGCCTCTGAGGTGGGAGAGCCAACTTCAGGAAACTGGTCCATAAGAGACCTCCCAGCTCCACATAATATCAAATGGCGAAAATCTCCCAGAGATCTCCATCTCAACACCAGCACCCAGCTTCACTCAAAGACCAGCACTGTCTACAGTGCTGGACACCCTATGCCAAACAACTAGCAAGACAGGAACACAACCTCACCCATTAGCAAAGAGGCTGCCTAAAATCATAATAAGTCCACAGGCGCCCCAAAACACACCACTAGACGTGGACCTGTCCACCAGAAAGACAAGATCCAGCCTCATCCACCAGAACATAGTCACTAGTCCCCTCCACCAGAAAACCTACACAACCCACTGAACCAACTTTAGCCACTGGGGACAGACACCAAAAACAACGGAAACTACAAACCTGCAGCCTGCAGAAAGGAGACCCCAAACACAGTAAGATAAGCAAAATGAGAAGACAGAAAAACACACAGCAGATGAAGGAGCAAGATAAAACCCCACCAGACTTAATAAATGAAGAGGAAATAGGCAGTCTACCTGAAAAAGAATTCAGAATAATGATAGTAAAGATGATCCAAAATCTTGAAAATAGAATAGAGAAAATACAAGAAACATTTAACAAGGACCTAGAAGAACTAAAGATGAAACAAGCAACGATGAACAACACAATAAATGAAATTAAAAATACTCTAGATGGGATCAATAGCAGAATAACTGAGGCAGAAGAACGGATAAGTGACCTGGAAGATAAAATAGTGGAAATAACTAATGCAGAGCAGAATAAAGAAAAAAGAATGAAAAGAACTGAGGACAGTCTCAGAGACCTCTGGGACAACATTAAACGCACCAACATTCGAATTATAGGGGTTCCAGAAGAAGAATAGATAAAGAAAGGGACTGAGAAAATATTTGAAGAGATTAGAGTTGAAAACTTCCCTAATATGGAAAAGGAAATAGTTAATCAAGTCCAGGAAGCACAGAGAGTCCCATACAGGATAAATCCAAGAGAAATACGCCAAGACACATATTAATCAAACTGTCAAAAATTAAATACAAAGAAAACATATTAAAAGCAGCAAGGGAAAAACAAAAAATAACACACAAAGGAATCCCCATAAGGTTAATAGCTGATCTTTCAGCAGAAACTCTGCAAGCCAGAAGCGAGTGGCAGGACATATTTAAAGTGATGAAGGAGAAAAACCTACAACCAAGATTATTCTACCCAGCAAGGATCTCATTCAGATTTGATGGAGAAATTAAAAACTTTAAAGACAAGCAAAAGCTGAGAGAGTTCAGCACCACCAAACCAGCTTTAAAACAAATGCTAAACGAACTTCTCTAGGCAAGAAACACAGGAGAAGGAAAAGGCCTACAATAACGAACTCAAAACAATTAAGAAAATGGGAATACGAACATACATATCGATAATTACCTTAAATGTAAATGGACTAAATGCTCCCACCAAAAGACACAGACTGGCTGAATGGATACAAAAACAAGACCCATATATACGCTGTCTACAAGAGACCCACTTCAGACCTAGCGACACATACAGACTGAAAGGGAGGGGATGGAAAAAGATATTCCATGCAAATGGAAATCAAAAGAAAACTGAATAGTAATTCTCATATCAGGCAAAATAGACTTTAAAACAAAGACTACTACAAGAGACAAAGAAGGACACTACATAATGATCAAACGATCAATCCAAGAAGAAGATATAACAATTGTAAATATTTATGCACCCAACATAGGAGCACCTCAATACATAAGGCAAATACTAACAGCCATAAAAGGGGAAATCGACAGTGACACATTCATAGTAGGGGACTTCAACACCCCACTTTCACCAATGGACAGATCATCCAAAATGAAAAGAAATAAGGAAACACAAGCTTTAAATGATACATTAAACAAGATGGACTTAATTGATATTTATAGGACATTCCATCCAAAAACAACAGAATACACATTTTTCTCCAGTGCTCATGGAACATTCTCCAGGATAGATCATATCTTGGGTCACAAATCAAGCCTTGGTAAATTTAAGAAAATTGAAATTGTATCAAGTATCTTTTCTGACCACAACACTATGAGACTAGATATCCATTACAGGAAAAGATCTGTAAAAAATAGAAACACATGGAGGCTAAACAATACTTAATAATGAAGCGATCACTGAAGAAATCAAAGAGGAAATCAAAAAAATCCTAGAAACAAATGACAATGGAGACACGATGACACAAAACCTACGGGATGCAGCAAAAACACTTCTACGAGGGAAGTTTATAGCAATACAGTCCTACCTTAAGAAACAAGAAACATCTCGAATAAACAACCTAACCTTGCACCTAAAGCAATTAGAGAAAGAAGAACACAAAAACCCCAAAGTTAGCAGAAGGAAAGAAATCATAAAGATCAGATCAGAAATAAATGAAAAAGAAATGAAGGAAACGGTAGCAAAGATCAATAAAACTAAAAGCTGATTCTTTGAGAAGATAAACAAAATTGATAAACCATTAACCAGACTCATCATGAAAAAAAGGGAGAAGACTCAAATCAATAGAATTAGAAATGGAAAAGGAGAAGTAAAAACTGACACTGCAGAAATACAAAAGATCATGAGAGATTACTACAAGCAACTCTATGCCAATAAAATGGACAACCTGGAAAAAAATGGACAAATTCTTAGAAATGTGCAACCTGCCAAGACTGAATCAGGAAGAAATAGAAAATACAAACAGACCAATCACAAGCACTGAAATTGAAACTAATTAAAAATCTTCCAACAAACAAAAACCCAGGACCAGATGGCTTCACAGGCGAATTCTATCAAACATTTAGAGAAGAGCTAATATCTATCCTTCTCAAACTCTTCCAAAATATATTAGAGGGAGGAGCACTCCCAAACTCATTCTACGAGAGCACCATTACCATGATACCAAAACCAGACAAGGATGTCACAAAGAAAGAAAACTACAGGCCAATATCACTGATGAACCTAGATGCAAAAATCCTCAACAAAGTACTAGCAAACAGAGTCCAACAGCACATTAATAGGATCTTACACCATGATCAAGCGGGATTTATTCCAGGAATGGAAGGATTCTTCAATATATGCAAATCAATCAACGTGATATACCATATTAACAAACTGAAGGAGAAAAACCATATGATCATCTCAATAGATGCAGAAAAAGCTTTCGACAAAATTCAACACCCATTTATGATAAAAACCCTGTAGAAAGTAGGCACAGAGGGAACTTACCTCAACATAATAAAGGCCATATATGACAAACCCACAGCCAACATTGTCCTCAATAGTGAAAAACTGAAAGCATTTCCACTAAGATCAGGAACAAGACAAGTTTTCCCACTCTCACCACTCTTATTCAACAGTTTTGGAAGTTTTAGCCACAGCAATCAGAGAAGAAAAGGAAATAAAAGGAATCCAAATTGGGAAAGAAGAAGTAAAGCTGTCACTGTTTGCAGATGACATGATACTATACATAGATAATCCTAAAGATGCTACCAGAAACTACTAGAGCTAATCAATGAATTTGGTAAAGTAGCAGGATAAAAAATTAATGCACAGAAATCTCTTGCATTCCTATACACTAATGACAAAAAATCTGAAAGTGAAATCAAGAAAACACTCCCATTTACCATTGCAACAAAAAGAATAAAATATCTAGGAATAAACCTACCTAAAGAGACAAAAGACCTTTATACAGAAAATTATAAGACACTGATGAAAGAAATTAAAGATGATACAAATAGATGGAGAGATATACCATGTTCTTGGATTCGAAGATCAACATTGTGAAAATGACTATACTACACAAAGCAATCTACAGATTCAGTGCAATCTCTATCAAACTACCACTGGCATTTTTCACAGAACTAGAACAAAAAATTTTGCAATTTGTATGGAAACACAAAAGACCCTGAATAGCCAAAGCAATCTTGGAAACGAAAAATGGAGCTGGAGGATTCAGACTCCCTGACTTCAGACTATACTACAAAGCTACAGTAATCAAGACAGTATGGTACTGGCACAAAAACAGAAATAAAGATCAATGGAACAGGATAGAAAGCCCAGAGATAAACCCACGCACATATGGTCACCTTATCTTTGATAAAGGAGGCAGGAATATACAGTGGAGAACGGACAGCCTCTTTATAAGTG
This sequence comes from Globicephala melas, assembly GCF_963455315.2. Classification (NCBI taxonomy): domain Eukaryota; kingdom Metazoa; phylum Chordata; class Mammalia; order Artiodactyla; family Delphinidae; genus Globicephala; species Globicephala melas. Next base: position 26,071,925 of record NC_083320.1, on the reverse strand, counting down.
GTGCTGGGAAAACTGGACAGCTACATGTAAAAGTGTGAGATTAGATCACTCCCTAACACCATACAAAAAAATAAGCTCAAAATGGATTAAAGACATAAATGTAAGGCCAGAAACTATCAAACTCTTAGAGGAAAGCATAGGCAGAACACTCTATGACATAAATCACAGAAAGATCCTTTTTGACCCACCTCCTAGAGAAATGGAAATAAAAACAAAAATAAACAAATGGAACCTAATGAAACTTCAAAGCTTTTGCAGAGCAAAGGAAACCTTAAACAAGACCAAAAGACAATACTCAGAATGGGAGAAAATATTTGCAAATGAAGCAACTGACAAAGGATTAATCTCCAAAATTTACAAGCAGCTCAGGCAGGTCAATAACAAAAAAACAAGCAACCCAATCCAAAAATGGGCAGAAGACCTAAATAGACATTTCTCCAAAGAAGATATACAGATTGCCAACAAACACATGAAAGAATGCTCAACATCATTAATCATTAGAGAAATGCAAATCAAAACTACAATGAGATATCATCTCACACCATTCAGAATGGCCATCATCAAAAAATCTAGAAACAATAAATGCTGGAGAGGGTGTGGAGAAAAGGGAACAATCTTACACTGCTGGTGGGAATGTGAACTGGTACAACCACTATGGAGGATAGTATGGAGGTTCCTTAAAAAACTACAAATAGAACTACCATATGACCCAGCAATCCCACTACTGGGAATATACCCTGAGAAAACCATAATTCAAAAAGGGTCATATACCAAAATGTTCATTGTAGCTCTATTTACAATAGCCCAGAGATGGAAACAACCTAAGTGTCCATCATTGGATGAATGGATAAAGAAGATGTGGCACATATATACAATGGAATATTACTCAGCCATAAAAAGAAATGAAATTGAGCTATTTGTAATGAGGTGGATGGACCTAGAGTCTGTTATACAGAGTGAAGTAATTCAGAAAGAGAAAGACAAATACCGTATGCTAACACATATATATGGAATTTAAGGGAAAAAATATCATGAAGAACCTAGGGGTAAGACAGAAATAAAGACAGAGACCAACTAGAGAATGGACTTGAGGATATGGGGAGGGGGAAGGGGAAGCTGTGACAAAGTGAGAGAGTGGCATGGACATATATACACTACCAAACAAAAAATAGATAGCTAGTGGGAAGTGGCCGCGTAGCACGGGGAGATCAGCTTGGTGCTTTGTGACCACCTAGAGGGGTGGGAAAGGGAGGGTGGGAGGGAGGGAGACGCAAGAGGGAAGAGATATGGGAACATATGTATATGTATAACTGATTCACTTTGTTATAAAGCAGGAATAACACACCATTGTAAAGCAATTATACTCCAATAAAGATTTAAAAAAAAAATTAACTGTTGGAAAAATAGCCTCAAAAATTTAACTCACTAGCTACAAACAAGAAAAAGCTTAACACCAATTGGTGGGTCCTTAGCTTTTAAGAATATATAATTAAGTTTTATTACCTTATAAGTGATTTGGATTAATTATGTCCATAATAGGCTGATGTTCATTCTCCACTTTAAGGGAGGAGATGGCAGTTTCATAGAACCCAGTCATTTATTGCAATCCTCAGCATTTCGTTTCCTGCCAAGGCAAATCTGCTACAAAGCCCCAGTTCCTCTTAGGAATTACTGAAATGTGACAGGTGTTGATTTGCTGGTATCTTTCTCAACACATCCAAATGAGCTAAACAAAATGACTTTTCTACCCATTTAGGCAGAAAAATAAATGGGGGCACCAGCTAATGAGGGGGGATGTAGAGTTAGCTGGACTCGAAGCATTCCAAGCTGTTGGCAGCTGGAATCAAAAGAGGAATCCTGCAGACAGTTGTTCATGTTTATTGCTGAATGTGAAATTACAAAGATGCTTCATCTTCCCCACAGGTGCAAGAACATACAGTTATTAATTACAGCAAAACATATTTATTGACAACCCCAAGCATACAAAATCCCACACTCAGCAAATGGCTTCCAAATTTCATCCAAAAAGCACTTTAGAATCAATACAAAAGCACTGCAGGGTTGACACATCTGTGTCTAGTAAAATACTGTATCCTGAAAGCATGGCATAGACTCTCTTATTATTTATATAGTTGAACATCATCAATGCTTTCTTTGTTCTTGTAGGAAACCTATAGACAAAAAAATATCCCCTAATTTCCCATTGTTTTGATTGGTAGGATTACAGAATATTAGAAAGATTGAACTGATTTTGCTTCTTTTTTTAGAGGCTTTAAAAACAATTTTATCCCTTCATTGAGCCATGGGACTGATTTACTCATTTGCTCATTTACTAATTTAATAAAGGTCTATTGAATACCTATTATGTGGCAAGTACTGTTATAAGTGCTATGGAGAACATACGTAAACAGGTAAGGATTTAAAATCTTATAGAATCTATATTATGAAGCAACTAAAACATACTATAAGAGAGTATTTGATCAAATGCTGAATTGTAACCAATGGACCTGACTGTAACCAATAGACCAGAGCCACCTTAATTCTGAGAAGGATAAGCACTTGAGAAATTTACAGAGGAGGCCATCCTGAGTGAGGTTGCCTACAGACACTGAATGGACACACATATTTTATATAGTTCTCTCTCTCTTTTTTTTTAACTTGTCTCATTCCAAATAGAATTTGAGACAGCTTACAAACATGCATGCAGGACAACATGATAAAATAAATTAGAAAATAAAACAAAATAAAATAAAATAGAGGTGGAAAAAAACGACACCATGCAGTGATTCTAGGGCTGAGCTCAGGACTCCAAATATGCACCATAAATTTCAGTCTGGCTTTTGGAGATGGGTCTCAGATTTGGTCCTTTGTTTCTTGGCAGCAAGGGATAGAAACAAGATAGGGTACAAGAGATATATGATCCCAGATCAGAGCACACAAGTTGCTAGTTGCTCCTATATATAAATATGTAAGATAAATAACTCCTATAAATCCTTTAGAGGAATACTGTAGGGTATAGTGGATTAAATCCTCAAACTTGTATGTGATATAAACATTAGATTTTATGGCTGATTGTATGTCATTACTCTCAATGTAGGTCATTAGTCTGATAATCTAGCTTTATTTATTCAGTTAGGAAATACTCAAAATACTGAGCATTTGCCATGTGCTGGACTCTGCACTCTGAGATGGATAAGGTCTCAGAGATGATGTACTGTTTGAAAATAGCCGATAAAACAAACAAATCACTAAACTTGTTTCAAATAGTGGTAAGTGTCATGAAAATTATACAACAGGATTATGTGATGGAGAATAACTAGGAGGATGAGGAAGCCTCTCTGAAGAACAATAATTGAAGCACATTTAAATGATGGGAAGGAAACAGTCATGACAAGATTAGGAAGAAAGTTATTAGAGAACAACAATTTTTAGGTTTCAGAGAAAGAAACAGTTCTGGTGAGTTGGAGAGATAACAAGGAAACTGGTGTGGCTGGACTATAGTGAATGGGTGGAGATGGGATTAGAAGGCATAGTAACCTGTGGTAAGACATGTGGGTTTTATTCTAAGAGCAGTGGGAAACAGGTTATAGGATTTGGAATGTCTATAAAAATGGGTAATTGACATCCTCTTTGAGTTTTATTTCCTGTCAAACAATTAAAAAATATTGAACATTGGATGATTTGACCATATCTTCTCTGGCAAACCCTGGAAATCAGAAGAAATTCCCTTAAGGTCAGGACTGCGACTCACTTCTACTTGTTATCTGAATTTGGGTAGAATATTTGACAAGCCATATGATCTCAAAGCATTTTTTACTGTCAAGTCGATTTCAACAAATGAATAGAGGGGCATTCAAGTTCCTCAAATTCTATGACAGATAAGTATATAACATGGTCATAACCATTTTATTCTGAGAAAAAAGAAAAGCCAAAGCAGGTGTTGCCAGTTGTTCACAGTAGCCATAAAAATATCAATAAGGCAACAAAAGAATGCTTAATATTAATCAAAGACAATTTCTGGTATATCTCCAAGATAAACTGGTTAGAAATATATACCCCTAGGTAACTAAATGAATTGACCTATGATATAAACTTCTTAACTATAAGCCAGTTAAACTTTGCTAGTCTGCCGATTAATTTTAAAGCTTTCAAGTAGGTGCTATTAAGCCATACTTTCTGTCAGTAATTAGGTGACAGAATCAGTTATCCACTGAGTCCACTCTTAGTTGATGACAATAAAACACATGATCAGTATATACAGATACTCCCTCTCCCAAACTTTTGGTCTTTTCTTGGGGTAGCGAGGAGACTGATCTTTCTCACCAGTCAAGTCAGCCAGTGTAGACGGTTTGCTTTCTATAACCTGGGTCCTTGAGTCTTTTTGATAGAGAGGGTTGCCTTGGAAATAAGAGTTTGATCATTATTCTCAAGCTGTTGACAGCCTCATCAAGCCGGTTGAGAGGAAGATCAGGCTGGGCAACAATAGAAGTTTAGATTATATCCCAGGAGCAATGGGAAAATGTTGATTTAAACAAAATACCATGATCAATTTACTTTTAGGATAAGTAGTTTGTGCACATGGTACATATGATGAAAAAGTATGTCATCCGGCCACAACCGTCCCCTAGGGTAGTCATTTCTCTTCCCCAGAGCAGGGTAGACAAAAGCAATAACAGATCTGCAGAAGAAAGCAGACAATGACTACTTGACCCTTTTATGCTTTTAATTATTGTAACTTTGAAATATGATTTAATAAAAGACTTGTCTCTTCTTGTTATACTTCAACTATTATAATCTCCCAGCTAATTCTTTTTTTTTTTTTTTTTTGGTGGTACGCGGGCCTCTCACTGTTGTGGCCTCTCCCGTTGCGGAGCACAGGCTCCAGACGCGCAGGCTCAGCGGCCATGGCTCGGGGGCCCAGCCGCTCCGCGGCACGTGGAATCCTCCCAGACCGGGGCACGAACCCGTGTCCCCTGCATCGGGGGGCGGACTCTGAACCACTGTGCCACCAGGGAAGCCCCCAGCTAATTCTTGATGTTAGTTTTTCTATATAAAGTTTACCATATCTTGTTCTAAAAGTTTGCTTTAGTAACTTTGTTTTTGAAGTATAACATATATACAGAGAAGTGCGCATATCATACATATACAGATTAACAAATTTTCACAAAGTGAACATACGCATGTAATCGTCACCCAAACCAAGAGACAAAATATAACCAGCTCCCCAGACGTCACTTCCGGTCTACCTCCTCACAAGGGTAACCATTACCCTGCTACTAACACCATAGATTCATTCATTATGCCTGCTTTTGACTTTACAGAAACAGAATTGTATACATATATTCTTTTGTGTCTGGCTTCTTTGGCTAAAAATATGGTAATAATACTCATCCACATTGTTTTGTGTAGCTGTAGGTTGTTCATTCTCATTGTTAAATCATAGTCTGTGGTGTGAATATACTATTTCTTTTTTATCCATTCTACTATTAAGGGGTGTTTGGATTGTTATTGAAATAGTTGTTTTATTGGCTATTCTGAATTATACTGCTGTGAACATCCTTGTCCATATCTTTTGGTGGATATGAGTTATGTTGGGCTTTTATCTGAAAGGAGAACTGCTGAGTCAGAGAGTGTGTATACATTGTCAGCTCCTGTAGATACTGTCAAGCAATTTTTCAAAGCTGTTGAAACTGTTACACTCCCGCCAACAGTAAATGTTTTATTCTCTCCACACCCTCATCAACACTTGTATGTTTTTAAATTTATTTATTTATTTTGTATTTTAACTCTCCTGGTAGATGTGTGGTGATGTTGTAATATGGTTTAAATTTGTGTTTCAGTGATGATGAATGAAGCTGAACAGCTCTTCATGTTTGGTCATTAGGACAGCATTTATTGTAACTGCTTGTTCAAATCTTTTATCTATTCTCTATTGGGTCATCTTCTTTTGTCTTACTGATTTACAGGAGCACTTTATATATTCTAGATTTGAGACTTTTGGTGACTATAGTTGAATGTATGTGTTTGTGTTGTATTACAAATTTCTCCCATTCTGCGGTTTGCTTTTTTCAGAATTTAATGAAATATTTTGATAAATCTTAAGTTCAAACTATTAAATTTAACTATGTTTTACTTTTTTTAAACATCTTTATTTATTTTTGATCAGACATTTTGTACACCATTTCAGAATTTTTTTTTCTAACTAAATGTCATGATGTGTTTGCCTTAAATTTAGAAACTTTATATTTCTCTCGTTCACATTTACATTTACAATCCATCTAAAATTTATTTTTGCATAGAGTATGAAGTAGAAGGTAGGGTTTATTGCTTTCCCAGCCTTGCTCTTTGAAAAAACTGTCCTTTCTCCAGTGTACTGCTTGTCTTTTTTTATTTAATGAGGTCATCCTAAATTTATAAATTAATTCATTAAGCTTTGACATCCAAGAATAAGGATTGCTTTTCCATTTATCCTAGGCTTCTTTGGGTCTTTTCTAAACCTTGAAGTAACACTTTAAGGTTTTCTACATAAGGATCTTTTACTTTTCTTAAGCTTGTTCCTAGTTATGTTATTTTTTTTTCATGATCACCTCCATAAAGAACATGTTCTCTTCCATTACACCCTCTAATGGACTTTTATTTGTATATATTGAGGCTATTATTTTCACATATTGATTTTGTATCCAGCCATCTTAACTGAAGTTTTTCATTATTTATAGTTATTTTCAATTGCTTGAGTTTTCTAAGTTTTCATCTGCAAATAATTATTTTTCCTCTTTCTGTTCACTTTTCACTTTTTTTCACTCCTCTTTCTTCTAGTTATTTCTCCAAAAGAATTATAAATAATAATCGTGATAGCTGATGTATTTGTGTTTCTGATCTTAAGGAGATGCTGCTAGGCTTTTTCCATTAAGCATAATCATGTTAAGAAAAATATCAGTTACCTCTTACTGTATTTAGACTTTTTATATTCATATTAATAAACAAAATTAGACTGTGGTGTTCGTTTCTGTTTTATCTTAGTCTGGTTTAATGTCTCTGATATACTAAGAACTTAAAAATTAAAGGCATGATATCAATCCAATGTGAAGTTGTCCAGCACTGGCACCTTTTTGTGGAGGAGGGGTTGACTTTTGAACATCATTTAATCTAAAATAATTGTTCTACTTAGGTTTTCTATCTCTTTTGGGGTTATTCTTAGAACTTTATATTTTTCTAGGAAAGTTATTCATTTAATTTAGGCTTAGAGTAAATTTGTTTAGAGTTAAGCAATATACCTCCATGTTTTAAAATTTATATGTGGTTGGATCCCCATTACTATTCTTTTGTGTATTTGTGCTTCCCCCCATCCTTTGTTTCTTCATTAGATTAACTAATAGTTAATGTGTTGTATCATTTTTTCTTCCTCCCATTCAAAATGAACCTACCCAGATTTATTCATAGTTTTAAATGTTCTTTTTTTCCTGTCATTGATTTCTGCTATTCCCTTGACTAATTATTTCCTCCAATTTTCTTAGGTTATTTTGTTTGTAACATCATTTGCTGATTGATCTATTAATTTATTTTTATTATTTCTCTATAATTAATATGTCTCCAATGCTAAGAATACTACTCTAAGCCACCATTTTATCTGAATCCCATAGGTTCTTATTGCAATTGTTTTAACTTTAGTTATTTCCTAACAAATCTGCAATTTGAGTCCTGATTTTTAAATCAAATAATTCTGTAATAAAAAAGCCCTACATTTCCAAGTATTTTAACTGTTTTTGAGTTTTGTTATTAATTCCTAGACTTATTGCATCTTGAAAAAAGATCACATTGTTTGCTATATTTGTACTTTTTAAATTTTAATGAACAGTTTTTTGTGTCTTTCCATATGGTGAATATAATTGAATTTCCAAGAGTATATACAAACAAGGTATGTATAGTGACTGATTTTTTTTTTATATTTTTCACTTGATATATCATGGCTAGAGATAGGCAAATTTATTTTTGTGTATTTCACTTATTGTCCTTATAGATTTTATGCTTTGAATTTTAATGCTCTATTTAGTACAAAAATATTCAGGGTGGGATGATCTTTATTGCATATTGTATGTCATATTTTGTATATGGCATATTGTATTGATATGGCATATTATCATTAAAAATGCCCTACCTTATTTTATTACTTTTGTCTTTGTATTCAGCTTGGTTAGTTCTTATGATTATGGCCAAATTTTGATTTTCTTATTTTTATTTATTTACTGATTTTAAATTTGCATGTGCCAGGTAAGTCTTTGTTCGTAATTTTGTTTTCAGTCTTCAAAGTCACATTTATTTAAATGCACATGCATTTATTTTATGTAGCCAACAGTTAGGTTTGGTTTTTATGTGTCCACTCCTGTTTTTGTTGTTGTTGTTGTTTTGGGTTTTTTTATTTTTTGGTTTTTTTGGTAAGTCAACCTTTTCTTTCAGAACACTTTTAGAGTTACCGAAAAATAGCAAAGGTTGTACAGGAATTTGACATATAATTTAGTATAAATTATAATAAAGTCCATACTTTATGCAGTTCCTTAGTTTTTACCTAATATTCTTTTCCTGTTCCAGGATCCTGCTGACCTAAAACAAATAAACTGCCAGCTATTCCTCCTGCAAAGCAGGGCTTATTTAGAATCAGCAGAGGATTGTAATACAGGGTCTGCAACCACGGCAAGCCACACACAAGTCCAAGCACAACAAAGGAAGACCTCTTTTATGAAGAAGAAAAGGAAATTTACAGGGCTATAGTAAGTAAAGAATCCATGGCTTTTCATTAGCTGAGTGTTGCCGGGAAAGAAGAGGAGTATTTCATCCTGTTGTTGGACTCTGCTTTCACAGAGCTTGAGTGCTCCCCCTTCTGGTCTCTCAGCTCTGTTTAATTGAGGCTTCTGTTTATTTTTTACAGTCCCATCCAGGATACCAGGTTACATTTACTTTGTCTCCTTAGGTTTTTCTTGGCTGTGAGATTTTCCCAGACTTCCCTTGTTTTTGATGAACTTGACAGTTTTGAGGAGCATTTGTCAAATACTGAAAGTTCTTCAGTTGGGATTTATCTGAAATTTTCCTCATGATTAGAGTGAAGTTATGTGTTTTGGGGAAAAGATACTACAGAGGTGAAGTGTCATTTTCATTACATCGTATGATGGGTACGTACTATCAGTATTAGGTATGACTGTTGATGTTAATATTGGTTCCCCAACTGAGGTACTGCTTGTCAGTCTTCTCCATTGTAAAATTACTCTTCATTTCCCCCATTCTATGCTGTACTTTTTGGAAGAAAGTCACTATGTGCAGCCCATATTTAAGGAGTGGGGAGTCATACCCCATTGCTTTGAGAGCAGAATATTTATATAAACTATTTGATATTCTTCTGCAATGAGTTGTCTCTTCTCCAGAATTTATGAATGTAATCACTTATTTACATAAATATGGGTTCAGGTCTTTTCATGGTTTCACACTGTTATGGGTTAAGTTGTGTCTCCTGAAAATCTATATGTTGAAGTCTTAACCTCTAGTACCTCAGAATGTGACTCTAATTGGAGATAAGGCCTTTAAAGAGGTGGTTAAATTAAAACAAGGCATTTGGCATAGGTTCTAATCCAATCTGACTGATATTCTTATAAGAAGAGGAAATTTGGAGAAACAGAGTGGTACCAGAGATGTGAGGACATAGCAAGAAAGTGGCCATCTGCAAGCCAGGGAGAGAGGCCTTAGGAGAAACCAGATCTGCTGACACCTTGATCTTGGACTTCTAGCCTCCAGAACTGGGAGAAAATAAAGTTCTGTTGTTTAAGCCACCTAGTCTGTGGTATTTTTTTATGTGATCCAATCAACCTAATACAGATACTTCATTTCATTTATTGCTGAATATCCATTTTATGGGCATACCACAGCTTGTTTATTCATTGGCCTATAGAAAGACATCTTGGTTGCTTCGAGTCTTTAGTGATTATAAACATTTGGTGCTATAAACATTCACATGCAGGTTTTTCTGTGGATATAGAATTTTAAATCAGTTGTGTTTCCTCTGCTTCATCTCTGATAGTTTTCCTTGTTCTTAAATCTGCTTTGTTTGAAATTAATATACTGCTTCCGCTTCTTAAACAGTTAGTATTATCATGAGCTATCTTTATTTTTAACTTAAGTCTTTATATTTAAAGTGGGTTTCTTGCAGACAACATATATTTCAGTTTTGTTTTTATAGCCATTCTGAAAATCTCTGTCATTTCATTGGTATATTTAGATCATTTATATTTAAAATGATTACTTTACTAGCTTTGTCTTTTAACCTTTATACTTGCTTTATAAGTGATTGATCTACTACCTTTACTATATATTTGCCTTTCCAGTGAGGCTTTTTCTTTCTTATGTTTTCTTATTATTAATTATTGCCTTCTCTTTTTAGCTTAGAGAAATCCTTTAAACTTTTCTTGTAAGGATGGTTTATTGGTGATGAACTCTTTTAGCTTTTGCTTATCTGGAAACCTCATAATCTCTTTCAATTCTGAATGACAACATTGCTGGGTAGAGAATTCTTCATTGGAAATTTTTTCCTTTCAGCACTTTGGAAATATATATCATGTTACACTTTCTGATCTGTAAAGTTTCTGCTGAAAAATCTGGTGATTGTCTTATGGGGTTTCCCTTGTACATAATAGTTGGTTTTTCTTTTTTTTTTTTTTTTGCTGCTTTTATAATTCTCTCTTTACCCCTAACTTTTACCATTTTAATTATAATGTGTCTTGTTGTATTTCTCTTTAGGTTCATCTTTTGGAACTCTCTGGGCTTTCTGAGCCTGGATGTCTGTTTCCGTCTCCAGATTAGGGAAGTTTTCAGCCATTATTTCCTCAAATAATTTTTCTGTCCCTTTCTCTCTCTCTTGTCCTTCTGGGAAGCTAATAATATGAATGTTATTCTGCTTGATATTGTCCCAGAGTTCCCGTACAGTACCTTCACTTTTTAAAATTCTTTTTACATTTTGTGGCTCTGTCTGGGTAATTTTCATTGCTCTTGTAAGGTCGGATCTTAACAAACGGCACTGCGAAACAGAGGAAAGCTTCAAGTGAGCTTTATTAGGGAGCACTCCCGGGCGAGGTTCACTGGTCCGAGAGAAAGGGGCCAGAGAAGTCGCGTCCAGTACTGGATGAGGGGGATTTTTATTGGGGTAAAAGCAGAAGGCGGCTTGCAAGGGGAGGGGGTGGTTTGCTATACAGGGTAATTCCTTATTTGGTGAGGATACAGCAGGGCCAGGTGTTGGTTGGTCTGTTGTGAGGCATAAGCCCATTTTCCCTTCCCGTCAGCCCCATTGTTTTCTGGGCAGGAAGTTAGAGTTTCTTGTTGATTCCCAGAACAGGTGAGGTTGTTATGTCCCAATGCCTCTCCTACCTCATACTGGTCGATGTTTTCTCTTACCCCCCGGGCCTCCTTTCACCCGGGCCTACGGACCTTACAGCTCTGTCTTCTAGCTTGCTGATTTGTTCTTTTACTTCATTCAGTCTGCTGTTGAATTCCTAAAGTGTATTTTTCACTTCAGTTATAACTTCTGTTCTATATTTTATTATATTTTCTATCTCTATGTTGAAGCTCACTGTGTTCACCCATTCTTCACCTGAGTTCAGTGAGCAACTTTATGACCATTACTTTGAACTCTTTATCAAGTAGGTTGCTTATCTCCATTTCATTAAGATCTTTTTCTGGGGAGTTGTCTTGTTCTTTAGTTTAGTTTGGGATTTGTCTGTCTCCTCATTTTTCCTAACTCTCTATTTATATGTATCAGGTGAAACAGGCTACCTCTCTCAGTCTTGAAGGAGTGTCCTTATGTAGGATATTATCTGTGGGGCCTGGAAGTGAAGTCTCTCTTGGCCACCAGAGTCAGGCACTAAAGAGGTGTCCCTTGTATGGGCTGTGCGTACCTGCCAGCTATAGCAGGGCTGCAGCTTCTGTGTAGGGTGGGTGAGGCACAGAGTGCTTGCCTGGCCTAGTTGTGGTGTGGCTGCTACATGGGGTGAATATGGGTTTGGGGCACTCACCCAGCTGGGTTGTGGCATGGGGTGGGCAGAGCACGTGCACTGGTGCTAGCAGGTTAGAGAGAGGGCACCAAAAATGGCACTTGCCAGTTCTGTCATGAGCTAGTTAGGATGAGATTACAAAAATGGCACCCACCAGTGCTTCCATCCCTGGCGAAAGTCCCAGCAGTTTCCTGCTTCTCCAGCAGCAGCTTTAAATCTGTAAGTAGACTTCCTTTTCTTATGTTCTAGGCATTTTCAAACTGTTGCTTTTGTGCTGGATATCAGTGCAAATGGAACAGTTCATGAGCCCTTTAAGAGAGGAGTCTCCATTCCCTACAATGCTATGGTTCTCCTGGACTTAATCCACATTGATTTTCAAAACTGGATATTTTGGGTGCTTGTCTTCTGGATTCAAGGGTCAGGGTGCCTGATGTGGGGCTCGATTCCTTCACTCCTTGAGGGAAAGCTTTATATTTTTGGTGTATCTCTTGATTGTAGGTCACTGCTCCTGGGGTATCGTCCAGGGTGAGACTGTATCTCTGTTTCTCCTACCTGTCTCCATGTGCCTCTTATCCTTTATTGTAGACACACTGTTCATCTACTTTTCAGGTCCTTTTCAGAGGAAAATCATTCCATATGTAGCTGTATATTTGTTGTGTCCATGGGAGCAGCTGAGTTCAAACCCAAAATATTTTATTTTATCTACATTTATCTCTTTTCTGAGTTCATGATCTAATGACCTGTATCATTTTACTTCCCAGAATGAACAGTAAGAAGTTAGTATATATTTCTATCTTTTTAGCCCCTTCTGTCTATGAAATGATTTCCATGGATTACATCACTTTTCTTAGGTTATCTAGTGTTTACCTCCTTTAAATAAACTTATACTACTTATATAATTTTCTGTTTCAGTAATATATTTTATATTCTGTATATGAAATTTGAGGGAATCAGTCTTACACACTTCTATCTCCTTCTTTTCCCAGTTATCATTTCCATCATTTCCAGTTCTAAAATTCTTCTCCCCAAACCTCTTCTCTATAACTCCTACTGTGTTTTAGCCAGCTTGTTTTCTTTTCATTACTTCTCTGATGGATTTGATTTTTTGTGATTCTTTTTACTTCTTTCCTGAGCTCTGAAAGATTATGTTTCATCTCACTCTGTTGTTTCACTATGTTTTTTTCTGAGTTTTTGTAATTCTTCTCTGAGCTCTTTGATTACTCTACTTGGCTATATTGAATTTATGGCAATATGCTTGGCCTACATTTTTATCTGCTTGGTGGCAATATTTTTTCATTTATTGTTTTTGGTCTGCCTTTTGCTTTTTCTGTTCCTTCTTAAAAAGTATTTTTAAATGATTTTGTCTGTGCTGTATCCTTTTAAAATTATTATAATTCACTTTTTAATCACATTTGAGTCAGCTATTTGCACTAAGCCTATGTGGGAATGTGTGTGGGCAATAGTATAAGTGGCAGAGATTAATTTGTATATGAGTTGTTTAGGCTTTATTTGCCCTCCTGTTCCCATATAATCAATTGTCTTTTCAGTTGCCCAAAATGACTGGAATTAAGACTCTCCTTAGACTCACCTGCAGAATATTTTCTGTAAAGATGGCATGCCTGTGTCATCTCATTCTGTAGTACCAAATCTAATCTTGGGAAAGTCCAGTTCCCAGTCCATTTGTTTTGTTCCTATTGCTCTAAATAATGTACATCAGTCAGTATCTCAGCAGGCTGGGTAGAGGAGAATGAACTATCAAAGGGAACTGAGATGGCCAGTCACAGCAAAGTAGAAGGAAACCCTGGAGGATCTGTCGTCACAGAACTCAAGGAAGAAAGTATTTTAAAAAGGAGAGAGAGGCCAATTATGTGAAATGCTCTTAGGAAGTCCTGTAAAATGAAGAATTAAAACTTTCTTTGAGTCACAAAGATTATTTGCATTATTAAAATGTGTTTTCATTGGTGGTATAATAGAAGCCATACTGAAATGGGTGAAGAGTCAATAGAGAGTAGAGATACTAAAGGCAGAGAGCTCTTTACAAGAGTTAGGGGAGAAAAGAGACAGAAGAATAGGTTAGGAGAATGTAGGATCCAGGGACACTTTATCTTTCTTAATTTTTAAGGGAATGATTAAAGCATGTTTAAATAGTAAAGGGTAGGGTCTAAGAGAGAGATAGCAGAGAGGCCAGGGAAGATAACCTCTAGCTGTGGAGTTATAAGAAGGTGGCAGGTAAGGCCCTTTTTAGGAGGAGGGATATTTCCTCCATTTTCAAAGTAGAAAAAGAGGTGAATCCAGGTGTCTATGTGAGTAGGTCTGTGTATTTGGTGATGAGAGCTGTGAAAACTTCCTTATCATGTTTCTAATTTATTAGCAAAATCAGAGAGAGTGTCATCCATTGAAATTCCAGAGGATAGGGAAGGATCAAAATTTAAGGAGAAAGCAGAAGACTTGAAATGATTATTGTGGAGAGTAGGAAAGCTAGTCAGGCAGTCCTAAGGGCCTTGCTGGGTTGGGAAACCATAAATGTGCCCCACTGTGTTATTTTTCTCCAGCAATTTGGAACCATCTAAAAAAGAAAGATTAAAGATAATGACCCTGGCATCTCAAGCCTGGCCGAAAGAGTTTCTGTGTTGTCTCTCTCCAACGTACTTTAATACTAGACCAAAGAGAAGCTAGTTTGACCTCTGTAGAACAAACTCCCTTTGTTGCTTAACTGAGGAAAATCATGTGGTAGATTCGCCATGTAAGGTATTTCTATTCTCTTAAATAAAAGCTCCCCTTGGAACAGTGATTGGTAAGGCCAACAGGTGGATTCCAAAGTAAGAAATCAAAATCCGCCTTTCATTGATTTTTCAGTCATTTGCCTCAATTCTCTACTTCAAGTTCAATTTGGAGTGCTTTTTACATACTAACATTGTGTCTAGCTGCATGATAGTCACGATAGATAAAGAAACATGAAGCATAGACTGTTCTTCAAGGAATTCATGATGTTCTGAGAGTTTACTTTTAAGAGACTATTATTTCTTAACATTCACATCAAAACTTTGAAAATGTGTTAACTCTTCAAATATTAAATTTACATGTATAAATCTAAAACTAAATTATTTCTAGAGCAATACATTTTAAAATATACTGTTTCTGTAACACATTTGACTTAGAACTTTCTGGCTTTGCTAGTATTCTGGTAACATTTCTCCTTTAAAAGAGTAACAAACTACATTTATAGAGTTGAAGACATTATTATATGGATATATTTTTTAAAATTAGAGACAGTTCAAATTTTCCCAAATTCTATTTTTTTAATCTATATCAGAATTTGAACTGCTTAATTTTCTCTTACTTCTCATACAATGCTGAGGAATGTCACAAGTGTTAAAAAGAATTTAAAATAATGTTCTCATGAGGTGATGGATTGTAAGCCACACTTGAGTGTGTTGAAGAGTGAGCAGGAAGTGGTGGAAGAAAAGATAGCAGACAATGATTTCCAGGGGGAAGAAAGTTAACTCCTTTATTGAATCTTAAGTACTGGTGTGCATGAAAAATTTTACTGTGTATATCTAAGCCCAAAATACAGAAAATGAAATGAAACCTGTCATTTTTAGATGCTTTAGGTCACCTATTCAGAATTACTCAAAAAGAGCGATGCTATAAATCTTTTTGTGCAAGAATTGCTTTTGTAAAAAGCACGTGTGGGTAGCTTTCATTTAAGACTAAAATATTTTGACAGAACAAAACTTCAACTAGAACCACTGTGAGTGATTTAAATACATACACTGAGATATAAAATGGCACTAATCACATACTTCAGCTGTCAAAATCCCTGGCAGAGTAGATTAGTGAAAAAAAGAAGTTATAAAAGAGCAAGAGAAAAAAATCTAAAAGGGAAAAATAGATGGTTATAAATGCAGCAGATTTCCTCTGAACATTCCAATGTTTTCACTAAACAAGTCAAGAAAGGATAATTTAAAATCTCTACAAGAGGATTTAGAAAGTCAAAATAGATGTGAAAAAGATCATACACGTGACAGCTAAAAGAGTGGGGAGAAATCCCTAATAATTTTTATCTAAGGTCTTTTAATCTCGTTGAATTTGAATGAGATTCTAACTTGGAGATGTTAAGAAATCTAAGATCAGACTGGATTCTCCTATTGATATTCAGCTGGAAGTGTAAGTCATACATAATTTAAATAAAGAATAATAAATCCATTTGAAAGGGCTAGATCAAACTCATAGAGATATGTATTATTCTCCCAGAACTTTACAGACTCCAAAGGCAAGAGGAAGACCCCAGAAGTCATGCAGTTCATTTTCCTGTTCTAAGAGAGCTCCAGAAAGACAACTTTGTTTCTTCTAACTAAATTTGCAGAGAGGCAGTTGGTATACTGCTCGTCCAAATTCCCCCATTAAATTTTGGTTCAATGATTTATTCTCCATTGTCTTCAACATCTTATTTATTCAACAATTAGCAAAAACCTAGCATACGCATCAAGGCCTGTAAGAACCTTGCCTATGGGGAGGAAAAGAAGAAAAAGTGCAATCCTTATGTAAAGACCTATCTGCTGCCTGACAGATTCTCCCAGGGAAAACGCAAGACTGGAGTCTAAAAGAACACGGTGGAGCCGACCTTTCAGGAGACCTTGAAGTACCAGGTGGAGCCTACCCAGCTGGCGACCCGGCAGCTGCGGGTGTCTGTGTGGCACCTGGGCACGCTCGCCCGGAGGATGTTTCTTGGAGAAGTGATCATCCCTCTGGCCACGTGGGACTTTGATGACCGCACGACCCAGTCTGCCCATTGGTATCCGCTCCAGGCCAAGGCAGAGAAAGACGAAGACAGTGTTCCCACGAATAACAGAGAACTTGTAGTCCGGGCCAAACTGGTCCTCCCTGCAGGGCCCAGAAAGCTCCAGGAGGCTCAAGAAGGGACGGGAGATCAGCCATCACATAACGGTCAGCTCTGTTTGGTAGTGCTGGGAGCCAAGAATTTACCTGTGCCCTCAGATGGTACCTTAAACTCATTTGTTAAGGGCTGTCTCACTCTGCCAGACCAGCAGAGGTTGAGACTGAAGTCCCCCGTCCTGAAGAAGCAAGCCTGTCCCCAGTGGAAGCACTCCTTCGTTTTCAAAGGGGTCACCCCTTCTCAGCTGAGGCAATCCACCCTAGAATTAACCGTTTGGGACCAGGCCAACTTCGGTGTGAACGACCGCTTGCTGGGAGGCTCCAGGCTTGGTTCCAAGGAAGAGCCAGCGGGCGGCGCGGACTCGTGCTCACAATCAAAACTCCAATGGCAGAAAGTGCTTTCCAGCCCCAACCTGTGGACAGACATGACCCTCACCCTGCACTGACCGGAGACTCCGGGCGCAGTGGGTTTTCAGGTGCCGGGGCCTGATGGTCGGCTGCGGGGCTGGGCGTGCGGGCACGGGGGTGGAGGGTGGCGAAGGGCCCTGGGGGGTGTGAGCTCTCCCCATCTACAGCCGTCCTGCTGCTGAGATGCTCTTCCACATTCCTCTATGAGTATTTAGACGGAACCATTATCGATGCTACGTTAGTTAGGTCTCAGGTTGGTTATCTGTGCTTTGAGAGATGTGGAAAATGACCCGATTTCAATGAATGTTCAACAGTTAGAAAAAAAAAAAGTCAGATACTGTAGTAATCCCTGAAGTAACAAAGGTAAATAAGAGGAGCTCTTTCCTTGGGAAACTGACTGCTAAGTGGAATGAACTGGGTGCCCTGGAGGTATGGGGAAGGGACTATAAACCAGATGGAGGGGCCTAAGCAGTGTATTTGAACTTAGTCTTGAAGGTGCAGTATAAATTAGCTAGGAGAAAGAGTGAAAGCGGAACAGTTCTGGAAGAGAAAAGAACACATGCAAAGATAAGAGGGTGTGAAGAGTGTGATGGCTTCCAGAAGCTCCATATACAGTGGGTAAAGGCTACTGCAGGTAGGAGGTGAGCCTAGAGTAACACTTTCCAAAATATCTTTTGAGGAATATTAATGCTGCTAGAAGCACTGAAAAAAATTCTTTCCAGACTTAGTAGATAGAATCTGATAGGAGTTCCCAATAGAAATTGTGGGTTCCAGAGGCTGTAGGAAGGTTTGGTTGGGAGGGCAGGCAAGGTAGGGAGTACTGGAGGCAGACAGCTTGGAGCAGTATTGGGATAAAAGTCCAGGAAAGGAAGAAAAGACACAGAGGAGCTTACATCTGGAGGAGTGGCTCAGGAACACGAGGCTGAGGGTGACGTCCGGAGCTTTAGTTTCTATCACTACTAGATGGAGGCATCACGGAGATATTATCCAAGAGTATATGATGCTTCAAGTCTGTGCTCCAGTCAGGCTTTGTCCACTGAGACTTTCTTGCAAAATATTCTATGTTTTGTCTCCTCAAGTGATGTGGTTACCTACCCACATGCCTGGCTTCCTTTATACCTTCTTTCTGAATTGGATGTCTATAGGTAGGTCACAAACTATAGAAAGTTTCCTCAAGGACAGGTTGGAGTTTCAAGGACTCTTGTTTAGCTCTGTCAGCTCTTTACTCTCCTAATTTCTCTAGCACACCCTGTTCATAATCCAGTTCTTTATTCTCCTGCCAGCCCCTTGAGAATCGTGTCATTCTCAGGCTCACTTCAATTCAGGATGAGCGATGACAACTTTGCTTTCCCTTTTGACAACTCTTTGAAACTACAGTTTCATGCTGTGGTCGTATCCTTGATGGCATCTAGATATAGTCTTTTAGGTTGAATGCTCTGGTAGGATGACCAGTTTGTCCTTGTTTGTCTGTGGCTGAGGGGTTTCTGGGATGCAGGACTTTCTTTGCTAAAACTGGGAAAATCCTGGACAAATGAGGAGAGTTGGTCAGGCTAAGTCACTCTGTCTGTCTTACTCACCACTATCTCCCAGCGTAGTACCTGCCACATGATAGACCTTAAGTATTTCAAATAGATACTAGCTTAATTAATCGAACATTTAGATTTACCAGGTATTTGTATGCATTATATCATTTTATCTTTTTTAAAATAGATCTTTATTGGCGTATAATTGCTTCACAATACTGTGCTATAATTGCTACACAATACTGGTATAATACAATACCAATGTGAATCAGCCATATGCATACATATATCCCCATATCCCCTCCCTCTTGCGTCTCCCTCCCACCCTCCCCAGCCCACCCCTCTAGGTGGTCACAAAGCACCAAGCTGATCTCCCTGTGCTATGCTGCTGCTTCCCACTAGCTAACTATTTTACATTCGGTAGTGTATATATGTTGATGCTATCATAAACAAGACAAAAAGACAACCCTCAGAATGGGAGAAAATATTTGCAAATGAAACAACAGACAAAGGATTAATCTCCAAAATATCATTTTATCTTGATGGAGGAGAATTCTCTATTTATTTTACATATGAGAAACTTGAAACTCAGGAGGTTATCATCTGCCCAAGGCAACAGAGTTAGTAGGTGGCAGAGTTATGTTTTGAACCCATATCTGTGTGATTTTTAAACTTGTGTTATTTCCAGAATGCAGAGGCGCCTGTGTAACAGCCCACCATCCACCTGCTTAAGGCTTTGCGTTAGTGCTGAGCTTTGGGAGCTGTCAGAAACAGGCTCCCAGGGAATGAGAAATGTTAATGGAGTGCAGCACTTTGTAAATTCCCAATAATAGCTACTACCCTTTTCTCTCCAGGTCCCTTTTCCCCAGGGCAGCTTGTTATCTACAAGAAACATGAATTCGTGAGAAAGAGAAAATTCCAAACTATCAGCATGAGTTAGAAGCCAGACATTTGTAGTTACCTTTATCTTTGTGCACATATCATTAAACGAATTGCTTTAATAATCCTAAGCCTTCATGTACTCTTTGAATAAACAGCTTTTATAACTGAAGTCAAGATGCTATAAGGATAAAAGGAAATATTTCTCCTCTGTGTTTACTTACAGGTATCTTCACCATGGAATTTGCGCCTTATGTATTTTCTACTGACCATCTCATGACAATAGTTGGCATATGATACCTTCTATTCTGGAACACAGTAACTCGCCAATCACTCTAATTTCTCTTTGTAGTTTAGATTTATAATGCACTGTTGAACGTTCTTAATAGAATATTATTGTCAGATTATTTATTATGGCAGCTATTATTTTAGTATAAAAAACAAATGTACTCATAATTGTAAATGGTATTGTGATTAATGAATGCGTCATTCTTGCACCGCAGTAACATATTTGCTCTTTGTTAATCAAATTTAAAAGGAAATGGAAGAAGGAGTTATGATATGACACCTACTAAAGATGAAACTGATAATGGAGCTCCAGGTCAGTGCTTCTCTTTCCTGTATACGAGCAGTTTCCTTGATATGAATTATTTGTGTAGTCGGGGATCACAGTGAACTGAAATGTACACAGGGTCACACATTCATCATTAATTAAATAATCCAGTGTGAAAAGTTCCCTTTTTTAAAAATGAGCAATGAAAATGAAAATAACTGAGCCATGAACACACAGTCAATGGTTTCCCTAATATGTATGTTTTAAAACTCTTCCAAATTGTCAGTTTTGCTTCCCCAGGGTGTGAAGTGTAGGCAACTCTGCAATTTGTAGATTAGTTGGTTTAGCAGACTAAATTTTTTTAAAAATGTGTCTATACCATAGCTAGAATATTCACTAATAAAAATGAGAGCCTAATGTGGAAAGTAATAATTGATTATCAAAATGCTTTAAGCAATATTTCCATGAGTAATTTAAAGGCCAATAATTTGTAATGTCAAGTCGAAACAAAAATACCTTTGTTGCTAGAAATTGGGCTGTTTCACAGTTTTCATTTTTGAAGGAAGTGAAAATATTCTTATTTATACCACCAAGTACAAGAAGCTTTGGGCAACTAGTGTGAACACTATGAGTAATAAACCTGGTGTATGATAATCTGAAGACCAATATGGTGGTCATTGCTTTAAAGAGATTCAAACCACTCATTTGGCGTACTTATTATGTCTTATTCTCTCTCTGTCTCACTATACCTCTTTTACTTAAAAATTTCTTTTATTTCTTTAGTTCTGTTGGGGCTCAAGGCAGGCCACCCACAAATATGCCACAGTGGCATAGTGAGTATTTTGAATTAAAGTTACTTAAGAAACGGCCAATGCAAGAGGGACACTCTGACACTTCTTTCTATCTCCCTGAAAGCAGGAAATAAATCTCTCATGTGAAAGGAGGTAGAAGGACACCTTTAATGCCAGAGATAGGGAATTCAGGCCCAGAAGACTGTATAAACAAATCTTATTACTTTAATTTACCACCCAAGCCCAAATTCTGTTTAGATTCTTCACTAATTGAGCATCCAAATCCTAAATTTCTTTGTCCTGTCAATTTCTCTTATGTTTATTGTTTTTTTTATCTAAAAAGTACAAAAGCTGCCTGCTTTGGACACTTCTTAGGTCTCATTCCTTTGAGACCTCCCTGTGAATTAAAATTTGTTTCTTTTTCTCCTGTTAATCTATTTTGTATCAGTTTTATTATTAGTCCAGCCACAAGAACTCAAGACAGGTAGAGGCAGGAATTTCCCCCTCCCCAGTAGTTCCTAATTTTCCATCTAATATTTAAGTAACTTGAGTGACAAAAGAAATTTTATCTGACGTCATATTTCTCATAAAGTCCAGCATAATAACTCACATCTTTTTGTCACTTATAAATTTGTATTGATTGCTTGATCTATAATTTTGGAATAACTGTGTTAAGAACATAGAAAGATTGCTATCGAGACAAGCAAAATAAATTGATGTGACATATCTCAAAGTTAAGGGATTAATCAATTATACTTCAAATTTGATAGAAGGAATAATATCCCACTAATTACCAGAATTTAATGATCCATCCTTGCCATCAATTTATTGCTGCTGCCATGAGCTAGGACAGGGCCTGATTGTGGAATTGGATGT
Organism: Globicephala melas; assembly: GCF_963455315.2. Taxonomy (NCBI): domain Eukaryota; kingdom Metazoa; phylum Chordata; class Mammalia; order Artiodactyla; family Delphinidae; genus Globicephala; species Globicephala melas. Next base: position 26,049,973 of record NC_083320.1, on the reverse strand, counting down.
GGTTGGCTAAACACAGGCTTCTTACTGATGCCCAGTGAGGTTCAGCATTTTGCCATATTTGACAAGCATTATTTCTATTTAAAAGTCTTGTTTAAGTTGTTTTCACAATATTATGATCATTTCAGGAACCTCAGTGCTTTAGAAGAGTTTCTATAACTTTGTTTTTCGATGGGGCCTACCTTAGGTTATTTTCAAAATGTAAACAGATAAATATCAATTAAGTGACATCTGGCACCAGTTTGGGAGTCAGATGACGAATGACTGCTGGGAGGGAGGAGTTAAAAAGAGTAAACCAAGAAAGGACCGTACTGCTCCCTGTGAAAGTGGGCTTTCTGAATGACCATAATCACGTGAAAGGTATAAGGAAAGTGTAGAAGTTTCTCTTTTCTTCTATGTGCAGGAAAGAATATAGACGTTCTGCATGCAAGCAATTTACAAAAGTAAACCAATTTTTTTCCCTAACTAATGTGGACACTGTGTCTGTGGCTGTGACAGAAGTTAAGAGACCCCTGCACATTCAAACGCTGAAGATGGTTGAGCGTAAACTTCTGGAGAGGTTTTTAAGCACAAGTTGTGTAATGTGTGTTAAAAAAAAGAAATGTCTGAGGTCTTTTTAAATTTTTTCCCTTTAAAGTAATTACTAAGAAATACATCCTAGGTCTTTATTTGGGAAAGAAATCTTTCTCTAAAGGAATTATGTTTCATTGCCTAATATCCCTTATATTTACTTGCTTTAATAAAGAGTTATGTTTCAGTACCAAAAGATATATTCCAATCTCTTTTCTTAAATATAAATGGCCAAACTGCCTTTTTAAAAAGCACAGATATGGTATGGTGAGAAAAAATTGTGGGTCCAATGTCTTTGAGTGGTAAATAGCCTAATTTTAAAAGTTGACTCTCCTAAACTAAAAGCACGGCATAGAAGCATGTTGTACTTCTGAATAGAATTACTAATAATGAATTAGGCCAACCATTGATTTGGGAACAGAAGGGACAATACGGATTTTATTTACTAAGCCTCAGAATCTTTAGAGGCAAACCTCACATCACTGAGCAATGCTGAACCTATCAATTCCTGGCCATGTGTTCACCTAGCAACACATACTTTATTACTGAAAAAAATCTGCAAAGAGGTTAATTAAAAAATTTTCTCTCTCTCCACCACACAACTAAAGGAATACTCTAAAACTTCTCTGGCAAAAGCACAAAGTTTTAGGTAAAATTCTAATAGTGTAAATATTAATATTAAGTTCATTAAGGAAGGTGACTGGTTGCATTGCCAGTTCTTAAAAAACAGCTGAAATATAATTTACCTACCATACAATTCACCCATTTAAAGTGTACAATTCAATTATATTTAGTAAATTATATTTAGTAAGTTCACAGAGTTGTGCAACCATTACCACAATCAATATGAGAAAATTTTAATGACCCCAAAAAGAAACCCCATAACATTTAGCAGTCCCTTTCCATTTCTTTCCAACAGCCTCAGCTGTAGGCAGCCACTCACCTTCTCTGTCTATGGACAAACTGTGGTCTTTCGTGAGTAGCTTTTTTCATTAGCATAATGTTTTCAAGGTTCATTCATGTTATAGCATGTATCAGCATTTCATTGCTTTCTTATTGCCAAATAATATTCCATTATATGAATATATGGATCACATTTTATTTATAAATTTACCAGTGATGGACATTTGGGTTGTGTCTACTTTTTTGGTTATTATGACTAATGCTATGAACATTTGTGTATGTGTTTTTGAGTGGAGGTATGTTCTGTTGGGCTATACTCCACAGGCCTGCAAGCCTGGTAGTTGCCCAGTCCTGAGATTGAAAAAAGATCCCGGAGGCATGGACAGAGACATCAACAGTTTATTGGACAGGGGATTTTATATGTATGAACCAAAGGTCCTGGAATGACACCCTGCCGTGGATGGCAGAGGGCAGCAGAACATGACAGCAATCTCCACTACTTGGGGGAGAAGGAGGCTACCATTTACAGGGGGAATTGATGTCAGGGTGGCTCATCAGTTACCAAGGAAACCAGCAGCTGGGGCAGGGGGCAAGCACATGGGCAGTTACTAATTAAGCTCTATATAAGAGGATTGGATCGTCCTGTGAGTGAAACAGGGCCTGGTCAAGCAGAGGATGTACAGAGAGCCAGAGAACAGCCATCCTGAATGGCCTAACCGTACATGTGGCAACTAAGGAATGTCGCTCACTACCCAGTTCTACAAGAATTAAGTCACTAGCCACTGCAGGCGTTGACCTACAACACACCCTGAAAGGAATTTAGTGGGAGATCAGAAATAAGGCACTCTGCTCTGGGAAAACTGTCACAACAGAACCTCAGATAGTTAGATATTTTCAGGAGAAAATGTAATGAACTTGGATTCTTGCATCTTCCCATACTTAGAAAAGCACTAAAACCATTAACTGATATCTGTTCCTTGGCACTTCAGCTGAGATGTGTGCTTGATTTCACATACCCCCTTGGCCAAAATCACATATACACTGGCCTCTCCCCACCACTCCCCTCTTTAGAGCAGTTTCTCAGAACGATCAGAGAGGCTGTCTCCTGGGCTACAGTCCTCAGGAAGTCACCAAATAAAACTGAAACTCATGGCTCTCACATTGTATGCTTTTATTTCAGTTGACATATGCTTTCTTTTGTGGGGGAGGAGTATATAACTAGGAGTGGAGTTGCTAGATCATATGGTAGCTGCATGTTTAATCTTTTGAGGAACCATCAGACTGTTTTCCAAAGTGACTACACCATATTGCATTTCCATCAGCCTTCTATGTGGGTTCCAACTCTGGATACTGATATGTCCCTCCAGGACTTGCTGTGGGTGTTGATGTTTGTTTATTTGTATTTTTAGTTGCTTGGCTGCATATTTCAGTGAAATCTGTTTCCTCACAGCATGCTGCCTCAGAGGATGCAGCCTCCGGCCACACACAGTTACCCTGGGATGACAATGGCTTTAGCTGATCTCTCTCTGTTTTTCTGATCTTTGTTAAACTGTCTGCCTCTGATGGTATCACATCTAGCTGCCAGCCTCCTCTAATTGCTGGTTGATTGTTCTACTGTTTTCAGCAATGTCCTGGGGTGTAAACCGCTCCACAGACCAGTCCAATTAAAGTCCATTCTCTGCAGGGGTAGTTTTTGAAGCTTGCCTTTCAGGTTTGTTCTGACCCCAGAAGGGATCCTCCTAGTTGTCTCTTTCCCTGGTGCTCTTTGTTAAACTCTACCTGGTCTATGGTTTAGCTTGTTGCTTTCATGGCGCTCTGGGCCTCCTTTTAATTGCTTACCACAAAAACCTCAGCACCACTGCTCCAGAGCTGGTGGCAAGGACAGTAACCCACTTCTCAAGAGATGATATTCCTTCTTTACAAGTGGGCCGCTGTGTGGGGCATTAGCTTCTGGTCTTGGCTAGCGTCTTCAGGTGTAGAAACTGTGCCCTATCTACAAGCGAGTAGAAGCAAGCCAATCGGGAACCAGTATTCTTGATCTGATGCACCTGGAAGACGGCTTCCGCCATTGAGTGAGAGCTGGGTGGAAGAAGGGCGCGCAAGACCACTCAGTGACTCTTGCTTGGAGTATGGCTTCTGCAACACGGAGCTGGAGCATGAGACATACTGGCACCCTGCCCTGCCACGGGAGATAGCATGACCCTGGCGGAAGAGATTCCTGTGTTCTCGGCTGAACCTGCCGTAGTGGAGCTACGGTCGTGGTGAGCTGCGGGAAGGGAAGGTAAAGGCTCAAAATGCCGCAGACTCTCTCTTTCCTTACCAAGACTGCATAGATTTTCTTAAGGGTTTCTCCATTTGCTGTATGTCTTTAGGGCAATATCCAGAGACCTAAAGTTTTTTTCTTTCACTAATTTTCACCAGTTATGGCTGTTTCACCAGAGATAGGGTCAACAGAGCTCCTCATGTGCCGTTCCCGAAACGTCTCTATCCATGCTCTCTTGAGAAGAATGTGCAATCCGTATAAATCTCAATTTGGTTAAGATAAAAAGAAAATTCTAAAAACTGCAAAAGAACAAGGGGAATCACCTACAAAAGGCCCCAAATCAGTTTTAAGTCACACTTTTTACAACAGAAAACTGGTTGCAAGGAGATCATGGAATATTATTGCAGTACTGAAGGAAAAGAAAACAAATAAACCAGCTACTTTTTCTCTCACAGTGTCTGTAGGGCAGGAGTACAGGCTCAGCTTAGCTGGAGTTTCTGCTCAGGGTCTCAGTCTATCTCGGTTCTAACCAAGCTGTAGGCTCATCAGGGCTTTGGCTGAGGGAAGTTCTGCTTCTCAGCTCCCTCGGGTTGTTGACAATGCATCTCCTTGCAGCTGTGGAACTGAGGTCTCCGTTGTATTGCTCACTGTTATCTCGGGGGGCGGCTGCTCTCAGCTAGTAGAGGCCCCCCAGTTCCTTACTATGTGAGCTTCCTCACGGGCCGTCTCACAACATGGCAGCCTTACTTCAAGGCCAGCAGGAGAAGTTCTCTCTCCAAACTTCTAAGCCAGAGTCTTATATAACATATTCATAGGAGTGACATTGCATCACCTTTGCTATATAAAGCAACTTCATCAAAGGCTTGACATCTTATCACTTTTGCCATAATATATCATTTAGAAGCACTAGAAGGTTCCATCTGCACTCAAGAGCAGGCAATTATACGAGGGCATGACTCATTGGGATCACCTCAGAAGGTGACCTCCAAATTTCTATACTAGCAACATTTCAAAAGAATATTTAATACATGCCAGCATACAAGGTTTTATTTAATTTCAGGATAGTCAGTGGCGGGTTACCAGTTGAACAATCAGTTCACAGAGAAGAGCTGGCTGAACATCTTCCTTCCAGACCTCCTTGATGCAGAATTTCTTTCCTCAGGGCAGTGCCCCAAACTTCATGTATTGCTCTGGAGGCTCTGAAGGGAATCACAACATCAGATTACAATATACATTATTTATTTTCCATTTCTACTTTACATTCTGTGGCTTCAGCCTCCAAGCAGCAGGGTACATACATTCTTGGAAACTGTTAGTTCTAAACTTAATCTTAGGACTTCCCTCGCGATGCAGTGGTTAAGAATCTGCCTGGCAATGCAGGGGACATGGGTTCAAGCCCTGCCAGGAAGATCCCACATGCCACAGAGCAACTGAGCCCGTGCGCCACAGCTACTAAGCCTGCGCTCTAGAGCCCATGTGCTAAAACTACTAAAGCGTGTGCACCTACAGCCCATGCTCTGCAACAAAGAGTGGCCCTCGCTCGCCGCAACTAGAGAAAGCCCACACACAGCAACGAAGGTCCAATGCAGCAAAAAATAAATAAGTAAATAAATAAATTTATTAATAAATAAACAATCTTAAAAGTGGGAACTTTGGGAGAGGAACGTTGTGAAGAAGCAGGACTAGATTAGCCAAGGGGAAGATTTTAGGAGACAAATGTATACATGAGATAAGAACAGGAACAGCAAGGGAACAAAAGGGCAGACTTTGTAATCTTTATAGTTCAGTAGCAAATCAAAAAAGAAATAAAATCAGCTCAGTTGTTGACTCACACCTGTTTTTAAATCAGGTAAATCAGTTAATGAAATGTTAAAAAACGTCTAGAAGGTGTGAGGAGAATTCAAGGCTAAGACATTAGTCAAGATTACACGATGAATTTCATCCTATAGTCAGCAGTGAATCCAACGAAAAACTACTAAGGCAGCCAGTGACACAAAAGGGCTATTTCTCTATACAGATTTTTGGTTTTTTGGTTTTTTCTCATTGTTCTGTCTGCCTTTCCACGTGGTTCTAGTACTTGGTGGACTGCAGGTATATGTCAGCCCAGAGGCTGTTGTTGGCTTTGATTTCCAGAAGCTGAGTAATAGTCTTCCTAAGTAAGCAGAAGTTACCAATAAAATTGACTCTAATGGGTGCTTGGGGTGTCATTATTACACAGCTGCAGGCAATAAGCCAAGAGAGGAACAGATGATGTACATCTTGAGATCAAGATAAGAGGTGGTGCTTGGAGCTATAGCTTAGTAGAAATTTCAGCGTATTTATAATACTTACTGTATTGAATATTTGTGGTGCATCAGCTGAATTGATGCATCAGTGTAAAGAGAGCCATCGATCTGATGCTCAAAAACACGTTGGGCAGAGGCTGACAACTCCTAAGTATAGAGTCTTCTAATATGTCTATGCCAGTCACTGATGTGGGAGAACCTTATAAGTCAGAAAATCTGCTCATTACCTTTCATCTGCTTAATCTGTTCACTGAATTTTTTTTTTTTTTTTTTTTTGCGGTACGTGGGCCTCTCACTGTTGTGCCTCTACCGTTGCGGAGCACAGGTTCCGGACGCGCAGGCTCAGCAGCCGTGGCTCACGGGCCCAGCTGCTCCGCGGCATGTGGGATCTTCCCGGACCGGGGCACAAACCCGTGTCCCCTGCATCGGCAGGCGGACTCTCAACCACTGTGCCACCAGGGAAGCCCCTGAATTTTTATTTTAAATTATTATTATTATTTGATTTTAGGATGAATTTTCAGAACCTTATGTGACCTGCAAGACTTCCCATTAGTTTTTCTTTAGTCTCTTTTCAGCCCTTGCTTCCAGTGCTGCAGCCTTCCTGGATATTATTTTCCTTCAAAGTATCTGACTCATTCTGGCTTGGGTTTTTGCATACATACTGTTCCTTCTGCTATCAGTACTTTCTTTCCCTCTCCTTTATTGACCCTACTTATTGTTCATCTTTCAGGTTAAATGTCCCTTCCTTGAGGGGGCTTTTCCCCATCCTTGCAGTAAAATTAGTCTCCCTGATGTATGCTCTTAGAACTCCTTATACCTCCTGTGGTCCATAACGCTTGTAATGCTGCTCAGAATGTATTCATTCTCTAGCTTCCCTGCTAGACTGAGAGCTCCCTGAGGGCATATCGCTGCTGTGTCTTCAGCTGCTAGTAGTGTTGGGCACCCAGCAGGCTGCTTTGTATCTACTGCTCTGGTCAAGTGATGAAAAGAAGGATTTGGGGCCAGAAACAGCCAGCCACGAGTTGAATGCAGACTGCCACCATAGACAGGCTACTTAATCTCGCTAACCTTATGTTCCTTCCCTGTGAAAAAGAATATCTTGCTTGCATAGTTTTCTGACAATTAAATTAAATGAACTCATGCATATCAATCTGTAGGAACAGCATAAAAACTATGGTTGATGAAGCACAGATAACTTGGTTGTGTCCTTTCCATGACATGCACCTCGTTATCTTTTTTTGTTTTTATTTCTTGGTGTAAAATGTACATATCCCAGAGTAAGGAGAAACATTTCACAATACACATAACTAATTTAATGCATTTTTGTTACTTGTGGCTAGTGTCTGAGGTGCTTTTTTTTCTCTGGGTCATCAGCCTTTGTGTCGGGTAATTGCGGGTCGTAAGACCTACAGCTACTTCCTCCAACAGTCACATGTGGACAGTCCTGCCCTGTGGTAGGCACCTCATCAACATGGGTGTCTTGTGTTATCCTTGTGCCATAGAAAGTTTCCTTCTCTGTTGATTTATTCTCTTTCAGGAGATTCACAGTGTTAGGAATACAGTAAAATATAAAAAAGAAAGTTCAAAATGAAAAAAAGAAAGTTCAAAAAGCTAAAAATTAGCTTTTAATGAAGAGTGTCTAGCATGTTGCAGGAACTGCAGAAACTCAATAGTAAAACAGGATCACCACGTGGATTCACCGAGACACTCTTTTTAATTGGCCTACTATTTTTATGTAGGTAATGTTCCTTTTAACAACAGCAAGAGCCAAGATTTACATAGCCAGGAACCATACTAAACACTTTCCATGTATTAATCTTTGTCACAATATTTTTGGATAAAGGCTCTTAATATCCTTATATTAGGAACAAGGTACAAAGAGGTAAAAACGACTTGCTTAAGGTAAATTATACCATTATATGGTACAGTGGAGCTGGCATTCAATCCTTTACTACTTTGCTACTTAGCATGACATTTCTTGTCTCATACTCAGGAAGTATATTTCTCAGGTTTTAGAGGGACTCATAGCCACCTGGAAGCATTAATAAAAGAATACATTTCCCTGGATCTAATACCAAAGATTCTGATTTAGTAACCTGGGTTAGGGCTTAGAAATGTGTTTGTTTGTTTTTTTAATGTATATTTATTTCTTTATTTATTTTCTTATTAGTCATCCATTTTATACACATCAGTGTATACATGTCAATCCCAATCTCCCAATTCATCATACCACCACCACCACCCCCACCGCTTTCCCCCCTTGGTGTCCAAACATTTGTTCTCTACGTCTGTGTCTCAATTTCTGCTCTGCAAACCAGTTCATCTGTACCATTATCTAGGTTCCACATATATACATTAATATACGATATTTGTTTTTCTCTTTCTGACTTACTTCACTCTGTATGACAGTCTCTAGGTCCATCCACGTCTCTACAAATGACCCAATTTCGTTCCTTTTTATGGCTGAGTAACATTCCATTGTATATAAGTACCACATCTTCTTTGTGCATTCATCTGTCAATGGGCATTTAGGTTTCTTCCATGTCCTGGCTATTGTAAATAGTGCTGCAGTGAACACTGGGGTGTATGTGTCTTTTGAATTATGGTTTTCTCTGGGTATATGCCCCGTAGTGGGATTGCTGGGTCATATGCTAGCTCTATTTTTAGTTCTTTAAGGAACCTCCATACTGTTCTCCATAGTGGCTGTATCAATTTACATTCCACCAACAGTGCAATAGGGTTCCCTTTTCTCCAAACCCTCTCCAGCATTTGTTGTTTGTAGATTTTCTGATGATGCCCATTCTAACTGGTGTGAGGTGATACCTCATTGTAGTTTTGATTTTCATTTCTCTAATAATTAGTGATGTTGAGCAGCTTTTCATGTGCTTCTTGGCCATCTGTATGTCTTCTTTGGAGAAATGTCTATTTAGGTCTTCTGCCTATTTTTGGATTGGGTTGTTTGTTTTTTTAATATTGAGCCTCATGAGCTGTTTCTATATTTTGGAGATTAATCCTTTGTTGATTCGTTTGCACATATTTTCTCCCATTCTGAGGGTTGTCTTTTCATCTTGTTTATGGTTTCCTTTGCTGTGCAACAGCTTTTAAGTTTCATTAGATCCCATTTGTTTATTTTTGTTTTTATTTCCATTACTCTAGGAGGTGGGTCAAAAAAGATCTTGCTGTGATTTATGTCATAGAGTTTTCTGCCTATGTTTTTCTCTTAGAGTTTTATAGTGTTCGGTCTTACATTTGGGTCTTTAATCCATTTTGAGTTTATTTTTGTGTATGGTATTACGGAGTGTTCTAATTTCATTCTTTTACATGTAGCTGTCCAGTTTTTCCAGCACCACTTGTTGAAGAGACTGTCTTTCCTCCATTGTATATCCTTGCCTCCTTTGTCATAGATTAGTTGACCATAGGTGTGTGGGTTTATCTCTGGGCTTTCTATCCTATTCCATTGATCTGTAGTTCTCTTTTTGTGCCAGTACCATATTGTCTTGATTACTATAGCTTTGTAGTATAGTCTGAAGTCAGAGAGTCTGATACCTCCAGCTCCGTTTTTTTCCCTCAAGACTGCTTTGGCTGTTTGGTGTCTTATGTGTCTCCATACAAATTTTAAGACTTTTTGTTCTAGTTCTGTAAAAAATGCCATTGGTAACTTGATAGAGATTGCATTGAATCTGTAGATTGCTTTGGGTAGTAGAGTCATTTTCACAATATTGATTCTTCTAATCAAAGAACATGGTATATCTCTACAACTGTTGGTATCATCTTTAATTTCTTTCATCAGTGTCTTATAGTTTTTTGCATACAGGTCTTTTGTCTCACTAGGTAGGTTTATTCCTAGGTATTTTATTCTTTTTGTTGCAACGGTAAATGGGAGTGTTTCCTTAATTTCTCTTTCAGAATTTTCATCATTAGTGTATAGGAATGCAAGAGATTTCTGTGCCTTAATTTTGTATCCTGCAGCTTTACCAAATTCATTGATTAGCTCTAGTAGTTTTCTGGTGGCATCTTAGGATTCTCTATGTATAGTATCATGTCATCTGCACACAGTGACAGTTTTACTTCTTCTTTTCCAATTTGTATTCCTTTTATTTCTTTTTCTTCTCTGATTGCCATGGCTAGGACTTCCAAAACTATGTTGAATAATAGTGGTGAGAGTGGAAATCCTTGTCTGGTTTCTGATCTTAGAGGAAATGCTTTCAGTTTTTCACCATTGAGAATGATGTTTGCTGTGGGTTCATCGTATATGGCCTTTATTGTGTTGAAGTAGGTTCCCTCTATGCCTACTTTCTGGTATGTTTTTATCATAAATGGGTGTTGAATTTTGTCAAAAGCTTTTTCTGAATCTACTGAGATGATCATATGGTTTTTCTTCTTCAATTTGTTAATGTGGTGTATCACGTTGATTGATTGGCATATATTGGAGAATTCTTGCATCCCTGGGATAAAGCCCACTTGATCATGGTGTATGATCCTTTTAATGTGTTGTTGGATTCTGTTTGCTAGTATTTTGTTGAGGACTTTTGCATCTATCATCAGTGATATTGGACTGTAGTTTTCTTTCTTTGTGACATCTTTGTCTGGTTTTGGTATCAGGATAAAGGTGGCCTTGTAGAATGAGTTTGGGAGTGTTCCTCCCTCTGCTATATTTTGGAAGAGTTTGAGAAGGATAGGTGTTAGCTCTTCTCTAAATGTTTGATAGAATTCGCCTGTGAAGCCATCCAGTCCTGGGCTTTTGTTTGTTGGAAGAGTTTTAATCACATTTTCAATTTCAGTGCTTGTGATTGGTCTGTTTCTATTTTCTATTTCTTCCTGGTTCAGTCTTGGAAGGTTATACTTTTCTAAGAATGTGTCCATTTCTTCCAGGTTGTCCATTTTATTGGCATAGAGTTGCTTGTAGTAGTCTCTTAGGATGCTTCGTATTTCAGTGGTGTCTGTTGTAACTTCTTTTTCATTTCTAATTTTATTGATTTGAGTCCTCCCCCTCTTTTTCTTGATGATTCTTGCTAAGGGTTTATCAATTTTGTTTATCTTCCCAAAGAACCAGCTTTTAGTTTTGTTGATCTTTGCTATTGTTTTCTTTGTTTTTATTTCATTTATTTGTGCTCTGATTTTTATGATTTCTTTCCTTCTACTAACTGTGGATTTTGCTTGTTCTTCTTTCTCTAGTTCATTTACGTATAAGGATAGATTGTTTATTTGAGATTTTACTTGGTTCTGAGGTCGGCTTGTATTGCTATAAACTTCCCTCTTCGAATGCTTTTGCTGCATCCACAGGTTTTAGATCATTGTGTTTTCATTATCATTTGTCTCTAGGTATTTTCTGATTTCCTCTTTGATTTCTTCAGTGATCTCTTTGTTATTTAGTAACGTATTGTTTAGCGTCCATGTGTTCGTGTTTTTTACGTTTTTTTCCTGTAATTGATTTCTAATCTCATAGTGTTGTGGCCAGAAAAGATGCTTAATATGATATCAATTTTCTTAAATTTACTGAGGATTGATTTGTGACCCGAGATGTGATCTATCCTGGAGAATGTTCCATGTGCACTTGAGAAGAAAGTGTAATATGCTGTTTTTGGATGGAATATCTTATAAATCTCAATAAAATCTATCTGGTCTGTTGTGTCATTTAAAGCTTGTGTTTCCTTATTAATTTTCTATTGGATGATCTGTCCACTGGTGTAAGTGAGGTGTTAAAGTCTCCCACTGTTATTGTGTTACTGTCAATTTCCTCTTTAGAGCTGTTAGCAGTTGCCTTATTTATTGAGGTGCTCCTATGGTTGGGTGCATATATATTTATAATTGTTATATCTTCTTCTTGGATTGATCCCTTGATCATTATGTAGTGTCCTTCCTTGTCTCTTCTAATATTCTTTATTTTAAGTGTATTTTATCTGATATGAGTATAGCTACTCCAGCTTTCTTTTGATTTCCATTTGCATGGAATATCTTTTTCCATCCCCTCACTTTCAGTCTGTATGTGTCCCTAGGTCTGAAGCAGGTCTCTTGGAGACAGCATATATATGGGTCTTGTTTTTGTATCCATTCAGCAAGCCTGTGTCTTTCGGTTGGAGCATTTAATCCATTCATGTTTAAGGTAATTATCAATATGTATGTTCCTCTTACCATTTTCTTAATTGGTTTTGGTATGTATTTGTAGGTCCTTTTCTTCTCTTGTATATCCCACTTAGGGAAGTTCCTTTAGCATTTGTTGTAGAGAGGTTTGGTGGTGCTGAATTCTCTTCGCTTTTGCTTGTCTGTAAAGCTTTTGATTTCTTGATCAAATCTGAAGGAGAATCTTGCTGGCTAGAGGAATCTTGGTTGTAGGTTCTTTCCTTTCATCACTTTAAATATATCATGCCACTCCCTTCTGGCCTGTAGAGTTTCTGCTGAGAAATCAGCTGTTAACCTTATGGGAGTTCCCTTGTATGTTATTTGTCATTTTACCCTTGCTGCTTTCAGTAATTTTTCTTTGCCTTTAATTTTTGCCAATTTGATTACTATGTGTCTCGGCATGTTCTCCTTGGGTTTTTCCTGTATGGGACTCTCTGAGCTTCCTGGACTTGGGTGGCTATTTCTTTTCCCATGTTAGGGAATTTTTTGACTATAATCTCTTCAAATATTTTCTCCGGTCCTTTCTCTCTCTCTCCTCCCTCTCGGACCCCTATAATGTGAATGTTGTTGTGTTTATTGCTTTCCCAGAGGTCTCTTAGGCTGTCTTCATTTCTTTTCACTCTTTTTTCTTTATTCTTTTCCATAGCAGTGAATTCCACTATTTTGTCTTCCAGGTCATTTTTCTGTTCTTCTGCCTCAGTTAATCTGCTATTGATTTTTTCTAGTGTAGTTTTCATTTCAGTTATTGTTCATCTCTGTTTGTTTGATCTTTAATTCTTCTAGGTCTTTGTTAAACATGTCTTGCATCTTCTCGATCTTTGCCTCCATTCTTTTTCCAAGGTTCTGCATCACCTTCATTATCATTATTCTGAATTCTTTTTCTGGAAGATTGCCTATCTCCATTTCATTTAGTTTTTTTTCTGGGGTTTTGTCTTGTTCCTTCATCTGGTGCATAGCCCTCTGCCTCTTCATCTCACCCATCTTTCTTTAAATATGGTTTTGGTTCCACAGGCTGAAGGATTGTAGTTCTTCTTGCTTCTGCTGTCTGCCCTCTGATGGATGATGTTATCTAAGAGGCTTGTGGAAGTTTTCCGATGGGAGGAACTGGTGGTGGGTAGAGCTCAGTAAAACTTTAATCCTCTTGTCTGCTGATGGGTGGGGCTGGGTTCCCTCCCTGTCAGTTTTTTGGCCTGAGACGACCCAATACTGGAGCCTACCCAGGCTGTTTTGTGGAGCTAATGGCGGATTCTGGGAGGGCTTATGCCAAGGTGTACTTCCCAGAACTTCTGCTGTCAGTATCCTTGTCCCTTGGTGAGTCACAGCTGTCCCCCGCCTCTGCAGGGGACCCTCCAACACTAGCAGGTAGGTCTGGTTCAGTCTCTATGGGGTCACTGTTCCTTCCCCTGGGCCCCAATATGCACACTACTTTGTGTGTACCCTCCAAGGGTGGAGTCTCTGTTTCCCCCAGTCCTGCCAACATTCTGCAATCAAATCTCGCTAGCCTTCAAAGTCTGAATCTCTAGGAATTCCTCCTCCCATTGCCAGAACCCGAGGTTGGGAAGCCTGACATGTGACTCAGAACCTTCACTCCAGTGGGTGGACTTCTGTGGTATAAGTGTTCTCCAATTTGTGAGTCACCCACCCAGTGGTTATGGGATTTGATTTTATTGTGATAGTGCCCCTCTTACCATCTCCTTGCAGCTTCTCCTTTGTCTTTGCATGTGGGGTATCTTTTTTGGTGAGTTCTAGTGTTTTCCTCTAGATGATTGTTCAGCAGTTAGTTGTGATTCCGGTGTTCTTGAAAGAGAGAGTGAGAGCATATCCTTCTACTCCACCATCTTGAACCAGTCTCCCTATAAATTTGTATTTTTAAGCCATAATTCTAATGAGTTAAATGCAGGTGTTCCATAGGTCACTTTGAGAAGCATAGATCTACATAACCTTAAAACTCATTTAATCCTTTGAGTTTTTCTATAAGATATAAGATTGAAATTCTCAAGTGGTTTTATAAGAGCAAAAATCATTTTTATATGCTATAACATTTTTATCTTGATGCAGTTAAAACCAATCTTAGTTAACCAGATTAACTAGTACTACATTCAGAAGAAGGGGTCCCAGAGTAAATGATTATTGCAAACATATATGCTGGTGGGATAAGATTGTCCTTAAATTCTAGGAATCAGTACTCCTATCAGTGATATATTGTGGTTGGGTCCCTCAGACAAACTTGACCATCATTGATGGCCATTCCACATGGCTCTCTTTAGTTCCTCTTCTTGGTTGCCAGCAAGAAAGAACTTGCACACACAAAAAACCCCCCAAAACAAACAAACAACCCCACCCAAAAAATACAACCTGATAAAATGTATTTGGTTAATTCAGGTGAAAGAAATCCAGGGCGTATAAAATAATCCTGTTTATTATTATAATAATTCCCTCTGCTCCACTCTGATAAATTAGGATGGGCCTGAAATGACTTGTTTGTGGTTGATTGTACTATACCCAATACACTGTTTCCTCTTTAACCTCTTTTGTGTATTTTTCGCTAAAAATTACATCTCCAGTTAGGAATACAGCACCTGTCCTAATTTCAGGCTTTCCTTTGCCAAGTTGCACTTGGTGAATCTATGATCAGATTCTCCTGAGGCCAATCAGAGTAATCAGCCTGCCCAGACTGACCCAATTAAGTTTAATTAGTTGTTTTTTATCTTTGAATTTCCTAGCTAGGTGGATTTTATGATTTTTATTAAACAAGGAAGAAGAGCTGAATCTTTGGAAGTAGTTGGCCTCTCAGGTGCTTTCTGTTGGTAATAAAACTCCAGGAAATCTTAGGTCTCCATGAAGAAGTCAAAGGATACTAAAAAGCAATTTGACTGCTTCTCTTTGGTTCTCTTTTAAATGAGAAGTGTTCCTGTCTCCATGTGAACAAACATTAATCTCATCTATAGTTCTTGGCCAAGATTGTTTTACACTGGTGGACTGTACATGGCGGTCTAAGTCTCACCACTCCCCAAATGGCATCTTTTTCAACTTTTTTTTATTAGTTGGAAGTCAGCTGGATGGGTTAGAATATAGGCAGTAAAGGGAGTTTCAAGGAAGCAGTGAAGAATCCAGAATCAAAGCAGAGGTAAAGTAAGCCAAGAGGCCAGTTAGACAGAGAATAGGCCTCCTAAGAGATGTTGGCCTTGGAGAAAGTAAATGAAAATAATTGTTAATAATGGAGGAAAATAAAGGTTTTGAAGGGGCTGTGTTGAGCTAATATTGAGCTGTTTTGTGGCCAGTAATTTTATACAGATATTACCAGTATTAGGTGCCAGGGCACTTGAAAAAATGTTTTACTTTAGTTTTCTCAGATTAATTCTTACAATACTGTGAGGTGATTATTATTCATTTCTAATTAATAGACACCTAATTGATGACCATATATCCATGTAAGTGCTCATAGTTATCCATCAAAAGACACCTGTGATTCTCCCTTCCTTTCATGCTCCTATTCCTTTCCATCTTCTTTCTTCTCAGACTTCTCCTCACTTTCCTTATCCCTTGTTCTTTCATTGTGCCCTCGCCTCTTCTTTCTCTCCCTTTCACTTCCTTTTCTCCTTTCTCTCTCTCCCTCCTACTCTTTTCTTCCTGGTCCTTCTCTTCTGTATTCCTTGCCTCTCCCTTTCCCATCCTTTAACTCAGTGATTATCAAACTTTTCTGTGCATTGTATCACCTGGGGAGCTTATTAAAGCACCAGTTGCTGACCTCTACTCCCAGAGTGTCTGATTCAGTAAGTTTGCGTTGGGACCTGAGAATTTGCATTTCTAACAATTTCCAGGTGATGCTGCTGCTTCCGGTCCAGGGACCATACATTAAGAGCTACTTCTTTAACTGACATGATGCCCTGGTCTCTGCTTCACAGGTTAAATCAACAAAACTTTGGATCAATTTTAGGATTTGTTTGTGAAATTGCCAGTACTGTCCTAGGTGATGTCTGTTATCATTCTATGTAATGAAAATTGGTGTTACAAATACTTAAAAATGAATACTTGATAGCTGTTCTGATGCAGTATTATAATATTAATACTGTCAATCAGAATCACTTTCCAAATGGAAAGAATTGGAGCTCCTAAATTGGGGTAATCCCTGAGCTGTATGTAATGCTGCCTCAGTGAGTTGTAGAGGCAAGAAAATCAGAAAAGCATAAAGGACTGCAACATTTTTCACCTGATTTAAACAACTTCTAATTTTATGTCCAAGGTAATTGCTTTCTGAGTCTGTTTTTCTTTGCTTCTGCTGTCTTGTGCACTATTAAACTATTGCCCCCGATACATATTAAATATAATTTAGTTACCCTATCTTTGGGAAGAGATGCTAAAACTTAAAAGGACTACTTTCCTAGATGCTAGGCAAGAACTAGTTGTCAGGTTGCAGGACTACACTGGAGACGGAGTAAGGGTTAAGGCCGGGGGGTGCTGGAGGGGCACAGAATGATGACAGAATGGTATTGCTGGAAACGTTTTCCAACCCTAAATTTGAAAATAAAGTGCTCAGCAGCATTTGATTACTTCTTCCTCCTAGAAACATTCTCACATATTCCTTTCTGATACTCTTTGGATCTTATTGGGAACTCTTCCTTCTGTGTCCTTTGCTGGATCCTCCTGTCAAGCCTCTAAATGTTGAAACACCTTATAGTCTTCAGATCTCCATTCTGTTTTTACTCATTCCCTGAATGATCTTACACAGCCTCATATCTTGAGATAATGTATACATACTAATGCACTCTAAATGTAGGTCTTCAATCCTAACTACTCCTCTTTGTCCATACTTCTATTTGAATGTCTATTTTTCATCTCTATCATGCCATGGTCATAAATAATGTCCCCATTTTCTTCTAGAAACTGTTTCTCTTCCAGTCTTTTCCATCCTAATATATTGCATTTCCACTTCCTCAGTTGCTCAGGCCAAAAATGTTGGTATCATTCTAGTTTCCTCTCCTTTACATTTCTAACCCATTGATGAATCCTGTTAGCTCCATCTTCGAAATATTTCTTAACCACATTCACCCTTATCCAAGCCACATTGTTCATCCCTTGGACTCCAGAAATATGCTCCTAACTGATTTCTCTGCTTCAGCCCTTCCCCCTCTATGATCTTCACAGAGCATCCAGAGTGAGCTTATAAAACATAAATTTTATTATGTCACTTTTTTGCTTAAAATTCTCCAATAATTCCACTCTACAGACTGGACCCTCCATTATTCTTGTTACAGTGACTATAAATGGCTTCATTTCTTGGCTCTCTGGTTCAGTTTTGTCACCAACTTAGGACTTTGGCTTACTGCATACACGGTGCTACTTCTTGTCTCTGTGTCCTCTACAATGGATTCCTCTGCCTGGAATATTCTTTCTCCCTATTTGCCTAACACCTACTAACTCTTACATCTAGAGTACCTCATTCCTCTTCTTCCCTTGCATGCGTGGTTAGAGAATGCTTTCTTTGTTCCCCCAAAGCTCTATGCATGTCTTTATCTATTCATTGAGCACAATAATGATCGATTGTGCATTTCTATGTCTGTGTCCTCTACTAGGCTGTGAGTTTCTTAAGAGCAAGAGCTGAGTTTTAATCATCTTTATATCTCCAGAGCCAAACCCAATAACTGATGCATAAACATGGTCAGATGCTCAGTGCATGTTTAGTGAAGAAATTAATGAAAGAAGAGGCTGAACAGTAGTTTGGAAAAGAAAGCTGGGCAACTTTTCCCATGATTGTACCAAAGTGTAGAAGGATAACAGTAGATAGAATGGGTTTGATCACATGATATTATTAGGGTGGTCTAAAAAGTTAAAGGAAGTTTCATATGATGGATTCTCTCTCTCTCTCTCTCTCTTTTTTTTCCATTATAACTTAAGTAGTAAGAACATCTACAGAAATCAAGAGGATTGGAAGTAGGTACGGCACATGAAACAACTAGTCTTTGGAATGGCCATTTTATAAAGTGGCTTGTTAGATTTCTTATAGGATTAAGTGACAGAAACTCAACTCAAAGTATAATACCTTAATTCTACCCACCTCTGCCCCACCACCAAATGAGTACTGTAAAGAACTGGGAAATCTATGGGTAGAGTTGGTATCAGAAACTCACATAATGTCAGATATTTTTCTGTCTCTTCTCCTCTTTTCTATCTTTGTTTCCCTCTGTGTTCTTTCCACCTTCTTTATCACTGTAGGATGTGTCTCCATGTGGTAGGAGAAATTAAGAGGCTGCAACCATTGCTACACTTGCATCATTCAGACTAACAGCCCAAAGGCAGGAGGCTTATATAGATAAAGTTTCTGTGAAGGCTGCTGATTGATCCAACTTAGAGTTTGTGCTCGTTGCTAGGCCAGCCACCACTGTGGAGATAGGGAGTCCTATAATGGGCCAGTCCAGGTCATGTGGTCACATACAAGGGTGGGTCGTTTGTTGTAGAGTCAGGATCTCTGTTACTCACAAGAAATCCTAACTACAACACTGGTGTAGACAAGATGGAAGTACAGGGACATTTCTGCTTCACGGAATTTTTAGGGACTCAAGTTTATTCTCTCGTGTTGTTACAATGTGAAAAGGCTCCATTCCCAGGATCACCTCATAGTCTAAGGTTGCTGTTCTAGCTTCGACTTTCAAATTCATATTACATCCAGCAGGAAAGAAGGGTCACAGGAAAAAAAAAAAAAAGACAAAGAGCATTTGCCAAAGTCTTTCAAGAGTGTTCGAGAAGGTGCCTCATGAAGCTTTATCTCATCTGCTAAAACTTAGACACAAGAGCTTTACAAAGAAGACTGAGAATTATAGTCTTTGTTCCAGCTGGCTATTATTTTGCTGTATTATTATGGAGGTAAAGAAAAACTTTCTCCTGGAAGACAATTAACAGTTCCTGCTACTATATCATATGAGGATTGCTAGTTCTACCACCTCCTGGGAAGATAACAGCTACCTACTAAAAATAAACATTCCAGTAAAGGCCTGAAGAAAGCTAGAATATTTCCCTCAATGATTTATGTTATATTAACAGCCTTTCATTTTATAGTTTCATAGTGAACCTCACAACCTTTCTATTATAAAATCTATGCACTTACCACCTAATCCACATTGGTCTACACAGGAAAAGTTTGAAAATGAGACTTGTGCCCATGAATGTTAAGAAATTTGAAGTTAAAATGGTGGTGTAAGATTGTGTCATTTCTTGAACTGGTAATGATTTTTTTTTTTAACAGCTTTATTGGAGTATAATTGCTTTACAGTGGTGTGTTAGTTTCTGCTTTATAACAAAGTGAATCAGCTATACATATACATACATCCCCATATCTCCTCCCTCTTGTGTCTCCCTCCCACCCCTCTAGGTGGTCAGAAAGCACTGAGCTGATCTCCCTGTGCTATGTGGCTGCTTCCCACTAGCTATCTATTTTACATTTGGTAGTATATATTATGCCACTCTCTCACTTCGTCCAAGCTTCCCCTTCCCCCTCCCCATGTCCTCAAGTCCATTCTCTGCGTCTGAGTCTTTATTCTTGTCCTAACCCTAGATTCTTCAGAACATTTTTTTTTTTAGATTCCATATGTATGTGTTAGCATATGGTATTAATTTTTTTCTTGCTGACTTACTTCACTCTGTATGATAGACTCTAGGTTCATCCACCTCACTACAAATAACTCAATTCCATTTTTTTGATAACCATCAATTTTATTTTATTTTATTTTTTAATTTTTTTAACATGTTTATTAAAGTATAATTGCTTTACAGTGGTGTGTCAGTTTCTGCTTTATAAAAAAGTGAATCAGTTATACATATACATATGTCCCCATATCTCTTCCCTCTTGCATCTCTCTCCCTCCCACCCTTCCTATCCCACACCTCTAGGTCGTCACAAAGCACCGAGCTGTGCTATGTGGCTGCTTCTCACTAGCTATCTATTCTATGTTTGGTAGTGTATATATGTCCATGCCACGCTCTCACTTTGTTCCAGCTTACCCTTCCCCCTCCCTGTATCCTCAAGTCCATTCTCTAGTAGGTCTGCATCTTTATTCCCATCTTGCCCCTAGGTTCTTCTGAAGAACCTCTGTGCTGAATTTATAAATCTAGCCTGAGGGGGAAAAAACCCGTATCTTAGTCTCTTCTACTATAACCTTTTCTTACTGCTAACTATAAAATTATCTATATGCTAAAGAGGGGAAGAGTATGTCACCCCAAGTTCATTATGATTATCTGTAAGTGCCATTTGGTCTCTTTTGTTAACCCTATACATTTTTTTTTGGAGTTTCACTATCAGTTCTATCTCATATTTTTTTCTTTTTGTTTTAATCATGATATGGAGAGAATAGTATCTGCTAGCATGACAGAAGTGTGATGAGAAATGTTTAATGAGTTACCATTTCCTCAGGCTCAAATAATTCAGTGCATGAAGTGAGATGATCAGTCTACTCCACCTAACCTAATTAAATTTAATTAGTGCTTTTGTTTCTAATTTTTCTCATTCATGTAGACGTTACAATTACAAGCACTGACTTTCTATTGGATGCATCTCTACTACACAAATTGCTGAAAAGTAGAAAACAAGAGGTAAAATATGTTATTGGGTGGTCATTATGACATAAGAAATATTCGATCTTGGATTTTCTGAGATAAAATACATATATATAACTGAATCACTTGCTGTACACCTGAAACTAATACAACATTGTAAATCAACTATACTTCAATGAACAAAAAAAAGTAATTTTTGTGTGAGGACTGTAGAAGCTTAGCACTGCAGGAAGTTTGGAAGAGACTGTATAAAATTGTGATCTTTATCCTCATGGAAACTTAGTCTCATTAAAGAGAGTAAAGATTAAATGTTGCTGGACATTGACCACGCTCTCACCTTACTTGAAATAAAAGATGGTTTAGTCAAGTTCATCCAGACATTTTGACTTGGGTTCCCACCTTCCTCTTCTGACCTAACCTTCTCTGTTGTTTTGTTGTTTGTTTTTTTGTTTAGTTTTACACCTGACTGAAGCTGTTGACTTGAAAGTTTATTCATATTACCCTTTCTTCATACCTTAGACAGTAGACATGCTCTCCTTGGAAATCTTAGAAGGCTCCATGGAATTCAGGATGCATGGTAGAGAATTCCCTGGTGGTCCAGTGGTTAGGGCTCCGTGCTTTCACTGCTGAGGGCCTGGGTTCGATCCCTGGTTGGGGAACTAAGACCCCACAAGCTACATGGTGCCGCCAAAAAAGAAAACAAAAAATGAAACAGGATGCATGATGACATCAAGAAAATATGGGATAACATTTTAAAACATAACTCAAAGGAATAAACTTTGACAAGTTTATTTAGACTATATCTCTCTATATATTATGTATGATCATTTATAATTACCTTTTCATGGTTTCTTTCCTTCTGATCATCCTAATAGCACCCATTCCATGATAAGCGATGAGGTCCTTGGCATAAAAGACAAGAGAAGTCAAAAGAGCAAGTCAACAAATGAAAACTTTGTCTTCATTTCAGAGTTATTTGTCTTGGGGTCTTTCCCAGGCATCTTATCCTTGCTTCATGAGCCTTTAAATACTCAGCCACGCCAGCCAGCCACGACTTTGCCGTCTCATGTCGACTAAGGTATCCCTGCCAAGGGATTTGCCTGCTCAGTTTGCCTGCTCAGAGGCAAACTGTCCTTCTCAATGTCCAGAAGCAACTGACAGCCACCCATCTTATGGGGATCATTCTGAGCTTGCAACAGTTTCATCTTGTTTATGGTCCTTCCAAGTTCTCCCAGTTTTAACTCCTTGTGCTTTTGAATCTTTCAACTACTCTAACTGCTCTTATTACTTCCAAAGTAGTCAGACATTTTTCTTCTTAAATTTTTACACCTTCACTAAAATTCACTGATAAGAAATATGGAACAGCACAGGGGAGAACACCTTCAAGAGTCTTCTTGAAGATTTAGAACTCAGCCTCCAAGTTGGCACTAGAAGCTGTTATAAGGAAAACTGTTCACTTGGCATGACTTTTCCCAGTGAACACATCATGGCCATTAGTAACTTCACTTTTTCTATGTACTCATCATCCATTTGTTTAATAACTAGCACTAAACTCTGACCAGGGAACAGTGCCAATGTAAACCATTGGAATGTACAGAATTTAATAATATCTTCTTTCTGAAAATCAAGATATTTGACAGTTTGGTGTTATAATACCTCTTTTAAAAGTTTCCATAATTTGACGATTTAAAAAATGATTAAGCTCATCTACAAGTTTTTTCTGTCTATTTTCCTAAAAGGAAGCTTATCCATATTATGTCTAATTTCAGCTATCACTTAATAATGTTCCTACTTTTTCCATTTTGAAAATCATTTTTTTATTTTTAAAAGATAAAAGCACAATAAAATTATATTAATTTTACTTTCTCTCTCATATAAATACTATACTATTTTTATAAGCAGTTTTAAAATGCAGGAAGTTTTTCAATGCAAGGGTTATTATCCACTTATACAGAAGAATCTTACATGAATATTTCACAAGGAAACCTTTCATTTTTGAGTAACTTAGTTTACGGTACACCACTGAAATGAAAAAGCAGAAAATGCAAAATATGTACTCCTTCCTTACTAAATTATTTATTATGCTATTTTTTTTAATATAAACTGGTGAAATTTGAGGGGAATTTGCTCAACTCTGTGTCACCACAGTTCTGCCTTTTAATTTCTCTTCTGATGCCATGTCTGGTATCTGCTTATAGACTTGTAAAATATCTTTCTTTTTCCTTCAAATTTCAATTTATAGACATTTGATTAGTCAGCAGATGTCCTACCTAACACGTTTCCCCAGTCTCTTTGGCATTTTTCCTGTCACTTGATAAATTCTTTACTCTGATGTAAAATTGATAAGAATTTTGGATTATTCATACTAACAATAACTACCTGGATGTTGGACTCTAACTCAATTTTTCTTTTCTCCAATACACACACACACACACACACACACACACACACACACGTTCCATGAAATGAGCCCTCTTCTTGGGTTAGCTAACTAAATGATGGTCACTGCTTTCTCTTCCTTTTAGTACTGTTCTACCTCCTACTGACCTTATGGGTAGGGTATTAAATTGGTAGTTATCAACCCTTTAAGAACCATTTGAGAACTTGCTGGAAGCTGTCAGATCCTCATAGCAATGCACACAGATTCACTGGTGTACTATGTGTTGGAGGGGGACGGGGGTGGGGAATTCAATTTTTGGACTTCCTGAATAGTGTTTGTGGAAACCAGATGAGTATGTTTGGATTAAAGGCCAATCCAAGTTGCTTTTGGAGGTATTTTTCACTCTCCTGAGACAAAGGAACACAGAGGTTGTGTGCTGGGTAAGTGTTAACACACTCTTTACTCTGTGCAGAACAAAAGTCTTTACTGTTAGTCATGGTTATCACTACCAATAACAGTGGATAATAATGAGGAGTGTGAATATAGTCATCTTTCTTTTTCTCAAAAGGGTTTCACCTATGTGTATAAAACAGAGATTCTTGCCTGCTGGGGCCTAAGGAATTCCTCTTTACGTTCAATAGAGAGTACGTTTCTATGAGGTTTTTTTTTTTTTTCTTTTTACACCTTTATTGAAGCATAATTGCTTTATAATGGTGTGCTAGTCTCTGCTTTATAACAAAGTGAATCAGTTATACATATACATATGTTCTCATATCTCTTCCCCCTTGCATCTCCCTCACACCCACTCTCCCTATCCCACCCCTCTAGGTGGTCACAAAGCACCGAGCTGATCTCCCCGTGCTATGCGGCCGCTTCCCACTAGCTATCTATTTTACGTTTGGTAGTGTATATATGTCCATGCCACTCTCTCGCTTTGTCACAGCTTCCTCTTCCCCCTCCCCATATCCTCAAGTCCATTCTCTAGTAGGTCTGTGTCTTTATTCCTATGTTACCCCTAGGTTCTTCATGACACTTTATTTTCTTAAATTCCATATATACGTGTTAGCATACGGTATTTGTCTTTCTCTTTCTGAATTACTTCACTCTGTATGACAGACCCTAGGTCCATCCACCTCATTACAAATAGCTCAATTTCGTTTCCTTTTAAGGCTGAGTAATATTCCATTGTATATATGTGCCACATCTTCTTTATCCATTCATCCAATGATGGACACCAAGTTGTTTCCATCTCCGGGCTATTGTAAATAGAGCTGCAAAGAACATTTTGGGACATGACTCTTTCTGAATTTTGGTTTTCTCAGGGTATATTCCTAGTAGTGGGATTCCTGGGTCATATGGTAGCTCTATTTTTAGTTTTTTAAGGAACCTCCATACTGTTCTCCATAGTGGCTGTACCAATTCACATTCCCACCAGTAGTGCAAGAGGTTTCCCTTTTCTCCACACCCTCTCTAACATTTATTGTTTCTAGATTTTTTGATGATGGCCATTCTGACTGGTGTGAGATGATATCTCATTGTAGTTTTGATTTGCATTTCTCTAATGATTAATGATGTTGAGCATTCTTTCATGTGTTTGTTGGCAATCTGTATATCTTCTTTGGAGAAATGTCTATTTAGGTCTTCTGCCCATGTTTGGATTGGGTTGCTTGTTTTATTGTTATTGAGCTGCATGAGCTGCTTATAAATTTTGGAGATTAATCCTTTGTCAGTTGCTTTATTTGCAAATATTTTCTCCCATTCTGAGGGTTGTCTTTTGGTCTTGTTCATGGTTTCCTTTGCTGTGCAAAAGCTTTGAAGTTTCATTAGGTTCCATTTGTTTATTTTTGTTTTTATTTCCATTTCTGTAGGAGGTGGGTCAAAAAGAATCTTGCTGTGATTTATGTCATAGAGTGTTCTGTCTATGTTTTCCTCGAAGAGTTTGATAGTTTCTGGCCTTACATTTAGGTCTTTAATCCATTTTCAGGTTATTTTTGTGTATGGTGTTAGGGAGTGATCTAATCTCATACTTTTACATGTACCTGTCCAGTTTTCCCAGCACCACTTATTGAAGAGGCTGTCCTTTCTCCACTGTACATTCCTGCCTCCTTTATCAAAGATAAGATGACCATATGTGCATGGGTTTTCTATCCTGTTCCATTGATCTATCTTTCTGTTTTTGTGCCAGTACCATACTGTCTTGATTACTGTAGCTCTGTAGTATAGTCTGAAGTCAGGGAGCCTGATCCTCCAGCTCCATTTTTCATTCTCAAGATTGCTTTGGCTATTCGGGGTCTTTTGTGTTTCCATACAAATTGAGAAATTTTTTTTGTTCTAGTTCTGTGAAAAATGCCAGTGGTAGTTTGATAGGGATTGCACTGAATCTGTAGATTGCTTTGTGTAGTATAGTCATTTTCACAATGTTGATTCTTCCAAACCAAGAACATGGTATATCTCTCCATCTACTTGTATCATCTTTGATTTCTTTCATCAGTGCCTTATAATTTTCTGTATAAAGGTCTTTTGTCTCCTTAGGTAGGTTTATTCCTAGATGTTTATTCTTTTTGTTGCAATGGTAAATGGGAGTATTTTCTTGATTTCACTTTCAGATTTTTCATCACTAGTGTATAGGAAGGCCAGAGATTTCTGTGCATTAATTTTATATCCTGCTACTTAACCAAATTCATTGATTAGCTCTAGTAGTTTTCTGGTAGCATTTTTAGGATTCTCTATGTATAGTATCATGTCATCTGCAAACAGTGACAGCTTTACTTCTTCTTTCCCAATTTGTATTCCTTTTATTTCTTTTTCTTCTCTGATTCCCGTGGCTAAAACTTCCAAAACTATGTTGAATAAGAGTGGTGAGAGTGAGCAACCTTGTCTTGTTCCTGATCTTAGTGGAAATGGTTTGAGTTTTTCAGCACTGAGAATGATGTTGGCTGTGGGTTTGTCATATATGGCCTTTATTATGTTGAGGAAAGTTCCCTCTATGCATACTTTCTGGAGGGTTTTTATCATAAATGGGTGTTGAATTTTGTCAAAAGCTTTCTCTGCATCTCTTGTGATGATCATATGGTTTTTCTCCTTCAATTTGTTAATATGGTGTATCACATTGATAGATTTGCGTATATTGAAGAATCCTTGCATTCCTGGAATAAACCCCAGTTGATCATGGTGTATGATCCTATTAATGTGCTGTTGGACTCTGTTTGCTAGTATCTTGTTGAGGATTTTTGCATCTAGGTTCATCAGTGATATTGGCCTGTAGTTTTCTTTCTTTGTGACATCCTTGTCTGGTTTTGGTATCATGGTGATGGTGCCCTCGTAGAATGAGTTTGGGAGTGTGCCTCCCTCTGCTATATTTTGGAAGAGTTTGAGAAGGATAGGTGTTAGCGCTTCTCTAAATGTTTGATAGAATTCTGTGAAGCCATCTGGTCCTGGGCTTTTGTTTGTTGGAAGATTTTTAATCACAGTTTCAATTTCAGTGCTTGTGATTGGTCTGTTCATATTTTCTATTTCTTCCTGATTCAGTCTTGGCAGGTTGTGCTTTTCTAAGAATTTGTCCAATTCTTCCAGATTGTCCATTTTACTGGCATATGGTTGATTGTAGTAATCTCTCATGATCCTTTGTATTCTGCAGTTTCAGTTTTTACTTCTCCTTTTTCATTTCTAATTCTATTGATTTGAGTCTTCTCCCTTTTTTTCTTGATGAGTCTGGCTAATGGTTTATCAATTTTGTTTATCTTTTCAAAGGACCAGCTTTTAGTTTTATTGACCTTTGCTATCGTTTCCTTCATTTCTTTTTCATTTATTTCTGATCTGATCTTTATGATTTTTTTCCTTCTGCTAACTTTGGGGTTTTTTTGTTCTTCTTTCTCTAACTGCTTTAGGTGCAAGGTTAGGTTGTTTATCCGAGATATTTCCTGTTCTTAAGGTAGGATTGTATTGCTATAAATTTCCCTTGTAGAAGTGCTTTTGCTGCATCCCATAGGTTTTGGGTTGTCGTGTCTCCACTGTCATTTGTTTCTAGGTATTTTTTGATTTCCTCTTTGATTTCTTCAGTGATCACTTCGTTATTAAGTAGTGTATTGTTTAGCCTCCATGTGTTTGTATTTTTTACAGATCTTTTCCTGTAATTGATATCTAGTCTCATAGCGTTGTGGTTGGAAAATATACGTGATACAATTTCAATTTTCTTAAATTTACCAATGCTTGATTTGTGACCCAAGATATGATCTATCCTGGAGAATGTTCCATGAGCACTGGAGAAAAATGTGTATTCTGTTGTTTTTGGATGGAATGTCCTATAAATATCAATTAAGTCCATCTTGTTTAATGTATCATTTAAAGCTTGTGTTTCCTTATTTCTTTTCATTTTGGATGATCTGTCCATTGGTGAAAGTGGGGTGTTGAAGTCCCCTACTATGCATGTGTTACTGTCGATTTCCCCTTTTATGGCTGTTAGTATTTGCCTTATGTATTGAGGTGCTCCTATGTTGGGTGCATAAATATTTACAATTGTTATATCCTCTTCTTGGATCGATCCCTTGATCATTATGTAGTGTCCTTCTTTGTCTCTTGTAATAGTGTTTATTTTAAAGTCTATTTTGTCTGATATGAGAATTGCTACTCCAGCTCTCTTGTTGATTGTGGAGCTTTAATCCGCTGCTTCTGAGGCTGCTGGGAGAGATTTCCCTTTCTCTTCTTTGTTCTCACAGCTCCCGGGGCTCAGATTTGGATTTGGCCCCGTCTCTGCGTGTAGGTCGCCGGAGGGCGTCTGTTCTTCCGCTCAGACAGGTCGGGGTTAAAGGATACGCTGATTCGGAGGCTCTGGCTCACCCAGGCCTGCGGGGAGGGAGGGTCACGGAGTGCGCGGGGGCGGGCCTGCGGCGGCAGAGGCCAGCCTGACGTTGCACCAGCCTGAGGCGCGCCGTGCGTCCTCCCAGGAAAGTTGTCCCTGGATCCCGGGACCCTGGCTGTGGCAAGGTGCACAGGCTCCCTGGAAGGGGGGTGTGGATAGTAACCTGTGCTCCCACACAGGCTTCTTGCTGGTGGCAGCAGCGGCCTTAGCGTCTCATGCCCGTCTCTGGGGTCCGCGCTGTTAGCCATGGCGCGCGCCCGTCTCTGGAGCTCCTTTAAGCAGCGCTCTTACTCCGCTGTCCTCACGCACCAGGAATCAAAGAGGGAAGAAAATGTTTCTTGCCTCTTCGGCAGCTCCAGAATTTTCTCCGGCCTCCCTCCCGGCCAGCCGTGGCGCACTAGCCCCTTCAGGCTGTGTTCACGCCGCCAACCCCAGTCCTCTCCCTGCGCTCCGACCGAAGCCCGAGCCTCAGCTCCCAGCCCCGCCCGCCCCGTATGGTGAGCAGACAAGCCTCTCGGGCTGGTGAGTGCCAGTTGGCCCTGATCTTCTGTGTGGGAATCTCTCCTCTTTGCCCTCTGCCCCCTTGTTGCTGCGCTCTCCTCTGCCACCCGCAGTGTCCGCCCGCGAAGGCGCTTCCTAGTGTGTGGAAACGTTTCCTCCTTCACGGCTCCCTCCCACTGGAGCAGGTCCCGTCCCTATTCTTTGTCTCTGTTTATTCTTTTTTTTTTTTTTTGCCCTACCCAGGTACGTGGGGAGCTTCTTGCCTTTTGGGAAGTCTGAGGTCTTCTGCCAGCGTTCAGTAGGTGTTCTGTAGGAGTTGTTCCAAGTGTAGATGTATTTCTGGTGTATCTGTGGGGAGGAAGGTGATCTCCGTGTCTTACTCTTCCGCCATCTTCCCGATTCCCTCGTGGGCTTTTCTTTTTCTTTCTCCTTTGTACTTTGTCTACTTTCCCTTGCTCAGAGGGTGCCGCGTGCAGAGGCCTCACACCCGGCCCTTCAGACCAGAGTTCCTGGTGCCCCGACACCTCAGCTCCGCGGGCACCTGCAGAAGCGCTTGAGAAACACCACCTCTATGACTTTTTGATTAACAACATTTCTGCAAAACTTTGAATCTTTGCTAAACAGAGATGCAGATTTTCTTATCTTCTCCTCTTTATGATGGTTTATATTCTGTTCTTTCTGTTTCTGCTTCTGGGATTCCTCCTACTCCTCCCCTCGTTTTTCCCTGAACATTCACTTTGTGCACTAGAGTAGAGAGAAGACTAAATAAGATCTGTTCATCTGCTCCTATACACTAGAGTAGAGAGAAGACATTCTCAAGATACGACTTCACCTCCTCTAACAAGATCAGCAAGCATATGAGGAGAAATGCTTTTATGTGTATCCAGTGGGTTTGCAGACATTTCCTTCCTGTAGGTCTGTGGAAGAGTTTCCATACCTCATCTTTGCAGTCACAGTACTTTGTGACCTTTGCTGGGAAAATCCTCCATAAACATCACAAGAAATTGCCTATTTGCCCTGCCTTTTGACATCTGGACCACTTGACCCTGTGTTGATTTACTTGCCTTCCTGTTAGTTTCTGTTGATTCATTAATCATTTGCAACTGGCACTCACAAGAACTAGATGTAACTTCCTTTCCTTCAGCAAACCCAAAGAGGCCCTTGACTTCTTTTGTATTAGTGTCAAACTGGACATTGAGTGATTTATTTTGGTTTGGGAAAAGATAAGCTTTGTTTCTCTGTTTTGCACACGATAAAGAAAAGCTTCCCAACCTGGTCCTTGAGAGTAGTGGTTCTCTCACTGAGTTTGAAACTTTACTCTGGAAGGACCTTATTTAAAGGAATGGAACTCAGTTCCTAGTAATCTTTCTTATCAGATGTAGTGGGTAAAGCAAGAGACTTTGAAAACAACTGCTGCTTTTTTTTTTTAAATTTTATTTATTTTTTAAGTAGTTAAATCCCTCTCCTGGATCTTTAAGACATCAGTGAGACAAAGAATAGTCAAATTTAAAATTTACTAGTCTTCCTTGGCCCTGATGTTAAGTGCTAATTTCTGTACCCTGGAAGGTGATAGTAAAATTCCCATAAAGATGAATCAACAGGAGTACTATGTGGCATTTGAAACTGGAAAATTCTTTAATATTTGGAAAATATCAGTCTTTTTAATATTTATCTCACTTTATTATCTTTCTAAAAATGACTTTGGCCAAATAGAATGTGGAATTTGAGATAGTGATGAGATTTCAAATTATAAGTAGAAATGCTTCTCACTTTAAAAGTGCCAGTTGGTTTCTTTCACTTTATTTCTGGGCTTCTGGGCTTCAAATATGCATAGCTTTTGACATATGTATGCCAAATATGAAAAATAAATTTGCTGAGAAAGAAATTATAATTGATTATAAATAATGTTTTTCAGGCTCAGTATGTGGTTTTCCTTATTGATTTCAGTACATGCAAAATTAATTTATTCTGAATTACTGTTGTAATTATTGATAATAATTTTCAGCATAATTATAAAACCTTTCACTCAGACAATCCAAGCATTCTACTCCTTTCTCCTATTAAATACATGGAAAATTAAATAATTAGTGTAAATTCAGAGGTTTACAGAGAAACAAAGCAACAAACAAAAGTATAGTTTATTGTCCTTTTGTTAAAAAAATCATTTTCTGAAGACTCTTCAGATTGATAACATCTAGAAAATTATTTGGACTTGTGTTTTTTGGAAATGATAAAATTTATACAGTCTTTGGATTATATTAGTAGTATTAAAAAGAAGTATAGAAGATAAAACAAAGCTTTTATAAAATGTTCATTATTACAGGAGTGAACTCTGAATTGCAAAAGTTTCAATGAAACTGGGTAGATGACAGCCTTTTTCTTCTTTTTCTCCACCTTTTCTCTTCTTTTTAATGAAATCCTTTTTATTTGTTTCTTTGTATTCTGAGAATCTGAAAAGAGCTGAAGCAAAACTACTGAATATCCTAACAAGAATCCAATCCAAACTTTGAAACTATTACAGATCTAATGAGGCAATCTGCTGAAAAAGTAGCCCCATTTCTTAGTCTTACCAGATCTTTCTTGTCTTGAAAAGTACATGTGTCCTAGCTGAATTGCTGAATTTAATGTGGGTGATATGCACATTGGACTCTTTGAAAGAGACAAGAATGTTCTGATGAACTTTTTCTCCTATCGGGCAATCACCCAGTTAACACGTCCATAAAAAATTCTCTGTATGCCCAGTTCTGTTAGTTGCTATGCAAATAAAGATCCTGGCTTCCTTATCTACAGTTCTGAAATCCCAAATCTCAGGAAACTAAAAGCTTTCTTTTAAGTCATTTGGCTGCAAAATCTGACCTCAACTGAGCTGAGGTGACTTATAATCTTTTAAAAACTATGCTCAATTTGAATATTCATACATTTTGCCACAGAATATTAATGTGTTTGATTATGGGATGCTGCCTCAGACCTCACTGGAGGTATCATTCATGCAGGTTTTGCTGTGTATTATCTTTCTAAGGTCTGAGTAATTCTGAATTCTGAGATTTGGCCTTAGAGTTTTAGTTCAGGGACTATGGGTCTGTGCTACCACCATTGTAAATCATTTGGGGAAATGTTTTATAATCAGTTTTTAAGTTCTTTTTTTTTTTTTTTTTTTGCGGTACGCGGGCCTCTCACTGTTGTGGCCTCTCCCATTGTGGAGCACAGGCTCCGGACGCGCAGGCTCAGCGGCCATGGCTCACAGGCCTAGCCGCTCCGCGGCATGTGGGATCTTCCCGGACCGGGGCACGAACCCGTGTCCCCTGCATCAGCAGGCAGACTCTCAACCACTGTGCCACCAGGGAAGCCCTCTTTTTTTTAATATCATATATTGATTTCATATTATGCTGGGTTACTTGTTTAGGAGAAAAACTTTCTAAGAGTAAAATATACTTTAAAAAGTATCTTCCTTTTGACTGCTTACTATATGTGTGGTTCCCACTGAGTTTTTTATATATGTGTATTGCATCATTTTTAACATATATAAAGAAATATGTGTATCCCCCACCCCCAGACATTTTTCAGCCCAAAGGTTAGCATACTATTCATATCTTCTGTACAAACACTGATCTGCTATCTATACCTATAGATTAGAGTTCGCTTTTATTTTGTGTCTGGCTTCTTTCAAGCAGCCTGATGTTTTTGACATTCATCCATATTGTTGCATATATATCAGTACTTTGCTCTTATTTATTTTAAAATTACATTTTATATGCATAGACACTTGAAAGTTCTAGGGATCAGTACTACTTTTACTCATTAGTTTTTGCTTTTTTATTATTTTCTTCCCTGTGGTTTCCTTTATTGTTTTAATCGGGGAATTCATTTCATCTAGTTCATTTTTCTACTTTAATTGATATGAGTTTTCGTTTGTAAATTTTCATCTGATTACTCTCATATCCAGAGGTTATGATGCAAAGAAGTTCTCAAAATAATGATAGATTTTATCACTTTGGCTTATATTTTTCTTTCACGTGAGTTGTTCAATATGTTCTTCTAAATTTCTGTATAGAAAGGCTCTTAAAATTTTGTTATTAATTTCTAGTTTTGTAGTATTTCTAGTTTATAGAAATCATTGGTGTTTTCTTTATGAAAAAATATGCAATAAAATTTTGTGACTATTTCCTGTATTCTTGAAAATAATTTTTCTCTGCTGTATAACCTTAAGGTATAAAGTTTAAATATGTATACACACACAGTCTACATTATTGATTATGTTTTAAGTTTTCTAAATCCATGTTTATTTTTCTGTGCACTTCATTCTTGTATTGAAAGCAGTATGTTCAAATCTTCTATTATTAGTGTATGTCCCCTTGTGTCTTCTATAGATTCTACTTTTTAACAGTTGTTACTATGTTATCTGGTGTATAGTCACAACTGTTTCAACTTTATTGTGAATTGTGACTCTAGATTATAAATTGTTCTTTTTAATTATATTGACTTTTTGTTTTGAGTTGTACTTTGATATGAAGATTTTAACCTGTCTTTGAAAAGAATGATATTTTTGCATTTAAGAAGGTTATATATTTTTTCCTAGTGGTTACCTTTATAATTATACATCTTTATGCCCTATTTCTCTGCTTTTTACAATAATTTAACCTTTTAATGTCTTTTTTGGTCAGTTTTTAAAAATACGTTTTGGCATCTATTTATTGCCTGTATACCAGTCATTGGTGTATTATATTTTCCATTTTATATGTGCTTGCTCTACTGACATTTAGTTGCATTATTTCTACTCTTCCAAGTATAAAACATTTTTATTATCCTCTGTTCTCATCCCCACATTTCAAAAAAATAATAGACTTTATTTTTAGGACAGTTTTAAGTTCACAGCAAAATTGAGTGGTGAGTACAGAGACGTCGCATTTACCTTTGACCCCACATATGCATAGCCTCCCCTCCCATCAGCATAGCGCATGAGGGTGGTGCCTTTGTTGCAATCAATGAACCTATGTTGATGCATCATTAGCACTCAAAGTCCATAGTTTACATTAGAGTTCACTCTTGGGGTTGTACATTCTATGGATTTTGACAAATGTATAATGATATATATCCATCATTATGGTATCATACAGAGTAGTTTCACTGCCCTAAAAATCCTCTGTGCACCTACTATTCATCCCTCCCTCCCCACTGACCTCTGGCAACTCCTGATCCTTTAATTGTCTCCATAGTTTTGCCTATTTAGAATGTCATGTAGTTGAAATCACACAGTATGAAACATTTTCAGGTTGCCTTCTTTCACTTCTTAATATGCATTGAAGTTTCCTCCATGTCTTTTTATGGGTTGATTACTCATTTCTTCTTAGTGCTGAATAGTATTCCATTGTCTGCATATACCACAGTTTATTTATCCATTCACCTACTGAAGGGCATCTTGTTTGCTTTCAACTTTTGATAATTACAAATAAAGTTGCTATAAACCTCTATATGCAGATTTTGTGTGGACCTAAGTTTTCGATTCATACTGGTAAACACAAATGATTGCTGTATCACGTGGTAAGTGTATGTTTAGTTTTGTAAGAAACTGCTAAACTGTCTTCCAAAATGGCTGTATCATTTTGCATTCTCACTAGTGATGCATGAGAGGTCCTATTGCTCCACATGCTTGCTAACATTTGGTGTTGTCAGTGTTTTGAATTTTGACCATTCTAATAGGTATATAATGGTATTTCATTGTTTTAATTTGCAATTCTCTAACGACATATGATGTAGAGCATTTTTTCATCGGTGTATCTTATTCGTCATCTGTATATCTTCTTTGGTAAAGTGTCTGTTCAGGTCTTCTGATCATATTTTTTTTTTTAACATCTTTATTGGGGTATAATTGCTTTACAATGGTGTGTTAGTTTCTGCTTTATAACAAAGTGAATCAGTCATACATAAACATATGTTCCCATATGTCTTCCCTGATCATATTTTAATAGGGTTATTCATTTTCTCATTCTTGAGTTTTTGGAGTTGTTTGTATAGTTTGATAACAGTTCTTTATCAGATGATGTGTTTTAGAAATATTTTCTCCCAACCTGTACTTCTCATTCTCTTGACATTACCTTTCACAAAGCAGAAGTTTTTAATTTTAATGAAGTCTAACTTATCAATTGTTTCCTTCATGAATTGTGCCTTTGGTGTTATATCTAATAAGTCATTGCCATACCTAAAGTCATCTAGGTTTTCTCCTATGTTTTCTTCTAGGGGTTTTAAGGTTTTGCATTTTATATTTAGACCTCTGATCCAATTTGAGTTAATTTTTGTGAAGCATGTTAAGATCTGTGTCTAAATTCTTTTTTTTTTTTCCACGTGTGGATGTTTGTTACAATGCCATTTGTTGAAAAGACTGTCTTTTTTCCATTGTATTGCCTTGGTCCTTTGTCAAAGATCTGTTTACTCTTTTTGTGTGGGTCCATTTCTGTACTATTATGTTCCATTGATCTATTTATTCTTTCACCAATACCACAGTCAGTTACTGTAGCTTTATAAAAAGTCTTAAAGTCTTCTGACGTTGTTCTTTTTCTTCAATATTATGTTGGCTATTCTGGGACTTTGCCATTCCCTATAAACTTTAAAACTCAGCTTGTTAATATCCACAAAACAACTTTTTTATTGGGATTATGTTGAATCTACAGATCAAGTTGGGGAAAACTAACATCTTGAAAATATTGAATCTTTCTTCCCATGAACATGGATGTTGAAGGAGATCATTGAAAAGCAGTGACCCCTGGTTAATGCGTGAGCTGGACCTAGGCAATTGGAGGCTCCTTATCCCCTCCCCTGTCCTTGGAATGGATGTTTTGCCCATCATTCCCATAGACAGAGCCATCTCAAGAATATGACCATGAAAGAATAATGTGTTACCATCTGGACTGTATATGTGGTTGAGCCCCATTAAGGCCTTTATATAAACAAGATTCTGGCAGGTATGTGTGAAGATCTACTCAAACTGCAGCTGCCCAAGGCAAGCCCTGTCTGTAAATTCCCTTGCTTATTTAACCTGCCACCTACCAATCTGGAGTGGTCTGCCTCTTTCATTGCTCTCTTCTTGCCCTGTATATGGAGGGCAGTTTCAGATTTCACCTGGGGAACTCCTGAGGTTGCAAACCAACAATGGAATCTCTCTCCATGTATTTGGCTCTTTGATTTCATTCATTAGGGTTTGGTAATTTTCTTCATATACATCTTGTACATATTTTGTTCTATTTATGCCTAAGCATTTCTTTTTTTTTTTGGTATTAATAGAAATGATATTGTATTTTTAATTTCAAATTCCACTTATTCATTGCTGGAAAGTGATTGACTTTTGCATACTAACCTTGTATCCTACAACCTTGCAATAATTGCTTATTAACTTCAGGAGTGTTTTTGTCAATTCTTTCGGATTTTCTCCATAGACTATCATCATATCATCTGCGAACAAAGACAGTTTTATTTCTTCCTTCACAATCTGCTTCCTTAAAGACTGTTTCTTTTAGTTTCTTCTATGAATGGGACGTACTTTCTTGTTTCTTTGCATGTTTCCTAATTTTTTGTTAAAAACTGGATATTTTGGATATAATCATGTGATAACTCTGGAAATCAGATTCTTCTCCCTTTTCACGGGGTTTGTTTATGTTGTTTGCTGTGGACTGTACATGTTTACTTGTTTAGAGATTTTCTGAACTATTTTTGTAAAGTCTGTATTCTTTGTCATATGTGAGCTCTAAAGTCTGTTTTTCTGTTATTTTAGTATGTGTTCAGCTAATGTTTTGAGAGGGATTTCCTTGAAGGCCAGGAGAAAAAAAAAGAAAAGAAAAAAAAGAAAGGAAAATAAAACTTTTCCAGTTTTTGCAAATTGGCTTCAGTGCTTGGCGAAGGAGACTTAGCCTTAACTTCCTGTTCACCCTGAGGGTCGAGGATAGCTAGCGGTGGAAGCTTAGGGTCTTTTAAAGTCTTTTCTGAGCATGTATCTTCCCCTGCACATGTACATGGCTTTCTAAATTTCTCGTACACACATGTGTGCTTTTGAATGCTCTCATTTCTGAAAGGAACACTCCCCCTAGAACTGTCTCCCCAGCTTTCCTCCCAGGCCTTCCACTCATCTGTCTGTTGCCTCAGTTATTCATTTGCCTTACAGTGTTTCTAGGAATGACTTCTGCACAGCTGCTTTCTTCCCTGAGTGCATTCTGAGTTAAGCAAAACAAAAATAAATGCCTTGGGCTAGCTCCTCAGTAGGTTAGAACAGACAAACACAATTCTCTGAGAATAAGATCTGCTCTGTTTTTTCCAGAATCCAGAAACAAGGTCCTCCACTGAGAACATGGGCTGAGTCTCAAGACCACAACGAGCAGTGAAGGTAAGTCGGGCAAGAGCAAGTAAAGCTGCTTCAAAGTTTTCCAATCATTTTTAAGTTGTATTTTTCTTGAGTAAGTGTTCGCTTGGTTCCTGAAAATCTTGATTTTTTCCCCCCAGAATTCTTACAAAGTTGATTCTCACAGTTATGCTTAATTAAAAAAAAAAAAATTTGTGGATGGATGGGCCTTTGGAGCTACCTACTTTGCCATTTTTACTGTTTTAAGTCATTGCTCTGATGTCGTAGGACTCTGGTTTTGTTTTGATTTTTTTCTTTTGTGGGAGCATATTTTATCTCAATCCCCTCTTCTCTCTTTTGGACTCTCTTTCCAAGTGTCACCAACTCCCTAAAAATGTTGTGGCAGGAACCCAAGAAACAGTTCTGATGGAAATTGGTATTTATTTTTCCACTTTTAGGTATTCTGAAGTTTGCTGTGTTCTGTCTTCTAGTTTTGCTGATAACATGGAATTTGTGTAGTTTTATTTGTTATTGATCTGTATAATTTTTGGAGGATGCATGAAGAGTTAAGGATTTAGGGAGCCACCATTATCTTGGCTACCCAGAAGTCCTTTTACTATATATTTTATTGGGAATGATTATGAAGGTGGTGGCATCATTTTTATTCAGACTGACTTATCATTGCTTGTTATTATATTAACACATAGTCAGTATTTAGTAAGTATATCTTAAGTGTCAAATTCTGTGTTGTGTTAGTGCTAAAAGTATGAAGAGACTATGGCATGATCCATATTCTAAAGGGTTTGTATTTCAGTGAAGAGATAAACAGTAATTTTCCTATAATGTGGTAATTGGTCTTATCACTTTCTACACTCTATTTAAAGGGTGAATGTATGTGTATGTCTCATCCTCATATTCTTAACATATGTCTTCTGTGGCAAATGGGAAACTCAAGAGCTCTTCTGTATAATACAACAGTAAGATGATACATATCTTATACAATTATTGGGTGGCAGCTGTGGTCAGTTTTGGATACTAATCAAAAACAAAAAGTACCATGGAAATGATGGTTGTATTCATATCTCTAAACCTCCAGGTTTTCATATTTTAATTAATTTGTACACACCTGTTGAGTATCTGCTCAATGTAAGGCTCTATGATGGGTAGTTCTTCTATGGATAAACAATGAACGATAAAGAAGACCAAATCATCACTTTCCAGGTACCTGGTACAAATCAGTGGAGAAAAACACATACACAAGTTATTTAAAAATAAGGGCTATAATAATGCTGTATTTGAAGTGTGGGCAAAAAAGATATAGGCAAAGGGCTATGTAAGAAGGTTAGGTGTTGGGGTGTCATCTGGAGTTTTGCAAGCAGGGAGGCATTTTCAGAAGCCTTGGGAAATGCTAATTCCTTTGCATATTGCATATTGACACTTTGATTTAAAAACAGTCAACAGTCATGCCAGCCTCCCTATGAGAGCAGACTTTTCATGTCCAGAGTGAAACAATAACTATCAGAGACTGCTACAGGCAGGATACCAGCACTGGACAGTAAAGCTGACTTCACTAGCCAAGCTTCTCAGTGTTTTTGAGCTAGGAAGCTGACAGGACTTCCGACTCGGTTGCATCCTATAATTGTAGTACTTGTGAAATAATTAATTGATGTTATCTTTGCCTTTTTAAAAGGGAGGCAGGTATGTAATAGAAGCCTAGAAGCTATAATGTATGTGTATGTCAACTCAAGATTTATTTCGAGATACAAAATAGCTGGTTTGGCAGCAAGAATTTTAACTGTTGAATCTGTTATGATTCTGGATTTAATTAGTTGTTTATAGCTTATTTAAAACAGATTGATGATGTTGATTTGAAACAGTTTGTGATCATAACAAAAGTGCTTTTACGGGATTTTTCCTGATATTTTCCTTCTTAGAATATGTTCTGCCTGTCAGAGCACTGTGTGTTTACCTAATTGAAAATAAGCCCACCCCAATCCTATTGCATGTGTAAGGTAATATTGGTCAATTAGTTTGCATAATTTTATAACAGGAATCAGATTTATATTTTGAATTAGTTTTGTGAAACATGGCTCACAATTTTATATCTGAGCATCTGAGATATAGAGGACTCTGTTCCCATTAGTTAAGGGACACTGTATGATATGAAATTTATTTTAAACATTTTAAGTCTCATTTGAATCAGAAATTACAAGCTAGTGGCCAGAGGTCTGACCATGGGGCATTTCCAGGTTCCCATCACTTACCTATTTTGCCATCCCACATGGCAGTTTTGAATGTTAAAAAGTTCCTTACTGACATAATATGAAATTTGGATTTCTGGCTTTCTTGAAAATTCAAGGTGTTGGCAGTGCTGGGGTTAAGTTCTCACATGGCAAGTCTCATCTAGAATTCAGAGACTTCATTCCCCTTCACATGGACCACATTTCCAATTTAACAGTCTCTGCCTTCTGTGTTTCTTCATACTTGCCTACCTCACTGCCTGTTCATTGTAGGCATTTTGGCTTATATTAAAGCATTTATAAACCCACATATCAAATACTGCCCAAACTGCCAAATTTAAAACTCTCTTTTCTTTATTTTATAGAACATATATACAACAAATTTTCAAGTATAGAACATTTTCCAACAAATTTATGAGTAATAGTGATAACATAAAATATGTTCCATCCAGGACAGGTACAATTTTAAGAAATCATTTGGATGTTTTAGCAAGACACTAGGAGTGGCCATATGTGTTCATATATGGAAAATACTAGAAAGCAATGAAGAAATGAGAAGGCAAAAAGCATGCATGTAACTCTATTCACTTTTCTGAAAATTACTGTATGAGAAAGATTCTTCATTTTGTTACATAAATATTTAGTAGTATATATATTTAGTAAACACTAAAGAAATGAAATTTCAGAATGGGTGGAAAGCAATCACACTCATTTCTTTTTATCTTGAATTTAAATATACGTCGTCTCCATATTATGGTAACTTGCGGTATACTGCTGTATCTTATATAATGGCAGTTATGTGTTTGCCAATGTATAATTGCTTTTGTAGTCAGGCAAATATTGATTACATATCTATTTAATCTTCACTTGGTAGAGATAAAGATCTCACCAGTAACTTAATGTGGCCCAATTATTTTTCATTGTTATAACAGAATTTAATGATATAATATCTTGATGGAATTCTGGTCAAGAAAAGGTACTGCCTACATCTTAGTTTTACAGAGATAAAGGCAGAGTCAAGAGTCCATGGTGGGTTTTTCCCAAAAAATTTGTAATTGGAGTAAGGAAAGAAGATTTATGTTCTTAAACTTTCAAGCAAGAAACTTTTATATTCTTCAAAATATAATGTATGGATCAAAAGTGAGAACAGCAGGTTGGGAGAAAAACTATACTACAAGAAAGTGATCTTTTTTTAAAAAATTGTGATTTGTTTTTCTATTTTCCTTTATCATGTTTA
The DNA here is from genome assembly GCF_963455315.2 of Globicephala melas. NCBI lineage: Eukaryota > Metazoa > Chordata > Mammalia > Artiodactyla > Delphinidae > Globicephala > Globicephala melas. The sequence goes on along the minus strand of NC_083320.1, from coordinate 26,009,749 downwards.
GCAAATGGTAAGGTAAACCAAGCCTTATCTTTCACACCGCACATCCACATGGAACATTAAACTTAAAATTCTTCTTTGGTTATCATGCAATTTTCCTGTCTCTCTCCTTCTGCCTCCAACTGTTTATCGAATCAGGTTTGTTGGCAACTTTAAAGACTATGATTTTATTAGTTTCTATTTATTAGACTATTATCAGTAATATTATTTTATAATTATTATGATAGGAAAAAAAGTTTAATATATGTTTTAGACAGTATTTTGGATTCTTCCTGGACTTTTTTTTCCAATAAATATTTATTGAGCACCTCTTAAATCAGGCATTCTGTTAGATTCGTTTCTAGATCATGGTTGAAATCCCACAAAAACTCCAGAATAACAGAATGAGAGATTTGAAGTAAATCAAGTTCTTCTTTTTTTTTTTTTAACATTACAATCACTGTGCTTTCATGGTCTATTTAAAATGTACTGCTTAGATGGAGATATATGTGGTACCATGTGAGTTGAAAACAAGAACTGTGCCCAGTGCGAACTTGTACACTAATGACCCATTACAAATATACCAGGAGTTATTCAAATTGACATCTATGTAAAATATGGTGTTTATTAAAGTTGTTTATTACTATACAACAGCTAATTTGAAACTTATTACTGAAATTAATTTTGTTGTATAGAGGGAAGGGTGTGTTGAAAAATGATCTGTCTCAGGTGTCAAATATTCTAGATATAGTACTATTGTATGAATTACCCACTTGGTATTTATCACCTACTGTTTTATATTGCGCTAGATTTTAAGGTCCCTGAAGACAGAAAGGAGGCTTATGTTTATCCTTATCCTTTTGGTGGTTCAGTACAAAGAGAGACCTTGTAAGTAGTTGTGTTTATTGAGTGTGTGTGAGACTGATGGAGTGTTTGGTGAAAGCACTAGTGTTTAGTGAGTCCAAGTGATGTCCTCGGTGCTTTATAAGTTCAAGATAAAACTTGTCACTGATTGGTTTGGGCAATTAGTCATAAACCACTGAGATAGGTGGGTTTGGCTACCAGTCTGTACTATGTCACCATTTTTGGATGTGCTTACTTGCCCTTACTGAAGGAGGGGCCATGTGGCCAGGCTTCTGTCAGATGATTTATGCCTTATTGGTCCTGAGATGGATTCAGATCCAAGCTGAGAATATCAGATTCCCTTTCTCTAAAGAATTAATATGTTCTTAAGAGAAACATACTGAATCAGATTTCATTAAACTTGGATACCTAGAATCTTGGTAAATGGGGAATTCAGCAGGAGCATCATGGCTTTACAAAGCCAATCATAACCCAATGTTTGGAGGAGCAAAAATTAGGAGACTGTTAGAGATAGTTGGCAGACAGAAGAGTGGATCAGATATATTGCAGAGTAGAAGAGAGAGTGAGGGAGAGAAAGAAAATGTCTCGATTCCTATGACAGCTGGGCATACTTCTGACACTTGTGGTCTGGGCAATTCTCCTGAGAGGCCTGCGTACGGCAAAAAAAAGAAAAAAAGAAAAAAAAGAAAAGAAATCCTTCTGAAACACAAAGATGTTTTATAATTTCTCCTCCTATAATTCTGAATTTTAAGGTTTACAACTTATTTAATATCAATATTATAGAATTCGAAGCATGTGGCAGATTTAAATTGCTTATATTTACTTGGCTATGAGGCTACCTTACCATATGTCTAGTCCAGGGAATGCAGCTACATCAATGAGAAAAATTCCACTTATAGACGAGAGTTTTTAAATTTAATATTAAATAATTAAAATACTTCTTCACATAGACATCTCAAATTAAGATTGTTTACATGCTCTTTAATTAGGTGCAATTAAGAAGCTCTCTCAAAGCATTTAAGCCCAGAGGGTATTCTTGGATGTGTTGATAGAATGACTCTTAACATACAAGAAGATGTCTTGTTAGTTGTTGAGGAGTTTCTCATTAGAAGACATGACGGGTACACTTTTCTTTTTGCCACATGAGGAAACAGATGCTGAGAATTTTCATTAGAGAAGGATGCATGAAAAGTTCTGCTTGACAGTCTAGGATAGTAAGAAGGCTTCTTTGCTCTGTCATTGTCTTTTCTCATTGCAATAGTCATAGTGATACCTAAGCCAGATCATGTCATGCCTTTGTTCAAAACCCTTTAATGTCATCGGCCTCGCTGAGAGTAAACCCAGAGCACCTCCCAGGACTGGTCAGTCCCTAGTGCTGTGCACGATCAGGCTCCTCCATCCCCAACAAACATCGATCTTATGGTTCTTTCTTCATCTCCATCTCCTAATCCTTTTGCTCTGGCTCATTTGGCTCCAGACATGGCTGTTGTCTCTGCCTGGAATGTTCCCTGGACATTCACATGGCTTGCTCCTTCATTTCTTTTCAACATTTGTTCACATACTCCCTTTCAGTGGGTCCTTCCCTTGTTACCTTCCATATCCTTTCTAGCCCCTGCCCCTCCTTCATTCTACTTTCCATAGCCCACTTTTCTGGTTCATTTTTTTGCCCTGGCACTGATTACAATCTGACGTACTACATATTTGGTCAGTATATTCCATCTTTTTCAGCCAAGATATAAATTTCAAGAAGGCATAGGTTTGACTGTTTAACTCTTTTTTTTTTTTTTTTTAAAAATCTGTCCCCAGAACCTATAAGATGATCCAAAGTAGGTGCTCAGTACAGATTTGTGGAGTGAATAATCAGTGGATGAATAAATGAATGAAAAGGTTGTAATGGGATTTTCTGATTAAATTACAAATTTGGGTTTGTTAAATTTTTATTTTTTAAATGATTATTTTATTTCTTGAGGGCTATATCTGTGCCCTCACTTTTAGCACTGGCCAATTCACCACTGCTTTGTTTAGTGGTGGCTGAAACTCCTCTGGCTAAAGTAGGAACTTCATGAAATTTGGGAACAATAGTTGCTATAAACTACTGTCTGTCTATAAATAAGAAGATAATTCAGTATGACCACACTGTTCACAACAGTGTGAATAAACTTCCTAGAGAAACCAATACATTTGAAGAAGTGATTAAGAATCTTAAGATAAAATGTAGCGTTTGAGAATGACCTTGGCAAAGAAAATAGGCTTACTCTTTTTTTTTGATCTGATTAGTAATCATTAAAAGCACAAACTGTAAGTGAATGAGCTAGAAAGTAAAACTAACTAAAAGATTCATTTCATGTTTAACAAAATTCTCAAAAGACTTGAATAAGGAAGGGCTACAATATGTTCTGATTTCTGGGTGCTAGTTCTTCAATGAAGAGAAGAGAGGCTCTGCTTTGTTGTTAGGAATTGTTTGGTGTTGGAAGAGTGTAAGAGGCAGGAGATGATCAAGCTTTCAAAAACAGACCTCTTTGCTATACAAATTCCTCTTGGCTAATCCTTTTCCATAACAACAGCATGCCGTGAGTGATGCAAGATGCCCCAAAGGCATCAGAGCTCTAACTCTGAACCATAACATGTTGTATATAAAAAATAAAACACATTCACCTCTTTCTTAGAGTCCAAAATAGCAGGCAACTAGAATTGGATCATATTCATAGGGATTCTTTGGGCTATAACAATCCTGTTTCTGTATCCAAAAACTTAAAACATGGGGTCTGGCAAGAATATTGGAGGTTGGCTGTGTGCTGTTATAAATATGAAGTATAAGCCATTCCTCCAGCAGGTACTGTCAGTGGGCTGTCTTTCCTCCACCAGTGGGTCTGTCGTATATCAGATCATTCTGCAATTTTGTTCAGGGACTTTTAACTCAAAGTCAAATGGATGTCTCAAGAGTGGCAACTTCAGCAACTAATTTTGCTAAAAAAAAAAAAGGGGGGGGGCAGGGAATTTAGTAGTCATTACTTGGGTAATCCCGGCAACCTCAGGTAAATCAAATGACCTTGTGGAATTTGATGTAAAATCCAGTGAGAAGAGAGATTTGCTTAGTTTGATTTGGGCTATTGTGATTTATTTAATATCTCTGTTCAGTTTTACACTCCAGGGATTTGTGAAGCTATATCACAGTCATAATCTGTTGGTGATTATTCATATAAATGAGTTTATAGGTCCTGCAAGGACAAGCTTTATATTTGTTTTCTATAAGCAAATATTATCAAAATTACTGGCATATGAAAGAATCTAGATCAGTGGTTAAACTGGCAAGACATTAAATTCTCTTTCCGTTTTGTAAAATACAAATGACAGATCATTAGGTCATTTAAATAAAGGTACTGATTTGTCAACACATTTCACCACTCAGAATACTTAACAATAAATACATGATGTTCTAAATTTTAAATGAATGTGAAAGAGAAATAATTCTTTCACTAATAAAAGTTCACACCACCCCTAATGTGGAATATTCAGCCTGTTTGAATCTATTTTCCAAAGTAAAATGCTCCATTTGAATATTTAGCTTTTAAGTTTAGACATTCCTCCAAACTTATTCCATACTAGCTGTCCTCTTGGCACTGCAGATTATCGTTACCTATTGTTAAATAAATCAATCCCTATTGATATTCATTTTGGAACCTACAGTTGGCCATATGAGAAGCAGCTAGATAGAAAATTGGCACCTGTCCTTGAAACTTTAAAACATCTGTCCTTGAAACTTTAGTTTTGAGGCTTATATTTGGAGTCACTTCTTTCTTTCTTGGAATTTTAATATATATGGCATAACTCTTCTGATTGGAAGTTCACACGAGTCTCTATGTTACCTGAGTTTCACCTTTTCTTGAGGGCGCTATTTTTATCTTTGAAGAGACTCCTTTCCAGGTCTCACAGAACTTTGAGAATGCTTTATATCCAATATTTTCAGCCACACCATATTCTCTAAAACTGTGCAAATATGTTTGGTCATTTTTGCATAATGTGATAATAGCCCAACAGAAATTTAGCTTTTTATAAAACTCAGTGAGTTAAAAAAAAATCACTATGAGCAAATAATTCTGGAAGAATGTGGACAAATTTGCTTATTAGAGATGCAGAATGACAAAATGCACAAAATCTTAGATGTCATTTTGTTATTGTAAAAATGTGTTTCATATAAGCAAATAACAGAAGACTTGGTATTTACTATTCTTATCAAATATTATTAATTTACTCAGAATTTATCTATCTGACCCTTATATTATTGGACATATACATTCAGAGCACTGAAAGTTGTGTAAAATTATTTATTACCCCAAGTTTTTCTTTAAAAGTTTTTGTTAGTGAATCTATAAATACTCAGTATTTCTAGGCGGCTCAGATGAAGTTTAGAATATGAGAATAACCCACATTCCATTATATGAGGGATATTCTGAAGAGAAAAGGTTTATCATGCTTAGTCCGAGAGATACGGTTCATGTAGTAATCACATGGATCATTTTGCAGGGATGAAATACAAGTGCCAGCATTCAGGAATGATTCTCTTTCCTGAAGGAACACCAGGTAGTGTTTTTATTTGATGGTTGATGTTATAAGTAAACAGTTCATAAGTTACCTTAACTTATTCCAGGGCAAGACCTATTTGAATCAAACTATAGTAATCATACTATGTAACAAATCCAACCCATTTGAAAATGAATTTTTTTGGCAATTTTTCCAGTATATCTTCTTTCTAAAATGAAGAGAGGACTCAGAAAATAAGTTATTAGGGATGTTTTGTCAAATGTTAAATGTAAACTTTGTCCAGGAGTCACAATGGTTTCAGCCCCATCTGACTGACAACAATAGAATTTTCAACCAGAACCACGAATGGGGAGATTGTTGATTCTTCAAATCATTGTAAGATTTGATTATAAGATTCTTCAAATAATCATTAGGAGTTCCTTTATCAAACACAGTGTGTACTAACACTGTGCAGTGATTTAGCCCATTGTGCGAATGATAGATCCCTCATATAATAACCCAAATATGACCCCCAGAAATTTCCTAAAATTTCTGTTTTCTTCAACACTCTTAAAATAAGCATTTGTTATTCTGTATTAGATTGTGACAGGAACTGAAGGACAGCAGAATATGCCACCCCAAGATACGCTGCATTGGTTTACGCATCATTTTGAGCTGTAGGTACCTGAAAATCAGCAAAAACAGAGGGAGGCTTTCTCTGAACCTCTCTTACCTGCCTAAAAACAGCTCCTCCAAAAGGAACTCAGTTGTCATCAAGCCCCTCCTCAAGAGCTTCATCAACCAGGAAAGACTGTTGTCACAGGAGGGGAGACTAGATGTCAACACCACATTCAGACAAACTTTGTCACAAACTATCACATCTCCCCTTCGAAGGAGCTACTCACCTTTCCTAAAATTAATTTACTTTCCCCTAAAAGGCCTTCATTTTCCTCTTAAGGCTCTTTCTCATTCCCTAGTGAGATGGTATTTAAGCCTGAGTTCTAAAGCCACCTCATTGGATTACTTTTTTTTTTTCTGGGTGTCTCTCCTATGTGTACATAAAGTATACATAGTAGTAAACTTTTGTCTTTCTCTTGGTTAATCTGTGTTTTATTACAAGATCTCAGCCAAGAACTCAGAAGGGTAGAAGCAAAATAATTTTTTCTCTTCTACCAAACTGAGATCAAAGACCCAGTCAGGAAAACATATGAATGTTATACAATATGGTATGATCAGAGCTATAACAAAGGGAAGCTTCTGGGGGGCATCTGATCCCCACTGGGTTTGTTGGGAAAGGGTAGAAACAGGGAAGACATCTTATGAAAGTGCTTCTGAAATTATTTTGGAAGGACGGGATTCATTTGCCATGTAATTTAAATAAGGGAAGTTTAAGGGCACAAGGTTATGAGAGACATGGATATATCAGGAAAACTGAAAATTCTGATGTGATTTATTGTGAATGAGAAAAATGCAATCAAAATGGAAAAGAAATAACCCCCAAAGAGGACAAATCTGGTTATAAGGAAAGGAAACACAAATAGTTTGAAGATAAATGCAGTGACAGTTTTCACTGCTACCCTATAGTGTAGGAAAATGAAACTCAATGGGACCTTTATATCATTGAGCTGGAAAGAGAAATGAGTTATTGCTGGAGTAAGTATGGTTCATCCCCTGCAAGTAAGGAGAGGGTGAAGTGGTGATTTGAAAAGAACATCCTAAAGTAGTAGATGACAGAACAGAAGGCAGGGATCATTCATCTGTAATTGGTAGAGTGGTTTGTCTTGACTCAAGTACGCAAAATGAGAAGAAAAAGGGCAATCAACCTGAGACATTGTCAGAAATTAACCTGTTTTTTTTTTTTAAATGGATAAATGGCCTTTGCTTCTTACTAATGAATTGATATTAACAACACCATAGTGTATTAATACTTCCCAGTTTATTTTTCAGAAATACCAAAGTATTTTTTTAAATATGCATCTTAAGCATATTTAAAAGATATTACATCTGCAATTGTTTCTTGCTGCAGTGAAAAGAGCTGGCAGCTGGATCCTTCCAGCAGATATTCAGCTGCCTTTTCTTTTCAGTAAGTGTAGAACCAAAGATAGGGATTACTTTTATAAATATGTAATTATGAATTTTTTTCAGATTCTGATTAATAATTCATCCCAACTCCTATAACATTATGTTCTGAATGTTAAACAACTGGATGAGTCAAAATTTGATATTTAAGGAGATTAAGGGGAATATTGTGCATATATTTCAGTTTCCATAGCTGCCTTGTAGAATATTAGGAGAGTATAATTTGAAATAAATTTGTTTCTCATACTGAAGCCACATACCATGCGTTTCACTCAAGAAAGATCACTGTTATCTATGGCTTTAATACTCATAGGGACTACATAATATGGTCCTGAAGCAAAACAATTATGCTTATTTGAACTAGAAAGCAGAACTAGGTGAGTAGTGTGTATTCCTCCCTCTCCCCTTTTATTAACAAGGAATCTGAAGTCCACTTAAAAAGTTTCTATAGTATAATATAGCAGTTAAAAGAGACTCCCTTAATTCAAATCCTAGTTCAGTCTCTAAAAAGTTGGACAAAATTTGGGTAAGAAAGTATGTAATCTCTCCCTGTCTCTACTGTAAATAGAAAAAGTAAATATCTTTCCCCCACAGGGTTGTTATAAAAACTAAATGAAACATTGTTTATAAAGTGTTAAGTACAGTATCTAGTGTGTAATATGAATAAAACTATTGAACCTTAGCTTTTTTTTTTTTTTTTTGCGGTACGCGGACCTCTCACCGTTGTGGCCTCTCCTGTTGCGGAGCACAGGCTCCGGACGCGCAGGATCAGCGGCCATGGCTCACGGGCCCAGCCGCTCCGCGGCATGTAGGATCTTCCTGGACCGGGGCATGAACCCATGTCTCCTGCATCGACAGGCAGACTCTTAACCACTACGCCACCAGGGAAGCCCAGAGTCTTAGCTATTTTTGTTATTATTCAAGGAGGCGTGCAATGGAGTGAAGTGTGTGTGTGTGTGTTTTGTTAAAGGAAAAATATTCTCACATTGTTAATGGTAAGGAAGACTTTATTCAAACTACTGTAATAAGGGCATTGCAATAGGAGAGATTGGGTTTAACTCCAAATATAGCAAAGGTAGCTGGGGACTGATAGCCAATGAGCAATGTGGTGTTCAGTGGATAAAAAATTACTATGTGGAGGGCTTCCCTGGTGGCGCAGTGGTTGAGAGTCTGCCTGCCGATGCAGGGGACATGGGTTCGTGCCCCGGTCTGGGAAGATCCCACATGCCGCGGAGCGGCTGGGCCCGTGAGCCATGGCCGCTGATCCTGTGCGTCCGGAGCCTGTGCTCTGCAACGGGAGAGGCCACAACAGTGAGAGGCCTGCGTAACGCAAAAAAAAAAAAAAAAAAAAAAAAAATTACTATGTGGAGACATTAGGGGCAGGGGGATTCTTGCTAAACTGTCCTAATAGGAGTCTTGCTAAAGACAGGCCAAGGACTCAGACATCAAAGGTGGGAGAGGAAGAACTTGACTATCAGGGATGGAGGATTCTCTGTAAACTGACTTCTCAGGATTCTTTGCTAAGACTGGGCTGTTGCGTTGGCTGAAGACAGGAGGGGTAGGGGAGTGAAGATCTAGTCAAAAAGAGGGCTTAGAGGAGCCTGACTAAAGTTTGGTCAAGAAGAGTCTTTGTCAGTGTGTGTGTGCATGTGTGTGTACAGTGGCAGTGAGTCCCAGGGCAAAGGAAAATATGGATCCTTTTGTCCAAAAATTATTATGAGCTTGAAGATAGCAACAAAATGGCATTAAACCAAGACTGGGCCCAGCTAAGCCTGTGGCCTGAGTGACTCCACAGGTTGTGATCCATAAAGCTGGCCCAAGGTAGGAGCAATCGACCGTACGAAGACCTACTTTAAATAAAAAGCCAGAGAAATACAATTATTTGGATAAAGTTATAAAAATATAATTTACCTAAAAGTTGCCTTAGTTGTGTTTCTGAATCAATTATTGCCTTAAGTGATTATCAGGGAAAAACTAAAAGAAATCAGTGTAGGGAAGCCTAAGTACATAGTGAGAGCTGTGATCATTTTATGTGAATCCAGCCTTGTACGAAGCATTTTTCTGTATTAAGGCCCAGTTTTCATTAAGAATCTGTTTTTTGAGACTTGAAATTTTTAGAGAATATCTAAGAAAAGTTAGAAAAATGCTTATATCACTTTTTTTTTAACCTTACTATGGCTTTCCCGTGTTGCATGAAGAATAGAATTCACACTGCTTACCAGCATTTACAAGGGTATGCTAGTTAGGATAGTATCAGCTGCTATAGTAAACAACCCCCCAGGGGTTAACACAGTTAAAGTGTTCAGGTGATCATAAGTTTTCAAAAGGAGTACCACTGAAAAAAATTGTCATTTCTCTCTTTCTTACTAAATTTACCAACCCTGATCCAAGGAATAATAAGCCTCTTCCAAAAATTTACTGGTGTGTCTCAGCCAATCAAAGCTATGTTTACTTATTTATTTTAGTGATGCTGGCCTCTCCTTTGCCCAGTCCATTCCTCAGCTTAGTGCATCAGTACAATAGAGAATGGAATTTATTTGCCCATCTAATTTCAGGTATGGTTTGATCCAGAAGTGTACTGTATTGTAGCAGAACTAGTTACAGCTGTTCCAGATGGCAAATCTTTATACCACGTTGTCCAGAAAAAGAGTAAGAACTTCTTCAGGTAGTTCTCTCAGGTGATCAAGAAAAATGCTTTCCCCACACACATCTCCTCATCTCTATTGAGGCATGTGGATCATGTCCCCATCTCTGAACCAATCACTGTGGTCAGGGGGATGCCATTGGGCTCAGTAAATCAAGACTTTCCCCTGCCTTCCCACCCCAAAAGGCATCCTCTGAGGCACATGGGCTACTTTGAGGTAGTAGATGTCCAACAAGTTGACAGGATAGTGGGAGTGAAAAAAAGAGTCAAAGATGACTTCTAGTTGTATTTTAGGAGCAACTGAAGGATGATAACAGTGAAGAGAAGATCAAGGAACAAGTCAAAGAATTAAAAAGCCAGTATATTGGAAGCTTCTCTATGTAACTATGTGGAAATTGAAACACCAGTTATGACGCAAGTAGTATTTGTGGGAGAGTCAGTGAACCAGGGTCTGAAGTTTCGTGAAATAAAAAGGAGTGATGTTCATCTCTCCCACCTTCACCAGTCTGTGGATTACTGTGATAAGGGGGTGGAAGTAGGTGATACAGGAGACGGAGTGGGTTTTTAAGAAAATTGGACGAGCAAGCAGAGCACCTACTCCACCTCCAAAGACAGTAATGTGGAGTATGGAAGGAAAAACCACCACCCCTTAGAGGTAGTGTGCTCAGGGCAGAGCAAGTAACTAACGGGAGATTTAGAGAAAAATCTGTGAATATAAGAGATTTGCATATGAAGAGCCATGGGTTTTAGAGGCCTCTACCCATGCCTGATGCCTTGTTTTTATTTCAGGCCAACTCTAGTCTATTGGGCCTCTCAGTACATATGAGCCCAGTGCATGCTTGTCCCCCAAACATGCACACATGGATCCTTCACTGATTCTCTGCATACTCATCTGCAGTGGGCCTGGCTCAGGAGACTGCGCTCAGGTACCTGTTCAGCTATAGCTACTTTATGAAGAGAATATCGCACCACGTTGGATTCAGGACTGTGCCCAAACCAAGGCTTCCCTAAGACAGTTTCCCCTAGTCTGTGTGCAGAGCAGTGGGGACCCAGTTTCTGTGATCTTGGATATCCCCACAACTATCTACGCTATATTTACCCATCTAGCTTTTCGTCCTCTCTTCATGCTTTGAGCTTAAGGAAGACAGTGAAAACTCCTATATCTCACCCCTTAATTTGTCCATTCTTTTCCTCTCCAGGCTCAACCATCCCTTCTCCCAAAACACATACAGCCACTCGCTCCAAAGGAAGCTTTTTTTATTCCTTTGAAGTGGATCACTTTCTATACTACATCTTACTTCTTCCCCCTTTTAGGCAAAAAGTCTCTTAGCCCATCACTAATGGTACAAGGTTTAAGGAGAAGGGAAAATCTGTATTTAAAAAAAAAGATAAAATGTATCTGGAGGATTTTCAGAATATCATCCCCATCACATACCTTTCTAGAAAGCACATCCACATATAAAGCAAAGTATGCTTGTTTTCATAAAAGTTGATCTGAAAGTAGCCCCGTAAGGTGGTGTTTTATTAGTTGTACTTCTGCATTACTTAAAAGTAAATAAAATACATAAAAATTTTCACCGAATGGGGCAATTCTCCCTGCCTATCTTCCCTTTATTTTGAATTACTCAGATTTTATGATATCTGTTTATTGCTGCCCTTTCTTTAATTGTTCTTTTATCATCTGTGAATAAAGAGTTTTGCTATTACACTGATTCCCTGATATTTGATCTGCATAAATGGTCTGAATAACATATATAAAAATAGGGAAAGAAAACACACAGGTTTGGGAGTCCAGTGACGTTTTAATTCTTTGTCTGCTACTAACTTTCTGGTTAATTTGGAGACAATCTCTTTGTTTACTGAAGAAGTGGTTGCTCAGTGTTTACCCTACAGTGTGGTCACTCTCTCAGCCACTTACTTCCCCAAACTCTTGTTTCCCTTGTCAGTAAACGGAGAAGATTAATCCAGGTAGTCTCTAGAGTCCACTTCAGCTCTTTACGCTATGAACTGAATGTTTACGTTTCTTCTCTAAATGTTTATAAGCCATGAGTGTAAAATTAATTTACTGCTGATATAAAAGCCATGGACTTCACTAAATACAAATATGCAAACAAGTATGTTTTTGCTTCTGTTTCTTTTTCCCTCCTTTTTAATTTTGTAAGAGGGATTGCTTCAAAACTTCCCTTTTCCCCCTCTTGGATGGAAAACTTACCTCCAGCCAGCATTCAGTGAATATTTGTTAATTACACCCCATTGATCTACTTCCTGTGCTTCTCTGAGATGAGGAGAAACAACAAAACAGCTTTTCTTTCTGTCAGCTGCCTGTTGAAGGGTCTACCGAGGTGAGCTCTAGGCTGTTGCCCTTTCTGGGTCAGGCCAGGAGCCTTCAAATGCTGCTCTCTGTGCTGCACACTGGGGGTCACCTACCACCAGTCCTTACAAGATTCATTTACCTGCAAGACTGGAAAATAACCGATACTTAAAGATTAATAGACTGACATGACTCATGAAAACTGCCCTTGCCCCTCACAGAGTGTGGCGGAAAATGAGTGCTGAGCAGAATGTACTGTATGTACAACGGGAGTCTCCAAACCAGAAAGACTAACAAGGCTGGGATTTGCCACAGGACATTCATGGCTCCCATTTCAGGTGACTGGATAGCATCTTGCAGTCTGCCATGGGGTTTTCTTTAATGATACATAAATGACAGTAACATTCCTATTCCCTCCATGTTCCTGTGAGTCGTCCACATTAAGAACTCCCATTCCGGGGGCAGTTAAATACTGTGGGAAAATGACTAGGCAGGCAGCTGCCTTCCCTTCCGGGAAGTCTCAGAAGACTTTGTTCCAGTAACAACTGATCATTAAGGAAAGTCGGGAGTCAAGATTCCCTGAGAGTAGGTAGGATTCCAGAGAGTGCTACAGCATCTTTCAGAGCTCCAGGCTGAATTCTGCTGGCTGCTCTTGACAGAAGCTCTGAGCCACCTTGAGAGTGATTATCTGATGACAATGTCACAGCCTGTCAGTGACTGTCCTGCCTGACTTGCCCTGCTGAAGGTTAATGGGATTAATTGCTCTTTGGGGGAGAGGTTGTGGCGATGCTTGGGGGGTGAAGGGTGGCAGGGTATTTTATGAAGGGGTGTTGGGTGGATGGGGAGGAATCAAACCGTATATTCATTTACAGAGTGGGATGGTTCTGTTTAAGATAGCCTGCAGTCGGGCTTCCCTGGTGGCGCAGTGGTTGAGAATCCGCCTGCCGATGCAGGGGACGCAGGTTCGTGTCTTGGTCCGGGAGGATCCCACATGCCACAGAGCGGCTGGGCCCGTGAGCCATGGCCACTGAGCCTGCGTGTCCGGAGCCTGTGCTCCGCAACGGGAGAGGCCACAGCAGTCAGCGGCCCATGTACCACAAAAGAGAAGGAAAAAGATAAAAAAAAGATAACCTGCAGCCCCCTAAAACATTTTAAAGTTAAACTTAAAAGGATTGTACTGGGTTTTCTTTCTTTTCTGCTTTGTATTTGGTGGTGTTTGTTGAGGATTCCTCTCTAGTAAGAGCTGGGAAAGATGCCTGCGTCAGCCATGCTCCCATGATTTAGCGGAGAAAGAAGGCTGAGTGGTCCAGCGTCTACTTCTTCGTGCAACCCTCACCCCACAACCTCTGGCATTTCAATCTGTTGTAGCACACGAGTGGAATGAATGTGACAGTCTCATTTGTGTCCCTAGGGAATTTCTCTCTCTGTCAGGAGAACAAATCATGCCCACCAAAGCACAAAATGAATTTAGTATGTGACGTTGACGTTGTCAGCAATCTCTATGCGATCCTGCGTTAGAGGAAAATAGAGTGAGGCAAGGGATGTTTTCATAGAAGTCCTTCACTGTCAGATTCCTTGTATGACTGTGTGTTTCCCTCACTACTTAGAACTACAGTATCAGTCTCCATGTTGGGTAAATGGAGGCAAGAGATTTTTCCTAAACTGCGTGCGTCAGCATTGCCTAAAATGGGAAAAAGCCACATTAGCTTTTTCTCTTTGTTATCCTTTTCTGCTTCTGACTGGTGATGGAAGCTCTGGAAAGTCCAATTGGTTAATTCATTTTTCATTCTTAACTGTGTATTTGAAACCTTAACTGTATTATGGGAAATGAGCCATACTGTCTGAGCACCAGCCCCTTTAGGACTCAGCTCTAGTCTGGGGTACTAAGGCATGTGAAATCTAGATGGAAACCTTGGGCTGCACTTTTCAATGGCTACAAGAGTCCCTAAGCACATACCATGGAAATTGCCCAAATGCCGTTAAAAACAAGACAACAGGCCCCAAATGGAGTTCCTTATGCTAAGCCCCACATCACTAAACCAAGACTTAATTACAGTTTCAGCTTTTCCAGAAATGGAATCTTAAACCAGTCAATCAGGAATTGCCTGATTAACACTAGTTAGGTAATCTGCTTGATAGACTCCTGTAATCCCCTAAAGGAAGTAACTTTATAATAACCAGTCCACTTTTTTGTCCAGTATTACCTCCTTTTTTTCCACTTTCTTCTGCCTGTGAAAGTCTTTCATGTTGCACAGCAACTCGGAGCTCCTTTTTATCTGCTAGATTGGATGCTGCCCAAGTTGTATCAATTTTTGCTCAAATTCTTAAAATTATAATATGTCTCAGTTTATCCCTTAACAATATTAATCCAAATCACTACTTGGTTTAAAATTTAGAAATACCAATTTAACAAATATGAAGAATGTGTTTACTTCATGTCTGTGAACAATTGCACATATTCATTAGAAAGCTAACTTTATAAAATATATCCTGAGCTAAAAAAGAAACTTGATATTTATCTAATAGTCTGTTTACTACACATTCTCTGAATTTTTATTTTAACTGCAAAAAATATCATTATAGTTTTTGAACTAGTTTAACATAATAATCTTGTTATTTGTCAAAAGCCTTCATAAATTAAAAAAAAGAGTCTTGGAGGGAAGCAGTGACAATAATATGAGTAATTAAGCTTCTACTTTAAGACATAAAATGCTACGTGTAACAACTCTGAGCATTCCCCTGTGACTCCATGCTGTACACCTGCCAGACGATGTCAAGATTAAGTTGGAATGTGCTGTTCTGAGATATAATATGAATGTTGTCTAGCGGCTGCTTCCAGAGTACTATAAACATTTCTTTAAACTTAGAGTTGAATTTTATGAGGAAAGAGAAATCATATCTGAGATATGATTTTAGGACTATCAATATAATGCACATGTTCTGCCTTATGAATTGTAATTTTCATATTCATCTTCATCATTTTTGCTATGAGGGTCATAGGATTTGGAATCAATGAATTTGGGAGTCAACCTACTTTGAATCCATTTTCAAAGGAGTTGCTGTAATGTGAGTGATATGAAAGCCATATATATTATATCTCTTGATGCAAGTCCATTTTAAAATGTCTTAGGTGGGAAGGATTCAGATTTTTTAAAGGTAGATCCCAAGGGCTGATTCAGTTCTAGCCATTTGTTAAGCTCATTTGATTCTTGTAAGAAAGATGTATGTGTATGTGTGTGTATATGTACCTATAAAACCTTATACTTGTAATAGGTTCTATCCTATATATAATTCTAGAAAAAGCTCATCTTCCAATGATATTTAATTTCTTCCTACTTTGCAACCTTTAAAACTTAAATCTATGTTACATGTATGTCATTTATGAAGTATAATAAACATCTCTGGTCTCATTGTAGGAACTATAATTTCTTCCTACTCTCATCTAACCTCAACCATTCTTCAAGTTCAGGTCAAATGTCATTTCCCCAGCAAGACATTCCCTCACCTCCCAATGGAAATCAATTCCTTCTCTTATAATAGCACCTTTCCCCATACCACTTCTCACATTTTATAATTATGGATCTTAAATATTTGTTTTCTCTTCTCAAATGTAAGCTCCTTGAGAACAGAGACCATGTCCTCACCGATCATTCACTCTAAACACGGTGAGAAGTGTTCTCACGTAACAACTTGTATGAGGTAAAAGAGAGAGTTCACCTTCATAAGGACAAAGATCATATGTGAAGGGTGTAATTGATAACTATTGAGAATATTTTTGTACAATGGCAATAGTTGGGACAAATGCCAGATTTAATAAATTATGGCACAAAACACTGGTAAAAAAAGTAGAAGTGGGTACTATAAACTGCTTGTTCCAATCAAAGGAAAGGAAAACTGTATCTATCATAATATCAATAGAATAATATATTGGTAGCAGTGGATTAGGAAGGCAACAAGGTCATGGATACTCCCCCATCAATTTCCTCTTCTTTCTAAAGCAGATTCAAGATTTCACAGAAACAGAACCTTTTATTGGCCCATCGGCTTTTGTCAAATCCCACTTCTTCTCTGCTATAGTATATGGTCATCCTATCTGGGAGACAGCTTTTAGAAATAACAATATATTGGCCTTTTATTAGTTTATATTTTTTCTATGGCTGTATCTTCTTTAGGAAAACTGTTAATTAAAATAAACATATAAAAATACACATATCATTTATTTTTACATTAAATCAGGATTTCCTTATTTTAAAACATGTTTAGTGTGAATGATCTGTTTCCTTTGTGTCTACAGTGTACTGCCAGTCTCTAAACAGAACAAATTCTGTAAGTTGATCTTTTAGTTATGGAACTGTATGAATTGTCTGTGTTTTTACTTTTTTTTTTTTTTTTTGTGGTATGCGGGCCTCTCACTGTTGTGGCCTCTCCCGTCGCGGAGCACAGGCTCCGGACGCGCAGGCCCAGCGGCCATGGCTCACGGGCCCAGCCGCTCCGCGGCACGTGGGATCTTCCCAGACCGGGGCACGAACCTGCGTCCCCTGCATCGGCAGGCGGACTCCCAACCACTGCGCCACCAGGGAAGCCCTGTGTTTTTACTTTTAATTCCGGTCTAACCACTTCAGTCTGGTACAGTGGTGCCAGCACCTAGTAAATCCACTTGGCGCGCGGAGGAAGTCGTTTCGCACTGTTGGCCTCATTCACAGTCATTTAAGAGCTTCAAATCAAGGTTTCAACTAGCTAAGCTGCTGTAGTTGCTTTCTGTTAAAATTAAAGAAAAAAAAATCTGATTTGTTTTCATCCTTTATTGGTTAGGCCTGAGCTATATCCTTTGCAATCTACGTTTCCTGTGTCAAGACTGACCAGTTTCACGTTAAACGCACAAGTGAACTGAAAAGAAATGCTGTGAATGGACATAGTTTTGTAGGCAGAACCACATACAGTCTCTTCCAAAAAGACTGAGAGCCCTTTAAATAAATCAACCCATGGGTTTCCTCCAGCTGGTATGGAAAACACCTATAGGTAGGGCTGCTTCTATTGTTAAATTCTATTCTTGCTAACAAAACCCATGTCTATTAGTTTCTTGAATAAGCCCTGGTATTTTACAAAAAAATGCATTCTTTGGCTTGGTCATAAAAGACTTTCTTGGTGTGCAGTAAAAGATAAATTTACCAAGGTGTTTTATTACTCCACAGTTGGAATTAATCTCTCCCTGCTTTATGCTTCCTTAGCACATTGTAAGTGCCTCTACCACAAGCACTTATCACCATCTGCCTCCATTCAGAGTCATTAATGTGTATTTTTAGATTATGCGCTCCTGAAAGGCAAGGATCATGCCTTCCTTATTTTATGTCTCCCCTAAGGCTGTATGCAGTGACTTGCATTTAGTTGGTGCTAAATAAGTGTTTATTAAATTGACTGAGTAGGTGGCATATACTTAGAAATAGACTGCTGTTCTTTGAAAGGAATATTTTATTTTAAAATCTTGGTTGCCAGGAAAATTTGGAAAAAATAAGCAGGCTGAAATATTATGCAGACATTTGTAGAAGAGGTGCACTCTCTTGGCCAGTTTTCTTTGATGTCATATTTGAATATGTATTAATCTGCCACCATCCACAAATTTGAGACCCCGGAAACCTGATGGTGTAGTTCTGGTTCAAACTCAAAAGCCTGCGAACCAGTAGAACTAATGGTGGAAGTTTCAGTCCAAGTCTAAAGGCCTAAGTACCAGGAGTGCCAGTGTCCAAGGCAGGAGAAGCTGAACATCCCAGATCAAACAAGAGAGCAAATTTGCCAACCTTTATATTTTATTCAGGTCTTTAATGGATTGAATGATGCCCAACTATATCTGTGAGGGAGATCTTACTCAATCTGCTGATTCAGATACTAATCTTTTCTGGAGACACCCTTACAGGCACACCCAGAAAGAATGTTTTATCGGCTATCAGGGCATCCCTTTTAGCCCAGTCAAGTTGACCCAGAAAATTAACCATCACACATGTAGATTGGCATAAAGACTTAGACTTTGAAGGCAGGCAACCCTGAAATCAAATCCTTTTCACTCTCTTCCTAGATACCCGATCCCATAGGATTTACTTAACTTCTGTGAGCCACAATTTCCTAACTGTAAAATGAGAACAATTGTATCGGTGTCAGAGTTCTTGTGAGACTCAAATAAGCTGTATATGGAAGCCAGCTAGCACATTCTGGAATCTAAATAGTTTCCTTCTATTTCATTTTCTTCTCTTCTTTCTTTAGTCTAAAATTTTTTGATGAATTAAGATTTTTATATGTGGGAGGGTTTTATTCAATGCTGATTTATGGAACATTGTGTAGGTGCCTATGCTAAGCCCTGGAGGCACAAGGATGATTAAGACACATCTTGCAACATTCACAGTTGAATATGGAACAGCCAGTGGAAAAGATAATGTCCGTGCAATGCTGCATTACAGTAGAGATGTATTTGGGGTACCACAAAAGTGGAGAGGATGAAAACTTTCTTGTGGTTTCAGAAAAAAACTTCCTTGGAGGTGGTTATCTCTCAGCTTACTTTTGACACGAGTGTATTTAGGCAAGAAGTAGGAGGGGCATTCCAGGCAGAGGGAATAGTGTGAACCAAGGCAGAATCAGAATAAACCAGGGTGCTCTGTGTCGTGAACTATTAGAATACAAACAGAGGGGATGGCAGGAGAAGGATCTGCAGAGTTAGGCAGGGCATAGTTCACGGGGATCTTGACCAGCTCTGCTAAGGAACTTTGACATTATTCCATAAGCTAGTGTTTTTCAACTTTTCTTAAATAAGGGACATCTTTTTTTGTTTTTGTTTTTTCTTCCAAACATATGTCTAAAAGGGAGTCTCATGTAGTAAGAATAGAGAGTAAAATAACAGCTCATATTCCCCCATCTATGGTATACCAACTCGTTCTTATTTACGTGGACCATTGAAGCAATTCCAAGGAGATCTCAGGATTTCAGGAACCTAATTTGAAAACCACTGCTGCAGAGGATAAGGTGTACCTGGAGAGTTTTAAGCAGGTTGTCGAATGAAATGGAAATAGTAATAGCAGCCCTTTGGGCACTGAACTTGAGTTTTGAACTCTAAAAAGTATCTCTATTTGCTATCAAAGGTCTTAACTCAGTTGTTGTGGGTTCTTTTGAGGTCAGAGACTTTGAAAATAAAGAAGAGTATTGTTCCATATATCTGGATGCCAGGTGATTTGGTTGGCTGGAGTTTTTTCTTATCTGGGTACTACTTCAGATCACATTTATAAGTTTTGTGCCAGGTTTTGAAGGTACAGGATAAACATTATGCCTGCCTTCAGGGATCTCACAATCTAGGGATGGTGACAGGAGATAGTTTAGTAATTAGAAAAATTATATAAATTAGTAACTGTTATGTGTTATAGTAATTGATATAATAATGTCAGTGCATGGATAGCAGGGAAATCTTTCCAACAGGAGGTGATAATGTAGTGAAGGCTGAGACTGACAGAAATTAGTCAGGAAGATGTGGGGAGAAGACTAGTAGAGGCAAATGAATAGCAGGCCAAGGGAACAGCATGGGCACAAGCACTTAAAAGCAGGGCATATATGGAGAACCTCAAGTATATCAAGGTGGTACATAAAGATTGTGCATTAGATGTGTCAGTCAGGGTTTAGTCAGGTGGTGTTATGGAATAAGGAATCTATCATAAGAATTAGATGTTACACGATTATAGGAGTTGGAGAAGTAAGGTCCAAAAGAGAGTTAAAAGACAAAAAATATATCACTCACCAGCCCTAGTATGGCGCTGGAGAGGAAATCTGTGACGTAGAAACTGCTTCCGGAGTAGAGATACAAAGGAAGGCTGATATAAGAGTTATGAACATTTTTTAATCTTCGTGGCTTCTACCTCTGTGAACTTGCAGTAAAGTGCATTCTTTTCAGCCCAAAGCCTCTGTCACTCAGCATGGTCAGCAATCAGGAATGAAACCTGGAAGTGGAAGGAAAGATACCAAGCTGAGACACTCCGGCATGTCTGCATCTCTCTCCCATAACCTCTAAACATCAATGACCTTCATAGTGTATTGGTGGCTGCTTCACTTCCGCTTCCCAAATCTCTCATGATCTTACTTTTGTTAATTCTAACCTGGAATTCTATAGGAAAGGGGATTCTAGAAAACAGTTCCCAGTGTAACCAAGCTGACAAATGATCATCTAGCACATCAGAGTTGGTGGCATACAGTTTTTGAAAAAGTTGATACAGATCTGATCAAAAAAGGCATTTCCTAAGTGAAAGGATTTGACTTTTATCCTGAAGACCTTTATAGCTTGTTATCAAGAGAGTGACATCAGATTTGCATCTAGACTGTGAAAGATGGATTGTCAAGGCCTGGGGTTGAAGGTGGGGACGTCATGTCTCAAAGCAAGGAGCTGATATGAGGCTTCTTACTTATCCAAATGAGAGAAGATGTCTAAAGCAGTAGTACCAGAAGACAGAGGAAATTGGATGATACTCAGGCTTCTGGTTTGGGAGATTGTGTAGATGATGACATTACACTGGGAATTCAGCAGGAGGAACTAGTA
The DNA here is from genome assembly GCF_963455315.2 of Globicephala melas. NCBI lineage: Eukaryota > Metazoa > Chordata > Mammalia > Artiodactyla > Delphinidae > Globicephala > Globicephala melas. Next base: position 25,988,791 of record NC_083320.1, on the reverse strand, counting down.
AGAGTAGGGTTGAGAAGGTTCATTTTGGACACAGTGAGTTTGAGATATCTAGAGACAATCATGTTAGGCTGATTAAGTAGTTGGCAGTTTGAAATATAGGCCTGGAGCTTGAAAAGAAGATACGGGGTAAAGATATAGATTCATTAGTTGTCACCATAGAGGTGGTGGTTGAAGTAATAAATGGGATTGGCTATGGAGACTGCATAGCATGAGGACACCAAAGGCAACACCAACATTTAAAGAGAATACAGAGGAAGGGGAGCCAGTAGATAGGAAAGGAATAGGTGGGGAGCTGAGGATAGAAGCAAGTATGTTGAAAGCCAACATGGTAGAGTACTTCCAAGTAGGGGGAAAGTTCATTGTGTTCAACTCAACATAGAGATAATGGAAGAGAAGCATTGAGAAATTCCTGTTTTTCAGCAAAAGGATGAAAGTAGAGCATGGTTCAGGGGGGAGAGAGTGAGGAAAAAATGGAAGAGTTAATGTAAATTACTCCATCTAGAATTTTGGCCACAAATTAGAAAGAGGTAAATAGTATTAAGGAAATGTGCTTGTAGTGTGTGTGTGTGTGCATGTGTGTGAGTTTTCCTTTCTAAATGGGAAAATTTAATATGCATGAATGCAAAAGTAAGAAATAAATTTGAAGTTGTTTTTTAGTTGCTTAAATACATCTTGTCACTATTGCATATGTGCCTTAGTTTTGTGTGCTGTTTATTCCATGTGTATGATCTGTGTATCTGAGCTGGGCTGTGAGGAATATGGCAGTGGTGCTAATAGAATGAAATTTGTCACCAAGGACAATCTCCTTCTACACATAGAACAGGTAAAATAGGAAAAGTTTGTCCAGAAGTCAAATGTGACCTCTGCAATTTGTCTCTTTCTATGGTTACAGAAGCGTAGAGTGCCAAAGTGCTTTACAAACCTTTATTTGATAGAAGGCTTTAGACTACATTAGCATCAAATTTTTTTCAATCCCTTGAATTTGAACATGTTTTTTGATTTGAGTCTTTAGTATGGATGATGATTAAAGGTAATTTTATCTGAATATTACAAATATGGAAATGAGCAAGAAACCAAATATTTTCCCACTTAGATATTACAGGACTTGAGTTCTTGACCATTTTCTAGTTACAGATTGAAATCTGCTCTATGTGTTGACAGTGTTCAGCTCATTGGCCGGTCTACATTCTCTAAAGTCTCAAATTTGAATAGAAGTGTATTGTGCGGGTGGACCAATAAACCCATATATAGAAAAAGTTCTCTTTAATAAAGTGTGATTTTATTCCCACTAAGCCTGGTGGTATTTAGTTTGATCTCTATATTCAGCTCATCAGCTTACAGATTTATCATCTATATTGTTATGTACAGCTCCCAAGTAAAGAATCACTTATAACTATCACAAAGCCAAATTCTTCCCTCAAACATATTATCCCGTGGAACAGCCACACAAATCCTATCACAGCCAATTCCAAGGGGATGTTTCTTTTGTCATGTTGAAAATAGATTTAAATGTTTTCTTGAAATAGATGAGCTCTTGGCTGGAGTTGAGACACGCAGAGATTTCAGCTGACTTGGTATTTGATGGGATAGGATTTGACCTGGTATTATGTAAACAGATTTTGGTTCATGCAATTATGTTGGAGGTTAATCCAGAAACATAGAGATGGAGAAAATCTCTAGGAATACATTTTAAAAGCCAGTTCTAATAAAGTAGTTCTTTCTCAATGACATAAATAGAATTTCTTAAACTTTTTCAGACTGTTCAGTAAACCAGCTTGCTCTGTAGGAATGTGTTTTCCTTTACCTGAATCCCAAATAGGATGTTTATGTTTGGCCAGATGTTAGTTAATTGAAACTAATTACATTTCCAGAATAATCCTAGCATCTGGTGTCAGTAAGGCTATAAAGTATAGCTGAACTGAAGCGTGGTGTTTTCCCTGCATTTCTCCAGCTGCTGATGGAAAGGAAAGATCAGTGGTGTAAGTACTTTAAGTCAAATAATCCAATTTAATTCATATATTTTATTTTAATTATTTTGTAAGTAGCAAGCAACATCCTGCCTGGTTATTGTTAAGCAGGGTTACCATGTTTAGACTAAAGAAAAAAAATCTTGGAAACATGTGAGCAGAAAACAACATCGAGATCAGGTATTGCTTTTTACTGAGTTGAATATTTTGTTCATGCCCTGCTTACATGCCCTGCTTACTTCAGTGCCAAGGGTGTTGTCTCATGTTGGTTGCATTTCTAAGCTTTAATCACTACAGTTTGCATTCCAGAAAGGTGGTTTAGGATTTTAAATCATGGATTCTCCTTAACAATGTCTTAATGAAGAGACTCAGAAAAGGTTTTTTAAATTGCCCAATTTTTAAATCATAGGTGTTTTCATTAACTTCCAAAGAGCTGAAGAGAATTTTTAGTGGCTCTTAATTATTGACGAGTTTCATGTGAAATGCTTGTGCAGCAAAAGAACTTTGTCAGAGATAAAACGTTATTTTTGCCACCTTGGCAGCAGGCTGCCAAATGATGGAAAATAGTTGGCCTCATGATGGGACTGTGTTCATTCTGAGACTAGCTGATACGGTATAGAACTTCAAATCACTCTCAACACCTAAAACACAAGGTAACCACTCATTCAACAGTGAGTAAGTGAATGAGTGAATGAAGTAATTATTATGGCATACTATGGTATAGCTGAGTATAATAATGCTGAGAAACTTTTGAGATCTCTAGAAATATAATGATTTCTGGTAAGTCTTTTCCATCTATCCATACCTATCATTGAAACTGCTGGTATTTATGGACAGAAGTCAACCACCAGTAAAAAAGGAAGCTAAGAACTGGCAAGAGAAGCTCTGAAAAAGAAAATTGGTTTTGAGTTTTGTTCCAATAGAGGTACAACTGAGATTAAAGAAAAAAACTAGGATGAGATGTTACCTAGGATATAGGTTCATTTATAATGCCAATAGGAAATTTAAGATGAACATATAATATTATTACCAAACCAAACCAAACTTGGGTCCACTCACCTGACATACAGTAAAGCCGATTTACTGACACAGGGTTGTGGTGAAGGAAAGTACAGTGTTTATTGCAAGGCCAAGCAAGGTGAACAGGAAGCTCATGTTCAAAAGACTCCCAGATGGCTTTCAGAGAAGGGGTTTTGAAGGCAAGGTTAGAGGTGTAGTTGCAGGCTGCCTGATCAGCTCATACTGCACAATTCTCTGATTGCTTGATGGTGAGGTAACAGGGTGACGTTTAAGGGAATCTCAATTACCACTTTTCTGGCTCAACTGGTCTGGGGTCTGCATGCTGGTGGTCAGCATGCAGTTAACTTCTTCCACTTGGTGGGGGTTTTAGTAATTGCCAAACAACTCAAGGATATGGCTCAGGATATTATCTATAGCCCTTGAGGAGGAAATAAAGGTCCTTGGCTTTGTTTTATGGATAAACTATTATTATTTTGTCTTGCTTGACTGTTTTCCTTTGTTTTTGCATTTTCTCACTTCTCTGATTAAATTGCTCTTTGTAACTTGGGGAAGACCTAGGAGGCTAAATCTTTGCTGTAAATAAGAGGTGGGAGACATAAGAGGGGGTCTGTCCCTGGGAAGGTCCAATAGGGTCCTGCTCAGTTTCAATGATTAAGAGAGGGTATTAACAGGTGTTGATATGGACAGGTGACTTGGAAAATGAGAATTTCTTGAGTTGTACTAGTAGGCATTTTGACCATTAATGTGCCATTCAAATTGATGACTATATATAGAAAAGACATCAGAATCTCTACCAACACTTATTTTGCTATCCAGTTATGTACAAAATATGTGCTGCTTTGTATGAACACTGTTATTTTACAACTTAGGGAAGGAGCTCAAACTCTACTTAAGAAGCTCGATCTTGTGCAAATTAGAAAGGGAGAATAAGAAATCTGTATGTGTATTTCTAACAGGTGCTTCTTGTGTGGGAATGAGCTACAGGAGCTACTTGGAGTGAAGGAGCTGTGAGATGACAGGAGTCATGCGGGGGGGCTGGTGATCTAAAATATGATGTTACCTGAGGATTGGGAATTCCTAAGTCTCAGGTTGATTTACTCTCCTGGTTAGTTTTTTTTTTTTTTTAATACCTTTATTGGAGTATAATTGCTTTACAATGTTGTGTTACTTTCTGCTGTATAAAAAAGTGAATCAGCTATATGTATGTATATATCCCCATATTCCCCCCCCCTTGTGTCTCCCTCCCACCCTCCCTATCCCACCCCTCTAGGTGGTCACAAAGCACGGAGCTGATCTCCCTGTGCTATGCAGCTGCTTCCCACTAGCTATCTATTTTACATTTGGTAGTGTATATAATAGCCTGGTTAGGTTTTTGAAAGAGAGAGATTTTACCACAGATTTCAAGCTTCCCACCAAGAGATTTCTCTGCAACATTGGTGTGGCTACTGACAAATCATGTGTTCATGGGGGATACGCACGTGGGTCTGTTCATTCATTCACCGGTATTTAGTGGAGACTATTATAGTATGTGTTCTAGGTGCTGCCGGATACAAAGGCTATGCTCCAGGAGTGGATGGAAACAGCTGGGATCACAGCTGTTCTGATTCTCTGTCCTCCATGGTCAGCTTTAAAGCCCAACTCTGGTCAAGCAATTTCTGTCATACTACTCAGGTTTGTAGGAAGTTACCTGCAGGAATGAAACAAGAGCCTTTTATGCTGCTGGCTTTTTCATCACTTCACATTACTTTTTAAAAGTAATGAGTCTTCATATTTGCTCATTTGTGACATTCCTGTTCAGGAATTTGCTATTTTTCTTTTCCCTGGGTTTTTTTTTTTCTTCCTGTCATTTTCTTATTGATATTTTGAATTTAGTTAAATTTGGGATTTAAATGTGTGGTTATGTACTTTGCAAAAATCTCTTTCTGATTCGTGACTTGTTATGTCACGTTTATTAAGATATATTTTAATAAGCAAAATTCTCAATTTGAGTGGAATTTTTCTATAAGCTATAAATGCTTGATTACTATAGGTCTTGGCAAGATGAAATCCTAATCAGTACAACAAAATGAATAGCCTTTTGAGAAGCATTTCAAGGATAACAGCATTGTGGTTCTAGGACAAACTCACTATGGATATTAATTTATTGCTTTGGGAGGGGGAACAGAGTCTATGGATAAGCATGTGTATGTATACATTTATACACATGCATGTATGCACACATATATATATGTATGACAGCCTCCATCATTTTGAGAAATATCATGATGTGACTGTTTATAATGGAGTGAAATGCTGGTATGTATGCACTCTGATAAGTGAAACACCTTCTCTGAAATAATGCAATATCCAGATTGATTTGGCCATTTACTTTGTAAAACCATAAACTTTTTTGGCTGCAAACATATCTAACATGGCCTAGCTGTTTTTGGTTATTAGGAGCAAATTTTTACCTTTATTAATCATAGCCTATGAATCTGCTTCTGTTTTTATGCCTAGTAACATTAAAAATTATTGATTTTTAAAAGATGCTCAGTTGAGCTTCCACAGGCCAAATAGAAAGAGTTTGTGAGGGGAAATTTTGATTTTCTATTACTTGTTTCTCTACCTACAGTTCCTCTGAAACAGCTGACTTAAATAACCTTTCTATTCAGTGGATCATTTCCTTAAAACAAAAAAACAAAACAAAACAAAAAACCTTTACTCTCTTTCCAGAGGCACGTGAGGGTTGTGGAACCTAATTTTATTTTAAATCCATCCATCCAGGTGTTAAACATGAATTGAATTCCTCTAATATGGGAGACACTCTGCTAGGGACCCCTTTCTGCCTGTTGGCAGACTCCTACGACCAAGGGGAGAATCCCAACCTCTAAGCATGAGCTTCTTCCACTGCTTCACACAATATTTCTGGTCCTAAGCTCTGTCAGACTCAACACTCCTTTTTTATAGCCAATATTTTCATAACATTCATCTATTCACCTGATATAATAGTCATGGATAATGTAACCCATCTATTTACCTAACTCCTAAAAGCTCAATATAGTATCTTTATAGCAATATAAAAGAGAAGTAAAGAAAAGTAATTTAAAATAAAATATTATGTATGTCAATATTTAAAAACTCTAATGAAGGATATGGTGCAGGTCTAACTACGGGAACATAACACAACCTGTCACGAATGCCTATATCTGAAACAGTCAAGGCTTTCTAGAGAATCCATAAATGACTGAAATTGTCTTCTTTTATATCCTACTTGTCCTATTCAAAGTCAGAATGCTTCCATGTTAGTTTCCAGTCAATAGGCTTAGCTAAAAATATGTACACATTATTCACTGTTTCCAGACTGCATCCTCCCTCCTTCACTTGTAAATTCTGTTTTTACCTTTATTACTTGATTCAACCTACCGGCTTACTGTTCATATTTGAAAAACCAAATTTTAGTGGGCAAAATAATGTTGTGAACATCTCTGAATTATTTGCTGATGCTATAAACACATTGAAGAACCACCACAATAGAATAAATAATAAAATAGGTTCTTGTATCTACTTATAGTGAATAGGTTGTAATACTTTTAAAAAACTTTTTCCTTCCATTCGATAATTTGAAGTCAGTGAAACGTAAGTGCATTTCTATGTATGTGTACAATTTCTGTAAATGCAACAGCTACAAATAAAGAATGACTCAGGTACAGTATATTAATAATGGGAATAAAATACTCTGCTTTGCCAGGAGGGTCATGATATTTGGAAAAGATGAACAAACCTGGGGGAAGTTATAAACGAATTCCCATTATTTACATGGTATAAAATTCAGTTTATATTACAGTCATGCAAAAGTATTTTGTGTTTATATAAAAGACCCAAATAATTATCAATAGGGTGGTCAGCCATTCTACATCACTATCCAGCAGAACACTTGAAATGTGTGCAGAGTGTAGAACAGTCCTTTATTAGACTTGACTGTTCTGCACATTGAAGACCATTCAGGGTCCCTGCCCACTAAATCTGGCAGTGCTCCACAATCATTGTGACAACCAGAAATATATCTATACATTTCCAAAACGCCCTCTTTTTGTGGCATGGCTCCCACTGAGAATTGCTGTTGTTTACATTAGGTCTTATCCTGTACTGAGAATCCTATGGACCAATTGCTTCAATAGAACGCTTTTGGCCCCTTTGCCACCTGGTCAGATATCCTGGTCTCAGCAGTCCTTCTCGGTAACTCCCTTAGGCTGTCCTCTATGCCCTTCCCCCAACTAGAGGACGTGCAGAGCCATCTTCCCACTGAGCTGTCCAGCATCAGCACCACCAAAATGCAAGTCTGTTGAGAGCAACTTTCCTAAGAATCCTCCCTGTATGGTTTATGATTGCCTGAAGAAACAAATCCATGAAACAATACAGAGTGTCACATTCCTGATTCCCCAGGACTTCCTTTGCTGAGTCCTGAAGCAGGGCAGGAGTTTATTGATATTTTGTTTGCTCCAGGTGACTTGTCTCCTCTCTGTATTGCCAGGGAGACCCATTGTGCTTTCCTGAGAGCATCTAAACTCAGATCTGTAGACACATCATTAATCTGTGTTTTCTTTTAAAGTCCTCCTCCAACAAAGTTAGGTGTTGCAGTGCCTGAAGCTTATACAATTTGGGGGTATTCTTCAGGAAAAAGAATGTAAAATTACCAAAACAAAAGAAATATGTAGAGTGAAAAAAAGAAATCACAATGATGTATACATGTTGAAGAGGCACCAAATATTACAAAGCCCAAAATCCAGAAAAATAACACACTATTTTTTATTATTTAAATGCTTAACACCTCTGTAATACCCTTTAACCTACATTTTGGTTGCATGATTTGTGACAACAATTCTGCAATATCATTTTCTACAGAGAAAAGAGAAACATAATTAAGTCCTTTCTTAACCAGGGTTGATAAAAATTATACTTGATTATTGAAAACATGTAAAGTATTGTTCATCTTTACAACTCTTTATTGGTGTTGTCATGTAAATTTTTGGAACTGCTACATTTATGAAAAAACTTCCTCATTTGAACTGTAAGATTTTGGGGCATTACAAATTTTTATTTACCATGAGCATTCTTAAATACTGTTTGATTTGACAACTCTTATTAGGCAATTGTCATTGGTGTCTTCATAGTATTAGCATATTATGAATTTTATATTTGTGAATGTCAGTATTTCATACTAAATCAACAAGAATTTAATAAGAATCTGTAGACATATTGTTGGGTCAGACCATTTCAGGCCAAGGAAACAACGTGTACGAGAAGATGTATATGGATAGGATACAGGGAATTGTAGCATATCTGTGGTACGTACAAGGATGGAGCAGTCAGCAATAAGGCTAGACAGGTGTGTCAGGGCCAGGTGAAGAAACACGATCTGGTATAAATGTTGGCAAGTAGCTGAGACTCTCTTCTTTTGCCTTTAGGTTAAGGAATCAAATGCTTGTTGATGGATCACTAAGCATATGAAGGGCCATATTGTTCACTGTTAAGATCATTAGCATTGGAGTCAAACAGAGGTCAATTTGAGTGACATCTCTTACACTTACTAGCTGGGCAATCTTGTTAGTAGTAACTTAACTATACAGGGAAGGGACTATAAACTGTGCAAATATATCCTATAAACCCAAATTAATGTATCTCAAATGTAATCCACATTTAGCCACCTCCAAGAGGTACCAGTAGCTATGTCAGTACCACCAGACACAAGGGAAAAGATAACAAAGGAGTAGATAGAATAGAAAAATATAGCAGTTTTTATACATTTTACAAAAACATGACTCTGTGCAGGTACTACCTTTTCCCAGGGTCTTGGAAGGGGCCCATGCAAGTGACGGGCCCTGCAGCTTAAGCGTTTTTAAGTTGAATATGCCTCCCTCAAAGGACACAGGCACACACCTGCAAATTGAATCCCAGCAACAGCACAGGTACCCCAGAGCTCCCCCAAATGACGCAGAGTAACACTAATTACAACCCTAGGCTACCTATAAATATGGACACTCTCCTCCCACAGTGCCAGGCTGACCTAGAAAGCCACAAATAGACTGTCTTTGATGGGTGTGCCAACTGGATGTCAAGGATGATTAGTGAGAAAGGAAGGAAGCCCTCCTTCCCCCACTGACTTCAGGGGCACGCAGAGCAGAGTGTGACAGAGGTCTAGAAGGCAGCTGCCACATGGTCTGGTGGGTGTGCATCCCTGCAGAATTACAATGATCTCTTTCACTTTGAAAGGTTGTCCACCTGTGTCTTTACGTACTTCTCTGCCTTCTGCATAGTTTTCCAATTTTTATTGCACATAGATTTGTTCCACTGGAGGTCTGGTTTCAAGGAGATTAAGGCTTGTTCTTCAGTTTTTCATTTTACACATCAGTTTTATTAAGCTATTGCACAACAATTCAAATGGTGAATATGATACATATCCTTGCCTCTATTTATTATTTGTTGGTTTGTCTGTAACTTCCTAAGTATCTAACTCTGTAGAATGCATTTGGACCTAATGTGTTGGATAGAAAGCAAATTTCCAAGGGAAATGGGTAGGAAAAGGGTCAAACTTACTAGCTGTGTATACCTCAGGCAAGTCTGCCTCTCTGAGCTTCAGCTGCTTCTTCTAAATATTGAGAAAATAAGGTCTGACTCTACAAAACAGGTGTGAAGATTAAATAAGGTGGTGTATATAACAGTGCATTCCAAAGTATAACTGCTGATCTGGGTAAGTATAATTATTTCACCCCCTTGCTTTGGCATCTTCCTGTCCTTTCACTCAGTGGAAGGGTCTTCCAGTAGGCACTATTAAGCACCCAAAGAAACAGTGTCTAAGTAGGAGTCCAATTAATGACTAAATGTCTCCACTATATTGATTATAGTGTTCTTTTTTTTTAAATTGGTTTTGACTAAGGAAAAAATAATTTGGAAAATAAGGTATCAAGTCAGATAACAAGGGATGAATGTATGCAGAGTGTTACACAGTGATATGAAGCATCAAAGGCTATGGTGGGTGGAACGTTAAAAAATGCAAGATATTTATTTAGTGTCTGTTTTCTGCAGGGCACTGTTCTGGGTGCTTCACATACATTATTGAACAAAATAGGCCAAGGTCCCTGTCCTTGTGGGACTTATATTCTAATGATTCAGAGTAATAGAGAAAGGTAATGCCAGGGCAGACTTGTATAGAATTTTGGAAATTTTAACAAAATGTTTGGGAGGAAAATGGAATGAAAAAAAATATGTATTTGGCTTAATCGTTGATTGAATTGCAGTTCTAGAATTTCTTTGTAAAGCAGGCATGAGTTGAGGATAGTCTTCTTGGAAGGATGTGCCAATTGACTGTTCTTGAATTGAAGTTTACGTAGAAATATAAAGAATATTTGAACTTAGATTTCATATTTATTTGAAGTGCCTTTGGGGAAATGTTATGGAGTTATGGATTCTAAAGCCCCATCCCCCCATCCTAAACTACACCTTGTCTCCACTACTGAGCTCATTATTTTAGGCTAAAGTAAGTTCATTGAGTCACTAAATTGCTGATGTAATTCACTCATCTACTCATTAATTCATTTATTCATTCAAAAACTAACAAATATCTACAGTGTGCTAGTTATTATGCTAGATGGTATTGATCCAACATGATATGAAAAAAAAAGGACTAAATGTCTGTCTTTGGAAAACTTATTGTTAATAATTAAACTTTGGGGTTCTATATGACCTGTCATAATGTGAAGGTCTTCAGTAGAGGGAAGCCTTTTATCTCATGTCTTGGTGAATAAAATAGAAATCATTTTAGACGCTATTAGCAAGAACTATTTCTCTGTGTAAGTGATTCACTCCTACCTGAAATGTTTAGATTGCACCTTCTGTACTACTTGGGGAATTGAGTTTGGCTTGGAGGATATATTCTATATTAAAACGTGTAGACTGTTTCACGTATCAGAAGATAAAAGTTTTTTTTTCTTTTTTAAATCCCAGCATGTCAGGATAAGCCACCCATTTATGACTAAGATCTCTACAGACAGAAAATGATAGAATAATGGCTTACTGAAAGTCTCATAAAATTTATGCTGCAATAGAAGGTTGGCAAATTTAGTGTTAGATATTGCTGTCATTCAAAGGAAGAATAGGGAGAAAAATATCTAAGTACTAATTAGAGAGCCAGGTTAATATGTATCTTACAGCAGAAGGCTTTTCCTGTATGGAGGTAGATAGATAAGTTTTAGTGCACCTGGAATAAGTGACTTCAGTCACTCCAGATCTCTTCTTTGGGTTGCAAATTTGGTAGCTGAAACATTTCTCCTTTTTTTCCCTATCCATTTTTATGCTTATCAACTTTATTATTTTCTCTGTGGAGGTGCTTCCAGAGTCTTTTGAAAGAGAGGAATGCACTTGATTATCAACATTTTTTTTACAGTCCCACAATGTCTTGCTGTCAGTTCAACTTTTAGAATCATTTAATAATAATAAAAAAATGTAGCAATCAATAGATATGCTTTCAGGAAATGTTTTAAATAAATTTGTTGTATTTATCAGTGTCAGTATATATTTGGAAAGTACATTTGGGTGCAAAAAAAATATTTTTCCATTCTACTAACAATGCTTCCTCTGCATTTGGATTTGAAGACCCTTGGTTATTCCACAGAGGCCCCCAGAGGTTCGTGGTTCCTAGGATAGGAAGTAGCTCAGTGATTCCCATTAAAAGATTCTAGAACAACAGCCATATAGACCTCAAATGACTGTTAAGACTATAATCATTGATCTTCTGTGTTCTGATTTATAGAACACCGTTCTATTTGTTCAGTGGGCCATGGAGAGCATTTGGCCAAGTATTGGCATTCACTTCCCGCCCTGGCCCCTGGGGCTTCTTAGATCTCAGAGTTCCAGAGGTTCTGTGATTTCAGAACTAGGACTTAAAGGATAACTAACAGATCAACTCTACTACAGTCACACAGGTCTGCCACTGCCATGACTTGACAAAGAAAATCCTGGGATTTTCCTGAATACAGTCTGTAAACCACTTTCTGACCTCTGACAACTTGTAGGCTAAATATGTAAACTTTAGAATCTCAAATGATGCCAGATATGCTGGTAAATAAGATATCTGCTTAGGGCATCAGGCAGAAAAATAGATTAGGGAACTACTGTTGTATACCATTTATAAAAGACTGTAGTCATTCCAAAACCTCTATTTATTTTATGTCATGTAATGCAAATCAGTGGACCGCTGAGAACATTCATAGATAGGTATGGTCTATAAGTGGCTCACAGAGAGGCAGTGGAGTAACCTGCAAAAGTAAAAGTGTTTTCTAACCCTCAAATATAGCTGCTCATCCCATGTAGAGACAACCTGCTCTAAACTAGACTCTGGGAGTCCTCTGCCCTTGCCAAGTGTCATTTAATTAGAGGGATTTTGTTTAGTTACTCTACTGCTCAGAATCCTTTCTGTCTTACTGGTCATGAAATTGCTTGGCTGAGCTAAAAGGCAAAGTGACAATAATTGGAAACAAAATGTCTTTGTTCCCTTTCCCTCTGAGCAACAGACTGCATCTTACAAGCACCATATTGGTGGAGGTGGCCTCTTTATGGAGCCTGCTGACAGAGGCATTCCGGCATATTTATAACAGCTGAGGATAGCGTGCCCTGAAGAGTGAACTTAATTCTGAGACTGCCAGGTAGTCTTCTGTGAATGACAGTGATTTGTCCCTTGCGATTCTTTTTCTTCCTTACTGACTATTCATAAAGCAGCATCTGGCAGCCTAATTTTATATAGCTAATAGCACTTAGGAGCAATGTGATTTTAGAATGTCCATTAGCCTTTTCCATGTTAAACTATTTCTAATAAATAGTTCTTTCCTACCCCTCTATTTTTTGGCTTACCAAGATTTGATTACAATGTTTATTCTTCTTATTAAATAATCTTTCAGAGATGCATGCTAAGAATCATGTAAACAATCCTTGATCTTGTTTGGCATTAAATAAAACATAAATCTGGGTGTATTATAGGAAAATTCTTATATAGTCCAGTGGTTGCATCAAAGGAATAATTTATTACATATTTATTCAACAAATATTTTAGTGCCCACTATGCACCAGACACTCTATTAGGAATTGGATATATAAAGATGAATACTTGAAATATACTTTGAGCCCTAGAAGAACTCACAGTTAAGAAACGGGAAAAACACTTTTCTTCGTCGTATTACCGTGACATAGGTACCAATGTGATCCCCATTTTACATATAAGAAAACCAAGGCTGAGAGAAGTTAAATGAGTTGCCAAAAGCCACACTGTTAACACCTGATATAGGGATATAGGGTTCAATCCTAGACAGTTTGATGCTAGTGCCTGGGCTCTTAAGCACAATAGTATATTTCCTCTCATAGTTTTGTCTAGGGACACATTCATTGCATGTATATCCATTTTTATTCTGTTTTTGCACATAGTTCATTCATATTCTTCCAATCAGTTATGCTTCTCTGTAGTATTTCTATTCACTGTCCATAGTTGATATTTATACTCAAAGGTAGTGAAAACAGAAATGAGGGAGAGAAAAGAGTTTGCTGTTCTTTTTATCCCAAGCTAATAAAATGTTTCTTTAGGCTGAAGCTATGCCCAGGGACCACAGGCCATCTTTTCATCATTTCTAGCCCTCAGCTATATTTTACTTTTATGCGCTGTTGGACTCCCATAGGCACCCTATAAGGAATTTGTTTCCATTACAGGATGTGGTCTCTGCAAACTTCGCTGCTCAAAGGTCAAGTTTCCATTCTCGATAAACAATCTTACTTTGTCATCCTGATTTCTTCCAGAATCTCATTTTTGTTTTCATGTGGATTTGTTTTTAAATTATACCCTCCCTTCAATTCATTTAGCCAGTGCTATGACCATCATGAAGAAAAAGTATCATCTTCACTGCTGAAACTCCCTTTCCAATACTCAGTTCATCCAGAGATGGGTGGTTGCACAAAGGAGGCTAGGCATCAAGGTCAGGATAGAGGATTCAGTGGTTTACTTTAGAGTGTTGGGATGTCACTATTTTAAGGATAGTTATTTTTCAGAACAGCCAGAGAAATAGAATTGTCTTCTCTTTCTTGGAGTTTTCAAGTTGGTTTATTCCACAGCAGGGTGGACATACTAGCATTGCCCTGTCAACATGGCTACCTGTGGTCTATAATGCATACCCACCATTCCAAAGCAAGTCACCCTATCATTAAGCTACAGAGCTCAAGGATATTTTCATTTCACAATCTCTATAATGTAAACAGAACAATTATTTTTTGTTCTTTCATGAGTTTCAGGTATAGATCTTGGAGAAATCTGACCCAACTCTCATATCCTTTGGCAGCTAACATATATGTTTCACCCATGAGACCACTAGAGTTGTTTTAGATGGAAAGTACTCTGAGACAAGGTTTTGTAATATCACTTTTGTACTTTTTAATTATAGGGTCTCCAAATACCTTTAAAAGATAATATCACTGTTATGATTTTCCTCTTTTGTGTCACTCTAGTAAAAAATAGTGATACCAATGATAGAAATAAATGTCATGAATTAAGCATTTACCATGTGGCAGGCACTGTGTCAAATATTTTGCATAAATTTTAATGCACCAGGGAGGAAAATTCTAATCCCCATTTATCATGTGAGGACATTGGGGCATAAGGAGGGACGTATAACTTGCCCAAGGTCATAGAACACAGACAATCTGATTCTAAAGCCAACACTCTCATCTTCTGTATACTTTAGTATTTGAAGAATTTCCTGCTTCCTATGCTGTTTTTCTAAACATATTCTATTGCCACTCAATTTCTCCAGTTGGAATAGTTTTTAAGTTGTGCTCACAGACCTATTTTATTCTTTCATACCGTATTTATAGTGGTGATTTTGATAGCTTAGAATAGTGCCCTATAAATAATGATGTAAGACCTCAGGCAAATCACTTAACCCCTCTGAACTTCAGTTTCCTCTTTTGTAAGATGATGAAATAATAATACTTGCCTCACAGGATTGTTCAAAGATCAAATGCAATAATGCCAGCAAAGTACTCTCAATGAATAAATGTTAGCTCAATTTCCTTCCTTTCCCATGATTTTACTTACAAGTCCCAGGATAAGGAAATGTGGCAAGACTCATGGCAAATTTGAATACTGTGAAGATTCCTGATTAAGTAATGAATATCTCATCAAATTCCCAAAAGGATTTGAAGCAGCTCAATGAACATGAAAGTAATATAATTATTGTAAACCTGTTACACTTCCCTCATTTCATCCTACCTGTTACACTATTCTCCCCATTCATTTCATTCATTCATTCTGATGATCAGTCATTTATTCCTTGAAGAAATATTGATTGCATACCTACTAATGTAATGTTTGCCAGACATTGTCTTGCAAGCTAGTCTGCTCCACATATAAATTTCTTCTATTGCTCAATTGTTCTTTCTTCCTCCCTCCCTCCTTGCAGTAGGCAGCCATTCTTTTTAACCTTTCATTTACTTGTCAACCATCTGTAACCTGACTTCTGACTTTTTTGTTATTGTCCCCAAATAACTCTCTTAACGCTAGACATAACAGAAGCATTTTCCTTTTTTCTCTTTGTTGTCTATTGCATTTTACAGTGTTGACCTCTTCTTTCTTTTCAAAGAATTTTGGTGGTTTTTTGGTTAGGCATTCTCCTTGTTCTTATTTCTCATACTGTATCTTCTCTGACTCCATCATACACCCTCTTTGCATTATCTATTCCTTAAATATGGTTGGCCTAAAGAGTTCAAGTCTAAATAGATTCTTCTTTCCTGTCTATTGCTTTTCTATGATTTTTGTTAACTATATTTTAATGACAGTAAATATACATGCCCAAGCTAGAATTGTCTTTCAAGATTCAAATTCATATATATTATTGCTTACTAAACATTTCAATCACCCCAACCTAAAATAGCTAAAAGTTAATTTATTCCCCTCCACAAATAAACATTTGTTCCACTAACATTCTCTGTACCTTCACCCAGTCATGATGCTTGGAACCAACCTAGAATATATTATTGAATCCTCCTTATCCCTGAATTTCCTATGACCAGTCAATAACCAAGTCTTTTCATATTGCCTCCCAAATAATCCACTTCTTTCTGATGACCTACATCCTAGTTTATGTCACTATCCTTTTTTTTATACTGTTTTGCTACTTGCTTTATTATTCTTAACAATCTAGTTAGAACTTACTTTTATTTTTTTGAATTTTATTTTATTTTATTTTTATGCAGCAGGTTCTTATTAGTTATCTATTTTATACATATTAGTGTATACATGTCAATCCCAATCTCCCAATTCATCCCACCGCTCCTCTACCCCCACCCCAACTTTCCCCGCTTGTTGTCCATACATTTGTTCTCTACATCTGTGTGTCTATTTCTGCTCTGCAAACCGGTTCATCTGTACCATTTTTCTAGATTCCACATATATGTGTTAATATACGATATTTGTTTTTCTCTTTCTGACTTACTTCACTCTGTATGACAGTCTCTAGGTCCATCCATGTCTCTACAAATGACCCAATTTCATTGCTTTTTATGGCTGAGGAATATTCCACATCTTCTTCATCCATTTTTCTGTCGCTGGGCATTTAGGTTGCTTCCATGACCTGGCTATTGTAAATAGTGCTGCAATGAACACTGGGGTGCATGTGTCTTTTTGAATTATGGTTTTCTCTGGGTATATGCCCAGTAGTGGGATTGCTGGGTCATATGGTAATTCTATTTTTAGTTTTTTAAGGAACCTCCATACTGTTCTCCATAGTGGCTGTATCAATTTACATTCCTACCAACAGTGCAAGAGGTTTCCCTATTCTCCTCACCCTCTCCAGCATTTGTTGTTTGTAGATTTTCTGATCATGGCCATTCTGACTGGTGTGAGGTGATACCTCATTGTAGTTTTGATTTGCATTTCTCTAATAATTAACGATGTTGAACAGTTTTCATGTGCTCTTGGCCATCTGTATGTCTTCTTTGGAGAAATGTCTATTTAGGTCTTCTGCCTATTTTTTGATTGGGTTGTTTGTTTTTTTAATATTGAGCCTCATGAGCTGTTTCTATATTTTGGAGATTAATCCTTTGTTGATTCGTTTGCACATATTTTCTCCCATTCTGAGGGTTGTCTTTTCATCTTGTTTATGGTTTCCTTTGCTGTGCAACAGCTTTTAAGTTTCATTAGATCCCATTTGTTTATTTTTGTTTTTATTTCCATTACTCTAGGAGGTGGGTCAAAAAAGATCTTGCTGTGATTTATGTCATAGAGTTTTCTGCCTATGTTTTTCTCCTAGAGTTTTATAGTATTCCGTCTTACATTTGGGTCTTTAATCCATTTTGAGTTTATTTTTGTGTATGGTATTAGGGAGTGTGCTAATTTCATTCTTTTACATGTAGCTGTCCAGTTTTCCCAGCACCACTTATTGAACAGGCTGTCTTTTCTCCATTGTATATCCTTGCCTCCCTTGTCATAGTTTGGTTGACCATAGGTGTGTGGGTTTATCTCTGGGCTTTCTGTCCTGTTCCATTGATCTATGTTTCTGTTTTTGTGCCAGTACCATATTGTCTTGAATACTGGTACATTTGTAGTATAGTCTGAAGTCAGGGAGTCTGATTGTTCCAGCTCTGTTTTTCTTCCTCAAGGTTGCTTTGGCTATTCAGGGTCTTTTGTGTCTCCATACAAATTTTAAGACTTTTTGTTCTAGTTTTGTAAAAAATGCCTGTCGTAATATGACAGGGACTGCACTGAATCTGTACATTGCTTTGGGTAGTATAGTTCTTTTCACAGTATTGATTCTTCCAATCCAAGAACATGGTATATCCTTCCATCAGTTTGTGTCATCTTTGTTTTCTTTCATCAGTGTCTTACGGTTTTCTGAGTACAGGTCTTTTACCTCCTTAGGTAGGTTTATTCCTAGGTATTTTATTCTTTTTGTTGCAGTGGTGAATGGGATTGTGTCCTTAATTTCTCTGTCTGCTCTTTCATTGTTAATGTATAGGAATGCAAGAGATTTCTGTGCATTAATTTTGGATTCTGCAACTTTACCAAATACATTGATTAGCTCTACCAGTTTTCCGGTAGCATCTTTAGGATTATCTATGTATAGTATCATGTCTTCTGCAAACAGTGACAGTTTCACTTCTTCTTTTCCAATTTGTATTCCTTTTATTTCTTTTTCTTCTCTGATTCCCATGGCTAGGACTTCCAAAACTATGATGAATAATAGTGGTGAGAGTGGACATCCTTGTCTTATTCCTGATCTTAGAGGAAATGCTTTCAGTTTTTCACCATTGAGAATGACATTTGCTGTGCATTTGTCGTATATGGCCTTTATTACGTTGAGGCAGGTTCCCTCTATGCCCACTTTCTGGAGAGTTTTTATCATAAACGTGTGTTGAATTTTGTCAGAATCTTTTTCTGCATCTATTGAGATAATCATATGTTGTTGTTTTTTTAACATCTTTACTGGAGTATAATTGCTTTACAATGGTGTGTTAGTTTCTGCTTCATAGCAAAGTGAATCAGTTATACATATACATATGTCCCCATATCTCTTCCCTCTTGCATCTCCCTCCCACCCTCCCTATCCCACCCCTCTAGGTGGTCACAAACCACTGAGCTGATCTCCTTGTGCTATGTGGCTGCTTCCCACTAGCTATTTTATGTTTGGTAGTGTATATATGTCCATGCCACTCTCTCACTTTGTCCCAGCCCATTCTCTAGTAGGTCTGCATCTTTATTCCTATCTTGCCCCTAGGTTGTTCTGACCACTTTTTTTTTCTTCTTTTTTTTAGATTCCATATATATGTGTTAGCATATGGTATTTGTTTTTCTCTTTCTGACTTGTCTCTAGGTCCATCCACCTCATTACAAATAACTCAGTTTCGTTCCTTTTTATGGCTGAGTAATATTCCACTGTATATATGAGCTACATCTTCTTTATCCATTCATCTGTCAATGGACACTTAGGTTGCTTCCATTTCCTGACTATTGTAAATACAGCTGCAATGAACATTTTGGTACATGACTCTTTTTGAATGAATTGTATGGTTTTTATTCTTCAATTTGTTAATGTGGTGTATCACACTGATTGATTTGCATAAATTGAAGAATCCTTGCATCCCTGGGATAAACCCCACTTGATCATGGTGTATGATCCTTTTAATGTGTTGTCGGATTCTGTTTGCTAGTATTTTGTTGAGGATTTTGCATCTATATTCATCAGTGTTATTGCTCTGTAATATTCTTTTTTTTGTAGTATCTTTGCCTGGTTTTGGTATTAGGGTGATGGTGGCCTCATAGAATAAGTTTGAGAGTTTTCCTTCCTGTGCAATTTTTTGGAAGAATTTGAGAAAGATAGGTGTTAGCTATTCTCTAAATGTTTGATAGAATTCCCTTTGAAGCCATCTGGTACTTAACTTTTGTTTGTTGGAAGATTTTTAATCACAGTTACAATTTCATTACTTGTGATTGGTCTGTTCATATTGTCTATTTCTTCCTGGTTCAGTCTTGGAAGGTTATACCTTTTTAAGAATTTTTCCATTTCTTCCAGGTTGTCTATTTTATTGGCATAGAGTTGCTTGTAATAGTCTCTTAGGATGCTTTGTATTCCTGCAGTATCTGTTGTAGCGTCTCCATTTTCATTTCTAATTTTAATGATTTGAGTCCTCCCCCTCTTTTTCTTGATGATTCTTGCTAAGGGTTTATCAATTTTGTTTATCTTCTCAAAGAACCAGCTTTTAGTTTTATTGATCTTTGCTGTTGTTTTCTTTGTTTCTATTTCATTTATTTCTGCTCTGATCATTATGATTTCTTTCCTTCTACTAACTGTGGATTTTGTTTGTTCTTCTTTCTCTAGTTCCTTTAGGTGTAAGGTTAGATTGTTTATTTGAGATTTTTCTTGTTTCTTGAGGTAGGCTTGTATTGCTATAAACTTCCCTCTTAGAACTGCTTTTGCTGCATCCCATAGGTTTTTGATCCTCATGTTTTCATTGTCATTTGTCTCTAGGTATTTTTGATTTCCTCTTTGATTTCTTCAGTGATCTCTTGTTTATTTAGTAATGTATTGTTTAGCCTCCACGTGTTTGTGTTTTTTATGTTTTTTTCCATGTAATTGATTTCTAATCTCATAGTGTTGTGGTCAGAATAGATGCTTGATATGATTTCAATTTTCTTAAATTTACTGAGGCTTGATTTGTGGCCCAAGATATGATTTATCCTGGAGAATGTTCCCTGTGCACGTGAGAAGAAACTGTTATGTGCTGTTTTCTAATGGAATGTCCTATAAATGTCAAATCTGTCTGGCCTGTTGTGTCATTTAAAGCATGTGTTTCCTTATCAATTTTCTGTCTGGATGATCTGTCCTTTGGTTGAAGTGAGGTGTTAAAGTCCCCCACTATTATTGTGTTACTGTCGATTTCCTCTTTTATAGCTGTTAGCATTTGCCTTATGTACTGAGATGCTCCTATGTCGGGTGCATATATATTTATAATGTTATATCTTCTTCTTGGATTGATCCCTTGATCATTATGTAGTGTCCTTCCTTGTCTCTTATAACATTTTTTATTTTAAAGTCTATTTTATCTGATATGACTATTGCTACTCCAGATTTCTTTTGATTTCCATTTGCATGGAATATCATTTTCTATCTCCTCACTTTCAGCCTGTATGTGTCCCTAGGTCTAAAGTGGGTCTCTTGTAGACAGCATATATATGGGTCTTGTTTCTGTATCCATTCAGTGAGCCTGTGTCTTTTGGTTGGAGCATTTATTCCATTGACATATAGGGTAATTATTTGTACATACGTATATCCCTATTACCACTTTCTTAGTTGGTTTGAGCTTTTTTTTTTTTTTTTTTGCAGTACATGGGCCTCTCACTGTTGTGGCCTCTCCCCTTGCAGAGCACAGGCTCCGGACACGTAGGCTCAGCGGCCATGGCTCACAGATCCAGCTGCTCCGCAGCATGTGGGATCTTCCTGGACCGAGGCACGAACCCTTGTCCCCTGCATCGGCAGGCAGACTCTCAACCACTGCACCACCAAGGAAGCCCTGAGCTTTTTTTATAGGTCATTTTCCTCTCTTGTGTTTCCCGCTTAGAGAAGTTTCTTTAGCATTTGTTGTAGAGCTGGTTTGATGGTGCTTTTGCTTGTCTGTAAAGGTTTTAATTTCTCCTTCAAATCTGAATGAGATCCTTGCTGGGTAGAGTAATCTTGGTTATAGGTTCTTCCCTTTCATCACTTTAAATATATCATGCCACTGTCTTCTGGCTTGTAGAGTTTCTGCTGAGAACTCAGCTGTTAACCTTATGGGAGTTCCCTTGTATGTTATTTGTCATTTTTCCCTTATTGCTTTTAATAAATTTTCTTTGTTTTTCATTTTTGTCAGTTTGATTACTATGTGTCTTGGCACGTTTCTCCTTTGGTTTATCCTGTATGGGACTCTCTACACTCCCTGGACTTGGGTGGCTATTTCCTTTCCTGTGTTAGGGAAGTTTTCGACTTATAATCTCTTCAAATATTTTCTTGGGTCCTTTCTCTCTCTCTTCTCCTTCTGAGACCCCTATAATGTGAATGTTGGTGTGTTTAATGTTTTCCCAGAGATCTCTTAGGCTTTATTCATTTCTTTTCATTCTTTTCTCTTTATTCTGTTCTGCAGCCGTTAATTCCACCTTTCTGTCTTCCAGGTTATTTATCTGTTCTTCTGCCTCAGTTATTCTGCTATTGATTCCTTCTAGTGTATTTTACATTTTAATTTTTGTATTGTTAATCTCTGTTTGTTTGTTCTTTAATTCTTCTAGGTCTTTGTTAAACATTTCTTGCATCTTCTTGATCTTTGTCTCCATTCTTTTTCTGTGGTCCTGGATCATCTTCACTTTCATTATTCTGAATTCTTTTTCTGGAAGGTTGCCTATCTCCGTGTCATTTAGTTGTTTTTCTGGGGTTTTATCTTGTTCCTTCATGTGGTACATAGTCCTCTGCCTTTTCATTTTGTCTGTCTTTCTGTGAACGTGGTTTTCGTTCCACAGGCTGCAGGATTGTAGTTATTCTACTAACCTTCTTTTTACACTCGATTGCAACAGTCTCCAACTCTTTCCTTTCCCTCAAGGTCACAAGCTGAAATCCATCTTCTTTACCCAGTTCAGAATGATGCTCATCATCTAAATCATAATCTGGACATGCCATCTTCTGCTTAAAAGTTTTAAGTGTCTTTTATTGTCTGTATCAGAGAATTTCAAAATGTTTTCTCTAAAAGCCTCAAGGTTCATTGGAAGGTATACAGGGTCCATGTGGTGATGGTGGGGCTTTGTGGGGGAATTTGACCAGACAGAGACTGTCCAGTTCTTCCTCTTCGCTGTGCTGTTACACCTTCCTTTTCGCAAGCAGAGTAATTCTACTTTTATATATTCTGTATATTGTAGTTCCACATAGCATCTTATTTGAGGTAAAAGAATGAAAGAGGTGAAAGAAAGGAAGGAAACTGACTACTTTACAAAGTCTGAAAGCTATCAGCCTATATAATATGCAAGGTTGACAACCCATGGCATGACCTAGCCTCTGACCAGTTCACCAGCCTCATCTCTTAAAACTCTCTTGCCTTTTAATTTATGCTACATCACATTCATCTTGCCACTTACTTATTAAAGGAAAGATGGGGTTTTACTGTGCTACTGCCCTGAGAAGAATATTCCCTTTGAATTAGGCCTATTCTAATTTTGTTTCTTCTTGAACTCATGAATCTGCTTTACGTTGCACAGTTTTTTCATAGAATTGAGCTTCTGAATTCTAATCTTTTCAGTTTTTCATACTCATTTCCAGGAGGCTGGCTTTCTTCCCTTGCCATTCAAAGCGATCCCATCCTTTTCATCAGTATGGCAGGTGGCCCTATAAAACTGAGCAGCTGTGAATCTTTCTAAGAGACCCTTCAGGGATGAGTTGAGAGCCATGTTTGACCTGTTTATGTTTGGGAAGTTGTTTTGTTTTGTGTTTTTCCAAATCCTCTTTCCAGATTACTTTAAAAGTGGACCATACACCCACTAACTAGGCAAGTTAGTGGACCGTACACCCACTAACTAGGCAAGTATTTCTCAGGAAAGTCAGCTAGGTGGAAGATGAATCTAAAATTAAGATAGCTTCCATTTGTTTAAGTGTCATTCTCAATATAATATTCTTTTTCGAGAAGCAGTCATTAATATGCATTTTAAGACTTAATTTAGAAACAGTCTGTCATTGATCACCTCTCTGTTTACTTTTTACCGTCTGCTGAGAGCACAATGTTAGACTCTCTTATAAGCTGCTTTTCCTTCTCCCTTCCCTCTTTACTAGCCTCATCACCTTCCTCTGAGACCTTTGTTAAAAAGATCAAGAGCAGAGGTTTTAGAATTCATAAATATTGCAGCAGTTTCCTGCTCCTTGGAGAGTGGCTTCTCTAGATCGAAATGGCTTCCTATGGGGGCAGAGAGTGTTTTAAAACCAACAAACCAGAAAGAATAGAACGAAAAGCTCTCTTCAATAAACACACAACCACATTAGTGTGGGGGCTAAATAAATAAGTGTCATCACGTAAGAGATACTCAGTTCTTTTTAAAAACTAGGAATTTTCTTCAAAATTATGAAG
This sequence comes from Globicephala melas, assembly GCF_963455315.2. Lineage (NCBI taxonomy): Eukaryota > Metazoa > Chordata > Mammalia > Artiodactyla > Delphinidae > Globicephala > Globicephala melas. Next base: position 25,965,164 of record NC_083320.1, on the reverse strand, counting down.
CTGAACATGCCAGAGTTTCTGGCCTACACAACTTCTGATGATTGGGATAATTTTGTTTAAAAGCTATAGGGAGTTCGGTTAACCTTTAAAAAATTGATCGTCACCAACAGAAAAGTCTCTGGTGAGGAAATATTCCATTGTGCTAAAGTCTATGCTTTGGAAAAGCTGACTGGAATTCTTTTTTTTTTTTTTAGTTCACTCAGCCTCAAATATTGTGTGCATATTCTGGAATGTCTTTGGGTGACTGCTGGGAGTGTAAGAGAGGGAGTTGGGAATCAGAAGGGATGTAGTAATTGGCTGGAAACACTGCCATATTGGTACATTATATTGTGTATGTATAACCTGTAATTGAAGCTAGTCAGCTAATTTTTAGTACATTACAGGGTTGAATAATTAAAGTTTAGGAAGCAGGAACTTGGCCAAACTACTTCGAGGTTTGGATAACTGTTTTACAAGTATCTGAGACAAATTATTTAACTTTTCAGTCTTTAAGATGATGGTAAAATCCAGGGCTTAAAGTGTGGGGTTGGTGAGTGAGATGGAACACAGAGAGAAATTTCTGTGGTCCTACCTCTCACCTTATTCTGTGGAACTCTGAATTGTCAGTGTATGGTTTCTGAAAACAAAAATGGAGAAAAGAACAGAAGCCCCCAATGGAGTTTGTTCTTCCTCCAATGTTGGGAAAAAAATTAAAAACAGTAAAGCAAGATCCAGAGTATCACTTCCCTTGTACCACATCCACCTCAACCCCTGGGTGAAATAAGTAGAATTTTCTTGGTGTCATCACACCTGAAAGGGTGTCCTCCTAACTAAACTTCTAGAGGGTAAGACCCCCTGATTTCCAGTTAGCTCAATGCTTACTGCAGTTTAGAGTAATTAGAATTACCTACTCAGCTTGGAAATCTTGCTGATGCCCAGACTTACCAATTGAATCAGGATAGGAGAGAGGCATCTGCAACATTTAAAAGTTCTTGATGTGATTCTAATGTGCAGCCACAGTTGAGAACCACAGTCATGATGTTTTATAAATGCTAAAGCCAAACAGTCTCCTTAATCACAATGCTTTTTTCAGTGACCCAATCTTTTCTGGCTTTTCCATTGGCTTTTTTGGTGGTTGTTGTTGTTAATTTTTGAATTTTATTTATTTATTTATTTATTAGGCAGGTCCTTATTAGTCATCAATTTTATACACATCAGTGTATACGTGTCAATCCCAATCACCCAATTCATCATACCACCGCCCGCACCTGCCCATCACTTTCTCCCTTGGCATCCATACATTTGTTCTCTACATCTGTGTCTCAATTTCTGCCCTGCGTCTCAATTTCTGCCCTGCAAACCAGTTCATCTGTACCATTTTTCTAGGTTCCACATATATGCATTAGTACACGATATTTGTTTTTCACTTTTTGACTTACTTCACTCTGTATGACAGTCTCTAGATCCATCCACGTCTCTACAAATGACCCAATTTCGTTCCTTTTTATGGCTGAGTAATATTCCATTGTATATATTTGCCACATCTTCTTTACCCGTTTTTCTGTCGATGGGCATTCAGGTTGCTTCCATGACATGGCTATTGTAAATAGTGCTGTAATAAACATTGGGATGCATGTGTCTTTTTGAATTATGGTTTTCTCTGGGTATAGGCCCAGTAGTGGGATTGCTGGATCATATGGTAATTCTATTTTTACTTTTTTAAGGAACCTCCATACTGTTCTCCATGGTGGCCGTATCAATTTACATTCCCACCAACAGTGCAAGAGGGTACCCTTTTCTCCCCACCCTCTCCAGCATTTGTTGTTCGTAGATTTTCTGATGATGCCCATTCTAACTGGAGTGAGGTGATACCTCACTGTAGTTTTGATTGCATTTCTCTAATAATTAGTGATGTTGAGCAGCTTTTCATATGCTTCTTGGCCATCTGTATGTCTTCTTTGGAGAAATGTCTATTTAGGTCTTCTGCCCATTTTTGGATTGGGTTGTTTGTTTCTTTAATATTGAGCTGCATGAGCTGTTTATATATTTTGGACATTAATCCTTTGTCCATTGATTCATTTGCAAATATTTTCTCCCATTCAGTGGGTTGTCTTCTCGTCTTGTTTATGGTTTCCTTTGCTGTGCAAAAGCTTTTAAGTTTCATTAGGTCCCATTTGTTTATTTATTTTTTTTATTTCTATTATTCTAGGAGGTGGATCAAAAAAGATCTTACTGTGATTTATGTCAAAGAGTGTTGTTCCTATGTTTTCCTCTAAGAGTTTTATAGCGTCCGGTCTTACATTTAGGTCTCTAATCCATTTTGAGTTTATTTTTGTGTATGGTGAAAGGGAGTGTTCTAATTTCATTCTTTTATACGTAGCTGTCCAGTTTTCCCAGCACCACTTATTGAAGAGACTGTCTTTTCTCCATTGTATATCCTTGCCTCCTTTGTCATAGATTAGTTGACCATAGGTGCGTGGGTTTATCTTTGGGCTTTCCATCTTGTTCCATTGATCTATGGTTCTGTTTTTGTGCCAGTACCATATTGTCTTGATTACTGTAGCTTTGTAGTATACAGTACTATACTACAAAGTGCAGTGAATTCCACTATTCTGTCTTCCAGGTCACTTATCCATTCTTCTGCCTCAGTTATTCTGCTATTGATTCCTTCTAGTGTAGTTTTCATTTCAATTATTGTATTGTTCATCTCTGTTTGTTTGTTCTTTAATTTTTCTAGGTCTTTGTTAAACATTTCTTGCATCTTCTCGATCTTTGCCTCCATTCTTTTTCCGAGGTCCTGGATCATCTTTACTATCATTATTCTGAATTCTTTTTCTGGAAGGTTGTCTATCTCTGTGTCATTTAATTGTTTTTCTTAGGTTTTATCTTGTTCATTCATGTGGTACATAGCCCTCTGCCTTTTCATCTTGTCTATCTCTCTGTGAATGTGGATTTTGTTCCACAGGCTGCAGGATTGTACTTCTTCTTGCTTCTGCTGTCTGCCCTCTGGTGCATGAGGCTATCTAAGAGGTTTGTACACGTTTTCTGATGGGAAGGACTGGTGGTGGGTAGAACTGACTGTTGCTCTGGTCGGCAGAGCTCAGTAAAACTTTAGTCCGTTTGACTGCTGATGGATGGGGCTGGGTTCCCTCTCTGTTGGTTGTTTGGCCTGAGGCACCCCAACACTGGAGCCTACCTGGGCTCTTTGATGGGGCTAATGGTGGATGCTGGGAGGGCTCATGCCAAGGAGTACTTCCCAGAACTTCTGCTGCCAGTGTCCTTGTTGCCACGTTGAGCCACAGCCACCACCTGCCTCTGCAGCAGACCCTCTAACACTAGTAGGTTGGTCTGGTTCTGTCTCGCCTGGGGTCACTGCTCCTTCCCCTGGGTCCCAGTATGCACACTACTTTGTGTGTGCCCTCCAAGAGTGGAGTCTCTGTTTCCCCCATTCCTGTCAAAGTCCTGCAATCAAATCCCACTAGCCTTCAAAGTTTGATTCTCTAGGAATTCCTCCTCCTGTTGCTGGACCCCCAGGTTGGGAACCTGACTTGGGGCTCAGAACCTTCACTCCAGTGGTTGGACTTCTGTGGTATAAGTGTTCTCCAGTCTGTGAGTCACCCACCCAGCAGTTATGGGATTTGATTTTACTGTGATTGCACCCTTCCTACAGTCTCATTGTGGCTTCTCCTTTGTCTTTGGATATGGGGTATCTTTTGGTGAGTTCCATTGTCTTCCTGTCGATGATTGTCCAGCAGCTAGTTGTGATTCTGGTGTTCTTGCAAGAGGGAGTGGGAGCACGTCCTTCTACTCTGCCATCTTCATTCCTAAAAATCTCCATTGGCTTTTGAGTGAAGTCTAAATTCTTCCCAGTCTTCAAGCATGTTCATTATCTCATGATTTGGTAATATTCTACAACTCACATTATCTGCTCCAGGCATGCAGATCTCACTACCAACAACTTACCATGCTTATTCCAGCCCATCTTGCCGTTACTCTTGTCATTTCCGTTACCTTCATATATAGCTCTCTCTTGTCTACTTCACATCATGAAATCCCATCCAACATCAGTCATACCTCCTCTGTGCCCCTCTGCTAAAATCCCACTTGAGTTTTTCTCTACAACCCAGCACTCAATTTCAAACTGCCCATTGGAATGGAATATTCATGGCTTTTTTTAAGGCATTGTCCACAGTGTTTCCTGATATTAGACCATTTCTGTTCTTCTAGAAAGGCCATACTTTTGTTCATGACAAACAAACTGAAATTCTTAATGGCTTAATAAATGAGAGTTTATCTCTCACACGTGAAAACTTTGTTATAAGTCTTCCATGCGGTGACTCAGTGATTTAGGTGCTCCTATCTCATTGCTCTGCCAACTTAAGGCAAAGCCTCCACTTTCACCAAAAGGAAAACACTAGGGGTGTCAAACTCTACTTCTTACATGGTTTGGTCTGGATATGACTCATGACACTTCTGATAAACCATTGGCAAGAAATAGTCACATGTTAGTTACTGCTGTACAACGAAGTGAATCAGCTATACATATATCCTCTCCCTCTTGGACTTCCCTCCCACATCAGCCCCCCACCCATCCAGGTCATCACAGAGCACCGAGCTGAGCTCCATGTGCTATACAGCAGGTTCCCACTAGCTATCTATTTTACACATGGTAGTGTATATATCTCAATCCCAATCTCTCAATTCATCCGACCTGCCTTCCCCACCCTCCATGTGCACACGTCCGTTCTCTATGTCTGTGTCTCTATTCCTGCCCTGAAAATAGGTTCATCTGTTCCATTTTTCTAGATTCCACATATATGCATTAATATACCATATTTGTTTTTCTCTGACTTCACTCTGTATGACAGACTCTAGGTCCATCCACGTCTCTACAAATGACCCAATGTTATTCCTTTTCATCTATAGCTCAGAATACTGTTTTCCCTCAAATAAACGATAGATCCATTACCAGGAATAAAAGAGGAAATAATCACATGGTCCTACCTAACTGCAGGGGAGCTGGGAAAGTGGGGAGCAGGTTAGAGTTTAGACCATAAATGTCTCTGTTGCACATTTTCAGATGTGTGAGCTCATCGATACAACCCTACAACATTGAGAGGTACATTTTAAATTCTATTACCATTTTATAATTACTGCTATTATTATTATATTTATAGATGAGGATGGGTGAAGTGATCTCTCCATAATCACCCAACTAGATGCAGGACCCACAATACACAGACTGTAAACTCCTTGAAGGTAGATACCACATGTCTTATGTCTTCATTCACCAGTAGACGTGATAGTTGTTTTTCAATAAATTGTATGATTAATTTGCTGTATTCTACTTTAAATTCAAGTGGTTGTTGGCTTTTATACTTTATTTTGCCTCAGTTTTTCCAAGGTAAGAAAAGAGCAGCTCATGAATGATTATGTTTAGTTAGGGGGCCTTGGTTACCTGGGTCTTGAATTTCCCCAGTGATTCTCAGTTAGAGGTTTTAGGTACAAGAAAGACAAGAAGAGGAGAGAATAAGAGAGTGAAAGGACAGGCACAAAGCTCACATGAACACTCATGTGTGGAGATAATATGTGATGTTTTGGCAGCTTTTATAAGGTGAAATGTCAGTTTCTATCCAGTGAGATCTTTACTGTTAATTTTCAACAAAACAAACAAAATGCTTTCCTGGTAAGGCTAAAACCCCAGAGCTATGCCCAGCTATTGCCCAGAGGCTTGATCCACCAAATCTGCTCAGAATACATCTCAAGGTTGGTTATGGATTTTTTCTTTGTAATACTGACTAATCTGCCTGAAAGGTCAAGGTGCAGAGGAAACAGAGTCAAGGAGGCACTGATTTGATGATCTGGCATCTTGCCAAGACTCATGAAGTGACAAGGGCAAAAGGGTCTGAGCGTTTTTAGGTTCCTTCCCCACATGCCCATTGCGGCTGCCATGGAGCCAAATTACTGTTGAACTGATGCTCTGTTGCAAGTCTTCTGTTCTCAGACAGTGACAGAAACAACCTGCTGTAGTAGAAAGGAGATGGGTCTTAACTCAGACAACCTCGACTTGAATCTAGGCTTCTTTTTGCTTTAGCTATGTGAGTTTGGAGAATTTAACTAACCTATTTGAATCTTTTTTTTCCTGTAAAATAGGACAGTGATATCTGTTTTACAATAATTATCAGAGGAAAAGTGATAGTAAACACAAAGCACCTAGTTTAGTTCTTGGTTTATAAATAAAATCAGTAAATAGTGTGGCTTAAAAAATAGTGTGTCTTAAGGATGGGTACAAAGGGCAAACAGTGGATAAGTTCATCCAATTTAGTATCAAGCCTACGTGACACACAAATCTTTTCCCTCCCCTTTGAATCAATAGTTCCAAGTTTTAAAATAATTTTCTGCCTTGACTTGCCAATTAACAATAATAATATCTGAGTTGAGATTAATAGTATTAGGAACCAGTTAAATATAGCATAGTATATCAAGGCTAACATAACATTCTAAGGTAATTGGGGTCACAAGTCTGTATAAAACATATATTAGCAGTGTCTCCCATTATCTTTTGATCCTTGGATGCCTATTTTGTGTGTTTCTATATGTATATCCATCTATTTCTTATGCCTGCAATTCATAGTACTCGAGCCACAGAATCCCCGTGGCTTAACAGTAGTCAAGACGTTTTAGAGTTATATACAATCAGATATTCAGTGACTTAATTTGGACAAGTGCTCAGATGGGCTTATCTTTTTCACTCATTCATGTATTCATTCATTCAGTGAATATATAATGAGTACCACGTACTATTTTAGGCACTTGGTATATCTACATTTCAATGAACAAAACAGGTAAAGTTTCCTAAATGTGTGGAAGTTGCATTGCATTCTAGTGGGGAAAAGCAGACAATAGATAATAAAGATGATAGATAAAGATATTATAAAATATGTTGGAAGATGATAAATATTGTAAGAACAAAGGGCAAGGAATACAGGGTACCCAGAGAATTGTGATGGTGGGGGCAGACTTCGAAATAAAATACGATTGTCAGGGATCATCTCATGAGAAGGGGACACTTCAGCAAACTCCTGAAAGAAAGAGGGCTAGCCATGAAAATATATAGGAAAGAGAGTTCCAGATAGTAGGAACAGCCAGTGCTAGCATACTCTTGGCATGGCAAAGGTTATTATAACTAAAGGGAATGGGATGTAGCTAGTAGGAGATTATAAAGGTAAGCTGGGCAAGGTAGCAAATTGGAGGGCTTGGTGTGACTTTATCTTTTCCCCACCTATTTACAAAAAAACAGGTAAACCTCAAAAAATGAAACGTGACAATGTGCTAACAACAATGAAACACTCAAGGAGAAGAGCACAGCTCAAAAAATTGAATGTTAAATAAATTACTTTTTCATTGTAAACTACAATGTATTTGGTCTGATAGGAGAAACTTTAATGTGAGAGGTTACTCCTTGGTAAGGACTACACTGTCCATCAAGTGTTAAGAACATTAGACTAAGTCCCTATTCTGATTTATAACACATCTCTTGTGAAAGGAAGTTTCCTAGTCATTACAATTATATTTTAGATGTTAACAGTCACTCTTCACCTTAAAAGATGTTTCCTAAAACAATTCTGCTATTTTTTAAAAATTCTGCTGAACTTTAAAATACATTTCCTCCTAGTACTCAGTGGAAATCCCCACTTCCCCAGTCCCCAGTCCACAGCTGGTCAACATCTTGCATATCGTAATATATCATGTATGCAATAATTATTATTAATTTACTTGGAGAATAGTCTCTTTCCCAGATAAAATATACTATTTAATCTACTCTCATAAGTCCTCTTTCATATCACTTCAATTCTCTGGGATTACAGCTGCTATCTAAATTTAATATTTTCTACCTGATTAGTAGTTAACTTTTTCTAATTTACACCAAATAAGATTAAAAAATATTCTAATAAAGAACGATCAATTTTCTGTATGGCTCATGCTAAAATTGCTGGCTGCTGGGGAAAGAAAAATTTGAACATGTTTTCAATTGCCGAAATGTTACAGTAGATTGGTTCATTCCTATACCTTATTTCGCTATATTAACATAGTCAAAGACACATGGAATGTGTAGGTTATTCTTTGCTGTGTTATTAACTAACAAACAAAAAAATTCACAATGTAACACAAAATATAAAAGCCTATTATTCCCAAGATAAACTGTAAATTCATTAGTCCTTTGCCTAATCTTTAGGGCAAAGAAGGTGTACCATTTTATTATTAGTGTCCATGACTAAATACAGAACTTTCTGGTAAACTGAACAGGGACATTTGACTCAAGCAAAAGTATGTTTTGTTCTCCAAATCACCAGTGACTTCCAACCCAAAAGGCTCAGAGCACATAACTGGGGAGGGGTGGAAAATGGTTAAATCAGCTTTCATGCTGAGTCTGGCTCTCTTATTGACAGGAAGCAGAACAGAGGATGAAGTGTCCATGCTGATCTGGCAGAAAATTCCTGGCTTAGTTTGCCTCTCTGCCACATTGCCATTTGGAGAGAGAGGGAGAAAGAAAGGCTTTCTTATGAGATGACAAAACTGGAATTATACAAATCTAGACTTGTCTGTGATTTTCTCTCTCTACCACAGCCATATGTAGGCATGAGTTTTTATTTTTTCTGTGATTTGATCTTATTCTTTCCTATTTGTAATAACAATAGAAGGAAAACATATTGAGAAATAAAATCTAAAATCTCATGACACTGTTTTGGGTTCAGGAGTCCCCCCTGCTCAACTCAATCCCTATGTTTCCTAGTTATATAAACTGTGTGTGTGTGTGTGTGTGTGTGTGTGTGTGTATTTATATAGATATACCATTATATAGTATAGTACATAATCTCTCTCTTTCTCTACCTATCTACTACCTACCTACCTACCTATCTATAATTTTGTTCTTTTTACTTAATTCATTACAATATGAAATTCTGTGTATTGCAACCAAGAATAAAGACAGTAAAACCAGACTAGAGTCTACTCCTCATGGGAGGGGTGATGGGAGAAGAGATTTTGCTTCTACCTACATCAATTTATCTTTTAGTGCTTTCTGTTGGTTTATTGGACCAATAGCTAAGACTCTGAAGATTCAAAGATGTGCTGTCTCCATTGGGAGAAGATATTAACAGAGTTCCAGAAAAGTGTTATTCCAGTATCTATGAAGCTTGATATTATATTTACAAATACTTCTGTATATCTGTGAACTAGGTTCACCTAAAGGATGGTTTGAGGACTGGTAAAAAATGGTAACTGAAACCAGGCTGAAGTTAATTTTACTTTATTCTTACCATCATTTTATCTAGTAGCCTATGCCAGATGTAAGATCAAGTAATACATGTGCAGGTAATAAGATACAACTCCCAGCTCATTTCTTGACCCTCATGATAGTTTTTAATGAAGTGAAGAATCAGCCAGCTCAGAGAAGCCCAACACTCTAGATTTAATGCCTTTATACCAGTTTAGGTTGTGGTGAAAACGTGTCAACCCTCAAGGCTCTACCTCATCACTTTAAAAGGAATATATTGTTGTATCAGTTATATTTATCCATATTTCTTTCTTTCTGTGTCACTGAGTATACTTGAGGTTTCAATGTAGCTATTCAGACCATAGCTACAATCTACTAAATGATACTAAAGAAACAAACAGTTCAGATGTTGTCCCCTAATGCTTGAGTTAGCAGCGGGTAATAACTAACATTAACTAAAAGTGTATCACATGTTATGTTAAAGATTCACTTGCTATTTTATTTCTCATCTCAAACTATGGCTAATTATGTTGTCTAAGCAAGATCATCAGAAAGGATTATATAAAAAGCATTATGTGGTATCGTGTTAAAAACATAACTGCAGAATAAAGATTGCAAATCCTCTTTACATGATTAATTCCCAAAAGGGAAATTCAAATCCAAACCATAAAATTTCTTCTCTCTTATTGTGCAACTAATGTTATCTTTCAAAATGAAATCTCTCTCTTTTGAAGAAATTAGAATCCAGATATCATTTCTTCCTTATTTTCTTGTGTTTATTCTCAGAGAAATCCTACACAGGTGATTGATTGCTCTCTTTTTTCCACCAGCAAATGTAACCTAGTCATTTCTCTGGAAAAGGTAGAGATACACAAGAACCCCTAAAGTTATATTAATCCAGTCTCAAATATCTCACATCTCCAATTTTCCAAAGAAATATGTGTCAGTAGGAAAATATCAGAGCACAACTGTAACACAACTCACAATTATAACACTTAGAAAAAATGCATATAATTTCTTGGGAATGATAACATTTTATAATCCAAGCACTAATTCCCCTATCTAATGCAAAAAATATGTTTCAAGAACCTGTCTCATATAATTGAAGTCTACAATTTTGTTTCCTACCATAGGCCAAAGTAGGAAGTTTATTGTTATTTAGGAGACATGGGTGGACAATTTTTTGAATGGGGATGAAATGGAGAAAATAGGCATAGGAAGATGCTCTTGGTTTCAGCTTCAGCATGTGTGTTAATTCATGGCAGTTGTCCAGAATCCCTCATAGGTGGAAGTAAGTCCACCTTTAAATAACACCATACCACTGGATGTGTAATACAGGTATCTTTTAATAGTGTATTCCTCTCCCCTTCCTTATGCCATTGCTGCCATTCATTCTATTTATTCTTATGCTATGATCACCTAATACATTACATTATTTTTACCTTAAACAAGGTAACAATCTAAAAGTCTTCTTTTAGATCAATTAAGAATAAGAAAACTACAACTTTATTTTACTTTTATTTATTCCTTCTCTGACATTCTTTCTTCATGTAGTTCTGAGTTTCTGACTATTATTTTTCTTCCCCTTGAAGAACTTTGTTTAACATTTCTTGAAGGGTACTTTTGCTGGCAATAAATTCCCTCATTTTTGTCTGAGAAAGGCTTTATTTCTTCCTCTCCTTTTAGGGACAATTTTACTAGATATAGAATTCTTAGTTAGTAGAGTTTTGTTTTGTGTTCTTAACACTTCAAATAGTTCACCCTGCTCTCTTTCTTGCATGGTTTCTGATGAGAAGTCCACAGTAATTCTTATTCTTTTTCCTATATAGCTAAGGTATTTCCCCCCACCCCCCTTTGGCTTCTTTCAGGATTTTCTCTTTGTCATTGGTTTTCTGCAGTTTGAATTTAAATTGTCTAGGTTTAGTTTTCATTTGTTTTGTTTTTTTGTTATTTATCCTGCTTGCTTGGTGTTTTTGGAACTTCCTTAATTTGTGGTATGGTGCCATTAAATTTAGAAAGTTCTCAGCTATTATTACTTTAAATAATTGTTCTGTTTTATTTTCTCTTTGTTTTCTTTCTGATAGTCCAATTACATTTATGCTCATACATCTTGAACATTTTCCATAGCAATTCTTGGATTTTCCATACTTCTTTTCATTTCAGTTTTAGAAGTCTCTTGTGATATATCTTCAAGCTCACCAATTCTTTTCTCAACTGTGTCTAGTCCACTAATGAGCCCATCAAAGGTACTATTCATTTCTGTTAGTGTTTTTGATCTCTAGCATTTCCTTTTGAGTGTTTCTTTGAATTTCCATCTCTCTGCTTACATTACCCATCTCTTTTTGCATGTTGTTTACTTTTTCCACTAGAGCCCTTAGCTCTAATCATAGTTATTTTAACTTCCCTGTCTGATATTTCCAACATCTGTATTGTATCTTAATCTAATTCCATGTTTGCTTTGTTTCTTCAGACTGGGGTTTTTTCCTGCCTTTTTGAATATCTTGTAATTATTTGTTGAAAACAAGACATATTGGGTAATAAGAACTGAGGTAAAAAGGGCTTAAGTGATTTAACAGATTTATGTTAATCTGCTAGGAGTTGAGTTTTAAAAAATGTTTTCTGTAGCTATAGGTATCAGCTTCTAGCATCCTTGTTTTTGTTTCCTCTTTGACTTTGGGTTTCCTTCAATACACCTCCTCAAAGAGAGTCTCTGTTTCACTGCTCTTTTAGTTGTAATCTACTGTTGTTATACTCAAACCCTGTGGTGGTAGGGGTGGGGGAGGGAAAATATTCTCTAATCTTATGACTGTAGTGTGTCTGTGTTTCTGGGCTGTGATCTTTAATTGTTTTTAGTGATAAAGATTTCCCCTACCCCCCTTAAATGAGACAGAGGGGCCAGAGGGCCTTGAATGGGAGAAATTCTCTTCTCATGGTTAGAACAAGGCTGTGGTAAAGTCTTTTTTTTATTTTTATTTTTTCCTGGAGCATAGACCTACGTTATGGAGAATCCTCTGGACTTATTTCACAATGAGCCACAAGGAAATCTTTCTTAAATCTTCATCTGAGAAATTTGTGAGGTCCTTGGAGGAAAAACCCATGAAAGTGTAGGATCTGGGGGGACCTTCAAGACGGCAAAGGAGTAAGATGTGGAGATCACCTTCCTCCCCACAGATACATCAAAAATATATCTACATGTGGAACAACTCCTACAGAACACCTACTGAATGCTGGCAGAAGACCTCAGACTTCCCAAAAGGCAAGAAACTCCCCACGTACCTGGGCAGGGCAAAAGAAAAAATGAAAAACAGACAAAAGAAAAGGGATGGGACATGCATCTCTGGGAGGGAGCTGTGAAGGAGGAAAAGTTTCCACACATTAGGAAGCCCCTTCACTGGCAGAGACAGAAGGTGGCGGGGGGGAATCTTCAGAGCCACAGAGGAGAGCGCAGCAACAGGGGTGCAGAGGGCAAAGCGGAGAGATTCCCATACAGAGGATCACTGCCAACCAGCACTCACCAGGCTGAGAGGCTTGTGTGCTCACCCACCAGATCAGGTGGGGACTGGGAGCTGAGACTCAGCCTTCAGAGGTCAGATCCCAGGGAGAGGACAGGTGTTGGCTGTGTAAACACAGCCTGAAGGGAGCTAGTGCGTCACAGCTACCCGGGAGGGGGTTTGGGAAAAAGTCTGGAACTGCCTAAGAGGCAAGAGACCATTGCTTTGGGGTGCACAAGGAGAGAAGATTCAGAGCATGCCTAAACGAGCTCCAGAGAAAGGCACGAGCCGTGGATATCAGCGTAGACACCACAGATGGGCATGAAATGCTAAGGCTGCTGCTGCAGCCACCAAGAAGCCTGTGTGCAAGCACAGGTCATTTCCCACACCTCCCCTCCTGGGAGCCTGTGCTGCCTGCCACTGCCAGGGTCCCATGATCCAGGGAAAACTTCCCCTGGAGAACATAGAGTGTGCCTCAGACTCTTGCAAGGTCATGGTGGCCTCTGCCACTGCAGGCTCACCCATCATTCCATAACCTTCCCTGCCCCTGGACTGAGTGAGCCAGAGACCCCTAATCAGCAACTCTTTTAACCCCCTCCTGTCTGAGTGAAGAAGAGATGCCAGAGGGTGACCTACAAGCAGAGGTGGGGCCAAATCCAAAGCTGAACCCCAGGAGATGTGCAGAGAAGAGAAAGGGAAATCTCTCTCAGCAGCCTCAGGAGCAGCGGATTAAATTTCCATGATCAACTTGATGGACCCTGCATTTGTGGAATACCTGAATGCACAAAGAATCATCCTAAGATTGAGGCGGTGGAATTTGGGAGCAACTGTGGACTTGGAATTTGCTTCCTACTTCTAATTTGTTTCTGGTTTTAAGTTTATCTTAGTTTAGTATCTAGAGCTTATTATCACTGATAGTAAGACATGGTAGATTTATTTATTTGGTTGCTCTCTTCCTTTATATATATTATATATATAATATATATATATATTCCTTTTTCTCTTTTAGTGAGTGTGTATAAGTATGTTTCTTTGTGTGATTTTCTCTGTATAGCTTTGCTTTTATCATTTCTCCTAGGGTTCTGTCTGTCCATTTCTTTTTGTTTGTTTTTTAGTATAGTTTTTACTGCTTGTTATCACTGGTGGATTTGTTTTTTGGTTTGGTTGCTCTCTTCTTTCTTTCTTTTTTTATTACAACTTTATTTTTTTATGTTTAATTAAAAATTTTAATTTAAATAATTTTAGTTATTTAATTAATTAATTTATTTTTCTTTCTTTTTCTCCCTTTCCTTCTGAGACATGTGGCTGACAGGGTCTTGGTGCTCTGGCTGGGTGTCAGGCCTGAGCCTCTGAGGTGGGAGAGCTGAGTTCAGGATATTGGTCCACCAGGGACCTCCCGGCCCCAGGTAATATCAAATGGCAAAAGCTGTCCCAGAAACCTCCATGTCAACGCTAAGACACAGCTCCACTCAATGAGAAGAAAGCTACAGTGCTGGACACCCTATGCCAAACGACTAGCAATACAGGAACACAACCACACCCATTAGCAGAGAGGCTGCCTAAAATTATAATAAGTTCACAGACACCCCAAAACACACCACCAGACGTGGTCCTGCCCAGCAGAAAGACAAGTTAGAGCCTCATACGCCAGAGCACAGGCACGAGTCCCCTTTACCAGGAAGCCCACACAACCCAATGAACCAAACTTGCCCACGGGGGCAGATACCAAAATCAACAGGAACTATGAACATGCAGCCTGCGAAAAGGAGACTCCAAATGCAGTAAGTTAAGCAAAATGAGAAGACAGAGAAACGCTCAGCAGATGAAGTAGCAAGGTAAAAACCCACCTGACGAAACAAATGAAGAGAAAATTGGCAGTCTACCTTAAAAAGGAATTCAGAGTAATAATAGTAAAGATGATCCAAAACCTTGGAAATAGAATGGAGAAAATAGAAGAAATGTTTAACAAAGACCTAGAGGAACTAAAGAGCAAACAAACAATGATGAGCAACACAATAAATGAAATTAAAAATTCTCTAGAAGGAAATCAATAGCAGGATAACTGAGGCAGAAGAATGGATAAGTGACCTGGAAGATAACATAGTGGAAATAACTACCGCAGAGCAGAATAAAGAAAGAATGAAAAGAATTGAGGACAGTCTCAGAGACTTCTGGGACAACTTTAAATACACCAACATTTGAACTATAGGGGTCCCAGAAGAAGAAGAGAAAAAGAAAGGGACTGAGAAAATATTTGAAGAGACTATAGTTGAAAACTTCCCTAATATGGGAAAAGAAATAGTCAATCAAGTCCAGGAAGCACAGAGAGTCCCATACAGGATAAATCCAAGGAGAAACACGCCAAGAAACATATTAAACTATCAAAAATTAAATACAATGAAAAAATATTAAAAGCAGCAAGAGAAAAGCAACAAATAACATACAAGGGAATCCCTATAAGGTTAACAGCTGATCTTTCAGCAGAAGCTCTGCAAGCCAAAAGTGAGTGGCAGGACATAATTAAAGTGATGAAAGGGAAAAACCTACATCCAAGATTACTCTATCAAGCAAGGATCTCATTCAGATTCAATGGAGAAATTAATACCTTTACAGACAAGCAAAAGCTAAGAGAATTCAGCACCACTGAATCAGCTTTACAACAAATTCTACGGGAATTTCACTAGATAGGAAACACAAGAGAAGAAAAAGACCTACAATAACAAACCCAAAACAATTAAGAAAATGGTAATAGGAACATACATATCGATAATTACCTTAAATGTAAATGGATTAAATGCTCCAGCCAAAAGACATAGGCTGGCTGAATGAATACAAAAACAAGACCCGTATATATGCTGTCTACAAGAGACCCACTTCAGACCTAGGGACACATACAGACTGAAAGTGAGGGGATGGAAGAGGATATTCTATGCAAATGGAAATCAAAAGAAAGCTGGAGTAGCAATTCTCATATCAGACAAAACAAATGTTAAAATAAAGACTATTACAAGAGACAAAGAAGGACACTGCATAATGATCAAGGGATCAATCCAGAAGAAGATATAAAAATTGTAAATATTTATGCACCCAAAATAAGAGCACCTCAATACATAAGGCAAATGCTAACAGCCACAAAAGGGGAAATTGACAGTAACACAGTCATAGTAGGGGACTTTAACACCACACTTTCACCAATGGACAGATCAACCAAAGTGAAAACAAATAAGGAAACACAAGCTTTAAATGATACATTACACAAGATGGACTTAATTGATATTTATAGGACATTCCATCCAAAAACAACAGAATACACTTTCTTCTCAGGTGCTCATGGAACATTCTCCAGGACAGATCATATCTTGGGTGACAAATCAAGCCTCAATTGAATTTAAGAAAATTGAAGTCATATCAAGTATCTTTTCCAACCACAACGCTATGAGACTAGATATTAATTACAGGAAAAAAATCTGTAAAAAACACAAACACATGGAGGCTAAACAATACACTACATAATAACCAAGAGATCACTGAAGAAATCAAAGAGGAAATCAAAAAATACCTAGAGACAAATGACAATGGAGACATGAGGATCCAAAACCTATGGGATGCAGCAAAAGTCGTTCTAAGAGGGAAGTTTATAGCAGTGCAATCCTACCTCAAGAGATAAGAAACATTGCAAATGAACAACTTAACCTTACAACTTAACCTAAAGCAATTAGAGAAAGTAAAACAAAAAACCCCCAAAATTAGCAGAAGGAAGGAAATCATAAAGATCATTTCAGAAATAAATGAAAAAGAAATGAAGGAAATGATAGCAAAGATCAATAAAGCAAAAAGCTAGTTCTTTGAGAAAATAAACAAAATTGATAAACCATTAACCAGACACATCAAGAAAAAAAGGGAGATGACTCAATTCAATAAGAAATGAAAAAGGAGAAGTAACAACTGACATTGAAGAATACAAAGGATCATGAGAGTTTACTGCAAGCAACTATATGCCAATAAAGTGGACAATCTGGAAGAAATGGACAAATTCTTAGAAAAGCACAACCTTCTGAGACTGAAGCAGGAAGAAATAGAAAATATAAACTGACCAATCACAAGCACTGAAATTGAAACTGCTTAAAAACCTTCCAACAAACAAAAGCTCAGGACCAGATGGATTCACAGGCCAATTCTATCAAACATTTAGAGGAAAGTTAACAGGTATCCTTCTCAAACTCTTCCAAAATATAACAGAGGGAGGAAAACTCCCAAACTCATTCTATGAGGCCACCATTACCCTGATACCAAAACCAGACAAAGATTTCACAAAGAAAGAAAACTACAGGCCAGTATCACTGATGAACATAGATGCAAAAATCCTCAACAAAATACTAGCAAACAGAATCCAACAGCACGTTAAAAGGATCATACACCATGATCAAATGGGGTTTATTCCAGGAATGCAAGGATTCTTCAATATATGCAAATCAATCAATGTGATACACCATATTAATAAACTGAAGGAGAAAAAATATATCATCTCAATAGATGCAGAAAAACTTTTGACAAAATTCAACACCCATTTATGGTAAATACACTCCAGAAAGTAGGCATAGAGGGAAGTTACCTGAAAATAATAAAGGCCATATATGACAAACGCACAGCCAACATCATTCTCAGTGATGAAAAACTGAAAGCATTTCCACTAAAATCAGGAACAAGACAAAGTTGCCCTCTCTCGCCACTCTTATTCTACATAGTTTTGGAAGTTTTAGCCACAGCAATCAGAGAAGAAAAGGAAATAAAAGAAATCCAAATCGGAAAGAAGAAGTAAAACTGTCACTGTTTGCAGATGACATGATGGTATATATAGATAATCCTAAAGATGCTACCAGAAAACTACTAGAGCTAATCATTGAATTTGGTAATGTAGCAGGATACAAAATTAATGCACAGACATGACTTGCATTCCTATACACCAGTGATGAAAATTCTGAAAGAGAAATTAAGGAAACACTCCTATTTACCATTGCAAGAAAAAGAATAAAATACCTAGGAATAAACCTACCTAGGGAGACAAAAGCCTGTATGAAGAAAATTATAAGACACTGATGAAAGAAATTACAGATGATACAAATAGATGGAGAGATATACCATGTTCTTGGATTAGAACAATTAACATTGTGAAAATGACTATACTACCCAAAGCAATCTACAGATTCAGTGTAATCCCTATCAAACTACCAATGGCATTTTTCACAGAACTGGAACAAAAAATTTCACCATTTGTATGGAAACACAAAAGACCCCAACTAGCCAAAGCAATCTTGAGAAAGAAAAACGGAGCTGGGGGAATCAGGCTACTTGACTTCAGACTATATTACAAAAATACAGTAATCAAGATGGTATGGAACTGGCACAAAAACAGAAATATAGATCAATGGAACAGGATAGAAAACACAGAGATAAAACCATACACATATGGTCACCTTATTTTTGATAAAGGAGGCAAGAATATACAATGGAGAAAAGACAGCCTCTTCAATGTGTGGTCCTGGGAAATCTGGACAGCTACGTGTAAAAGAATGAAATTGGAACACTCCCTAATACCATACAGAACAATAAATTCAAAATGGATAAAGACCTAAATG
This sequence comes from Globicephala melas, assembly GCF_963455315.2. NCBI lineage: Eukaryota > Metazoa > Chordata > Mammalia > Artiodactyla > Delphinidae > Globicephala > Globicephala melas. The sequence goes on along the minus strand of NC_083320.1, from coordinate 25,946,781 downwards.
TAATGCCAGACATTATAAAACTCTTAGAGGAAAAGATAGGCAAAACACTCTATGACATAACTCACAGCAAGATCCTTTTTGACCCACCTCCTAGGGAAATGGAAATAAAACAAAAATAAACAAATGGGACCTAACAAGACATAAAAGCTTTTGCACAGCAACGGAAACCGTAAGACAAAAAGACAACCCTCAGAATGAGAGAAAATATTTGCAAATGAAGCAACTGACAAAGGATTAATCTCCAAAATTTGCAAGCAACTCATGCAGCTCAATATTAAAAAAAACAACCCAATCCAAAAATAGGCAGACGACCTAAATAGACATTTCTCCAAAGAAGATATACAGATTGCCCACAAACACATGAAAGGATGCTCAACATCACTGATCATTAGAGAAATCAAATCAAAACTACAATGAGGTATCACCTCACACCAGTCAGAATGGTCATCATCAAAAAATCTACAAACAATAAATACTGGAAAGGGTGTGAAGAAAAGGGAACCCTCTTTCACTGTTGGTGGGAATGTAAACTGATACAGCCACTATGGAGAACAGTATGGGGGTTTCTCAAAAAACTAAAAATAGAACTACCATACAACCCAGCAATCCCAGTACTGGGCATATACCCAGAGAAAACCATAATTCAAAAAGGGTCATGTACCACAATGTTCATTGCAGCTCTACTTACAATAGCCAGGACATGGAAGCAACCTAAGTGTCCATAACAGATGAATAGATAAAGAAGATGTGACATATATATACAATGGAATATTACTCAGGCATAAAAAGAAATGAAACTAAGTTATTTGTAGTGAGGTGGATGGACCTAGAGACTGTCATACAGAGTGAAGTAAGTCAGAAAGAGAAAAAAAAAATACTGTATGCTAACACATATATATGGAATCTTAAAAAAAAAAAAAAAGGTTCTGTAGTACCTAGGGGCTGGACTGGAATAAAGATACAGGCGTAGAGAATGGATTTGAGGACACGGGGAGGGGGAAGGGTAATCTGGGACGAAGTGAGAGAGTGGCATGGACGTATATACACTACCAAATGTAACAGATAACTAGTGGGAAGCAGCCGCATAGCTCAGGGAGATCCACTTGGTGATTTGTGTCTACCTAGAGGGGTGAGATAGGGAGGGTGGGAGATATAAAAGGGATGATACATGGGGATATATGTCTATGTATAGCTGATTCACTTTGTTATACAGCAGAAACTAACATACCATTGTAAAGCAATTATACTCCAATAAAGATGTTAAAAAAGAAAAAAATATGAAAGTGTGGGATCTCTCCTAACATTGTCGGCCTCAAGATAGTCTCACTCAGCCTTCATGGACTTGTCAACATAGCCATTTAAGTGTTGTACAGTATAAGGCTCCAGAAGCTTTTCCTCCAGGTAAGCAGGTTTCATATGTTTTTCCAGATTTCAAGTTTTCCCTGAGACTTCAGTTCTCTGATGTGTCCAAGGAAAGTCACTGATTTTCACTTTATTCACTTTTTTTTTCCTTTTTCTTTTTTCTGTTTTGTAAAGATGACAGTGACAATTTCCAAGCTCTTTACATGAGGAAGCTGAAACCAGTATTCAGGGCTGGGACATAAACCATGGAAGTTCAGATTTTTCCTTTATGCACTGCTTATTTATTGAAAAGAAAAAAAATCTCACTATTAATATGACTTATTTTTCCAGTTAAATTTTTTAAATAGCTTTTTTTCATATTTATAGTTTTTCTCTCTTTGTTGATCCTTAGTTATATCAAATAAAATGGGGTCTTAGTTATAACTGGACTGAAATGGAAAAACAGTGGCAGAGCTTAACATCACCATCAAGGTTTTTTTATTTGCAAACCCAAGACATTCTAAAATGTATTTTGCTTTAGTTTCAAGTTGCTCTAATAAACACTTCAGACACAGGCAAACAGATGCTTAAAAAGAAAGGTGAATGGTATAAACAGAAAAAATTGAGAGCAGGTAGGACAGGGCTGGTCATTAAATGAGTCATTAAAGGAAGACACAATTTGACTATATCACACCCTAGAGGGCTCCTGGCAGTCCTTGGTGTGGGTTTATGAACTCTGGGATAAGGGCCAAGTTGGGTACAATTATATTTGGTTTAACACTACAATTAACATGCCTAAGGTTTCTCAGTTCTTTTTTCTTCCTTTCTCTTTTTGCTTTTTTTAAAAAAATTTTGAAGTGAGTCCATCTTTATTCTTTCAACTTTGTACTATATGTTTTATAAATGTTTTAATCAGACATCCTTTCTCTATTTTTCTTGAAAAATTGAGATGAGAATGTATTCAGCCACATGCTTTTAAAGAAAAAGATATTCATAATAAAAATTAAAAATAAAAACGTGTTGCAGCAAATACTATCCACCATTACTTCTGCTTGTTTGTTTGCCTTTGTGTTTTAGGTGACTGATTTTCCTTTAAATACAATCCAGAAAATCTGAGAATAATATAATCTGGCCTCTGGACATTGTTGAGTGAAAGATTCTTTTCTCTATGTCTGTTTATTCTTGGAATATTTATCTTCTTTTGCTTTCTACCCCCAATGAATGCCTATTTTACCATGTTTTTTTCTTTACACAAGATGGTGAGAGAGAGGATCTTTGCCTTTCAATGTTGCTTTTTAAAGTGATACGTATGTGCTTTTCTTACATATAATACTCTAGTTTAGCAGTGCTTAATCTTTTTGGGGGGTTATAGGTCCCTATGAGAAAATGAGAAGCTGAAGAATCATTTTCCAGAAAAATGCACACACAAACACATTTTGCAGATACTACTGCAAAATGGATATGTGGATATGGTAAGAGGTTTACAGATTTCGTAAAGGCAAAATAAAGGTTTCTGAACTCCAGGTTAAAAACGTTTGGCATGTTCAGACCTCACAGGTGACTTTTGTCATGTGACACACAACCAGCTTGCCTTCTGCAAGAAATGTTATGTACCAAGTTTGGCCCATTCTGTATCAGAGGAGTATTTTCTTCCTGATTTAACAATCTGTTTAATCTTATGTGACACTGTTTTTTACCTATGGACTTTATCAGGAAGACAATAAGATTTGTTGAGAACAACTGGACCCACTGTGTGTAATAAGAACAATACTGCATTTACTAAGCATATTTATCTATATAATAAATTATAAAGAATACTCAAGTAGTCTCCTATTCCCCTTTTCTAAGGAACTCATCATAACCCTTCATCAATGTGACTAAAGGAGTGGCTTTGCTGTAATTGGGATCCTTTATTCTACTGTGATGTGATCTTATTTCACTGGGAGGTCAGCTTTTTGCGTCACAGACTTATTACCAGGTCTTAGATTTTGCTTATGAATTTTCACAAAATACAGACTTTGACAACTGAAAATTGATTTTTGCAGGCTTTGCTTCTCTATAACATGCTCTACAATATTTTGACTATAGCAGGGCAAGGGTGTGGCTCAATATATTTTTAACTTGAGTTCACAGTGTTGCTGTCTATGCCCTTAAATCATTTCAATGTAGAACACGGTGTTCAGACAAAGCATCAGCGTCAGGAGAAGTGGGGAGAAGTGGGCCTCTACCTGCCTCTGTGAAAATGATTAGGAAGAAGCAGTTCCATTACAATAGACAAACACTGATAGTGTTGTTATATGTCCTCGTGAGCTAAGATTGAACTTGCTAAATTTTCATGGTTTGTTTTCTCTGAATAGCTGTATATGCATATGTATTTCTAGTACATGAATATATGCATATATGTTTGTAGTTTTTACGTATGAATGTAGTCAATGTTCTGGTTCTCTCAAGTTTATGCAAATTATACTGTGCTATGAAAAATGGTTTGATGAAGACATCCACAGTTTATAAGAGGGATGATAATATGCATGTGATTGGCATGATCTAATTAAACTGAAATGTCTCAGGCTGTTGTTTGCCAGGCAGTGATTTAATGGCATAACAGAAATGTCACAATGCTGCTTTAATTTGGGATAGGTTTTCATCAACAAAAATAAGAAGTAATGTTAAGCTCCCTTTATATATAATAATCTTTATAATCATACTGATTGTATAATTTCTCTATACCAAGATGATACAGTGATTACACAGTGCTGAGAATTCAGTATTTGGAATTAAGAAAAAAACCTAAAAACTAGGAGTAGAGTACGAGGTCTACCACTTATTTGCTGTGACATTTTTATTACTCTCAGGATAGACTCCTGTGAGGAGGGATAACAGGTGGTTACAAATTAACTGATATAGTGCAGATGGTAGTTCTCATCTAGGGCTACTACCTAGGATGGAGCTCTTGGGTGTGAGGGATAGTTAACCCTCATGGTCTAAACCTCCCTCTAAACGTCTCAGAGCAAACATCTTCATTTTCTTGCCTGTTTCTAAGAAAAGACTAAAAACAGATACTTCTGTTCTCTTTGGAGTCTTATATGTTAGAGCTCTCTCACCAATGTCTAGAATAACCTACTATTTTAGTAACTACCTTCTTTGCTTGGCTTGTTAATTAAAACAGTTTCCTGCTTAGCAAGGCATATTTTATCTTGAGCCTTAATTCCTTTGCTGTTCTCTTTGAAATGGATCGAATTCCCAGAGATCCTTGTCAGGATAGGTTGCTGATGAATCATAAGATAACCCAGATGATTCAATGGTTGTGTTCTTGCTATACTTACAGCCATGAATTAAAGCTTGCATATATTTTCTCCTCCTTTTTAATAAACTGTTATCTATATTATCCAGTGTGTTGATGTTTTTATCAAAGCCCTCCAAAAAATACCCCTAGAATAGAATAATGTGGCAATTTTCTTAATTATATTTCAGTTACCTGGCTAAATTTTCTAAGTAATTTTTATTCAAAGATGGTACCCAAATTAAGCCTCCTTTTAAACACAAGTCTTAATATCCTCTGTGGGGTGTGCCTGTGTGAACTTAGTGACATGGCCAATAAAGACCAAAATATTTCTTACTCTCATAAAATTTATTTTGGGGGTCAGAACATTCTCTGAACTGTTCCAGTAGGGCATTAGCTTCTGTGTCTATTTTTAGGGTATCTACCTTTGCTCTGCTATTTCCCCAGATACCTTTCTTATAACATTGCCACCTTGTTCAGTGTTATCAATTTCAGCTTGAAAGATAATTTTCTTGACAACTCAAGTGATTTTCCAAATTCCAGTTACTCAGTTACTGAATCTCATCTGATTCTTCTTTTCTTTGTACCATGGAATATAAAACTCTTTTTCTTATGATATAATTGGACTATAGTTTTCTATTAAAATTTCATTTTTATTATTTCTAAAGGAAGTTTAAACACTGCTTCAAGAAATACAATATTTGGTACTTCTCTATAAATGACAGCATCCTGGGATTTTATTCAGTACTCTATTCAATATCTGCACCTTTCATGGGTTCTGCTGTCTTGCATATTAAATAATTAATTCTCTTAAACTTTCAAGGAAAATACTTTTCCCCCCTAATTTCATAGATAAAGAAATTGAGGAACAGAGAAATGCAGTAGTCTCTGGTCTGAGATTGACTAGTCTAAATATTTAGAATAGATATTCACACTCAGGGCTACTGATTGGAAAGACTTTGCTCTTTCCACTAGACAACACTAAACTCATAAAAGTGACATTTGTGTTGCCAGAACTAAAGTCTACAAAGTCTCAAAGGAAATGGTTGACTTTGAACATGCACTTCCATTAAAATCTACCTCTCCTATCACTGTCACTGAGTCCTGGGAGAATGCTGTTTATATGCCCAGACACATAACAATATGGTTTCTGAATGATAGTAATGTTAAGAATAACATTTTCCAGCAGTGTCATTCCAGGAACTAACCTATGGTGTAACAGCAATCTCTTCAGTCTGATGCTTTCTCTGCTGTGAAGAGAAAGTGCATGCTTTAATATATCATGATGTCTCTTTTATTCATTTCTTTCAACCTTTGGTTTAGTGCTTATAAATTACCTATAACAGAATTACGAGTGATGCTTTACTTAGTCATCAAATAGGGTAGCATGATCTAGGAGACTGCTGAAAGGTTTTATGCAAGTTTTACATGCTGCAGAGTTCTGGTTGTGAATGTCTTTATGTATATATAAACCTTACAACCTGGCAGCCTTATAACACTGAGATTTCAAAGATAGGGCTAATTCATACTTTGTGGGCCATCTGTTGCCAAGCTTCTATTTTATATACCTACAAAGTTTGGCTGGCATATTTTTTAACTATGAGGACTTTTGAAGACATATGATAGTAAGCTTAAAATAACTGCTCTATTAGTCAGGGATATCCAGAGAAATAGAATCAATGACAGAGAGTGATCAGTTGATCAGTAGCTAGACAGATAGATAGAGGTTGATTTTAAGGACTTGGCTACTGTGATTGTGGGGCTGGTAAGCCCAAACTCTGTAGGCCAAGCACACAGGTTGGTGACTCAGGGAAGAGCTGAGGTTGTAGTCTCCAGCCTAAAAACAATATGGAGCAGAAACTTTCTTACTTTGGAGGACTCCACTCTTTTTCTCTTAAGACCTTCAATTGATTGGATGAGGCCCACTCACATTATGGAGGATAATCTTTCCTTGAAGTGTACTGATGTAAATGTTAATCACATTTAAACATTTTCTTCACAGCAACGTTTAGACTGGTGTTTGACTAAAGGTCTGGGGACCCTAGCCTAGCCAAGTAGACACATAAAATTAAGCATCACAACTGGATTCTAACTTCTTATGTTGATTTTCTCTGAAAAATCAGTGTCATTTAATTCTAAAGATACTGGCTTATGACAATTTCAAAGGCTTCTGTGATACATACACAAGTTAATATAATTTAATATAAAATTAGCCTTTTGATTTTGAAATTAAATTTCTTTTTTTAAAAATATTTTTTTGATGTGGACCATTTTTAAAGTCTTTACTGAATTTGTTACAGTATTGCTTTTGTATTATGTTTTGGTTTTCTGGCCACAAGGCATGTGGGATCATAGCTCCCTGACCAGGGATCGAACCTGCACCCCCTGCACTGGAAGGGGAAGTCTTAACCACTGGACCGCCAGGGAAGTCCCTAAATCTCTTTTTACATTGGTAAAATCTATACTTGAATTCTTTGGGGTTAGTGATCCTATAACATAATCAAGAATTTTTCTTAACTTTTACTATTGGCGTTCTTCCACAATGATAAGAAAGACAAATAGTCTTTGTTAAGGGTTACTTAATATTTTATAACATTTCTGGGAGTCTTATCCTGAATTTTCATTTAAAGTGTTCTCATTTAGAGATTATTTTAATGAAGTCACCATCATTTTTTGTGTTTGGAACAATATTCATTATATTTTTGAATCTTTATATTTCATTGTCTTTTGGCTGGTAGGCAATACATATCAGCTCCTTAAGAATTGAATTGCTACTAATAATATATCTTAATTTGTACAAGAATATTCTATTGAATGATTTTTTAAACTGTTCTTCTCATTCCTATGTTTCAATGATTCTAATATTTAACATGTTTTAATGAGATCAGTAGAGCAGATCCTGGAGAAAGGAAGCCAGTGTCATCTTCCTGTGACCATTGATTCTATTATGTCAGGATGAGCCAAGACAGGCTAAGTTATGCTACACATAAAGCAACTACAAAATCTTGGTGGCTTAGTAAACCAAGGGTTTGTTTCTTGCTCGTCTACATTTCTAGTACGGGTCAGTATGGAAACCCTGCTCATCGTAGTTATTCGGTAATGCAAGCTAATTGAGACTCAATTTACACGCACGTGCATGATCACTGTGCAGGGAGAAAGAATTATTTACAGTGAGTTGTATATGCTGCTGCTTAAAGCTTCTATCCAGAGGTGACTCACACCATTTCTGCTCATGTTTTGTTAACCAACACAAGTTACAAGGCCATGGGCCTAACTGCAAAGTAGGTAAGGAAGTATAATTCTACTGTGAACTTGGAAGGAGGACTGAAATATTTGTGAACAGTCTTGTGACCATTGTCAGGCACTGTTTCAGCTGTGATTCTGTATCAGGAATAATTTCAGTTTTCCATGGCTAGGAGAAGTTGATAAAGACATTCACTTATTCCATATAATTAGAGTGAGTAGGTAGGCAGTCTCTGAGTTGGCATGGGAGCTCAAGATTGCTGTGAAGGATCAGGCCCTTTTCATATTTCTGTTCTACTAACCCAGAATAATGGATTTTTGTCCTTAGCCTGACCACCTTTGATTTCAGTAAGGCTTCTACTTCTATACATATCACATTCTCACACATCTGCTCCCAAATCAGAAAGGAAGGAACATATTTCTTCCTTGATCTCTGTCTCTTTTTAGTCAGGAGGAAAATCTTCCCTAGAAGAAACAGGTCGGCTTTCCTATCAGAGTTTCCCTTATTTTTTATTAATCAGAACCATGTTACCTGGCAACTCTTAGCTACAAGGATAGCCAGGAAAGGGAGTATCTGAAAGGGAGCAAAGAATAACTGTAGGTGGTTAGAAGATTGTCATGGCTTTGCCGTCTTTCTTCCTCTGGGGCTTGGCACTTGGCCCCTTTAACAAAATCTGATATTAAAAAAGAACCTTTCAGAGAAAAAAAAATCATTGAACAGTAGCATATGAGCACATCCATAAGCAACTGGTAGTATTTCAATGACAGACAGGACATTTTAGGTGGAAAACACTAAAGGCAAAGAGCCAGAAAATGATAATGCTAGAGGGTGAGATTGGGATTAAATAATGTAACATCATGAATGTCACTCAAGAGCTTGAACTCTTTAGGGAACCTTATAACTTTGGGGCCCTATGGTATGGTGGTTAAGGACAATTACTCTAGACTTAGACAATCTTGATTCAATCTGAGTTCTACCACTTACTAGCTGTGAAACGTTGAGTAAATTCCCTAGCTTCCCTAAGTCTCCATCTCCTCATCTATAATAAAAGGGAATAATCAATGGTACCTACCTGTATTAGGTAGGGTATGCTAAACTGCTGTAATAAATAGATGCACAAATGTAATAACTAAAATAAAATAGAAGTTTTGTTGTTGTTGTTGTTCACATAACAAAGTAAGTTTTTGTTGTTGTTGTTGTTCACATAACAAAGTAGTGGGCCCGCTCTGCTCCATGCAGTCATACAGGGTCCTAGGTTGAAAGCAGCTTTGCCATTTTCGACATATGCCTTCCACAATGTCTGTGATACTTTTCCTGAAAACCTCATTGGGTTGTAGGGAGTATTGCATGGTATAGGTATAGAGCATATTAGGTACGTTGCCCAGTGCCTGAAACAGAGTAAGCAATCAATAGACATTAATGGCTATTAATGTTAGTCATAATGTTGGCTTAGAAACCAAGGGGCTGAAAGGGGAATTGAAAGAAATGTTAGTCTTCTTAAACCATAAAATAATATTTTATGTATTAATTATTTTGAGCAGAAAAATGAGACAGAACTGAAATAAAAATTATTTTGTCAAATGTATGTAGGATGGTTCTGTGAAAGGTGTGGTGATAATAGACTGACAAACCAGTTAGAAGTTAGTTGTAATGGTGTATGTAAGAACTAGTGAGCTCAGAAGGAGGGTGGAAAAGAAGAGGGGAGAGATCTAATACATTCTACTATCTGAAGGTTTGGAGAGTCTCAGATCTTTTATACTTCTGGATGTCCCAAATTCAATATGTGTTTGGCATCTACCTTTGTCACTGGCAAAATCAAAGTATTTCTTTTATAATCTCAAAATAATTTTATGATAATATTTGGATTTGATGGCAGAAAATAGAATGGGAATGTGCCACAGGAGATTTTCCTAGACATTGGATATGTGAATATTTATGTGGAAATCAAGCTAAAATAATTTTGCATTAATTTTCTCTTGTCTATTGAAGAATAACTCTATTTCTTCCTTATTTTCTCCCTGTATGCCTGAAATGATTAATACATTTAGTCACTTCTTCAATTTGATTTCATCTTTTTTAAACTTTTTTCTTCTTCATTAGGATAATGATTCCCTACTTTCTCTTAATCTAATACCAGAAATGCCCAAAACAATATATTAAACTAGTCAGCAGGAATTAGATCAGCCAATTTGTTTAGCTTTTGCCAAAATTAGAATTGCCAATACTCTTATCAGAATTTCTCACTAACAGCAACACTTATGGATATGTGTTTTTCTTCCTTTTCTAAGAGTGCTAGAGACTTTGAAAACAGGGGTGGGGTGGGAATTAGAAGGTAGAATTCATAGAAACAAAGGCCCTATGTATGTCACAGACTGGGAGGTCATGCTTGCAATGATAAATAATTCTTTGTATTAGTCACCTAGCTTGATCCTTAAATGTTACTGTCTGTGGAAGCATTGATGATAATTTGAGGGACATAAAACTACTTTCGTATTATTAATACAAACCCCAAATATGCCATCTTTTGTCCCTGGCAGTCCATGTCCTTGAAGCCTATGCAAGTTTTCAGCCTCTGAGGCTGTGTGCTGGTGAGTCTTAAGTGTCATGGTGGTGCTTCACCCCAGGGAATCAGACCTTGTCTTGAGCTATTTCTGTGAAAAGAGGATTTTCCAGTGCACTTATAAGGCACCAAATTAAACTGCCCAAGATGAATTGAAATCTGGTATAGTTGGGGAGCATAGTGGCTAAAGCATATACTTCTTTAACTAAGACAAGCTCATGGCATCGTTTAGGCCAGTGCTTCTCAAACTTCAATGTGTGTGTGTGTGGGGGGGGGAAGCAAATGAGGGGTAGGGCTAATATTCTCATGATGACACAACTTGTCCATGGACCACAGTATGAGTCGCATGTAGCCTTACTATATTGGCCCCAGGGCTACAAAGTTGACTTAGGATCTATTAATGAAAGCTATGCTGGGGACTCTGAAACTTAGTGTGCCTTAACCAGAACATTTCTGACACTATTTTTTAATGGAATGTTAGTTTAGAAGAAGCCTTTTCCCAGAATGAAATAAGTCAGAGACTTATTTCACCAGAGGTGATTATGCATCTAGGACTTACCTATGTAATGAACCACAAAATATATATGGATGAGAGTTAAAGTTTACTTCAAAGAATAACATGTTTATTGGAACACATTTCTATCTCCCCATAGAGTAAAAAAAAAAAGTCGGTTATTTGTAAGATACATGCCCAGGGTTAAGATTCAGCTGGAACACCGTTCTGGCTGCACTGATTACTTACAGCTGATATCCATGCAGGGTCAAGGTCAGTGCCTGATATGGAGATGCATGTGCCTCTGTGATATTAAATAGTTGGCATACCATCCTGAAGTATTTCCTAAGGGTAGTGAAACCTTCCTTTCTTTTCTCCTGTGATTGAGTGAGCTCAGCATTTTTCACAGTTGACACTATTCCTGCAATATTATGAATATATAAACACTACGATAGTCTGATATACTGCCATTGATTTATAGCCCAAGATTCCCCCTGAAATCACATCGCTCTGCTGTTTCTGTGCACCAGGGCTCAGGAATCCAACATTCCTAGATATCCTATGCAGCCATTTCCCGGAGAGATCCAGCCACCTCCCAAGGGCACTGAGAAGGAGTAGGGTAGGAATGTGTAGATATTTTCTCCTTTTGGGATTGTAGAAACTCCACTCTTCTCCCTTTGCCTTCCTCCCCCTTCTCTGGAACAGTAAACACAATCTCAGTGAGTTAGGCTTTCCCCAGGGTAGAAAAACAGTTGTCACAGGGAAGTCTGCTTTTGCCTTACAACATGGAACTCTATTGAAGATGAAAACATAGATGGGGCAGGCAGCTGGGGAGTCCAGAGGAACAGAACGTTGTTTCCTATTACAATAAAGTATCCTGACACATCTCCTTGGTACTGCTTCTCTTTTATATGTACACTCCATGCTCTTTTCAAGAAGCAAACAGGGCTTCCCTGGTGGTGCAGTGGTTGGGAGTCTGCCTGCCAGTGCAGGGGACACGGGTTCAAGCCCTGGTCTGGGAGGATCCCACATGCCGCGGAGCAACTGGGCCCATGAGCCACAACTACTGAGCCTGTGCATCTGGAGCCTGTGCTCCGCAACAAGAGAGGCCTCGATAGTGAGAGACCTGTGCACCGTGATGAAGAGTGGCCCCCGCTCACCGCAACTAGAGAAAGCCCTCGCACAGAAATGAAGACCCAACAGAGCCAAAAATAAATAAATAAATTTAAAATAGATAGTTAAAAAAAAAAGAAGAAAACACTTGTTATTTCTGACTGACAGCTTTCCTTTAATTTTCCCTCCTGTTGCTTAGATCCTGAGGTATCATTAATATCCAAATTGGCTAAAAATAAATTTCTAGATCTGCCACCCCCATGGGTTCCTGCTAACATTTATTTGATCCGTGCTGGTTTCCTGGTGAAATCCCTGGCTCTTCTCCACAGCACTATATAAAAGTTTCTCTAATCTCATATGAGAACTAGAATAATTTGTATACCTTCTTTGCTTGGGGTATACAAATTTAGTATTTGCCTCTTTGGCACTTTATGCTCCCCAAACTGCTTTTAAAACATACAATGAGTCCTAAATTAAGGCGGATTGCATGCTGGGTCTCTCACCCTCATGCCACTTAGGATGGGGCCCTGAAGGTGTTCCATAACCCACTTCCAGTTTCTAAGATAGTTGGTATTTTGCTACATTTCTTTACCTGTATAATATGCAATTCAGTATCCTCCCCTACACTCACAGTGGACTTTCTATCCTCAACACTCACGGTGGACCTTCTAGAAGTCCTTAGCTATAGTACCTAATAGCATCCCACATGGGCTGCATTTTTTTTTCTACCTTCTGTTATAAGCTCTAAGACCAGGAGTATGATGCAGATCACGGTTTCCTTGGGTCTTCCTAACAGCTCTTCTATCTTGATTATGGATCTTCCTTCCCTTTAAGAAAGCAGCATAATTTTGTTTAAAATTCTGTCACAGGGAATTCCCTAGCAGTCCAGTGGTTAAGATTCGGGCTTTCACTGTTGTGGACAGCAATTTGATCCCTGGTTGGGGAACTAAGATCCCACAAGCTGTGCGGTGTGCCCCCCAAAAATTAAAAAAATAAAATAAAATTCTGTCACAAGTGATGTAGCTACATATACCACCCTTCTAGGTCCTCTGCTCTGAGCATCTATCCTGGGAAATCTGCAGAAACTGTCTTTGTACATTTCCATCCAAAGGCATGTCCCCAGCAGCATGGTGGAAACATCTCTTATAAGGCATTCTTACCCAGCAGCTCTAGTGCCAAAAACATGGCTGTCTCCAGCATGCCCGTCTCCTTCCGTGAGGATATTCTAGACACTCTTCATTCAGTGTCTTACTTTTGTCTGTAAGCAGCTTGTTCTATGGCTCATTTCTGTGGCTTTCCTTGACTCAGGCACAGCCTCCTAAGGTACACGATAGTAATAACCTCTGTACCCCCAACCTCAGTGGTACAGCCCTGGTACAATGCCCTCACGATGGAAAGGTTAGTAAGTCCAACACCCTTGCCTGCCAAACAAGTACCCACACAGAGGCCAAGATAACCTCCACCTAGGGTTCAAATTGTGTCTATCCACCCATGTACATCCACAGAAAGTGCCGTCTTCTACCATGTCACCAAGACCCTCAACTGACCTCGGTCCTTCTCTCTCAGGTCTTGGAGTCTGAGTCTGTAGTCACTTGTAAACAAATCCCTCTCTTTTTGAATTGATACATTTTCTTTGCTTTTTAACCTGTCCCCTATATGTTTCCCATAAAGCCGAATTCTTCTTTACATCCTCCAAATTAGTTATCAATCACCCAATTCTGTCTAATTTTATTATAGATGGACTGGGTGCTGACAGCCCACAGACACAGCAGGTGGAATATTTGTGAGCCAGTCACACCTTTTCCATGCTAGAGTGGTTTCTCTCCATGTCTCCAGTGTTGATTATGCTAAAATATCCTCAATATCTTCCCTCACCTGAAACTGCATTTGCAAATGCCTCCTTTCATTAGTTAGGTTTCAATCTGTACCATGACCAAGGGAGAGGGGTGTGGTATTTCCCAGGTTCTAGTGGTAGAATAAAAACATTCTGAAAAAATGTCACTCCGACACATGTGCATAGTACCTGGCACATAAAAATGCTTAATATTTATTTTTTAAATACACTTATTTTTGATGAATAATAAGCATCTAGCAAACTGTGCATATCGTATTTGTATAGCTTAATGTATTTTTATTGAGCACATTCATGTAACCACCAACCAGATCCAAAGGTAAAGATTACAGCCAAAACAACCACTCTTGCACACTCCCAGACACTGCTTCTCAAAAGTAATCACTATTTTTACATTTAACAACAGAGATTAGTTTTGCCTTGATTTTGAACTTCATATAAATGGAATTATAAATTATGTACTCTTCTGTGCTTGATTTCTTTTACTCAACACAGTGTCGATGGGGTTCATCCATGTAATTTATTCATTTCCATCATGTACTGTATTGCATTGTGTAAAAGTAGTACAAATTATTTATTCATTCTACTGTTGACGGGCTTTTAGACTGTTTCCAGTTTGGGGCTATTTTGTTATGAGCATTCTTGTATTTATATTTTAGTGAATATATATATATATATATGTCAAAATTCAAATTGCTGGTTGACAGGGTTTATGTTTAGCTTTAGTAGATACTGAAAAAAGTTATTATATCAATTTATACTCCCATAAGCAGTGTTTGAGAACTCCAGTGTCTTTACATTTTTACAAACACTTGATAGTGTCAGTTCTTCTAGTGGGTATGTGGTATTATTTCATTGTAATTTCACTTTACATTTTCCTGATGATTATTGTGGCTGAGGACATTTCATATGTTTACTGGTAACTTTGCAAAGTGCTTGTTAAGCCTCTTGTTCATTTTTTTTTTTAATTGGTTCCTTTGCCTTTTGCATGTGTTCAAATATTTTCTCCTACTCAGTGGCTTATTTTCAAATTCTCTGCTGGTATTTCTTGATAAACATATGTTCTTAATTTTAATGCATTCCAATTGATCAATTTTTCCTTTATCGTTTAGTGCTTTTGCTTGTATGTGTGTATGTGTCCTGTTTAAGATAACTTTGGATAGCCTGAGGTCACTAAGATATTCCTTTTTGTTATTTTCAAGAAACTCTATAGTATCCGTTTATATTTTGATCAAAAGTTCATCAGGGATTAATTTATGTATGATATGACATACAGATAATGATCATTCATTCCCATACGTATATCCAGTCGACCCACCACTATTTGTTGACAAGAGCATCCTACCCACACTGCACTGCAAGGCTACTTTTGTAATACAATCAATGCCTAAATAGATGTGAGTTTGCTTCTGAATTCACTATTCTATTCCACTGGCCTAATTGTCTGCTATACATATATGATAAATCTTGATGGCTGGTTGTATAAGTCATCCAATTTTGATTTTTACGATCTGTTATTCTATCAAAATTTTAGGTTCAGCATGTCAGTTTTCACCAAAAAACTTGCTGTTGTTTCTTGAGTAATTGATCCATTTAGGGAAAATTGATATCTTTACAATGTTAAGTTTTCCAACTCATGTGCATTATATACTCTACCATTTATTTACTCTCTTTTTATTAGGTCTTTAATTTTCTCAAAAATGATTTGCAGTTGTATATATAATTTATATCATTTGTTATTATTGAGTGATGTTTCTTGATGCTACTGTACATTGTATCATTTATTAAACTTCAGTTTTTTCTAGAATATATAACTATAATTGATATGTTAATATTTTCATGTTGCATTCATATGCAATAATTCAGTGAACACACTCATTTATTCCAATAGTTTCTGAATATTCTTTTGGGCTCATTGTGTGTAAAATCATGTTACTTTGCAAATCTGCACATGATAAGATTTATTGCTTTGTATTGTTTTTGCTGATCCCATATTTTCCTTTTTTCCATGGACTTATTGTACTGGCTAGACTTTCAAGTCAAATATTGAATAGAAGACAAAGAAATGCTGTATTACTGATAGTAGAGGGAAGGTTTTCAATATTTTATCAAGTATGATATTGGCTCTAGACATTTAATAGATACCCTTTGTCAGATTAAGGAAGCTCTATTTTACTCTTAATATAGTAAGTTTTCTTTTTTTCTTGAACAGGTATTCAATTTTAACAAATGCTTTTTCTGAATTTAGAAGGATGGTCATATGATTTTTCTCTGTTGTTCAGTTAATGCCTTGATATTAAATGATTGATTTTATACTGATAAATCAACCTTAAATTTGTGAAATATATTGTTATATATTCTCATTTTTAAATATCTGTGGATTTTTGCTGAAATTTTGTTCAGGAATGTTTTATCTGTGTTCATGAAAAAGTTTGGGTTATAGTTTTCCTATCTTGTAATATTCTTGTCTGGCTTTAAGAATAAATGTTATACTGATTTCATTAAATGAATTGTGAAATATCCCCTCTTTTTCTATCTCTGGAAGAGTTTGTGTGAGCTTTGTGCTATCTTGGCCTAGGATTTTCTTTTGGGGAAGATTTCTAATTATGTATTTTATTTCCTTAGCAGTCATAAGACTACTTAACTTTTCTATTCCTTTATCTATCTATCTATCATCTATTTACTTATTTTGGGGTCAATTTTGTTAGCATTTTTTTTCATTTATCAATTTATGAAATTTTTGATTTTCTTTCTTAAACTTTCTTTAAGCTTATTTTGTTCTTCTTTTAAATGTTTTGGGATGGTTAATAAAATTATTGATTCTCCAGGTTTTATTTCTAATATATTTATTTAGGGCAATGAATTTCCCATTAAACATTGCTTTAGCTCAATCCCACAGATGTTGATATGTTGTATATGTTAATTATGATATATTTATATGTTAATTATTCCATTAAAAACACTTTATTATTACCATTGTGATGCCTTGTTTGATCTTGGTTGTTTAGAAGTCTATTGCTTACTTTCTGGAGAATTGGAGATTTTCCCTTTGTATTTTTTTGCTGTTTATTTTTAGCTTAGTTTCACAACTGTCATAGAGCATATTCTGTTTTAATCTGCTTTAAGACCCAACATATGGTCTTTTTTAATGCACCAAAGACCCTTGAAAAGAGTATATGTTCAGCAGTTGGTACAGTGATCATTTCTGCTGTGTATATTCTGCTGTTAGATTCATGTACTGAATTCTTAACTTCTGTTTTATATATATATATATATATATATATATATATATATTTTAGTGGTCATATTTCTGTTTGATGTCTTTTATAGATTCCTGTTCTCTGGTGAAATTCTCTTTACCTGTTTTATTGAAACTATTAATCACAGTTATTTTAAAGTCCAATTCTGATAATTCCAATACTGTATCCGAATCACCAATTCTAGTGTCTTTTTTCTCTTGATTTTGGTCTTTTCTTCCTGTCTTCTGGCATGCCTGGCAATTTTACTGAATGTCAGACACTATATACTGTACAAATAATGCAAGGTACAGATCGATGCTCTCTTTCTTTCATGATTCAAACTCAAAGTCTAGAGTATGTTTCAGGCATGCTCTTCCTTTGTGGGATCTGGACTTCCTTCTGAGTGTCCTTGCTCTGTGAGATCATAGAAAGCCACTCCTGTCCTCCCAGATTCCTAGATCACTGCTCAGTTCGTAGCTTCTCATTATGTGTTGTTATCAATTATCAAATGCCTCAAGGGGAATGTTGGAGAATGTTGCAGAATGTTGGGCTTGCCTTATTGTATTTTCTCTTGCCCAGTGTCTTGGTCTCTAATCTGGGGTGTTTGGAAAATTCTAAACTCCAGTGTTTGCCCCCATAACCCTTTCATGTTGGAAGCTTGGCTCAGGTTCCCAGGCTTTCAGCTACTAATCTCTGCTCCACTTTTTAGCCTCTTGATCTTATGCTACTTACCAATCAGCAAATGCCATGAGGTAAAACACACCACCAAATACTGGACTCATCGCAGTGCTGTTCCTTTTTCTTAGGGAACCTGGACCCTAAAGTCCTGGCTGCCTTGGTAGCTTTCTGATACCTTCAAACATTTTTTTTTTCTTTTAAATTTAATTTTGAACAGCTTCTCAACTTGTTCTCATAGGGATATTACCAGAAAGAAAAGATGCTCAATACATTTAAATTTATTTCTATCATTTCCCTTTTGTAAAATAAGGTAATAATACCTGCTCACCCTACCTCAAACAATGTGATATATTTTGCATATCATGAAACATGAAAATTCAAAGTCACTATCTCCTTGAATTCATATTCTTTTTTTATTTTAAAACTTTTTCTTTTCATGTTCAACCTCTTATTGGAGTATATTTTTCTTAATTTAGTGTAGAATTTTAAAATAACATTTCCTACATTTAGTTCTTAAGTGATATATTTTGATTTTTAACCTGGAAAAAAAAAGATATGGGAAATTTCTAGTATTCCTCATGTCTGCATTATATTCCACTGAATAAATATGGTGAAGTCATGGGAAATGAGGATTTCTTTCTTCCTTTTTCTTCCTCTCTTTCTTTCTTATTTTTGTTTTTGAATATGGAAAGCTTTTACTCCATCTCTCTTGTCATTTGCTTTCTGTGTGATATAATGGATTTTTCCAGTGAAGCCCACTGCATTCACACCATTTTCTAAGATCTGAGAATATGCTCTCTGCACGCTAAAAATAACAATTTCCTCACTATTTTCCAGACCTAGCACATTTTAATGAAAGTGCTTGCACAGAGGCTAGCATGTTACCTTGCTTCATGCCTTTCATGACACTGATGCTTTTCTGCTTTATTTCCTAGGTCATCCCGTGTGATTAACAGGTTTCTCTTCTTTCTGTTCTTATTTATGTGCTACCTTTTCTGTAAATTATTGTGAACATTCACTTAATCATTTTTGATAATCAGTGATCTATAGTTATAAGCATTTGAAGTATAAATGACCTATCAGAGACATCATTATTAGCAACAGCCAACCGCTGAGTACCCTCTGAGTGTGTGACACATTGTGTGGTAGGATCTCCAGGAAACATCCCAACTCCCAGCCAGATTTAGGTCATAGCACTCAATTTTGTGATTTGAAATTTCTTGAGAATGAGACTGTGTGATTCAATGGGTAATCAAGAGAAAGTCTAGCATTTGAGAATTGTGTCCACTTAACCATGTTTATGTTATTTTTATCTTTCTGTGCTTTCTTTCCATGCCATGCCCCCTTCTCCATAATACATCTTCCTGGTCGATTCTATTATACTTTATATACACCTCTATTATGCCATCATTATTAAGATTGTAGTAAATTGCTATAGGGTTCAACTCCCATCTTAAAATGTGAGTGCCCTTGAGAATCAGTGTAGTGTCTTGCTCATTTTTATTTATCCTATAAAGACTTAACATACATTTGTAAAATTGCATGAAATTGATTAAAATAGGAACTAAATGAGATGCTTATTAATCTAATCATGGGGCAGTTCAGTAGAGTGCTTTAGAAAATAATCATAATACTACATGGGATTATTTGTCCCTCCTATTTTTTCATATCCAGGACTCATCTCAGAGAGATACATCAGGAATTTAACATGTCTGTTAATTTCTGAGTACTTGAGACTGTTCTCAACTTGGTAGGGTGTTGAAAATCTATATTTTGTTCTATTATTAACCAAGTTGTTATACCTTTTTGTATAAATGCTCACAGATGAAGTAAAAGGTAACATGTAAACTTGATATATGCACCTTAAATGTTCCTGGGTAGTGTTTTTCCAAATTATTTTTTTCATGAATCTTCTTGACCTGTTTTCAAAACTCTTTTGTTCTTGATCTAGACTTCAGTGAGGAAAGATATTTGGTCTTTTTTCTCTTTTATCTGTTTAGATTTTTTAATTTAAGAACAGGATTTTTTTCAGTTGTGTGATATCAATCATATGTCTGATTCAGCAGAACATTTCTTTCCTTAATGTGACCCTCAACCAATCTGGACCTGAAGGATGTTTGGTCACTTCTTCAGAGACATTTATCAGTGCTAATGGCAGCAGGTCATCCATTCATCTATCCCCATTGTTTTGTTTTGCTTTTTTTCCTTGAAAGCAGATGGCCCTCACATCAGGATGTCTTATAAGTCTATGAATTTTCTGGGCCTGAGTTATAATCCTTATGGCTATTTTTTCTTTTATTTAATCTGTGACTCAAGATGAAATTTATAAATGCAAATATAGACAATAATTGTTGTAGTAAGTAGTAAAGTTTGGTTGTAATTTATAAGGTAAGAGACATTTTTAAAAATTAAATGTATATATAATAAATAAAAAATTCATGGTGTCCACAAATGATATTAATGAATAGTAAAATCTCAAAGCATATAATTGGGGGGTATATACTTTTTTGTTTTGTGTATTATACTTCGGTTATTTTTCATGTCAGTGGAAACAATGAAATTATTGAAATTGAGGCAATGAATCACAAATGGAAGAAGCACACTTATAAATAAAAAAAAAAACCATTGCTTTATGTCTTAGTCCTGACACTTATCAAGTATATGGCCTTGGAAAAATCACTTGTTTGAGCTTCCCAGTCCTAAACTTTCAAATAGAGCTAAAGATAATCTTCAAGAATTTGTTCTGTTGATTTGTTAAACTAAAATTAAGAATCAGTACTCACATCTTCATAAATGATGAAATACCTCTCATATAGTCTCACTTGCCCTTATTTTGTTCCTCCTCATTTGTTTGTATTGGTATGCAGATTTATCATTCCTATTATCGTGAGCCAATGATGGGAATATTAACAATAATAGCTCTTTCTGTTTTTGTTGTCTGAGGTTTATTGAAAATATTACAGTACTGCAGAAAGATTCAACTGCTCCAAGTGGTGTTTTGAAATTCATCCCAACTGTAGGCTGAGTGACCTGCAGATTGGACAGACTGCCAGAGCCCAAGAGCTTCAGTGTTTCCTTAGTGTCAGAATCTACTTCAATGATCTGCTGCAGGGCTGAGATCTCAGGCACGTAATTCTCTCTCCTCCTCCTGCAGCTTGATGGAGATACCTCTCACTGGGTCTCTTTGAATCCACTTCATCAGATGTGCGACATAGACTGTGATCTTGTTGTGGAGCTTCTTTCTGGGAATAATGGTGATCTCCTCGCACATGCGCTTGTTGGTGTGGAAGTTGGTACCCAAGCGTGTATAGTAATTCTCAATATGGGCCACCTTCTTGACGGCCGAACGTGGCCCATATTGGTGGGTCCTTGGTAAAAAGAGCTCACTCTATCTCCTTTCTAAGCACTAAACCGATTGACGAATACACATAGTTGTCTGAGGGGAATTAAAATATCAGATTGTCGGTTGGAAAGCAGGTTGGATAATGCAACTACAAATGGGCCTCCAGGCATTGTGCTTTTCCCCCTGACTTTAGACAACTTCCCCACCTTCAAGTAGATAAAGTTCTCAGAAAAGACACCTAGCCAGCTGCATGAAATAATCTCAGTCTCTCCTATAACTTTGAACTCAGATAACCTTCAGATTCTAAATTTTGACTGGTTTGGGCTTCCAAACTTGCTTCTAGAAGAAAATCTTCAGACCTGATCAGCAGCATTAATGCATAAATACAGGAAGAGAATGCTTTAGTTCTGCACACAACATATTATGGACAAGAAATGGGAATTGTCACTTGAGTAACAACCCTTCCCAATAGAAGGATGTGATCAATGGTGTCAGATTCTTCCTATCTCTCCAATCAGATAAATCAATTTCTGCATCCTTCAGGGAGGTGCGTATAACATAAGGGGCGTAGGAAGAGATAATTTCAAGGCATTTCTTCAAAACTGTTTCTTTCTAGGGAGTAGAATGGATACCACCTTTCTGGAAACCTGAGGAGAGAGGAATGTTGTTCCCTCTAATGGAAGTTATTATTCCTTCCAATTTACAGATAAGATCACAGGGCCTCAAAGTAGTGAAGTCACTTGCACCAGGTCTCACAGGGAATGAATAATAGAGCAAGGACTCAAATCCAGATTTTCAGATTCCCATAGACTATTTTCTTTAAATATAGCCAAGGAGACAGATACAATAAAACTGATGTTAAAAAAAAAAAAAGCGTTTTGGGACACTGTAGCTGCATATGACCAATAACCAAGAGCAGATATTTATCTGATTTTGAGGATCATTATGCAAATCAAATTAGCTAATGCATATTAAACTCATTTATAAACTTAAAGTTATAAACATATTACTGATTATTATCATGGTTAATGTCTCTCTACATCAACTTCCTTTTCTATAGTATAAGGTTAATGATTCTTGTCTTGGCTACATCTTGGATTGCTGTGAGGATTAAACACAATAATGTACCTGAAAATTCTGTGTAAGCTGGAAAGCACTATACAAATGAAGGTTACCATTATTGATTTGTACATTAATTGTTAGTTCTCAAACATGAGTTAGTTAATGCTTTAGTGATGAAAATCTGAACTACAAAATCTGTTAGGAAATGCTGTTGTAAAGTAAACAGAGGTTGAGGCCATAATTTCAGATGAACAAAATGTGGCCAAGAGACTGATTAGACTAATTGAACATGGTGTCTTATTGATTTTGTAGTTTCTGTCTACTTTTCAGCTCAGAAGGCAGAGAAGCTAAAAGGTGTAGACACTGAAAAACATCATGTAAATCTAATTCATCAACTTGACGGCTCTCTTGCTACAAAAAAATGTGGTCCCTGGACCAGTAGCTTGGGAATCACCTCAGAGCTTGTTAAAAATGCAGAATCTTAGATCCACCTTGGACTTATTAAATCAGAATCTTCAGAAACACTGCCCTATTGGAAGTAAAAAAAAAATCAGTGACTCATTATACCACTAAAAGTACATGTAATTATTGGATTTCTGTAACACAACCAGGAAACTTCTTCTTCCATCATATTGATGATATACCTAATCAATATCCTTAGTACTATAATTGCCATGTTCTATAATAATAATTATTTAGAAAAAATACTGTACATGCAGATTTTTGTTTTATGTTTGCATTTTCTCTTAACATACTTAGTTTCCAATTCATCTTCAAGTCCTCTCTAGATTCATACATTCATTCCTTTACTCAATAATCATTTTGAATGTTGATAAGGTACCAAATACTCTGCTATATTCTGAGTATATAATGGAAATTGACATAGTATGTGTTATCTCATTGTACCTATAGTTTAATGGTGGAAGATGGGAACAAATAAAAAAAACACAAAGGTATAAACTGAGAAAAGAGCTGTAAAGGCAACAGGTTGGTGGGGCAGATGTTACCTAGATGCTGTTTTCTGGGCAGGCCACCTAAGTCAGTGGCATTGTATCAGCTTTGGAAGATGAGAAGAGTCAGCCATTCAATAACTAAGCAAGACTTCTAAGGCTTTAAGGATGAAAAAACCTTGGTGGCTAGTATCTCTGGAATGGATTGGGTGAGATGGATAGTGGCCAGAGATGAGTTTGGAAAGATCAGCAGGACCTAGAATAGGGAGTCTTACAGGCCATGGTTAAGTGTAACTAGAAATACAATAGGAAGTCGTTGATGTGCTTTAAGCAGGCGAGAAAGGAGTGAAGGTGAAAAATTACATTTGAAATAGGGCCAATTTATATTTGAGTTAGAATTATTCTGGATCCTGAATAGAGCACAAATTGGACAGGGACATGTTAGAAGCCTGCAGGAGTAAAATAGATGGCTTGGAGGAAAGTGATACATAGATTTTAGCAATATCTGTTTGTATTGGTAGTTGTGCCCTCAAATCCATTGTTCATCCTTCCCCTTTTCAATTTTGCATTTTTATTTTTTAATTTTTTTAACATCTTTATTGGAGTATAATTGCTTTACAATGGTGTGTTAGTTTCTGCTTTATGACAAAGTGAATCAGCTATACGTATATCCCCATATCTCCTCCCTCTTGCGTTTAGACTGTGTTTCCCTACTGTATGTGGCTTCCACTGACATAAGACACTAGTTGGAGTTTGGAGGAGGCTCATTTCTGCAGGTGTAGCATTTTGCCCATGGCTTCAGCTCACTCCAGGTTGGCATGCTTTTGTTCCATCTTCTGCCAGATGCTCCTCGCCTCCAGTCCCCAGTAACATCATATCCTCTCTTGGCTCTTTTGCTAATCTTTGGGTTGCATCCAATTTCTGTTTAGCTTTTTTATCACCTACGAAACCAGTTCCTTGCATCAGATTTCCTTTGTTGTTAAGTGCATAAATTATTTCTCCTTTACCATTTAGACCTTAAAAGATGCACAGAGCAACAGAAGGTAAAGTATCAAGAATATTGTCCATATTTTGACTTTGATTGATTGGGCCTGTAGATTGGAACAGGTACAGCTTTGAAAGAGATGGGTCAGTAATTCATTTTGGACACACTGTTCTTGATACATTCAAATGCAAACATATAAGAGGTCTAGAGCTCATACCAGATTCTAAGTTGTAAAGCTCTAGATCATTAGATGATAGTGCTCGTAGTCATAGGAATGGATAGGTTATCCAGGGGAAAATGTAGAGAGATGAGAGAAAGAGGATTTGGGCACACCCCTAAAGAATTTGAAGTTGGCTAGTGGATAAAGAACCTGCAAAAGATATTAACAAAGAGCTGATAATTTCCTGGATTCAGGTTGGTAAAACAACTAGAATATATAGACTATCTCTAACATGTATTTCTCCAATTTTACAAATTATACTGCCAAAGGAAACACTAACACACAACTGGCAACACAAAACCAGTAAAACTAGCTAACTAACTGAACAATACGAGAAAGACAACAAAACAAGAATCTGTGCAAGTGATGAATTCCATCTTAATTGTAAAATAATTTGGCACTCCTGGTTCTGATGCACATTTTGATTTTGATTTATGTGCTCTAGGATAATGGCAGGACTGCAGCCTGCTGCTGGGCAGCCTCTGTTAAAAAGCCCAACACAGTTTAGAGGGTCAATGCTGCTGAAATCTAGTCCATTTTCCTCTAGCCAAACCGTGCACCCTGGTTCAGAGTTATCTCTGTGGAGGAAAGGAGCCTTTCTTTGAACCCCTACCTACATGGCAGAAAGTTTTTCCAATACACACAAAGGTATTTGTGAATGAACAGTGGCTTTGGGACAGGCAGGACCAAGTGTGTTGTGCCACCAATCTCAATTTTAGTCTATACCACATATGATGTCAAGTCTTAGGCAAAGTCTGGACCATACTGCTGAGAAGAAATTTTGAGAGTAGTTTTTCTCAAGGTATGATTCATAGACTATAAGCATCAGAATCACCCAAGAAGGCAATTTCCAGGACCCCACACTGAAAGTCAAGAACTCATATCTGTTGGAGTAGGAATGAGGACCTCAATCTTTTATAGGTATATCAGGACATTCTTATGCACGTTACAAACTACTGCTATAGGGACACTGGGATGTCCCTGTGATACAGACCTGATTTGGGAAACATCTGCTTGACTCTGATTTTAAAGACCTGGTGATCTTTTTGAAGACTGGAGAAAGGCACATATCACATTGATTTTGGACCTTTGGTGAGGTTAGAGGTGTATACAAACCTATAAAATATCCTAAATTACTCCTTTTTTGCTCCTGTTATCCTGTAAGCTCTCTCACAGAGAGTTGCTGTGAAAATGTTCTGATTAAACCCATACACACAGGTGAATTAAATGTATGATATTTAAGCACATTTTAAAGTACAATATTCAAAAGAATAAGTTATTCGTTCCCCAGATGATCCCACTCCTAATGCTTTCTTCCTGGACACTTCCACCCCTCACCATCCTGCCCTTGATCATGAAGGTCATCACCTTAGAGCAGCTTAGCTGATCAACCACATCTCCACTGCTCTTCTCCACCCTAGCCATGGCATCTAGCTCATGTCCTCCAGGGCCCCAAGTCCAGTCTGCCTTTACCTGTCACTTGTTTGTTTACTTTTACTTTTTGTTTATCCTGCTGGAAGGTACTCAACACTAGAATGTAAACCTCATCTCCCTTGTCAACCACTGAAGATCCAGTGCCTGACTTAGCGTAGGCAATCAGTGTATATTTGTTGTGTGAATAGACGTGTTGACCTCTATGGGAAGAATTTAGGATTGGGAGATTTACCTGTCCCCTTTCACCTTTGCTTAATTAGAAAGATGTTGTTAGTTAAGCTTGTTTCAGTATTAGGGGAAGTTTTGGGGTAACCTTCAGAAGTCACTTAGAGTAGTAGTCTTAGGAATCTCTGTCAAGTGTTTCCAGTTAAAGAATTCAGAATCTAGAGCGGTAGAAATTGCTGGGATGAATGCCTTTTCCAGTACTTTAATTACTAATTTGAAATGAGGACCCACGAAAGCAACCCTGATGTTTGCTCTGTTTCTCTGAACTCATCAGTGAGCGTATGCCTCCTGCCTTCCTAAAAAAGATAGATGTACGTCTGGAGGGAGGTGAAACAGCCATTAATCCTGGAAGGTATTTGTCCTCCTTTCTTTTGACATTTTATTGCCCTTTAACTCATTTGTGAAAGATATCAAATCAGAATCAGACTAGGGAATAAAAGTGCTTTTCATTAAAATGGCCGATCTGCATAGATCTCTTTGTTCTTCCCTGTGGAAGGTCTTTTTGATCAGTACATGAGAAAAGAATTTATGAAGAAAGAAAGTTAGGACAATTTTATGTCAATAGATAAAGTATCAGAGCAAAAATACACAGATTGTATATAGGAATATAAAATTATTTTCAAGCCAAAATTTAAAATTATTCCTGGCTGAAAATATAGCAAGGCAAAAAAGGAATATGTCGATTAGTGGTGTGGTTGATTATTTTGGAACGTAGGAAAAACAAAGGAATAGAATCTCATGGCCCATCCGAATGTTGTGTGGGGAAAAATACATCATTTACAAGGGCTTAAATCTCAGCTAGGGTACTTTGGCCATTATTTGTTTTAAACTTCCACTCTGCAGGGTAAGGGAGATAATGTATGCTCTTTTCCCCCACCAGCTATTGCATCTCCACTTTTAGCAATGCTCCTTTCTGATATGGAACTTGATAGTCATACATGTAAAAGACCTGTGTTGATGAAATATGGAACAGGGTTTGAGATATCAAGTGATTTTAAAAATAAGACATTTGTGATTATAATCTGCTATCTATTAAGTATTTTTGTTTGTATTATTAGGATGTATTTCTATGGATTTTGAATTGTCTTTCTTTTAGTAGCATGCTTTGCTTAATTCTAACTAGGTAGGAAATTTACAAATATAGAAAAATATAAGAAAGGAAACAAAATCATAACTTGTAATAACTTGAGCCAGGGATAAACACTGTTGATATTTTAGCAAATTTCCTTATACTACTGTAGAGATATGTGTAGTATATATGCACATATGTATGTAAGAATATATATGTTCACTTATATATTAAGCCCAAATGACTAAGCTTTTTCTAACACAAGTGAAAAATGAAGTCACTTTCTATACTCAAATAACAGTCAGCACCTAGTATGTGCAAAGCACTGTCTCAGTCACTAGGGACTTAACAATAAACCCCGAAAATCTCTTCCCTCAGGTAGTTCATCTGGAAAGAAAGTCAGTAACTTTCAATGCCAGGAATTACAGTGGTTTAAGCCCTAATTTTTCTCTTTCTTCAAAGATCTCACAACTTTTTCCTCAAGTCTGTCCTGTGCTCAGGAATGCAGTCACTATATAGTCAGCCTTCTCTATCTACAGGTTTCACATTCATGGAGTCAACCAACCAGGAATCTAAAATATTTGGAAAAAAATTTCCAGAAAGTTCCCAAAAGCAAAACTTGAATTTGCTGCTTGCTGACAACTATTTACATAGCATTCACATTGTATTAGGTATTTTAAGTAATCAAAGTTGGTTTAAAGTATACAGGAAGATATGCATAGGTTATATGCAAATACTATGCCATTTTACATAAAGGGCTTGAGCACCTGAAGATTTTGGTATCTGTGGAGGGTCCTGAAGCCCACCCCCTGTGGATACCGCGGATGACTCCTGTACTTCTTCCACTCCAGTCTCTTCTTCACACCCTCTTGAGTGCACATTTTGAACTTCGGGGATGAACACTGTGCTGGGCCCATCCGTCCTCGGGACCCATCATGGTTTCCCAGAATCAGACTCTGCATGTAGCTGTCTGGGAGAGTCTGGGCTTGGACGCTCTGAGAAGGCTAGTGATTTGGTGTCAGGTGATCATTTCTAAGTATCTTTCATTATGTAGAGAAGAGGCTGAGCACTGCTGGGGAAGGTGATTGTACATGTTGTTCCAGGTGTTTCAGTTTTGGCCCTAGAATTGCACACCCTCCTCTGTACGAGAAATCTCTGAAGTTACCAGAGCATCATCTTTAAAAGGGAGCTTAGCATTCCATTGTTACACAAGTTTCTTGTGGGTTTTAAACTCAATACTAGTGACTTGTCGAAATATTCCTTTTTACCTGAAAAGAGATCTGATTAGTTTACTTTCTCTCTCATTACATTTTATGTGATATTTTAGGTGCCCTGTGAGATTGGAAACCTGACCAACTGCCTAAAATGCCATCTCTTCATCTGGCTCTTCTTCTACCAAGTTAGATTTGTCTTCTCTTGGGGTCTACAGACTTAAGACCAAGGAAACCCTGGTCAGATGACTCTCTGCGTAGCTTCTGTTCGCTACTCCATGCCAGAGTGCAGGTCTCCTTCTTTTAGTAAAATTGTCCTTGTGCATGTCTTCCAAAGCCCAGAAAATCTCTCAGAAAGCAGAGGAAATTCCTTTCTCACTGCCTCAGATTTATCTTCAAATTCTTATTTCTTTTTTATTTTATTTTTTTAACTCTTTATTTTATATTGAAGTATAGTTGATTAACAATGTTGTGATAGTTTCAGGTGTACAGCTAAGTGATTCAGTTATACATATACATATATCTATTCTTTTTCAAATTCTTTTCCTATTTAGGTTGTTACATAATATTGAGCAGAGTTCTCTATGTTATACAGTAGGTCCTTGTTGGTTATCCATTTTAAATACAGCAGTGTGTACATGTCAATTCCACACTCCCTAACTATCCCATCTCTCACCCTTACACCCTGGTAACCATAAGTCACAATTTTAATTTCTTACACCAGGATTTGCCATATCATAAGATGATCTATAGTGTAAGTAAAAACCCTCTTTAAGAGTAACTCCTCTTGTACACATAATTGGATCTCATTGCTCAGACTGGACAATCAAAACACTCTAATACCAGTATATATTGAGATATCTAGTCTTAGATAAAAGCTGACTATTCATAGAGCCTGGTACCTAGTGTGTTTTTTTTTTTTTTTTAGTTAGTTTTATCTTCTACATGGCATAGTTATTCCTGCATCTCTTTATATATGTCCTTCCTCTGGTTTTCATAATTTCAATTCCAGATTTTTTGTGAGCAACTGTTTAAACAAAGATATGCCCACATACATATACAACACATACACACACACGCACGCACACACACACACACACACATACACACACACACACACAGAGGCGTTGAGTATTCTAAATCTTTAAACAGCAAAGAACACTTTTACCAAGGAGGCAAAAAAAAAAAAAAGCATTTAGAGACAAAACTGCTAGAAAAATGTACATAATTTACAGTATGTCCTCAGCGTAAATATTACCATTCAGTCAGGTGAATATTATCTTCACAGTTTCTCCAAGGTAATGACTGGGGACTTGTTTTACATTTATGAACCTAAAGAACTCACTCAAGTGGATTTCCTAGAAAAAAATAACATCACATTTTCAAAAAACATTAAGGTTTTTATTATATATACATTACATTTTATTATGTATACATATATACTTTTGACAACATTAATGTTATACCCTATATTGAATTTTGAATAATGAACTTTTCACTTAATCTTATGTGTGTTTTCCCGTGTCATTAACAATTTTTGAAAAGCTCTTTTTTGTGGCTGCATTCATAATGTGGATGTATAATCACTTATTTATCACATTTGTTTATTTAGAGGAATCTATTTAGTTTCTATTTTTTTCTACTACAAACAACATTGGAACGTTTTTCGCATATACATTTGCTTACTTCATTGGTATTTCCTTAAGATATATTCTTATGAGTGAAATCGTTGTCAGAGGATCTTATGGTAGAACCTCAGGAAAATGGCTCTCTATCCTGCTGGCCCTGCTACATAATAATGTGTCCTTTTCTGCAGAACTGATGGGGCTAATAACTTTTTTTTTTAATATTTATTTATTTGGCTGCACTGGGTCTTAGTTGAAGCACGCAGGATCTAATTTCCTGACCAGGGATTGAACCCCGGTCCCCTGCATTGGGAGCACAGAGTCTTAACCACTGGACCACCAAGGAAGTCCCGAGGCTAATAACTTATGATCATTGTTACTAAGCAATGTTTGTCAAGGCTACTGTGTCTTTTCCATAGTTGCACTAAGGACAGCTCAGTAATATCTTAAATTTTCTTGCTTGAAGTCTCTTTTTAGGAAATAGTTATTTACTTTAAATAACTGGTATTTATTATCATTTAATTATTCATATACATTTATTCAGTGTAATCACAATGAAAATTCTCATTTTCAAGCATAATGAAAAGTTTTAAATATCAAATTCTTAGAAGGGTGGCCTGTAGTTGTCTGTGACTAAATACATGTCTCAGAAAGTATAAGCAGATTCTGCCAGAGGTCTGTGCCCACTACGTATGGATAGTTATTGAAAGGACTAAGCCTCCAGGAACCACCTTCTGTTGCCTCTGAAAGGAGTATTAGCATCAGCTGAAACGAGTTCTAGGCTCTATGAGGAGAGAATCCAGCCCCACCGCGCCAGCAGTTGTAACACGTTTCTTATGTAATGTCTTTCCATGCTGATTAGGGTGTGTTGATTACTCACATCTGGGACTCGTATTTGATTAAGCTCACTGAGTTTTGCCCTTCTTCCCATTTCCATTCTTTTTCTTTCCTCAATCTTCTCTGTCTTTGTTTTCACTGAATTTCATTTTAGTCTGTAGTTAAATTGATGACTTCTCTAAAGTTTCATTAAGATTTTGATTACTTTGAGTTCTTTTTGCAAGGTACTGCTATGTTTGCCCTTCCTAAAATGTTTGGACTTTTGATTGAGTAAATAAACATTCAGAAATGCATGTAATTCTAGAGTCATTCTATGTCTGTCACCAGACAATTGTTTGTAAGTGAGCAGGAGAGATTTTCATTTCCTTTCTGAATGCTTACTCTTTCAGTAGATTAGCTAGTGACCCAAAGAAAAGTGTTTTAACTTTTGGAAAACACAGTTAACTAGGGTCTCTATCTCTCTCTCTCCCTCTAAAGATAGATAGATGATAGATATCATTAAGAACAGAGTGCCATACACATGGTAAATGCTAAGTATACATGAGTTCCTTCTGTATTTAAAAATTTTTACCTTTTAATATAGTAATGCAAATTTTTACATTTTAGTTTAGATATGTAAATTAACACCCCTAAAACTTCTTTATCTCTGAAATGGTTAAGTGAGGATTTTTATAGGTTACAGAACTCCATGTAAGTCAGTATCTTCATTTTATGTATTTAAGCACAAATCATCTAGGTCAAATCTCACAGTAAATTAACACATTTTCTGTGCTTGCCTTTGGCTAAGTGATTATAAATACACAATTTAAAATATCCCCTGCCTACCCAAGGAGTCCTGATGGAGGTGAAGAATTCTTACCATTATGTTAACTGTGGTGCTGGACATAATCTTTTGGGGTATTAGAGGACACTGTTTTCCCTGTATTACAAATGACAATGCAGTTTCACCCTCACAACATAAACGTGGCAAATTTTCATAGTGCTAGACACACATAGACTACACTGTCATGTTAGTGTTAATAGCTGGAGTTTTATAGAGTTTTAATGCATTTTTGAGATACTGTTTAAGCACAGTTAATAGTACAGGCTTTGAGTGACGATTGTAGATCTGAGAGAAATAACAACTTAGCATGAGAAACTAGTCAACTGTCTTCCATCCAACAATTCATCCAACAAATACCTGTTAAGCATCTACCTCTTGCCAGTCATTATTTTATCAATAGGTTTTTGGGACACATCAGTAAATAAACACAAATTCTTGTGTTTATGGACCTATTGTATTTAAAACCATTTTTACTAAATGTTATCCAGCTAAAGGAATAGTTTATCTATTACTCCTTATTTGTACACATGATGCTGGGCCCTGTCATAAAGATTATATAGTTAATAAGTTACAGAGAAAGAAATATTTTGAGATACGAAAGCACTGCATATCACATCATCTACCAAGCTACACAATACAGTGGAAATTGTAAAAATGGCAAAACTATTATTACTGTTAGAATTTTATGCTGTATTAAGAAATTGCTAATATCCTGTGAATACAGAAGGTCATTTGACTTACCCAAAGACATGCAGAATGTCAGCTTTTTGTCAGGAATATTTCATTCCAGGTTGTTCAGAGTCAACACAATTACTTTTGCTACAAGGGAGTTGTTAGCTGATTTTTCATGATATCATATTGTTTATTCTGCTACTAAGCTAAAGACCATCACTGTTAATGTGACAGGTGTTAGTCTGTTTTGTTTAGAGTGTACAGCATGATCTTGGGCAAAGGAAATAATGCCAAATGTTCAAACACACACATACCTACACACCCAAGTTATGGTTAATCAAAATGAAAGATAATGATGAAATTTATGGACTAAAATGTTATTTTTCTATTTTGAAGAATAATGATTTATTTTCAGAGTCAAAAAGGAGTTATGCTATGAGAAATTGTGCTATTATTTTTAAAAAATAAATAAAAACAAACCAGAAAAACCTATTAACTTAATTCAAACCTCACAGAGAAACAGTGGATGGGCTAAAGTAAAAAAGAATACCACTAAAGCAAAACATTGCATTTGTTTATGAAAATTTATGATTTAGATGGGAACTGAATGTTTTAATTAAAATAAGTGATTGGTTTAAAATGGTTTATGCAAGATTCTAATTTAAAAATTTACTGTTTTTCACTGTCACCACCATTCTTTGATAAGCTGACTTTAGCAGCAATGAAACATCTCATTAGATTGCACAGTGTTATATTTCAAGAAATAATTATTTGGTTTATTATAATTTCTTTCAAAAAGAGCAAATCTTTTCTTCAAAATCTTTATGTATATATACACACACACACACCCCTTTTATATTTCCTAATTCTGTATGGACTCTTTTCTAAAAAAAAAACAAATTAAGAATATAATTATTAAGAACAAGTAAACTTCCTTAAATTACTTCAAAATCTGTGGAAGTGATTTGGTCTTAAAAAGTAAGAAAAAGAATAAGCAAAGCATTTTGTTGCTTTTTCAGTTATCATAAAACTCAAAACTTGAGCAGACATCCTTATAGGTCTTCTGCCTTTGCAGAAGAGCTAAATCCTTTTGACTATGTCAATTTTGATCCATAGTGCCCAGTATTGCATTTCATATCACATAACTTTTCTCTTTGTCTCTGCAGCAAGATACTTTCTCCTGGTTGAAAGTTCTTAAACTTCTTTATGTTATATTTCTATGTCTTATCTGCTTTCCCATCTTTAAACCTTCTTTCATGTGTGGATTGTCTTTATTATTCTTGCTCACTTTGTACTTCCCATTCTCTTTAGAGTCTTTTAGATTCCAGTTCCATGTCTATCTGAAATATTCTGTCATCATTTTCCTTCTTACCCTGTCCACATCCAAATATCATTATTATTTCAACTATTTTTATGGCAGTAGTCTCCACTTCTTTGTCTGTACACATCTTTGATGATTCTTATCTGCTGCTAAGCTCACTCACATGGCTGTTAGCTGGCCTCAGATCTGCTTTCAAGTGTACTCACCAGGCCTCTCCACAGAGCTGCTTCATGACATGACAGCTGGCTTCCCCAAAGTGAGCATTCAAAAAAAAAAAAAAAATGAGAGAGCACTTCCAAGACAGAGGCCATAGACTTAATATAACCTATTCTTGGAAGTGGCAAACATTACTTCTTCTGTACTCTATTCATTAGCAGAGAATCAAGGAGAAGTGATTACATAAAGGCATGAATACAAAAGATAGGATCATTGGGGGTCATCTTAGAGTCCACCTACCACAGAGGGAGAAAAGAATGATACTAAAAATTGACCCATCCAAAAGAAGGAAAGTGAAGGAAAAGAAGAAAACACAAAGTGAGACAGTAGAAGTAAGTCTGGTGTATCAGTACCCACAAGAAAATAAACATGAAAGTGAGCTATTAAATACAGAAATTATTATCATATTCAAAATATAAAATACATATATGAGGAGAAAAAGAGCTGGAAAAGAAGAGCTATAACTATTTGCAGATAATATGATTATTTTCATAATAAATATTATTTGCAGATAATATGATTGCAGATTATAACTTTATTTGCAGATAATATGATAATATTCAAAATAATCTTCATGCTCTGAATTTACTAGAGAGCTGATGCTCTCATAAGGTTTTTGGGATTTAGCTTTTAATATACAAATTGAATATACCAAAATCCTATATGCCAGAGACAAAGCTAATTAGAAAATATAAGGGATAAAACTTCAGTTTATAATAACAATAAAAGCAATGTTTCCCAGGAATAATTGTGACTAGAAGTGTTCAAACCTCTGGGGATAAAATTACAAAATAATGGATACCAAAATCCATGCTCAAGTCCTTTATATAAAATAGCATAGCATTTGCATATAACCTACACACATACTTCCGTATACTTTAAGTAATCTCTAGATTACTTAGAATACCTAATACAATGTAAATACTATGTAAATAGTTGCCAGTGCACAGCAAATTCGAGTTTTGCTTTTTGGAATTTTTTGGAATATCTTTTCCCAAATATTTTTGATCTGTGTTTGGTCGAATCCACTGATGTGGAACCAGAAGCCTGATTGTACATAAATGTAGAAACCAGTACCTATGCATGGGTTGGAAAATATCAGTAACACTAAAATAATTGTTTTTTCAAATTAATATATAAATTTAATATAACTGCAGTTGCCAGCAGATGTTTTAGGTAGAATTAGAAATATCATCCATGAAATTCACACGTAAGAAGAAATAAGCAGAACAGGCACAGAAATTTTGATGAGTAATGAGAAGAGCTTGGTCTACCAGATACATAGACTTACTATAGAATTATAGAGTGGTGGAATTAGCAAAAATATACCACTGGCACAAAACAAGGATCTGCAAAGAGACCCATACATATAAGAATGATTTTATGTATAACACAGTTGGCATTACAAAAAAGGAGGAAATAATAAATTGCTTTATACATAGTGACAGGGAAATAGAAAAATAAAATAAAATCAGGTGTCTTCCTCACCATATAAACAAACATGATTTTCAGATAGATTAAGGTCCTAAATATGTATAGATAAAATTAATTTAAGACCTCTAAGTAAGACAGAATTTCTTAAATAAGATAAAGAAAACTGCAAACAATGAAGAAAATACACATACATTTGATCACGTTTTTTTTTTTTTTTTTTACGTACTCCATAAAAGATACCATAAAGACTAAAAGAAAAAACTTTGGAATAAGTAGTTTTTGCAATACAATAACTAACAAAATACTAGTTATAAAAGATTCCTATAAATCAATAAGAACACAAAACAAAATACATGAAATACATAAACAATTTCCAAAGGAGGAAGCCCAATAAGGAAAACAGGCCTATACCATTGTAACCATGAAAATGAAGCTTAAAAAGAAATTGGAAACCATTTTGTGTCTATTAAATTGCCAAAGCTTTGACACAGATATGCAGATCCACTAACACATATGTAATGCAGTTGGTGAAAATACCATTTTGGAGAATAAATTAACAATAGCTAATAAATGTGAAGATGCTTTTACCACACAGCCATCAAAGTTTGCTTCATGGTGTACAGTCAGCCCTCCATATCCACAGGTTCTGCATCAGAGGACTTAACCAACCGCAGATTGAAAATATTCCAAATTTTTTTCCAGAAATTTCCAAAAAGCAAAACTTGAATTTGCCTTCCTTTGGCAGCTATTTACATAGCATTTACATTATACCAGGTCTTCTAGGTAATCTGGAGACGATTTAAAGTATACAGGAGGATATGTGTAGGTTATATGCACATACTATTTCATATAAGGGACTTGAGCATCTGTGGATTTTGGTATCACAGGGGGTCCTGGAACCAATTCCCTGCTGATACCGAGGGACAGTTTTATAAGTGGGAGAAAATGCATAAGAACTTATGCATAAGGAGATGCAACAATGTTGAGGCTTTGTTTTTAACAGCCCAAACTAAAAACATCCTAACTGCCTATCAAGAATATAAATATTAAATTATGTTATAGTTGTAGCACAAAATTATACAGCCTTTAAAAGGAACAAACATCATTTGTTGACATGGTTAAATGTTGTTGCATGAAAAGAATAAGTTGCTGAATAGTATATACTGTTTCCTGCCATTTATATAAAGAATAAAAACCAATAAAATCATAAATTATAACATCTAACTATGAAGTAAACATATAGATTCATGGAATTGATAAAACTCAATTTACAATAGTAGTTATCTCTTGAGAAATGCAACAGGGAATGTCAGTTATGTATGTTCTTTGAAAATTCTTTGAAAAAAATTAGAAGCAAATAAAAACTACTAGTAAGATTTGATAAAGCTGAGTAGTGGATACACAGATGCTTATTATCTCAATTCTTTATTCTTACCTGTTTATTTGAAATAATTTACAATATACATTTCCTGTCCATTTCCACTAACATGTCTGTGGTCCAGAGCTGTGTTGATTTGTGCCTGAAACTCTGCCACAGCCATACTATCTGCATTCTCTGTCTTCAATCTGATCTGCCAGTCATTTCTCGCCTATCACTTACTACCATCAGCAGGAACCTCAAATTTCCTGCTACAGTCATTCCGTGATACCTACACTATTCCAAGTCCAAGCCTCTATTTTGGCTTTCAAGGCCATCAGAATTCTCCAAGACTGCTGATTCTTAGAACTCCGTATCTTCCTCAGGACCCTTTATAACTACCCACTGACCCTTCACTCAGTTTTACAGCCACTTCATCAAAGCACAGGTCAAGTGACATAATTTCCATAGTGTTTCTTTTCTGACTGCTTCAGTTCATTCAGGGTTTATGTTACCCATAAAAGCGGTATTGTACCATGTACCACTTAAATAGTCTCTATTTTGTTTTTGGAATTTGGATTTAGGCATTTAACTAATTTTTTGAGGATCAGGAAATGTCTTATTTTCTTTTGTGTTAATCACAGAGCTAAACACACTGATTCCCCCAAACTAACTCTAATGGAAGATCTAATGTCTCTTGGGTCCTCAGTGTGAAATCTGGACTTTTCTTGGCTTTTCTTACTCTTTCATCCTTCTTCTAATAGCCACTAAGTCTTATTTTTCAGTTTCATTAAGGTATTTCCATCCTGTGCACTTATCTCTGTTTTCACTCAACATCCTTGTCAAAGCCACTGTTACTTTATATAGGTAGCATAAGGCTTAGAGTACTATGATGTTGAGGCTTGTTTATTTTCATGAAGTTGTCACCTGATACTTGTACAGTGGGGGAATTTTGCTGTTCTTTACTAGTAGGAATCTATGTAACAGCTCTGGCCTCCCTCTGTATCCTATAATGAAGACAGAGTAATCTTTATAAAATTTAATTTAGTTACCCCCCTGCTTAAAGTCCCTTAATGTCTTTCCATTTTCCTTATTAAAGTCCCAAATACTTAACATAAAGCCTTGTGTGAACTGTCACTGCCTACTTCTCCAGCCTCACCTAATGCCACCCACCCTGAAGCCCTAGACACATTGCCATCTTTCAGCTCCTCAAGGTGCCATGTGCTTTATTCCCTCAGACCTTCTGCACAGGCTAATCTAGAACTCACTTCCCACCATCTCCCTTCACATGGGCAATCTCTACCTATTTTTCAAGTCTTATTTTAATCATAATTTTCTTGGTGAGTCTTTCCTTAACTCTCTCCCTACCCATCCCACTCAAACTTCTATAATTTCAATAGTGCCTTTTATTTATCCTTTGTAATACTCATCAAAATGTACTTAATTTCTGTTGTGTTTCTTTTCCCTGAGTCTATAAGCTCCACAGGTAGTGAGACTCTATTTTCTTCCCTACTTTATCTCTGGTGGGTAACATATTATCTTGTACATGGTAGGTGCAGCATACATATTCATTGAATGTATTAAATGATTCTTAAGAAATGTTTATGAATTGATTTTGACTGATTAAAATATATGTAAAATGTATTCTTTTACATTTCTCTCTACTTACCTCAATTTCGTATCATTTGTTGTCATTTTATTCTTAAAGACTGAGGATGATAAAGTAAATAAAAACAACATTTCTACAAATTCTAGAAGAAATCATATTTAAGTAAACCAAAAATCTGAGTATATGCAGTAAATTTTTTTAGCTTTTTCTAAAGTTGGTAAGTAGAATTAAACCCATCATGAGTAATCTTTTTCTTTTTTCCCGTTTTCAAGTGCAACTCAACTTATCAGGGAGGTCACTGACTTTTTTTTTTTTTTTTTTTTGGTACGCGGGCCTCTCACTGCTGTGGCCTCTCCCGCTGCGGAGCACGGGCTCCAGACGCGCAGGCCCAGCGGCCATGGCTCACGGGCCCAGACGCTACACGGCATGTGGGATCTTCCGGACCGGGGCACGAACCCACGTCCCCTGCATTGGCAGGCGGACCCTCTACCACTGCGCCACCGGGGAAGCCCACACTGACTATTTTTTAAATAGGAATTCATGGGAATTAAGGAGAAACCAAAATATTTATCAGAGTAGCATTTAATATTAACAAAACGAAAATAAACGCATAGCCCCGATGGTTGACACTTTCAAATCAAGCACTCCTACTTGGTCTGTTCTCTCATACTTTCTTTAACCATTTGCCCCATTTGCATCTGTGCTCTGTGTTGTAATAGTCCTATACAGTGTTTGAAAATTATAGCACAATTCCACCCTCAAAATAGAAGAGAGAAAAAAAAGGCAATCTACATTTCATGCCCTGCCATGTTCTGGCTTTTCTAGGTGATTAATGATAATGGCCATTTGCCCAAAATATAGACTCAGTTCACAAATGGGATTGGAAAACAACTTTATGATAAATGTGGAAAATATATTCTTCTTCTTCTATGGTATATACCTTTCTTTATACATAAAATGAAAAGCGTTCTTAAATTCTATTTGCACATAATAATGCATGAAATTACAGCCTTTATAATGCTGTGTATTGAAAGGAACTGGATTGATTTGGTCGACCAAGGAACACAGCCTATTTTCTTCAGAACTGAGAATTATACTTATTGGTAACTTACAACCTGCAGAGTTCTTCTAAAGGAAATATTATATACTATGCATTTATGGTTTGTTTTATGGAGAGACTGTACTTGATATGGAAGAAAAAATTTTGTAGTTTCCATCCTGATACTTACCTGGCAAGTATCTACGTATTTACATAGAGGTTATGTTGATGAGCTTTAGAACAAGAAAGTTAACTGGATCAAAGGGGAAATCATCAGGAAAGAATTGGGTCCCTTTGGAAGTGGTACATTTCTCTTCTTTAAATTGTGTTTTAACTTCTCTTGCTGAAGAGAAGTGAAGGAATGGCTCCCCTGACCCATTTTGTAAATGATGGAGTGTTCTAGGCCTTTATTGAGGTAATGGAGGAAAGTCTGTTCCCGGTATTTGTTATGCATCTGATTGTTCCTCTAATAAACTAAATGTAATTAAAAATAGAGCAGGGCTATTGCATTTTAATAGCTTAGATTCTTCCCTGTGGAAGAGTTAGCAAACAGTGAGAGAATATGAAGATTCAGCTCCCCAGCACCTGCCAGGCAGCCGTTGTCAAGATTAACAGCATCACACCAGGTTATTAGAGGAAATATAAATACTTTTGAGGCTCTGTGGGTAGTTATGATATCACGTTTTATTATTTTCTCCTAAAATGGAATTACTCACTGTAATTGCTTGCCAGTCACAGGCCAACGAACATGACAGAAGAAATCCTACATATTCGGGGGGGGAGGGGTTATAATGCAAAAACAGCCGACCAGAGAATGTTTCAAGGGTACATTATTATGTCTTTGTAATAATCGTGCTTAAAATTTGATGGCACTTTACAGCTTCTAGGATAGGCACATATTTGTGCAGTGCAATTTGAAGTGGCATAGCAGTTATTTGAATTCCTACTCGAATAAGGAAATAGGGGTATGGAGATACTGAGTGATTCGCCCAAGAATGCTGCTACTAGTGAGTGCAAAGTTGAGAATGAGCCCCAAGTCTTCTAACCGCACAGTCTGTGTTCTTTCTGCCCATCTGCATGGCCTCACTTAAGTTCAACAGCAAACACATAATATTTGCATCATATCTTTCTTGGTGACAAGACGGTTTTGAAGAAACTGAAATTTCCTGAGTGGAATCATGAAAGATCACCTAAAATGCAAAACATTTGCAGTTTTATAAGTGGCCTTACAGAAGCTGGGGGATTTGATGTCAGGCATGGGATATTTGAGAAAATATGGAAAGTCGTTATCTCTGTAAGATGAGAAAAGTGATACATTAGGAGATGTGTTTTGTTTTTATTTTTTTGTTTTCTCTATTTCCAACACAAACTTGATTATCAAAAAGTGGGATGAGTCGAGAGAATAAGAAAACAAGTACAGATTGGGAGAAAATATTTGTAAAACACATTATTGGATAATGAACTGTTATCCAAAATATACAAAGAACCCTTAAAACTCAACAATAAGGAAATGAACAACCCAGTATAAAAAGGTGGAAAAGAGATCTGAATGGATGCGTCAACAAAGAAGATATACAGATGACAAATAAGCATATAAAAATGGTGCTCAACGTTATATGTCAATAGGGAATTGCAAACTAAAACAACACGATGCCAATACATGTCTATTAGAATTGCTAACATTTAAAATACTGACAATACCAAATACTGAGGAGGGTGTGGAGCAACAGGAACCCTCATTCATTGCTGGTGGGAATGCAAAGTGATACATACATCCATTCTGGAAGACAGTTTGGCAGTTCCTTACAAAACTAAACATAGTCTTATCATATGATCTAGCAATTGTGCTAGATTTGAGGAATTGAAAACTTATGGTCACACAAAAACCTGCATATGGATGTTTATAGCAGATTTTTTTCATAATTGCCCAAACTTGGAAGCAACCAAGATGTTCTTCAGTAGATGAATGGATAAATAAACTGATACTTCCAGACACTGAAACATTACAAAGAAATAAGCTATCAAGCCATGAAAAAACATGGAGGGACCTTAAATGGATATCGCTAAGTGAAAGAGGCCAATCTGGAGATGTTACATACTATATGATTCTGAAAAAGGCAAAAATATGGAGATAGTAAAAAGATTGGTGGTTGCCAGAGGTTAGTAGGGAGGGAGGGATGAATGTGCAAAGTACACAGGATTTTTAGGGCAGGGAAGTTGCTCTGTATGATACTACGATGGTGAATACATGTCATGATGCATTTCTCAAAACTCATTTCTCAAAACTCATAGAATGTACAACACCAAGAGTGAATCCTAATGTAAATTGCAGACTTTGGGTGATAATGATGTGTCAGTGGACGTTCATTGATTGGAACAAATGTACCATTCCAGAGTGAAATGTTGGTAGTGGAGGAAGCTGTGCATGTGTGGGGACATGGGATATATGGGAACTCTCTGTACCTTCCTTTTAATTTTGCTGTGGACCTAAAAATACTCTAAAAACAAGCTTTGTCTTATCTTAATAACTTTTTTATTTCAAAAAAGTGGTCTGAGGAATATCATATCTATTTGATGGAAAGGGTGCTAACAGTTACACTCAATAACGCAGTATGTGACCAGGAGGGACTGAATCAGTGATAACATGTTTTAAAATCTGTTTGAAGTCTTAAGGAAATATGGTGAATATTAAGACTCCTGGATTCCACACTTTATTAGATTAAATGAATGTCATGGCAGAAGTCTGACTGTATAGTGTAACAGTATATGGAGGCTCATTTCTTTTATTACCATACAAACCATTGCTGCCGGGTATGCCTGAATCCTAGACTATCCAGGGAAGAATGATTCGTCACAGTCCAGTTATTTGAATAGAATGGCACAGAGAATGTCCTCAATATATAGGATTTCTAGCAGAGAAGGCAGTCCCTGCTATAATTCAAAGAAACTGAAACATTTCATGGCTCAAATCCTTTATTTTCTGCATTGTATGCTAGAATCACAGGTGGGATTTCCTAAGTAGAAATCCATTACCTTGATTGAAACTTAAAAGAGGATTAATAAAATTTTAATTGTTTTGCCTCTTATTTTCTATATTTTTTTCAATTTGAAGTTTTCTGATAATATTTGAATCAGATATGTTGCTGAGTTTTGAGTATTTTAGTGCCTTAATTTCTCCAATCTTTTTATAACAGAGTATTACCATTAGCTAATGTCAAAGTTTTCTGGTTTTCCATTGTCTATTTTCTTTCTCAAGCCACAACCTGAAAAGTTCTTAGCAAAGACCATTTTCCCTCAGATTTTCTAGACTGTCCTCATGTTGAATCCCTGATCTCTAAACTTAATTTGTTATTAACCAGTGTGTCACCAGTTCTTACCTCAATGCCTATTTTTGATGGAAAGTCCTTCTTAAACTCTGTTATTTCTGGGTGTCCTTAGGCATATCTCTTTTGGGTTCATGAAGAGTATTTCCATTATCATAGGACCCACCACGTTCCTCCATGCTAGTTGCAATTCCTGACCACAGCTAACAAAGTCACCTGTGGTCCACTGGTTACTACTGATGCTGCTAGTATTCTCTAAGAAGTCACTGACATTTTTGGTGAGAGTATTACCTCCTGATATATCCTCTATGCACCAAAGCCATGTAGTTAATCAAGACATTTTTATCTGGGCAGCAAAGCAAAGTATCCAGGGTGAAGAGAGATCTCTGCCTGTAGCCCTGCAGAGCTCAAATGGGGATCCTTGGACCTGAGCCAACATATTAGCTCCCAGTCAAAATTTTATCTTCCTTATTGTCTTCTACTCCCATCATTAACCTGTGCCTGTTGTAAATGCCACTGCTGGATTCCAGCAGAGGACAAAGCCTAGCTACTACCTGTATCCCCACTGTACCTGTCACTCTCTTGGTCTGGTTATATTTTATATGAAAAGATTTCTTTTCTGAACATATTTTATACCTAAAGATTTCCTTTCTTCAATAAAATAGATTTTTTACTTTAAATGACTCACCAAGCATGTGTAAGCTGAAGACTGACACTGGAGGAGGAATGTTTTAGGGGGAGGGAGAAAAACTACAGTCCTATGGGTACTGTCTTTGGGTAGTCCTTAAAAGAAAACGTACTCTGGAATGGTAACATAAGAATACACAACTTTTGAATTGTGTTCAATTCTGCTTTTGAATTGTGTTCAGATTCTAGCTGTTCTAATTCTTGCCATCTGTATTTCAACCACATATCTGACATGAAACAGCAGAACATAGAATGGGTCCAGAACCCTGTAGACATTGCTAAAATAAGATGTTATGGAAAAACCAGAACGAACATTTTGCCCAACCCATAAGTAGTTAAGAGCATGAATAAATACGTCACCCTTTAATCTGCTACCCTGTGATTAATTCATGGTCGTAGTCAACATCATGGATATGAGTAAATAGCTTCTAGTTAAGATCACTAGTTCAGCATATATTAATGTAGAACTTCCTGTGTGCCAGCTAATGGGCAACACGCAGCAGTTCAAAAGGTCACTGTCTATCATGAAAGTTTACCTCCTTTGTTTTATCATCTTAATAATTTTCCTTGTCAGTAAAAATGAAAGCATATATATTTTTTGAAATTTAAGTTCTTGAAAATGATTTCATCACATACCTCACAGTTTTGAATGGAACACTGAGCTGACACACCAAATTCGATAGTTTTAAGCACAAATCTGACTGCCTTTGAGGAACAGGCTTAGTAACTCCAGATGCCATTTCTTTTGACCATATGCTTGTTAAGAGCTCAGTAGATTCCAAGCTAAAGTTCATAAATCCTTTGGGTCTGAATTCTAACCTAAATATAAAATGAATAAACAAGCATTCAGTGCCTGTCTCCAAAGCTTAGGACTGGTTGGTTAGTCTAGTTATTTTTTCTAATGTTCCACAGACTTGGTAAGCTAGATTTTAATGTCTTATTGTCCTTGTTTATATTCTGTCCTTGAATTCTTCCAATATACATTTAAGTACATATACTTACACATAATATGTATGTCCATTGAGTTTTGTCTCTGTGGAGCAGTAGAGAATAAGCCAGTGAAGCAGCCCCTAACCAGAGCAAGTCGGCTGACAGATGGAGTACACAGTATGAAATGAGAGAATAACTGGCAAGATTTTTTTTATAATGATCCATCTGGAATACAAGGGTCAATATCATCAATTTTGACACACACAGGATCACAGCCTCACTTTACATTTAATTTCTAAGGTTACTTTCTTTAAAAAAAAAAGTCCTCATTATACAAAAAAAAAAAATTAGAAAATGAACAGTGAGAATAAGTTACAAACTACCACAGAGTACATGCTGCATTACAGAATAATGAATTGCTGTGGTTAATCACATTAACAGAGTTCTAAATATTCTATGACATGTATACAGAACTGCAAAATGGATGTATTAGGGTAGGTTAGACTGATGGTGGTCAATCAGGACAAAGTGACTAACAAAGAAATTTGTCTTTTAGAAACGGTACCTGATGAGTGTTTTTAGATTGGTGAGTGGCTCTGCTCCATCAGGACATTTAGGGACTTAGGCAGGTAGTTGCCATGGTGGGCCAAATAATGTCCATCC
Organism: Globicephala melas; assembly: GCF_963455315.2. Classification (NCBI taxonomy): domain Eukaryota; kingdom Metazoa; phylum Chordata; class Mammalia; order Artiodactyla; family Delphinidae; genus Globicephala; species Globicephala melas. Next base: position 25,901,946 of record NC_083320.1, on the reverse strand, counting down.
CCAAAGATGTCCACATTCTAATCCCTGAAACCTGTGAATATGTTGCCTTAATGGCAAAAAGAACTTCACAGATGTGACTGAAAGGGGATTATTCTGATTTACCCAGGTGAACCTAGTATAATTTCCAGGGTCTTTATAAAAGGGAGATGGGAAGGTCCAAGTCAGAAAAGGCAATGTGACGACAGAAGCAGAATCTGAAAGAAGTGAAAAATGGAGGCAGAGGTCAAAGATTGAAAGAGACGTTTGAAGATGATATGCTACTGACTTCAAAAACAGAGCAAGGGACCATGAACCAGGGAAAGCTGGTTGCCTCTGGAACCTGGGAAAGACAAGGAAATGGATACTCCCCAAGGGCATCTAGAAGGAACCAGCCCTGTGGAGGCCTTGGTTTAGTTAAATGAGGCTGATTTTAGTCTTCTGATCTGAAGAATTGTAAGATGAGGAATCTGTGCTGTTTAAAGCCTCTAAATTGTGGTAAGCCGTGACAGCAGCGTATAAGTGTATAAGTTCATTCAGAACTTGCACGGTTGCTCTGGTTGTTGCCATTCCAGGTAGTGGAAAGAAGTGACAATGGAACAGGAACCCTGCTCTTTTAAGGTATCTTCCTGGAAATGCCTTCTATCACTTCCACTCATACGGAATGAAGAGAATGTAATTGAATGGAAACTGGAAACTGGAAATGGAGAGTATATGGTAGCCATGTGAGCAAATAATTCCATTACTGTGGAGGAAGGGCAGGGCAGATTTTGGGAAACAGCTAGGAGTCTTCCCTAACGGGGGCGATAGTGCCTAGTATTCGTTTCATCTATTTTGCAGCCTAAGTAAAGCAGATAAAGTAGGTAGGGAAGAAATCATTTGAAATAATAACAGCTCGTGTTTACTGTGGCTTTCCTATGTGCTAGTCTTTCTCTGTGAGCTACAGTTGTTAAGGCACTTGCTGCTCCCATTATGAGGCAGGAACTACTGTTACTCCACTTTACAGTTGAAGAAAGAGGATTACAGAAGAGAGCAACTTGCCATTTACATAGCTAGTAAATGGTAATGCCGGAATTTAGCCCCAGGTGTTGTGACTCTGGAACCTGTGTCCTTATTCTTTCTCTATGCTGTCTTTTCATTATATATTTATATATTAGAGGGGAAAATTCTCTATACTGAATATGGGCCAGTGGGCAAATGATTAATTACCTCTTTGATTATATGAAGAAATAATTTGCAAAAGCACACTTATTTCTTTTATAAAAATATAATAAATCTTCCATCTATAAATTTCACTTTTCTAAGGTGAATTAAATTTAAGTAAAATTTAAATTTTATTACTTTGTACTATTGATCAACACTCTGAATTCATTGTATGATTTTTTTCTATTATTTTGTGCAATAATTTTTAATTCTACATAAATTTTGGAACTTTGAGATATTAAATATTTTAGCTATCAAAATATTTATCTCCAGTCTTGTAAACTGCAGACTTACTATATTTCTGCAATTGTCATTCACTTATTTATTCATTCAAAAGTATTTTTTAGGCACCTACTATGCACCGTTGCTAAGACTAGTTTGGTAAGCAAGATCAATTTTGTGTCTGCTTTTACAGAATTTAAAATCTAGTGTGAAGGTCATTTATACAAACATTAACCACTAAGTGTGATCATGACTACAGTAAGGGAAATGCAGGAAGTACTGAAGCACATAGCAATAGATCTGTTCTTATCCAGGAGTCTTTAGGCATTTACTCAAAGCATATATTTTAAGGAGGGATTTTGTAAATAGCTTGCAATTCTCCCTCGAAGCAACGATTTTCACTCTCTACTTACAATATTTTTTAATATAGAAGAAATTATGGTCAGGTTAATATGATCCAGTTTCTTCCAGATTACCAAGAAACTCTCCATGCCCTCAGTAATCTTCAAGTTACCATCCCATTTCCCTGCCTACTCTTTACAGCACAACTCTAAATGAATTTTCTATTTTAAGGAAATAATTTTCCCAAATTAATTAATTTATATAAATATAATATATAAATTTATATAAATATATAAAACATACAATATATTATATAAAACAGAGTTTATTACATAGATATATAATATATAAAACATTTAAATATATTTCATATAGAACATTATATTTACATATATAAACTATATATATACATATATACACATTTATGTATGAATACAAGCTTCTGAATGATGAATGTTCCCTTGACCCTTTCCTGTGTGCAGGTTTTTTAGTAAATGGAAAAAATCCTAAATTTTGGACTTTACTTCTCAATACTTTAAGCAAAGACTCCAGTCTCTCCTGTCCTCTTCTCTCCTCAGCACATTCTAATCATGCTTTCGCCAACACCACACCACTGAAACCGCACTATTCACAGTCATCTGTGTGACCTCCAGGTTTATTCAGTTGTCAACTTTCAGTCTTTGTCCCACTTGACTTAGCTGCAGCATTTCACATGGATGAGTACATTCTTCTCCTTGAAACACTCTCTTGTACGTGACCTATAGAACACCACACTCCCCTAGATTTTTCTCCTAACTCTGTCTACTCTGGTAGTTTCATTTGCTCATTTCTCCTCATGTCTCTTGCCTCTATATGTTGGAGCTCTTGGAGCTCAGACCTCAGATCCTTTCTTTGCCTATTTATCGGCACTCTTTAGTGATTGCATTTATCTTAATGGATTTAGATATGACCTATACTCTGATATTTCCCAATCGTATGTTTTTATTATTGTTGTCTATTTCTCCCTTTACATCTGTTGGTATTTGCTTAATGTATTTAGGTGCTGTGATGCTGGGTGCATATGCATTTACAATTTTTATGTCATCTTGATGAATTGGCCCCTTTATCGTTATATAATGACTTTGTTTCTTGTTTCAGTTTCAAAGTTTATTTTGTGTGATATAAGTATAGCACCCCTACTCTCTTTTGGTTTCCATGTGTGTGAAATATCTTCTTCCATCTGTTCACTTTGAGCCTGTGTGTGTCCTTAAAGCTGAAGTGAATCGCTAGTAGGCAGAAAATAGTTGGGTCTTGTTTTTTTATCCATTCAGCCACTCTATGTCTTTTGATTACATAATTTAATCCATTTGCATTTAAATTAATCAGGTGAGGACTTACTAGTGCCATCTTATTGTTTTCTGGCTCTTTTGTAGTTTCCTTGTTTCTTTCTTCCTCTTTTGATGATTTTCTTTGTGACGATTTTCCATAGTGGTATGCTTTGATTCCCTTCTCTTTGTCTTTTGTGCATCTACTAGATCGTCTACTGAGAGCTTTCTTCTTGAAAGTAGCACCACTGTTAACGTTACCAAAAATGATTTGGTTTCTTAAACCAGGAAGTGCCAGTACAAGGAAGGAATCCTTTGTAAACACAACACTAACATTAAAATGTTAGTGGATTGGAAAGCACCATTGCAAACACATAAACTGGCCTATAATTGTCAGCTTTCATTAATTGGAAGGAAAATAAATTCAATAGTCTATGTACAGAAAGAGTGGGACTCTCTGAGGTGTTTGTACACCAATCAATGAGGAATAAGAAACAGGAAAAACTTGGAAGCTTCATTTGTGATCATAAAAACATGGGAAGACAAGATGAGTCTTATTTGCCAAACTGAAGTACTTCAGTGATGCCACAGCCCTTTATTAGTCAGGGGTGGAGGCTCAGGTAGTTTCATGCCTTCAGATTGCATAAGAATTCATGAGGGTAGTATGATTACTAACAAGCGAGCTCATTGTATGTGAGCTCGTTCACATACAGTGCATCCTACTGATAATATCTCTAAGCCCTTGTGGTTCTACACAATCCAGCAACTCTGTTTCTATCCTGGCCTGGGTATCTTTGCAGAAATCCAGAGCCCTGAGACTAGAGCCTAGCTTACCTGGATTCTGCACATAGCCATCTCCTTCTTTGGTCCTGATACTTCCTTAGTGCTGTCCCTGATGGGCTAAGAAAATACTTTCTCTCTATCTAATTCTGTTCTTTCTCAGAGTTGGGAATCTTCCTCAGTTCTCTCACATTATCTCTTCCTTTCCTTCTTCTTTCTACTTTCTGCTCTTCCCACCTACCCCTGATGGCACAAACCAAGCATAATCTCTTCAATGAGCTACTGCACACAAACTTCTCCAAGAAAGGCCCAGCTGTCTTACTGGAGAAAGAAAGCAGAAGGGATTACAGCAGAAATGCCTGACAAATCAATATCTCCATAAATTATACTTCTATGACTGTGTAATCAAAACAGTATGCGAGGGCTTCCCTGGTGGCGCAGTGGTTGAGAGTCTGCCTGCTGATGCAGGGCACATGGGTTCGTGCCCCGGTCCGGGAAGATCCCACATGCCGCGGAGCGGCTGGGCCCCGTGAGCCATGGCCGCTGAGCCTGCGCGTCCGGAGCCTGTGCTCCGCAACGGGAGAGGCCACAACAGTGAGAGGCCCGTGTACCGCAAAAAAAAAAAAATAAATAATAAAATAAAATAAAATAAATAAAAAAGCAGTATGGGAAAGCTTACTGTCTCTGTTTCCTGAAATCATTCTCTGCAATTCTTCTTCATTTCCTTGGAAACAAAAACTGCTGAAATTTAAAAACTCTACTGGTAAATTATCAATAAAATGAGGAAATTATTTTCTAGTTATTTTCATCAAAGATGGAGCTCATACACACCTGTTGCCTGATTCTCAATATGTAGCGTTGTGATAATTTGTTTCTAGTGCTTTTCCAAAACATATTCAGAGGCAGAAATACCCTTTAGGTAGAATAAAAAGGTCCTATACTATTAATGGTTTCTTTCCTGACTGAAATATTACTGGCTATATTATAAACACCTAGGTAAATTGTCCTACCTAAAATGATGAATCCCTGAAGTATTTTGTTTTTACGTTATTTTGTTGTAAATGTGCCTTTAATGGAAGAAGACAGCAAAGACTGTTTAGTAGAGAATCAGCAACAGAAGAATTCAAAGGTTTTCTTTGGTAGGATGATAAGTGATTATTTTGATTTTTTTTTTTTTTTGTGGTACGCAGGCCTCTCACTGTTGTGGCCTCTCACTGTTGTGGCCTCTCCCGTTGCGGAGCACAGGCTCCGGATGCGCAGGCTCAGCGGCCATGGCTCACAGGCCTAGCCGCTCCGCAGCATGTGGGATCTTCCCGGACCGGGGCACGAACCCGCGTCCCCTGCATCGGCAGGCGGACTCTCAACCACTGTGCCACCAGGGAAGCCCAATGAAGGAATTTTACCTGTATAAGATCTTGCAGCTACATAACCAGAGGGGCCATGTGACACTATAGTATTCTATTTCATTTCTTATGTTGCACATATGTATATATGGAGTTGGGGATGTCCTGGAGTACTAGTCTTATTTAATTTCTGCAACTCCCTCTGACCTCTTACTCCACCAGTCTCAATGCATGAGTGCACACACACACACACACACACACACACACACACACTTACACACATATGACCTTCAGATAGGTTATCTTAGTTTAAGTGTTTGGCTTTGTTTTGTTTTTATTTATAACTAGGAAGTGCATATTAAACACTTATCTATTTGATCTCTCTAATACCTAATGCTATATTCATATAAAAGTTCTGGTAACAATAAAAGAGCATTATTTACATTTTACAGATTCACATAGAGACACTAAATTTCTTGTTCAGGGTCAATCATTTTTCATATAGACTACAGCAGTTATCTCTTAACTCTTCCCATTACTTCATTTTAGAGGTAGCTTAAGACCCAGATTTCTAACTTTCAAGACCCATTCTCTTTACAACATGCTGGGGAGCACATGATGTCAACACAACTTATCACTGGTGGTGTTGACCTTGATTATTTCATGTTTGATAGGATTTTCCATTGCAAAGTTATAATTTTTCCTTTTCAGTATTCTGTTTGTTAGAAGGGAATCACTAAGTGTAGCTCACACTCAAGGGGAAAGGAATTAATCTTCACCATCCAGAAGGAAAGATAGAAAGGAATTTGTGGTGATATGTTAAAATGACCACACTAATTAATGTATTTTGGGAAAGACATTTTGAAACAATGCAAATTATCCTAAAGTTTTGCCTACTAATTTTTAGTATTCATTGGTGTATCTTGCTTGCAGAAATTATTACTGTGTGGTCTCAGTCTAAGGGTGATTTTCTAATTCCTTCATTTCTTCTACAGTTATTAGTTGTAGTTCTTCTGAAAGGAAGACTTATCCCTTTACTTTCTATTTATTTATTCAATCATTTATTTTTGCCAGTAGACTCATGAATATTTATTGTATCCTTTCAGTTATAATCCAATGATACGGTTATTTACCAAAGTGTTCAAATTACTCCAGATTTAGCCATTGGTAACTATTAGAGTTGACTCCTTTGATCTTTCAACATACCCCCACTCCCCCCTGCCCCGCCCCTTTTTGAGAACTTCCCTGTCACCTGGCACAACAAGATGCTCTAGGCTCACCTTGTACTACTCCTGGCTCCAGCACTAGAATCAGCTATTTTTCCAAAGAGCACCAGTTCTTTTTATCATAGAATGGTACAGAAATCAAGATTTGGATATATTTTGTGATTTTTATTTTTAGAAATTTTTTTTTATTTTTTCTTAGAGAAATATTTGATTTTTATATAATCAAATTTATTCACTTAGTTTCAGCCTTTGGCTTAATACTTAGACCTTCCTCAACTCACTGTATATAGTCACCAATGTATCTTTGAGTAACAATATTAATAATTTTACAGAACTCTAATGTTAGTTCATGAGAAGTCTAAGGTAATCCTTATTCTCCTGTTTCATTGCTAGGGAAAATGACAAGTCATGATGTTTTTGACTTACCAGCAAATTAGCACAACTGTGTTAGTCAAGCATACCTTCAAACCTTGTGTTTAATTATAGCATCTCTGCAAAGAAAGTTTAAGGATGGAATGGTGATAGGTATGTATTTCTTCCAAATTGTACTATATTTAAGATTTTTGAAATTTGCCATAGGTCCCCAATGAGTTTGGTCATAGCCTGTTTTTAATAGTAATGGAGAAGATCGGATCTCTTGAGCCAAAGTGAAAAGTCTTAGTAGCAAATTGCCTCTTCCTGGTGCTGATGAAGTTCTTTTAACCTTCTACTTTTGCCATATAGTTGTTTGTGAGAAAGTCATGGAATTACATTAAAGAATTAGTGAATGTAGTGTGAAAGGACTTTGCATTTACAAAATATTTGCTTGGAGTCAACAGTGGTCCAGGGCAACGGAGTGTATGTTGGGAGTGTGGGGCAGGTAACATACCATAGGAGAGGAGGTGACTCCATTAGCCAATAAAGTTCTCTAAGATTTTTCTAATCAAATGGTCTCTATTTATAACTTATGTAATTAAGCACACACAAAATAAATAGTGCAAGTACTAAAGAAATATGCTATACCTTCTAAGACCGGCAATCCCTTTAGCATTGTGATACTAAGAATTATCAAGGTAATTATACATTTAAAAACATTTTCTAAAAAATATAAAGAAAGATAAATAAACTAACATTTCTTTCCTGACTTCTGACACTATCTTCTCAGATACTCTAAATTATAGCCAGAAGAATTGTTATCATTTAAGAGATCCTATGTAATATTATCAGTTAAGTTTCTTCTTAAAATTTATATATATTTATGTATAATTATATAAAAATGTTATATATGAATAATAATATATATTAGATTAAACTTATTTAATATATAATTATAATCATAAATAAAACATGATTATATATATCAATTAAGCTTAAAATATTTATATAAATTATGTGTACACTATACATAAATATATGTATATACATATATATGCACCCATATATATGTAACAGGTAACATCTGTAAGTATGTATTATATTATGTATATGTATATTATTACATACATATATACATATGTTACATATAGGTAACATGTAAGTATATATTTATATATATAGAGAGAGAGAGAGAAACTCATTGTACTAATTTTTCTCTTCATCTGACTCAACAGTATGGAGTCTTATAGACATTTCCCTGTTAATGTCTATAGTATAGTTCTTATTTTTTTAAAATGTCACAGTTAAGTTAACTCTTTCTCTAGTATTTGACTTTAGGTTTTCTCTAAACTTTTGCTTTCAAAACAGTGCTATTATGAACGTATTTTTAACATGACTCTTTGTACTTGCAGCACTGTTTCTCTAGGTTGCTCATCAATGATTGCAATTGCATAGTCTTAAAGAAACTATACTTAAACTTAATAGACACAGCAATATTACCTCCACAGTGGTTTAAAAGTTCTCCCTCTCTGGTTGTCAAAACTTGAAATTGTCAAACCTTCAAATTTTGGCTAAGCTTATAAGGAAGAATTATACCTCATTATTTTATTTTTCATTTGCCGATTTCTTCTTTGATCAAGCACTTTTCATATGTTTAAAAGGCATTCTTATTTTCTTCTTTTGGAATTGCCTGTCTATAACCTTTCCTTGCTTTTTCTATTGGATTGTTTGTATTTGTAAGAATTTCTAATATACATAAGAAATATTAATCCCTTGTTGCATTTATTGAAGTTTCTTCTCTTAGTCACTTATTAGTCATCTTTATGGTACTTTTAAACATGTTGGAGTTCTACTTGTATAGTCTAATGTGTTAATCTTTTCTTTTATGCCTGTATGTGTTCTATGGCTATTCTGTTTCCATAATCTATTTGTCTTCTGTTGTGCTAACAATACAATGTTTTAAATACTTAAGATTTATAGTATATTTAAATATCTAGTAGGGTAATTACATTCTCTTTGTTCTTTTTCAAAATATTCTTGGCTACTCTTGCATTTTTAAATCTGTTTTCATAGTTAATGCTAATTTCTCTCTTGGCTGTTTTTTTCCTAGGCCTTTCAGTTAAAAACATCATTTATTTACTTTCAACTTTCCTTGTTTTTAGTGAATGCATTTAACATAGTACATTTCCCTTGCTATAACTGCATCTCATAGGTTTTGCTATGTAGAGTTGTACTGTAATTCCCACTTCATTATTATCTGGAAATGGCGAGAACTACAGGATAACTCCATCTACAGTAACTACTCTGTTGGTTGACTCTGCATCTCTTCCTATTCTTAGCTCCTGCCTCCTCTGACATGAGTAATCCTGAGGCTCTTATTCCTACCTTCTGTGGCAAAACTTTCATGTGAGTTTCTTAGGTGCTGCTTTCCTCTGCTATGTCTGTTCTTTTGGAAGGATTACTTGCAGTTTATAACCCAATAACAGTTCTTTTTGTTTCTTTGATTTTTAAGCATATCGTGTGTGTGCGTGTGGCGTGTGTGTGTGTGCGTGTGGCGTGTGTGTGTGTATATGTGCATATTTGGTGGTAGGAAGATGTGATGCTTGTACTCAGCCTGCCATCTTGAAACTAGAGTCCCTGTTTCCTAAGAGTCAGAAATAAGGTGGACATGGGAATCTGTGGACACCAAATATGAGCTATGAGTTAAGTTCCCCATATTTCTCTCATTCACTGTGAATTGACTATTTTTTTGTATGCTTCTTAAAGTAAAGCTCTTTTGGATTAAGGTTTGCCCTTTCATCAACTGACCCCCGGGATGAACTTGAGTATATTCTGCCACAGCTACTCCAAGCCAAGGGACTGGGTTCTCTGAGGTCCTTCATATTAGTTCTGCCAGTTGGTTTTCCTTTTCTTGTGGTGAATCATTCAACCATTTCCCAAATTTGCTTCACCTGAAATGCATTTTGCTGTACTTCCTTGAAACTCTAGTTTCTAGAGTTGGTATAGATGTTCCTATTTAAATATATCTTGGAGAATTTAATGATGGAAAGGATTTAAATACATCAAATGAAATAAAAATCGAAAACTAGGAATCCCAATAGTGTTTTGGTACAACCAATTTGATCTGATTAATCTTTTTGATTCTGACAGTCATTAGTGAAACCAACAGGCATTTAACCTAAAGAACAAAGTAAAGAATATACTATTGAAAAATAACTGCTCAGGAGAGCTAACATAATTTCCTTCCTTGTAAAAGAAAATTAACCTGGAAGATGGGGGTCTTTTTTTTAAAAGCGTTTTCTGTGTTTTGTGTACTACACTGATGAAATTGGCTGATATGATCTCTCCAGTTTTAGACCTAACATTCAGTGAGTTTGTATATATGGTATGTTTGTATGTATGTATTTTGACAGGAAAATACTCTGTAAATTTATTTAAGCAATGAGATGGCCAGAGAAAAACTTTATTTTGTGATCTTGCAGGAGATGTTTTAAATAGTTCTGTTATTGTCAATTCAGCTTGTGACATCTTGTTCTGTGAATGTTCCAATACCTCAGAGCAATTCCGGCTTCTGGAATTTTGATAAATACAAGGCCCCTGATGTCAATCACACTGGCAGGAAGTCACCTTGCTTCAGCTGTGAATACCATAACTAATATATAACTTTGTGGTATAAGTACATAGAGCGTAGATAAGGACAGAAGTCCTCACATAGGTATGAATAAGAGCAGATGAGGCCATCATAAAACAGTCTGTGATCTTGATACTCAAAATGTGAAAAAGAACAATAGACTAGCATCATCTAGTGTCTTCTTAGGAACGTGGACACCTCCCCAGATCTACTGAGTGAAAAGTGGCATATTAATATGACCTCCAGGTGATGTGTATGAATATTACAGTTTAAAAACCACAGCTGGGGTAATTTAATCATATTCTCCCTACTGCTGAAAATTGTAGGATACCGTGAACAATAAGAAACTTGATATATTTTCTCTCTCAATTTCTTCCAACTGTATACTTCCAGTAATCCTGGAAATATGTACTGGCTTTTCAGCCTGACCATTAACTATAAAGATAATAATCTTGTTCCTGGATCCTTTATGTTTATTTGAGGTGAAGGCAGACCTATTCTCATTACTCTGTATGAAGTCTTTGTTATCTCTAACACATGCTAATAACAGCTTCCTATCCAGTCTCAGTGCTTTCAGTGTTAGCCTTTTCAGATTACTTTTCACATGGCTACTAGACAGACTTATCTACAATGAAAACCTGTAATGTCTCTCTGTAACTTTCAGGATGAAAAGACAAATTCTTGGTGTAGCATTTAAGGAATTTTATCACCTCCCTAGCCTATAAGTTATAGCCAAAGTGAATATAGGAACTGCTACTGATGCTCCCCTATATCCTTTCAGCCCACCTGAGTCCACCTCTTAGCACTCTGAAATCTTTCTCTTCCAATCTCCTGGGCCTCTCTTCTTCTCTGCCCGAGGATTTTCTCCTCAAGGCCAGAGTTCAAGGTGCCTCACCAGGTGCAACTTGGAAATGCTAAGAGTTAGGCTCCCTGGGCAACCCTTAAACAACTGGGGGTCAGAGCTCGAGATAAATATTTCAGTCTCACTATTCTCTTATGGGAAAATCCTTAGATTGTTTTCTAATGGTTTCTCCAAGCTTCTCCAGTGGAATTGAGTTCCAGTTGCTCAAACAGTTGGCTTAATAACATGCTTTGTTTTGGCTTCTCTCTCTTTTCAATTTCCCACTCCTCTCACTTGTTTCTTGGAATCACCTTGTGAAACTCCTTGAACCCAAGTGCTTCACTCAGGGTCTGCTTTCTGGGGGAACTGAAGTGAAGGCAGTTAGTACTGAATGTGACCCTTGAAAGCAGACTCTCAGCACTGGATTCTGAAATGGGATCACCTTCCAGTGAGATGGAAACAGGGATCACTTGGCCAGTGGTGAGTGGGATGGTGATGACGTGTGCTGCTGGAGTAAAGTGGGAGCATGTGGAGATGGAAGGGCAAGCACTGGCTTATGCAAGAGTGCCAGCACTGGGAACATACGAAATCAAGTATGATGAAAAGGATAGTGGCTGACATGTATTAAGTGCTCTGGAATCCTTGAAGGAGGAGAATATAAAGCTTAGATTAGCAAACTATCTTTTCAGAGCATGTTGTGAAAACCAGAAGGCCTTGATGCCATCATTTAAAAAGACTCTTATGTCGTGTAGCTAGAGGAGTTACCTGCCTGGCCTCATTGCCTTGATAGCTAGGGTAAGATCTCAGTATAGCACAAGCAGGAGCTTGTAGTCCCTGCTGCATGAGTTTCCAGACCTGAACTAGTTGTCAGACTCAGGGGCCGTCAAGCCAATAGCTTCCTGCTCTAAGTACTTAACTCTCGCTTCTTTGCTCCAGGGCTTTCTCAAACTCATCAGGAGCGTGGTTCTCTGCACTTAGGGAACCCAGAAGTGTGTGGATGTATGGCATGGGAAGAGTTATAACCACACAGGAGGCAACCCTCAATGATGGGAGATGAGGGTCCTGGATAAATGACCCTGTCTCCCACCATTCAGTGAGAATCCTCAGACCTGTTATACCTGGTCCCTATAGCACTTAACAGTGGTCACCTAAATAGCAAATCGTTCATGAACACATCCATTTTATTTTTTGGTTTGTTTTTTTTTGGTTTCTCTCCCTTTTCCATCCCATCTTCCCCATTGCTCATTTGTGCTTCCCAAATTCTTGCTTCAGGGTCCGATTTGGGGGGGACCCAAACTAAGGCAGTGAAGCTCTCTCTATTCCTTAAACACATCAGCTTCATATTCAAAATGTGCACATGCTTGTTGGGAAGGGGTTAAGTGTGACTACAGAGTAAAAGATTCTTGGGCTTTGTCTTAAGAGAACTCACAGGGAGAGATAGTTATTACTCTGATGAGTGTCCTATGGTTAAAATTCTGTTCCTTAGCCTTTTTTTTTTTTTTTGCAGTACGCGGGCCTCTCACTGTTGTGGCCTCTCCTGTTGCGGAGCACAGGCTCCGGACGCGCAGGCTCAGCGGCCATGGCTCACGGGCCCAGCCGCTCCGCGGCATGTGGGATCCTCCCGGACCGGGGCTCGAACCCGTGTCCCCTGCATCGGCAGGTGGACTCTCAACCACTGCGCCACCACAGAAGCCCTCCTTAGCCTTTTAAGCATAGAATTCTGATTTTGTGTACTAAGAAGGATTGTATCTGTCCACTGTTTCTTCTCTGCTTCTTTGCCCCATGTTTCCAGGGAAAACTAAAACCTTCCTTCTTTCTTTATGGATGCTAGTAATTTCAAGGAAAACACAGGCAGTTTTTCTTGAGAATCATCCTGTTTTTCCTTGACTACTTTACCTTTATATAACTCTTTAAGTTTTAATTTTATAGTTTGACTCTTAAAGAACACACTTATTTCCTCTCTTTCTTAATTCCTACAGGGTACCAGTGTAGCGGTCTCTAAGTATTTACTAATTATTCTCCACCACATATTCTCCAGCCTTCATGCTTTTGCTCATGATGTTCCTTACTAGAGGTTCTTCATTAACCTGCCATCGCACTGACTTAGACTCATAGGGTGGAGGCAACTTTGGGGAACTTTCCATGACCATCAGGCAGTTAAATCCCTCTTTTATTTTTCACATCCTACATATACTTTTATTGTAGGAAGGATCCCATGTAATTGCAGTTTTCTGTGTGAATGCCCTTGAGGTCAGAAACTATGTCTTACTCATCTTTGTATACACAGTACATAATAAGCACTCCTTGTATGTTTGTGGAACTAATGATCACGTGCATTGTGAGGAGAAATAGCAGTAAAGAATCTGCACAAGCCTACGATACTTGTAGCAGGATGTTGATGTTAAACTATGGTTTAAACCATTTTGAGGGGTCTCCACAACTAGAAGTAACATTTCCCAAATCAGAATGGCTTCTTGACCATGAATCTTGTGAGTTCACAGAGAAATAAAAATATCTGAGACTATTAACTTGGCATATACTATATAATTCTTGCCCAGCTTCTCAACAGCATAGTTGTCCAGGCCATAAGGGTAGATTTCCAGCTGATTCTTTCACGTGAATCATTCTTTATTTTTTGCATATAAAATAGCCAAGATAATGTGTTAAACACTTTCTGTAATAAGAGAAATATTTCACTTAAAAAATATCTAAAAATTACACAGGTAACATAGATTTCTGGCTTGTAGATGGAACCCTAGAGCTCCTTAGACAGTTTTCTTACTGACACCCACACTGAGACACTGGCTTATCCGAGGTGCTATCCATTTGATCTTGATTAAAAACAAAACACACACAAAAAAAACTTGAGAGGATGAATAAAGCACCAAAGTATAAGATGAAAGTACCATATGACATAGGGTAGCTATATCAGATATTGTTTTCTTAGACTTTTAACATCAATGTAAGCTTTTAGAAAAATGATTAATGTTGAACAAAGAAACAAAGCAAAATAAAGTGTCACTGTAATTAAGACTCTAAGATTTTTCTTGGGAGAGTATCATAATATAGATAACTTTTATTATAAAGCTAAAAATTAATTATTTTAATAACTTTTTAATGAGCACCTATTGTGAATCAGATACTATAATATATATTCAATGTGGAAATTTTGGAGAATGCAGGTAACATTACAACAGCAAAACTATATCATTATTCATAGATACCACTGTTAAAATTATCTCTCTCTCTCTCTCTTTCTCACATACACACGTGTGTTTCTCAACACCCCAAAATAAAGAGAGCCTATTTGTCCACATGTTGCAATTGCCCTAAGGCAAGCTACACTTATATTTAAGAGAGTTTTCTTAATTTGTTTAAAGGACAATTTATCCTGGCTGGTGTGGATGTATACACACACACACACACACACACACACAACAGGTTTGGCAGTTCCCATTGGTTGGTCACCTGCTTAATAATAATCCTCCATTTTCGCTTTTCAAGAAATCTCCATTTTTTTGTAACGTGGGGGAGCTGCATGCTGTAGGGGAGGCTGGAAGCCTCCTTAGTCCTGGAATTAAATCTTGATTAATGAGTCAATTATGGCACTCCTGTATCCTTTCCTAGAGTTGGAACTAAGAGTGCAAATGAGGCTCAAATATACTGAGTGAAATAAAGACTCCCAGAAAACTTTTGAGAAAGATTTTGTTATGTTTTTCTTTTTTGGGACCGCACATTGAAGCATGTGGGATCTTAGTTTCCAGACCAGGGATGGGCCTCCTGTAGTGGAAGCGTGGAGTCTTAACCACTGGACCGCCAGGGAAGTCCAGATTTTGTTACTTTTAACAAGGGGCATGAGAATGGGGTACACTCTGCATGGGAGTTCTTGTGTTTCTCTACTCACTGCTCTTTTATTCCAAAGTATATTTTAATAAGTTTGTATAGTAAACAACCTTCAAAAATAGAAATAGTTTGGAGTAAAGGACAGGTTTGCTTACTGTCCAGAATAAAAAAGATAATATCGCCTTCCAGCACAAAAGTCAAGTAGGTTTGTTTAAAGCCCATATAAAAGATTAGAATTTCCTCCTATCAGGGTTCCTCTCCTATTAAACAATCCACAGTATATGCAGGCATCACCAGGCCCTTGTTACATTGCCCTGTGGGAATGGTGACTTTGGGAAATAGTTCAAAAAATTGATGATGCTATGGCCATTGCTTTTATTATGAGTAATAAACTCTCCATCTCTGACTCACCAAGGCGTCTCACTCTTTTGTCAATATCTATGGAACTGTGACAAACTAATTTGTTAGCCTGCATTCTCCTTCTCACTACTGGCCATTGCACAGTGTCCTGTGAAATTGTGAGAGCAGGGTTGTGGCAGTCGCTTTATGATCATGAGGATTAAAATCTGAGGACAAAAGTCAACCCTATGTGTGGGCAGAGCAAAAAAACATATATGGAGAGAACCTGGGTTATCGAAGATAAGTCTATGATAACTTTTGGAATTATTCTACTTCTAGGTTCATTTTAGTTGAAATGATACAGTTTGCCTATTTTTAAAATCATTTGAGTCTGATTTTCTGTTAACTGTTGGCAAAAGCATTTATTCTAAATCATCAAGGAATGCAGAACAGTTTTAAAGGCCTGTTTACTGACAACAAACACAATAACACCCAACATTTATTTAGTACATATATGCAAGCTTAGTGATAAATATTTTGGGTATATTTAAAAATTTAATCCTTAAGTAACGACCCTGCATGGTTGTTATTATTATTTTAAACACAGAGAATCTGAGCCTCCAGAGTCTAAGGAATAAGCCTAAGATAATTCAGATAATAGGTGACAGAACTGAGATTCAAATCCAGGTCCACCTGGTAACAAAGCCTATGTTCCTAACCCTGATATTGTGTTTCCCAAATTGTTAGGATACTCATCATTTGTTCCTTTGGTCCTGACTTTTATGTTAAGCATTTAACAATGAATTCTTCTTACATAAATGGGGCATGAATTTGGACCAGTTATATAAGTCGCTGTGCAAATAAATGCCAGGAATCATTCTGCCTGAAAATGAACTTTTTAATTTGTCCCCAAACAGTAATTTTAAATCAGAGGTCTGCTTGGTTTCCAGATCAGAACTGAAAATTAGATGCTGACGAGGTATTACCAAAAGTGAATTTGTCCCGCTTGTTGTGGACTAATTACATCAACATATATCATCCTTGTGATTGCAAAGGATGTTGTGTTGTACAGATAACAAAAAAGAGAGATTAACATACCTCCAATCAATCTCTTATTCAGTAGTTCCTTTATTGCTCAAAAACTGCTCAAACCTTCACCTAAACCTGAAACCACAGACAGAAACAACCCCCCAGACTGTTGGAGTCTAAGCTTATGCTGTCACAGACTAGGTTTGACTAGTTCAGACCGCTATCACTTAGGCTAGTGCCTACTCTCAACTACTCACATGAGTAGATAAATTAACAAATGAAATCCAAGGAACCAAAAAAAAAAATGTATATCTTTGCTTTGATTCATAATGCTACCTTGGGGAGACTGCAACAGTGTTCTCTGTCATTCTGGGTAAAAAAATCTTCATGAAATGGAACATTTCTTAGTATATAACTTGCTTTTTGAACTGTAGTTGCTTGTATTTAGTTAATATGATCCCTGGATGATTTTCTATTATAATTGAGCGTGACAAAGTGATAACCCATCTAGCTTCTTAGGGTGGTCGAAAGAGGTAGAAATATTCAGTGAAGATTTTGAAGTGTTGGAAAGTATGACTTGAGATAAAAAGATGATTAAAACATCCTAAAGATTTCTTTTCTGTGTCTGTAGTACCAGGAGTGTCATCAGAACATAACCTACTTCTCAACTGTAATATAGTTTTTAATATAAAAGTTATTTGTTATCATTCACTACCGTGGCCCAGAAGAGAAACATAATCCAAATACTTTATCCATTGTAATATAGCTTTGACGTGTATTTCCCGAGTGCAGTTGTTTTCCAGGAACCTAATCCTAATTATTTAACACTTTCAAAGTCAATAAATTATTGGAGGGAAGCAAAAAGCCGGTTGGCGGGTGAAATTTCTCTGTGATATGAAAGTTGTCTCATGAAGTGAGAAGTTACAACAAGGTATCATTTAATAATAGCAAGTAGTATTTTAAAATTACTGTTTAGAAATGTATTGCCTGATATCAAAATGACTTTATATAAATGCTGTGTCCTCAGTTTAAAAGGACACTGGTAAACCCCTAGGACTAAACAGGCCTTTTCTCTACCTAATTAAATTAACTGCCGTGTACAGTGCCTCTCTGCAAAGATTAACAGAATGCATACCTTGTCAGTTTAAGTGTTGCCTGTGGCGGTATTTTTTTTCTAATTTAATTAAAAGATGTTCTTTTATGAAGAACAAGCTTGCAGCATAATTCCTCTTACGTTTACATTTCTAAAGTCTGTTTGGAGGAAAGTGGAGAGTGAAGAGAAAGAAGAGAAAAGACGAAGGGAGGAGAGGGGACCAAATTATAGATATACAAGAGGAAGTTAAAAATATTTCCTGGTTTTCAGGAAAACTTTATTTCAAAAGTCAACATGAGTGGAAATAAACCACGTGTCTGGGAAGACAGCCATTTTCACTGTGGTGTGTTAAACCATGTCTTCATCTTATGCCCAGTCAACAGCCTTCACAAGAACAGTGGACCTTTGTCAAAGAGGTAATTATACCACAAACTCCCACGTATTCAGATTCCATATACAATGGATTATTATTCAGTGATAAGAAGTGAAGTCTCAAGCCACACAAAACATGGATGAACCTTAAAGGCATGTTGCTAAGTGAAAGAAACCAGTCCAAAACTTTTGCATACACTATTATTCCCACACTGGAATTGGTTAGCAATTCTGTTACCACTACTCACATACGCTGGCAGATGGTGGGAGTCAGGTTTTTCACTGTTGGTTACAGATAAACTAGGGGAAGAGGCTAGAATGATCCATGTGGCAACAGATTAGTATGCATTCATAGTTAGTTTACAATAGATAGATAGTTACAGATAGAAATATTTATAGATATGTGTATATACACTGGTTAGTACATACAAATACATCCTTGCTCTGTGTGGGAGGATCTAGAAACAATGGCTCCTTAGTACCATCCATATCTTATTTTCTAATATCATTCTTCAGTAAAAGGGACCAGGGGGCTTCCCTGGTGGCGCAGTGGTTGAGAGTCCGCCTGCTGATGCAGCGTCGTGCCCAGGTCCGGCAAGATCCCACATGCCGCGGAGCGGCTGGGCCCGTGAGCCATGGCCGCTGAGCCTGCACGTCCGGAGCCTGTGCTCTGCAATGGGAGAGGCCACAACAGTGAGAGGTCCGCGTATCGCAAAAAACAAACAAAAAAAAACGGACCAGGGCTCCTTGGAAAAAGGAACTGATACTAGGGCTGGGGATAGAAAATATACAACATGAGCCTGAAATATCTTGTAGTGGCAGAAAGTAGGAAAGTGCTAAAAAGTAAATAAGACAAACAACAGTGGGACATGTCAAAGGAGAAAGCTTCCAACGACAAAAGGTGGAACAAAATGAATAACAAAATGAATGAAATTGTATTAGATTATACTCCAAAGTGTAAAATAAATATCCATGAGCCCATGTTGATATAAATGATTGAGTAATTAAATAAATGGAGGGGAACTGAAAAATATCTTGAGCAGAAGAATTCCAAAATATTTATGAGGTATTCCTCTCTCATGGAGGAACTTTTTAAATACAGGTTTTGTACAGCAACTTCTTTCTGAGGGGAACTGTGTGGAAAGGAGTAAATGGGTAACCTGACAATGGAGAAACTGCACAAAGACTACATCAGCCAGAGGCTCAAAGTTGACTAATGGTCGAAAGTCATATTATACTATGTGCTCTTGATAAAATGTGAGGAAAACAGTACTTTACCTTTGAGGTTTTTCTCACAAAAATGAAAAACCTCAGCCTAATCATGAGAAATACGTCAGACGAGTTCCAATTTTGAGGAACATTCTGTATAAAACCTGACTAGTACTCAAAACTGTTACGACTATCAAAGAACAAAAAACAAAACAAATTGAGAAAATCAAGAAGAGCCTAAGGAGGTATGATTACTTAATATAATGTGGTACCCTGGTTGGGATCCTGGAACAGAAAACTAAGGAAATTTGAATAAGTATGGACTTGAATTAAAATAATCTATCAATATTGGTTCCTTAATTGTAAGAGATATGCCATACTAACAGAAGATGTTAATGAAAGTGGAAACTGGGTATGGACATATAGGAACTCTTCATACTAACTTCATAACTTTTCTGTATATCTAAAACTGTTATAAAATTAAAATTTTTGGGCTTCCCTGGTGGCGCAGTGGTTGAGAGTCCGCCTGCCGATGCAGGGGCCACGGGTTCGTGCCCCGGTCCGGGAAGATCCCACATGCCGTGGAGCGGCTGGGCCCGTGAGCCATGGCCACTGAGCCTGCCTGTCCGGAGCCTGTGCTCCGCAACGGGAGAGGCCACAACAGTGAGAGGTCTGCGTACCACAAACAAACAAACAAACAAACAAAAAATTAAAATTTTATTTTAAAAAACAAAGTTAAAAAGAAAGACAAATGCTACTTAAAGATTAAGAGAAAATGTTTGACAAACATAATTTCAACAGTGGTTACAGCTTACAAGTCTTCTGTCATTTGGTAGTTAAAAATCTGCTTGTTGGGAAGATGCAAGAAGTGAGGAGAAAAGAGAAGGAAAAAAGGCTTAGCGACCTGGTTTTCGTAATCCCATTCTTCTGGCCCAGCTTCTGGTTCAAGGGTGTAAATGAGTAACAGATGTGTGACTCGGATATCTTCCAGCATTAAGGAGAGTGTGGTGCTCAACAAAGATTCCAGACAGCAGTTCCTCCGGTCTGCCAAAAATGTCCACCAGGGACAGTCCAAAAATGAGAAGATCGTTTCAACACACACAACCAAAAAGGCGATATAAGATAAAAGAAAGCCATTGCAACGCTCAAACCAAGGGAATGAAAAATTCACCTTTTGTAGGCTAGTGTAATTACAGATAAGTTCTGTCTTTCTTTAGTGAGATCATAATATGAGTCATCTGTCTGTTGTGTATATTTTGAACTTCACAGGTCTTATAAATTAGTATGGAGAATCCATTACAGGAGGCTACAGATGAGGTTTTGAATTTAAAAAGTGTTATTTTCTTTTTCTGAAATAAGAAAATAGCACCCACAAAACGAACGTTTATCTGTTTTTTAAAGAGATGTGATGATGAGTTTCTGCCCGATGTTATCGTTTCATAATTACAGCATTTTATTCTGTTTTGTTTCCATAGTTGCTTGCCATAATGATTGAAAAGAGGAAGGAGGTTAGTGGTGTAATGTTGCAGCAATAAAGGCCACCTTGTGTAAGGTTACTACACTGCTTGCTTCTTGTTTCTCAGTATAAGACCCTTCCAGCAACAAGAGTATGGTTGTTGGAAGAGCTGGACTCAGTAGTTGGAGAAAAATCACCTCCTACAAGTTGTTGGATACGGTCTTGTACATAGAAATTGAGTAGCTTTTTGTTAAAACGTCTACTGGAGGCATATTGCTTCCTAGGATTCATTTACTGTGAATTTTTTGTTCTGTCTTAAGGAAAAAACAAAATAAAACAAATAAAATGAGCCATAAAATATGTTGGTCTTTCAACAGTTTTTTGGAACTCCAAAATGTACTACAATATTTTCTTTATCAGCAGAAATTTCTTTTAAGTTGTGAAATTAATTGAAGTAACTTTTTTAACGTCAGCAGAGTCATTTCCAAAAGGGTTTTAAATTTCACCAATTGAAATCAACAATTTAAGGAGGTCTTACTGCTTCTGGAAAGCTTAACTCTTGCAAAATTATGATTCTCAAGAAAAGTACCAGAATTTATTGAGTATTCTCTATGTGACTAGCACTTTAAGAGTGCTGTTTCACTGAGTTCTCACAAACACTTTCTGAAAAGTCTTAGTTACAATTTACAAATGAGAAAATGGAGGTCAAGAGTAATTAACATGTTCTCAAGATCACAGAGCTGTGAAGATATGGTTTCATGCCTGAACTTGACTCCAAAGCCAAGAATAAATATGTACATATGAACATATATACACACGTTATATATACATCTTTAAATATATATAATTTACCTATTACATATAACATATATACATGTAAATATATGTGTATGTATAATATGTATAATAAATATATATATTTGATTTAAAGTAATAGACTAATCTAGCATTCAAATTTAGCCCAAATTAGAAGTGTTTTAGCTGGAAGGTCTAAATTTCTTAGGGCATGAGCCATGCCTTGTACTTTTCCACCCAGCCCAGTGCCCAGAAGTGAACCCGCAATTGGCAATCATTGTCTGACTGAGTGGAAAATGCTTAGAAATTGAGTTTCTCATTGATTAACATTTTCCTGATGTTCAACCAGAGGAGGCAGTTGTGTTAAAACTTGCTAGTGGCTCAACATTTTGAGACGTATCTCATATGGTCTCTACATCAATTTAGACATGGTCTTCCAAGAAAAAAATATGAATATATTCAGAGTTTGGCTCTATCAGTACCGACTGTGTTCTCACTTCTGTCACAGGAGTTTGCTGTTGTCCAAAATGGAAAATAGATCAGGTGCCCAGAGTTGAGATGACTTAATAAACTATATCTCAAATATCAGGGTTTGTGTGTGTGTGTGTGTGTGTTATTTTGTCTCAGCCTTTCTTCTCTTTTGTCAAAGTAATATTTTATTTTATTTTGTTTTGTTTGTTTATTTTGTAGAACACAGAGTAGTTTAGCATTGTCAAAATGAGTTATGAACATTTTATCATAGACACTAAGGGTAACTTCTGCTTCTCACCTCCTCCACTTTCCCAACAAACAGAATGATAACCACAAAATTACATTCCAAATTATTTTAAAGGAAATCCATCATCCAGAAGATTTATTTTGAGGCGAGAGACTGAAAATTTCTCAATTTGAAAGGCCAAATATGAACGAATGATCTATGTTACCAGAAAGAACTGTCAGTATGTGGTGCTTGCATATGTTATCATGTGCTAAGACTACAAAGATGAGTAAGATATGGCTTTCCATACTTAAGGAGTTTTGTGTTATTGTGATGTGACCAGGTAAAGCAATTTTTAAAATTTTGAACCTCAGTTCATTTCTGCATTTTAGAAATCCTTTATTTTTCTCTGTCTAAAATATCTCTACTGTTACAGTTTGTAGGGGAATCAGATACAACAGTTACTTGTTCAATAATGGCTTGTATGCTATATAGCTTAAGGAAGAAAAGGATAAGGATAGATCTACTCTGCTTCTGTCACCAATCAGCAAAGGGACCTGCACAGGTCATTTTAACTTTACTGAGTCTCAGGTTTCTCATGTTAAATTGTTTCTGTGCATGAACCAGAGGTCTGCAATTAAATGTATAATGTACATGATGCACTTAGCTAAGTACCTGTTACGTATGTAATAAAGGACTTATATTTCAAGTCAGTTAACTCAGTTAATTAAGTGGTCTTAAGCGATTTATCTGTCTCTGTGTGTTACACAAGGTACTGTGGGATACTGGATCCAATATATCAGAACGGTGTTTGATTCTTAGCATCACTACTGCCAAGATCAATGACTTTGCTCATATTACTTCTATGAGCCTCATACTACCTATCTGAAGAATGATGATAAAAATATGGGTGTTTATAATAAAACTAATTGTATTTTTCTTCTTACTTAAAGCTCTGAACATATTATTTTTAAAGGCTTCCTAGTGCATATACACTTTATTGCATGGACTTTTTGGACACAGTGATTACCATTTTTTGTGTGATGGAACAAACCAATGTTGTGTTGGAGGTAACCACTGGTCCTCAAATGTTTCATACAATGTTCAGTACATGCTAGTCTCTACACTCTTCTTCCTTGTCCTTTCCTTTCTCAAATGTGTTAGCCTCTCTAAAATGTATGCCACTTGCACTGCAAGGTTGCAGTAATGAATGTCTATATAAATGAAAATATATAGAAAAAAAGCTCTTTCCCCTTCATTTCAAAACCCTAACCTGAAGTTGTAATGCAGAGTATTCAGTCTTTATGACCAGAATGAAGTTTCCTCAGTGTTACCAATATGCTCTTTATATCCCCCCAAATGCATCAAGTTGTATCTGCTTTTAAAATGCCATCACTGATTAATTTCTAGGATATTCTTCAATACTGACTGTGACTGGACTCTATGATGTCTCTCTTCTCTCTCCTCCCCAGACAGCATTTCTCTCATTGGGCATAGAGGCAATGGAGATTTAAAATTATAAGAAACAATTCTGAAGAAACTGGTTGACATTCATTTTCACACTGCAGAGATCACAAAAGTCTCCTGTCTTTTAGTAGAGGTTGCAGTATCTTATGCCTAGGGACACTTGAGTATCCTGTTGTGGCTTGGCATTAAAACAAATTCACTGATGTTCTTCTGTAGGACTACAGGCTGGCCTTTTGTTTATTATTATTGTATTTTATTTGTATAGATATCCCGCCATACTCTGTGCTATAAATAGTAATGTTTTTATTGTTAGTACTGTACACTTAATAAAGCTGCAGTTTTCCTGGCTATTAAGTGCACTGACAATCAATGCAAGGCTGCAGGCAGTGTGTTTATGTGCTGAGCTTTTGATTAGTGAAGCCCTAAGAGGTTGGGCTGTCAAAATTAAATACACTTCTCAGACATAAAGCCACATTCTGTTCTTGGTTTGACCAAATGAGAGTTTTACAGGCTGAGCCCTGACCTAGTTTTGCTTATAAAGTAAAGAATATTTGGTCACCTTTAAGCAATAAGGTTAGACATTTATTTAGGAAAAAATAGCATGAGAAAATTACTCATGTCTGCTTTTTCTCAGGATTTAGTTTGTTTTTGATAAAGTTGCCTTCTTTTGAAGTGCCCTAGGAGCTTTTGGAAAGCTTTTTGCTTTCCACCAAACTTAAGATAAAATACACAAATATGTTTGGTGTTTTTGGTAGACACTTCCAATTTACTCAGATAATTTCCTTGGATTAAATATGACTGATGACTTGTGTTTTTCTCTCCATTTTTTTCTTCTTCCATGAACTAAACAACACTCTTCTGTGACATTTGACTTCATGTACTGACCCACTGGATGTTTAATTTTGTCCAGTGATAATGGCAGATCAATGACCTTTGATGATTGGAATGGGAAAATAATTTTCATTTAGCAAATGACTTCAGGCAACTTTTTCTTTTATTATCCAGGATCAAATCTATTTACATATGTAAAGGTGAACTATTATTTTAACAACTCTCAAGTTATCCAGAGTTTTTATGGTCCTTTTCCTCAAAGTATCATTTAGACAATAGATTAATAAAACTCAAAGTCCTTGCTTCTTCACACCTCATAATAAATGAATATGTAAAACTTAATGCATACTTAATTCCAACAATTTTGTTTATCAAACATGGATTTGAATCAAATGAATCATTTTGTCACATAAGTCCATATTTTAATAATAGAAATACTGTTGAAGTTCTTATTTTCCTCTTCTTGTTATAACTCTTAAAATACTTTCATACTCATCATCTCAGATTTACAGGAAGTTACTTATATAGCCTAGTGATTTGCTGAGGACAAACCTTGCTCAGAACAGGCACTAAACAAATATTTTGTAAACAATAATCTTATAATAACAAAAGCTATTGGTGTGTACTGTTTTGTAATCTTTTCTTTCTAGAGTTTGATGTTACAACTAAAAATGATAGATATTGGACTTCTGGTTTCCATTTAGGGAGGTTGAGGGTTAGAAAGGGCACGGTTCCAAACCATACAAGAAAAAAAATAACCTGACAAATATCATGTTCATGACTTTTCTTGAACCCATGAAGTTTGAAGTTACAACATAATCAACTGGTTCAAAATATAAAGAGAGACAACCACTCGCAGGGAGAGGTGAAGCATAAATTCTTGCTTACCTGGGCAAGGCACAGTCAGACACTGGTATGCAGAGATCAGCTAGGATGACTGACAAATTGATGGAGAACAGTCAAACATGCACTGCAAATATAGCTGCAAAAAAAGGAATTGTTTACACCCTGTTACAGACTTTTCTTGCATGAAATCCATCAGATGATCACAACCACACATACAAAAGAAAAGTGTTCTAAGAAAGCTTCCCTTATAGTGAAAAGTTGAGAAAAGGGATCAGTTGTGAAAAAGGCACAGAACCACACTGAAACACTTTCAATTTTATTTCCCTAAGGAATAAAATTCTTAATCTGTTCAGAGAGGGGTAAACAAATGCTGTTGTCCTAAGAGCACTGGAGAAAATCTGTTGCAACTAGGAAAAGAGAATAGAAAAACACCCTATCACTGGAAGACAGATAGGAATATCTGCTAGGTCAGTGGAGGAAAGGAACACTGAGGAAACTAAACTCTCAAGATACATAGGACATGATAGCTTCCTGAGGTTTTATCAGAACAACATAGAATTCTCTCCCATTCCCTTCTGCCAGGATAACATCAAGTAACAAGTGACTTGGATGAAACAGACCCTCCCTGAAGTACAGTGCAAAGGATAGATTAAAGCTGACTGTGGAGCAGATACGTAAAAAACAAATGAAAACAAAACAAAACAAATAAGTCACCAGCCTTAAAATAAAGTATTGCTAAGATTATTTGAAATCTGTAAAGTGCTGAATGTAAACATAGGCAGCCTACCTTCTAATTCAATTAACTGAAATTCCTGCATTGAAGGCCTATCTGAAATAAAGGTAAACCCATTCTTCAGAAAAAAAAAAAAGTCTTGTCTTGGTCTTTATTGCCCCTCACAGATGTCTAGCTATCAATAAAAAATATGACACACAACATGGCAATAAGAAAACAACACAATTCAAGACACAAAGCATCCATTGGCACTAAGCCCAGACATGAAAGATATTGGAACTATCTCAAAAGTCATATAAGGTAATTATGATTCACTATGAGTAATATGGTAAAGTCCCTGGTGGTAATAAGCAAAATCAGAAGAGAGATAAAAAACTATGAGAAAAAAAATCAAAGGAAAGTTCTAGAAATGAGAAATATATCAACAATGGTGAACAGTGCCTTTGAAGAGCTCATCAACAGATTCCACACAGCTGAGGAACAAATCAGTGAATAGGAAGACAAATCTATAGGAATTACACAAACTGAAACAAAGAGAAAAAAGAGTAGGAAAGACAAAACAAACCACAACAAAACAAAACCAGAGCCTCCAAGAGCTCTGGAACAGTATCAAATGATCAGTAATTCATGTAAATAGAATTCTAGAATGTTATAAGAGAATGAGACAGAGGAAATAGTTGAATAATTATTGGTTAAGAATTTTCCAAGATTATGAATAAACCCCAAAGCACTGATAAAAGAATGCCACTCAGGATAACCACTGAACTAAAATAAAATAAAATTAAATTAAATTAAATTAAAAGGTAAAGTAAAATAAAATAAATAGAAGATAAAAGAAACCACACCTGGAAACAAAGAACACAGGGAAAATCTTAAAAGCAGCCAGAGAAAAAAGAACATTACATGCAGAGGAACACAGATGAGAATTATAACAACTATTTCTCTTTAGAAAACATGTAAGTTGGAAGACAATGGAGTGAGGTCTTTAAAGTGCTAAAGAAAGAAAAAAAAAAAGTCAATTCAGTATTTTATACCCAGTAAAATTTTCTTTCCAAAATAAAGTAGAAATAATTTCAGACAAACAAAAGTTGTGGTATTTTAAAGCCAGCAGATCTACTCTATAAGAAGTGTTAAAGGGATTATTTAGAAAGTGAAATATGTTACCAGAATCTTATATATATATACACAAAGAAATAAAAGAGTGCTGTAAATAGAATAAATGGGGTAAAAAAAGTCATTTTTTCCTATTTTTGATTGCTCAAAAATAAATAAAAAATAGTTGGAATTAATTATGTGATTATAGCATATGTAAAGTTAGATACATTGCAAAAACAGCACAATGATGCCAGGAAGGCATTGGAAATATACTGCTGTATGATTCTTATGCTATGCAAAAAGTAGTACAATATAATTTATAGGTAGATTCTGATTAATTAAAGATGTACATTGAAATCCTGGTGTATCCTCTTAAATTTTTTAAAAAGAGGTATATATATTAAGTCTATAGAAGAGGTAAAATGGAAATGCTCAATCCATTTAAGAAAGGCAGCAGATAAAGAGGTTAAAGAAACAAAGAATAGATGAAATAATGAAAAGATATGACAAGGTTGTAGATTTTAATCTTATCAATAATCACAATAAATATGACTGGTCTAAACACACCAGTTAAAATATAGGGATTGTTTGATTGGATGAAAAACAAGACCCAATTACATGCTGTTTTTTAGCAAAGAATTTGGCCTTGCCCAAGAAATGGTCTGGCCTTTCCCTCAGTTTCTGAGAGAGAATCTCTGTCATACTTGATAAGAGTGTCTTTGTTTATATTCAGGGCTAGCCACAACAGAAAGGCCAACCAGGGGTTTAGGTGAGGGGCTTTGGTAATTTGATATCAGTTGACCTAGAGACTGAGTTCAATCACATCGTTAATCAATCAATCATGTTTATGTAAGGACGCCCCAGTTAAATCCCCAGACATTGAAACTAGGATGAACTCCCTTGGTTGGCAATACTCCATGTATATTGTTACACATTGATGCCAGAAAGGTAACACATGTTCACTCCATGGGAGAGGCAATGAATGCTCTGTATTTGGAACCTTCCAGTCTCTGCCCTGAGCATTTATTCCTTTGCTGAATTTGATCTATATCTTTTCCCTATAATAAGCTGTAACCACAAGTATAATAGCAGTCAGTAAGTTCTATGAATGCTTCTAGTAAATTATTAAATTTGAGGGAGGTATTGGGAACCTCCTGAACTTGCTGTTGGTATCAGAAGTGAGGGCTGTGTTATGGAGGATTGTGCCCTCAGACTTCACAGATTGGCTGATTCTGGGGAGTTGTCTACAGAAAACCCACTTTAAACATGGAGACATAGATAAGTTAGAAGTGAAAGTATGAAAAAACATATACCATGACAACATTAAACAAAAGAAATTTGGAGTAACTCTATTAGTATCAGACAAAGTAGACTTCAAATAGGAGATGTTAGAAATAAAGAGAACATTACACAGTGACAAGGGGTTCAATTATCTGAAAATACATTAACATTCCTTAATGTGTATGCACCTAATAGAAAATATTCTAAATTCATGAAGCAAAATATGAATTAAAATTAGAAACAAATAAATCTACAAGTTTAGTTGAGGATTTAAATACTCTTCTTCAAGTGATCACTTACTTTTATCCAAAAAATATATTCAAACAATACAATTCTAATCAAATACTAGTATGGTTTTGGGGTTTACTGAACAATATGAATCAAAAAGTCATCTATGGGCTTCCCTGGTGGCGCAGTGGTTGAGAGTCCGCCTGCCGATGCAGGGGACACGGGTTCGTGCCCCGGTCCGGGAAGATCCCACATGCCCTGGAGCGGCTGGGCCTGTGAGCCATGGCTCCTGGGCCTGCGCATCCGGAGCCTGTGCTCTGCAACGGGAGAGGCCACAACAGTGAGAGGCCCGCGTACCACAAAAAAAAAAAAAAAAAAAAAAAAAAAAAAAAAAAAAAAAGTCATCTACTAGCATAAATAGGAAAGAATAGCAACGGAAATCATGCAACTGAAGAACAATTAAGTGGGAGGAGAGGAATGATTACTCTGCTAGTTATTAAATAAATTCTAGATTTCTAGAATAAAGAGAGCATGAGAATACTGGTATGAGAAAAGAGAGGTCATGGAAATAGACTAGAAAGTCAAGAAAGAGGTTAATTACATACATTGTATGTATTTATGATCTGATAGTCCTACTATTTAACATAAATGAGAACAAAGAATATGTTAAATGATGCTGAGATAATGGTTAACTTTTTTGAGATGATTTTTTCAAAAAGGATTCTAACTTCACTTCTTATAACAAAATTAATTCTAGATGCTTTAATACTACAAGTTCTTAAAAATAAGTTCAAAGTTCATTTCATCTTAAAAGGGGCTAGGGCTATATAATTATAACCCACAAGGCTGAATTCCTAAACAAAAAGGAAGTGATATAATTGACTTAAAACATAGCACTATGTAAACAAATACTTTTACTGATCAGAAAATTTTACTAATAATACTCTAAGGAAAATAAAATCCTGTGGGTAAAATAGTTGTGACATATATTAAAAGGGTTGACTATTTTTTCCTATTATATCAAAAATTTTTACAAATCAAAATAGCAGCAATAAATCTAATTCCTATCTAATCTTTTTGTAAACATAATAATAACACATCTCCTGACAAATACATTGGTGATATTTACAGTGGGTGAGTCTGTGGAATGTTTTAGCAGGATGTACTTAGTCTAGGAATAATTAGGGGAATCAAATCTAGAATCTATGCACTTATGGGGCACAGCTCTCTAGAAAATATGACATGTTATATAATTGAGTATCAAAGTGGCAGTGTTTCAGAGCCAGAATAGCTTCCCATAGTGTAAGGTCCTGGTGGCATAATTTAGAGATGTCATATATTAGATCTGTCTGAAAGCACAATGTAATACAACAAAGAGGGACCTGAGGAGTGGCATTGATAGTCCAGACTTCTTTGTGCTTTTTCAGTGCCTTGCAGTTACCTGTATCCTTGATATTATTAATGAAGCTTAACACTAGATAGAATCACTGACTTGTGGGTGTCTGAATTAACAATCACACACCTCAGAGGGAAGAGTAAGAACATGAATAGAAATTTAACAACAACCAAAAAGATTCAAGATTTACATGCCAATATTGGTTCCCAAACTGGCTGTCTGAGCATAAGTCCAAAGTTCCCTGGTAGCCGCTCTAGCCTGTAATTCAGCGAAACTCTGGCTATATCCCACAGCAAGAGTTTACTCTTCTTGAAGACCAAGACTTCTAACCGTACAAATCTTAGAGTTATGGAGATGGGAGGCTCAGTGTCCCCCAGGGGATCACTGCAGGTGATAATGAGTGGGGTCACTCCTTCTTTCACCCCAATCATGGAACCACCTGTTTCACTGCGGGCTCTCCAAGAAGCAGATTTGCAGGAGATTTATGGGGTAAAGCCCTGTGTAGATAAAGAGAACAGGAGCAGGAGTAGGCAAAGTGAGACCCCACATCTCAGCAGTAAGTGAGCACAGGAAGGTTTCGATAGGAAGAGCCTCAGAATTCAGTGTTGAGCAGAGAATTTCAGGCAGGCTGATAGAGAGGTCCCTAGCTAAAATTGTGGGTTAGATGAATCCTATATCCTGTAGGAATTCTCAGGTGGGTGGGATTTCTACTACTCTCCTTTACCCCTGCCATTGCTCAGTCATTGACTGGGAGTGGTCTGGCCTGAACATTGTGGTGGGTTCAAAATTGTAGCATTTGGAGGCTGTCGATAACCTGTGCTTCCTAGGTAGCTTCTCTTAAAAGGAGATCCGAGCAGTCTACTTCGATGACTGCTGCAAAAAATTCTGGGTTAATCCAGAAGAAGGAAAAATGTCCTTAAATATATACAATTTGACTGATAGAGGGAAGGAGACAATTGGAGATACATTCACATTTTGTGTAAGATTCTAAACTTGGAAGTTTTAATCCCTACTCCACTGTGTTGGCTGTGCTTTGAAATACACTTGGCAAGCAAAAGATGTTAAGGTCTTCTGTGTCAGACACATATATAAAAATGTGTGAGATAGCTTGAGGGTGCTAAAGTTATCTTTATTAATAGTTGTATTCTCTTTGTGTAAAGTATTTTATTATCAAAGTCAATATTCAAATGTAAATATTTAGAATAAACTTTTACTCTTCTGTAGATATTTTTTTCACTTTAAAGATATTTAGTGATATTTGCTATGGGGATATTCTTTAGCATTTTCATATTTTATTGACAGTTAACATCTACCAAAAATACCACTAACCATATTTGTCAATGTTTTTACAAATATTTTATTTCATTTTATTTTGTTTTGTTTTATTTTACTTGTCAGTAGAGAGGCTACCGAAATGTTATAAAAATTGTGTGGGAGCTTGACATGTTATATATATTGACTGATTAATTGATATTTCCACTTGAATGTATTTATATGCGATGAAGTCAAGAATGTTTTAGTATTAGTGTGCTGACACTAATCTAAGAACCACTCATAACTGAATTCTTATAGACCCAGCATCCTTAGAAATTTCACTCACTCCCAACCAACCTTGATGAACTGTCATAATAATTGATTGTATTAACAGAAATAAATAGCCCAAATTTGGCTCACTTTTAAAACAACCCTGTTTCAACTGACACAGATGAGGAATAAGGTTATTTCCCATTGCCCCAGCCAGGTCAAGGCTCAAGGAAAGCCTTGGCTTGTGCCTTTAATTTGATCCTGCTGACAAGTGGATGAATCAGCTTTGTCAGTCTCTTTCTGTTTGGCATGGATACCAATTACCTTGCTTCACTTTCCTGTTTCTCCTGATGTGAAGGGGTTTTTGGCAGAATACTGCTTAGTTTTACAGTTACAGAAGTTACACTGTTTAAAGAGGGAACAGTAATTACATGCCATTAAACTCAGAAGGCCATCGGCATAGATGAACATTCTGAAGAGGACACAGCCTTCAATTTCAGTACAGGATGATTACCAGAGCGTTTTAGTAGAACACTGGTAAATGAGAGGAAGGAGTAACTCTGGAAATATGCTAAGGCAGCAGAGCCATGAAAATGTAGTTAGACATGGCAGTGACTACATTGATTATGCCAGGAATGATTTAGCAGAGGTGTTTCACACTTACCATTAAACAAAGAGCCATAATGGGGTTTAAAATGTACTCAGTTTCTACTTGCTGTATCTAGCTTAAACCACAAAGGTGTCACTTACATTGTTTCTTCATGTTGGTTTGTGGGAAAATCCCTAGCTTTTCGTGATAGGACTGTTTTTCCTCTTGGCTCTGGATTCAGCAGTTGCAGAACTTTCTGTTTTCTTCTTTGCTAACCAATGACTCTCTTTGGGTTAAAACACATCTTAAAATTTACCTCCTCCAGGAAGCTTTCCTGATGAACTGCATTCAGTTACTTCCCTTCAGCATCTTCCCTTTGTAAGCACTGCTTTAAATTATATTCCTGATATGTTGGTTTGAAAGGCTTAAAATATGTAAGTACATATATATCTTAAACCTTCAAACCAATGTGGATAGTAATGTAATATATATTTAGATCGTGATAGAGTATAATTGCCTTCATAACTGGATCATTAACTCTGACTAAACTAGAATTCTTTTATTTCTTTTATACACCTTCATAAGCATTGTGTTGTTTTGAATACAATGTCCGAAAGTCAGGTGACAAACCCCATGGATTCAGTAGGAGGTATTTATTTCTGACACAAATGAAAAACATCTGAATACCCAATGTAGGTTGGTCATTTTCCCACTGCTTTGAGAAGGAAGGGTTATGCATATATATAATATAAATTTTCCTTTTAATTTTCTTACCACAAGGAAAGAGTTAAACTTATGCTTCTTCTCACATTTTGTGGTATTTGTCATGGGGCTTCAAGCAAACCATTTTCTGTTATTCTGATCATATTACCAGATAAACTTATGAGATTTACATAATTTACCAACATCCGTCATGCATAGGTAGTCTTATTAAACCATGTAAACTGTGACCATTTATTGGACAAAATGGATAATAACTTTTTTCACTAGCATAAAAAATTTGCCACAAATTGCATTTTTTTCTAGATTTTTTTTCAGGACTTCTAAAATGATTTTTAAAGAACATATGTACAAAACATTTTATTTTCCAGAGTAGATTAAACAACAACAACAGTTATGTAGGAAAATAATTGGGGATGTTGAATGTAAAGGAGATGAAGTGTCCAATAT
The DNA here is from genome assembly GCF_963455315.2 of Globicephala melas. Lineage (NCBI taxonomy): Eukaryota > Metazoa > Chordata > Mammalia > Artiodactyla > Delphinidae > Globicephala > Globicephala melas. The sequence continues at coordinate 25,868,731 of NC_083320.1, read as the reverse complement.
ATACTAAGAAGTATAAAGAAAACATTCTCCATTTATGAAAATGGTGATCAAAGAAAATGTCACGTCTGTGACATACAGGAAAATGGCACAACTGGCTTAAAATGTAAAGTTTTGAAGCTAAATGAAAAGAGAAAAGATAAAGTTCTATTCAAATACCCAGGGTATTGTTCATCTTATAAATGATAATTGCAAAATTATTCTCTTTATTTAAAGCAGAGAAAACATGAGCACATATCTTTAGAGCTACATAAAGCAATGATCAGAGCTGATAGACCTGTGGGGTTTAGGTACAGATTTGTACAAGGCAAAGGTCTGATTTCACTGAGTTGTTGAGACACTCCCTATTTTTGATTCATTAACTTAATTTAATTTAATTTAATTTAATTTTTTGGCTGCGTTGCGTGGCTTGCAGGATCTTAGTTCCCTGGTTTGGCTTTCAGGATCTCAGTTCCCCGACCAGCCAGGGACTGAACCCAGGGCCTTGGCAGTAAGAGCGTGGAGTCCTAAACACTGGACAGAGAAGTCCCAGATTCATTATTTTTAGAATAACATGGAGATTACTGGACAATGAAGGGTATTATGATATGTCAGTTTTAATTACTTAAATAAACAGAAGCTCTGAGTCTAATGACCTATACATTCAAATTGAAGACTTACAGCCTAGACCTTGCCTGGTTTCATGATCTTCAGTTGCTAAAAGTGAGTTATGCTTATTAAAACTACAGAAACCATATAAAATAACTAAGAGCCACCTGAACTAACTTTTTTGCAACTTATTTTTGTATATGTTAGGACTAAAACATGGGCCAATGCTATCAGTGACAAGTGAGTTGATTAATCGACTGTTGAACTTTTCTTTTCAACAATAATCATTTGAATTCAGGTTGTCTCCCTTCATTAAAGTCATTGGTGCCTCTCAGTTAGTGTTAAAGTGCTTGGATCTGTAAAACTATTTTGGCACACGACAGGAGTTTCCCTCTTAATGAGGGTCAGTTTGAGTCAATGGTTTACATAATGATTTTTGTGAGACAATCTCTGTTTAATTGATGGCCATTCCTCCTAGTTTCATAGTATATAGCTTCATAATTCATAAAATTGCAAATATTCTTTCATGTAATTAGACATTATCCAGAATAGTCACAAATTTATACAAAAATCCACTCCCCACTCTCTTGCTTCTCACACACATTGGGAAAAAAAGGGATTTTGTATTGCTGTTATTAATATTGGCAGAAGACTATTTCAGAAATAATAAATATTTGCATTGTACATTTATTAATATTTTGTCCTTGGAATGTCAGTGCTGTAGTTTGTTATATAAAATGAAGATACCAAAATACCTCTTTTATATCAAGACATTTTTAAAAATCAGTTTTAGTTACCAATTTTAGTTATGTTTTCAATGACTAATGAATGTATTATTTGCGTATAAACTTCCATTATTATCATACAAGCTGTGGCCATCCAATACATTTATACTTTGAGAAACAGATATTGATTTTTGTCTTCCATTCTTTGTGTTCTGAACTTCAGCAGTACTACTCAGGGTGAGTAATTCTATACCAATTACACAATTCTGTCACAGTTCTGTGGTTGATCTTACATGACCAGATTGGCTAGATTAAGAATGAATGTGGGGCTGGTGATACGTACATAGGTATTTTTCTTCATTTGGACAAATAACTATTAAATTTTTAAAAGAACACAATGTATGCTCAGATTAAAAATTCAAATAACTTAGAATAGGAGCAAGAAATTAAAAGTCACTCAAAAATCCACTCTCCAGACATAACCCCTTGAGGTACGTGATCCTAGACATCAACAGATAGAAGAATACATATTTAAAAGTGAAGGAGATTACTGACAATATTGCAACAGAAGAACTAGAAATTAATATAAACTGGACTGTTGAAAAATAGATGGTTTTACAAGAAGCAGTATCCATTTCTTAAATTAAAGTTTAAAAAGTTGATGAGAAACAACCCATAAGCCGGAATATTTAAACTTTTGATAACATTATTGACTGTGTTATGAAAGAGGAGAAAATGAACACACTATGATTTCTTCAAATTTTTACTATCTCTTCCCTTCTTTATTTTAATCATTATTTTCACATTTTCAGCATTTGTAAAAATTACATTCTGTTTGAAACCATGCTTCCCACAGTTGGTTAGTCTAAATACTGTATGTAAATCGATATAATACCCACAGACACATATTTTCTACAGCTAAGTATTTTTATCGTAAAATAGTTTTATTTCAGAAAGGGCTCATAGGGAAATTATCTTGTCTGTTTCTTGTATACAGAAAGAAAAATTTAACTATGTATTAATTCCTGAGTTTTATTTTTTCTGAATTTATACATATTGCTTCACTATTTCATAGCATTGAAGATTGCTGTAAAAATGTCTGATGCAACCAAATTAATTTGTCTCCTCTGTGATTTACATTTCTTACTTAGTTGCTCCCAAGACTCTTTATTCTTATACTTCAGTACATTTGTGGGGGCAGATCATCTGTGAGGTTATGGTGCTGATGGTTCATAATCAATTTGTTTTCTACATGGTATGCCATTTTGATATGTAAATTTATCTTCTTTTTCAAGGGTGAAATGTTTCTTATGTTATATATTTAGATATTTACATTTTTCAGGAACACCAATTTTATATATCTTTGTGTTTAATACTATGATTTTTATGTTATCATTTTAACCTTACTTCTCTGAATAATAATTTAGAGTGGGTCAAAATTGGATCAGTCTTAAAATACCTACTAACAAATCTTATATGTTTCAAATTCTGAGAGTATGTCTTATCTCAGATACTGGCATTCATTAGAAAATGTGCTTAGGTAAATGAAGCTTTCTATATTGATTAGAAGCTAAGTCAAAATCATATAAATATATGATCCTCTGGTTAGAAAATATCCATTCATTTTATTTTATTGAATGTGTTTAAAAAGAGTAGATATTAAATTTTTTTCAAATACCTTTCATTCCCTATAGATATGATCATATCTGTAGTTCTCCCTAGTGATACTATTGTGAGAGATTATATTGATACTTTTCTATTATAAACAATCTTTGGAATTCTCTGATGAACCACACTTGCCTATGGTATATCAGCCTTTTTATATGCTGCTAGATTCTATTTTTCACATTGACATTCATGAATATAATTAGAGTATTGCTTTCTTTACTTTTCTAATTTTGTTCTTTTGCAATTTTATTCTGGATTAATAAAAAAATTAAAAATACTATGTCCTGAAAAGGTTTAAACAAATAGAACTGGAATTATGTCAAAATTTTGGAAGAGTTTCTCTGTGAAACCATGTTGAAGCTTTTTGAAAGAGTTGCAGTATTTCTTCTATGGAATTTGGACTTTTTTCTTTATTTCTTTTTCTATGAAAACCAATCTATATAGATTATCTTTTACCTCTTGAGGAAATTTTGGTAAATTACAAGTTAATAGAATATTATTCATTTTATCCAAGCTTTCAATGGTATTAGCAGAGTTGAGAAAATAGTTTCATATGACTTTAAAAAAAATTTCTCTCTTTCTCTGGTAATTTTTTCCCTATTTTCTGCATTTATTTTTTCACTTTTCCCTTAATAAGATTGATTACCGATTTATTTATTTTTTCAAAGAACAAGGTTTTAAAATTTATCAATATTATTGTTTTTTAATTTGGTATTTTCTTTCTTTAAATTTTTATTCCATTATTTTAAAATTATTTTTCTAACTTTTTATGTCAAATGTTTAATTTTTTATTCTTTCTTATATTAATATTACTTGAATGTATACTCTAAATTCTATAGCACCTCTAAAATAGCAAAAGCAAAGAATAACATCTAGTAATCCAATAAAGGAAATAAAATAGAACCCTAAAAATACTCAACCCAAAAGAATAAAAGAGGACAAAGAACAGAAGGGACAAATAGAAAACAAATGACAATGTAATGTCATAGATATAAACTATGTCAATAATTCTACTAAATATAAATGTTCTAAAGGCCCAAATGAAAAGACAATGATTGCCCAATTAGTTAAAGAGTAAGACTCAACTATATGCTTTCTGTAAGAAATGTACTTTAAATATATAAATCGGTCCAAAGTAAAAGAATGGGAAAACATTAGCAATGAAAGCACTCATCAAAACAAAGCAGGAATGGCTATATTAATATCTGGTGAAAGAAATTTCCAGCAAGTTTTTAAGATGCCATAACAACTTTAAACATGTATATACCTAATAAGATAACTTTAAAACTGATGAAACAAATTTGATATAAAAAAGACAAATCCATGATTATATTCATATATTTTAATATGCCTATTTCAGTAATTGACAGGACAAGCAAACAGAAAATCAGTAAAAATATAGAACATAGACTATCATCCAAATTATCTAATTTACATTTTTAAATCATTCCACCTAAAAGTAAGAAAATATGCATTCTTTTCTAGTACACACAGAGCATTTACCAAGACAGACTATATTTTGGACTATAAAACAGTCTTAATAAATTTAAAAGAATTCAAGCATTACAAGGTATATTTTCTGACCACATGGAATTGTGAAATCAATAACCGTAAGATAGTTGGAAAATTCCCAACTTTTGAAAACTTAATAATAGGTCGCTTTCCCCATAGTGACCTTAGGTGTGAAGCATTTCAGCAATGTGGTCTGATTTCTACATCCTTCTGAAGCTCAATAATCAATAACTAGAAATTAATAACCAAAACATATCTGGGAAATCTCCCAATTTTTGGAAACTTAATAACTCTTCTATATTACCATAGGTCAAATGAAACTTAAAGGAAAAATCTGAAAGTACTTGAATGAATATGAAAATGGAGTCATATCAAAATTTGTGTAATGGAGCTAACTAAATTTGCATTTAGAGGGAAATTGATAGCATCTATATCCTATATTAAAAAAGCAGAAAAGTCTAAAATCAGTATTCTACCTTTCATATGCTAGGAAAAAGAGCAAATTATACCCAAAGAAAACAAAGGAAAGGAAAAATTTAAGAAAGAACAAATTAAGAAAGAAAAAATAGGAGCAGAAATAAGCAAAATAGAAAACAGAAAAATAATCACAAAATCTGTGAATCTAAATGTTAGTTCTTTGAGAAGATCAATAAAATCAATAAAACTCTTGCCAGACTGATCAAGAATAAAATTAATTATCCATATCAGGAACAATAGAGGTGACACATTGTAGATTCTACAGATATAAAATAATAATGAGGAATTATCATAAACAGCTTTATGTCAGAAAATTTCTTAGACACACAAACTACCCAATCTTACTAAAGAAGAAATATATAACCTGAATATCCTAATATCTACTAAAGAAATTAAATTTATAGTTAAGAATCTTCCCACAAAGGAAACTCCGGCCTTTATGGTTTCGCTGTTGAATTCTCCCAAAACAAAAGAAATAACATCAGTTATGTACAGTCTCTTGCAGAAAACAGAAAAGAGAGTGAATAGTTTTTAAATTATTTTATGAGGCTAGTATTACTATGACACTAAAATCAGACAAAGACATTACAGGAAAAGAAACCTACAGCCCAATATGCCGCATGAACACAGATGCAAAAATTCTAAACAAAATTTAGCAATTCAAATTCATCTCTTCAAAATCCATAGAGTGTCTCTCAAACTATCTGACTGATGCAAAACAATCCTTTGGGAGAACTGTGGCCAATGACCCCATTAAGAATAAATGTACTAAATAGCTACTACATTTGAAAACGGCCTTCAAATGAGTTTAATCCATGTTGTATGATGCTCTATTCTTTGCCCAACCTCTTATCTCTTTTCAAGGTAATATATGTATATTATTTATGTGAAGTTTATAGTCTTTTTAACTTTAGTCCACTGGTAGTCGTGAAAGGAAGGGATTTCTCAACTTCAGCTTCTTTCCCTAGAACAAGAAATTGGTATGCAGTAATATTTTACTAGAGGAGATAGAATGATAACTTTTTACTTTGCAAAAGTCTTTTATTCACTGGTTAGAGTGATAGAAAATTTTCCTATGACCATTTTCTATTTTGGTGTCTTCCATGAAAGTCTCAAAGTTAGTGCCTTTCAGTTTGTACAAGTGCCATTTTCTGAAAGGGCTGGAAATCAGGCTTTTAACCCTGATGAAAGAGAACAACTTTTCCCCATGGCGACCTCAAGTATGAAGAAGTTTCAGCAATGTTGTCTGCCATAGGAGATATTTTTACTGTGAAAATTTGGGGAGGAATGAGTAAATATAAAACTCTAACTCAGGGCTTCCCTGGTGGCGCAGTGGTTGAGAGTCTGCCAAGATCCCACATGCTGCGGAGCCGCTTTGCCCGTGAGCAGGCTAGGCCCGCTGAGCCTGCGCTTCTGGAGCCTGTGCTCTGCAACGGGAGAGGCCACAACAGTGAGAGGCCCACGTACCGCATTAAAAAAAAACAACAACAACAACAAAAAAAAAACTCTAACTCAAAGGTCCTAATTCCAATGTTTGAAGTAATGATACAGTCTTTTTGGACATGTCTCTTGCTACATCAATTTTAAAGGATGTATTAATTAAATATAGGACAGGATTAAATGGAACATGGATGCTAATATGTCAACCCTTATTATGTAGTAGAGTTTGATTTAACTACAATAAGAAACCTAAGTTTGGTATTATTTGCCATAGAAACTGAAACTTCTATGTGAAATTCAGCAAGATTGTAAGATGAGCAATAGGTATGATTTATTTCCTACAGTAAGTATAGTTAACTAGAGGCAACACAGGAATAAACAATTTAAAGTTGAGAAAGTAAACTATGACTCTCTATTGTCTTCTGGCTGACCCACTGAAAGCTCTGGTCTAAACATACGGACCCAACCACAGAACAATAGAATTTTGTGCCTTTGAAAATATTGTGCCTTTTCTCGTATGAAAAATTGATTTAAACTTTCTGTTTACTTTTATCATTTAAACTTCAAGGTCAATATGAACAAAATAGAAGGCCGCTTTAGTGTTCTATTCTACTTTAATATTGTATACAGTAGTGGTCAAGGATTTCTAATGCATTTCGTGTGGAAAATAAGACTGGACAATCTTAGCATGCATAAGCTGGCTGACTCCAGGGGAAGCAGCCCTGAAATGTATCCTACACACTGAAACGATTTTAAAGGACTTTGGCTTCTTTGAGTATCACAAAGCTTTTGTTGTCTTAAGCAGTTTGCCTTAAATCTGTAAGCTTTGTGTCAGAGAAAATGGGACAAAACTTTGTATCTGGGGGAATGAAAAAATCTTTATTATTTAAAGAGTTACACACAGTACTCCTAATTCTCTAGCCATTGCAGTATCTTCCTTTATTCTCAATGCCCCTGCCTTACATCTTTATACCTATGATGAGGTCTCTAGGTAGCCCACTTCTTGTTGCTCCTCCCCTCTCTTTCAGAAATTCTTCACATCAACCAAATTGAAAAGAATCTGTTGGTCTCAGGAAATGCCAAATATTTTCCCATTTCTGCACTCTGGCCTCCTTTCTTTATCCTATCTGGAAATGCACAAATTCAAGAGCTAGAAAAGAATGGTTATGTACATTAACAATTCACACATGATTTCTCAAATAGCTTCAACTTGCTAAATGGTTAATGCCAGTAATATAAACGGAATAAAATTTTTAAGTGTTTCAGAAGTGTTCATTTTTTTTTTTTTTTTTTTGCGGTACGCGGGCCTCTCACTGTTGTGGCCTCTCCCGCCGTGGAGCACAGGCTCTGGACGCGCAGGCTTAGCGGCCATGGCTCACGGGCCCAGCCGCTCCGCGGCATGTGGGATCCTCCCGGACCGGGGCACGAACCCGTGTCCCCTGCATCGGCAGGCGGACCCTCAACCACTGCGCCACCAAGGAAGCCCCAGAAGTGTTCATTTTTAAATTTAAAAAGTGACCTGAGAATAATGTACTAATCTCTATTTATTAAATCAAAGCACCTATAGAATAATAAAAGTTTATTTTCCTCCCAATAAAGCTTGTGCTCCACGGTAACAATACTATATCACCTTTTAATAAATACTTTAAAATCTAGCATTTTATTAATTCAAACATTTTCAATAGCTAATCTAAATTCACTTTACTGTTAATACCAAGATTCATTCCATTTTCCTTATAATAAGCTCCATAAGAGTAACTTTCTACAGAGTTTAACGTAGTCCATCCACAAAAAATTGAGTCTAGTTAAAGGCAATTCCTCTTTAAATTTTCTTAAAATTCTATATGTAAGAAAAAAAAGTTAAGCTAAAAGGAAAAAGGAGCATGCTTTAGAGAATTATGATGATGCTTTTAAAATTTTGATGACAAGCATAAAAGCTAAGAATTTATTATCACTTGACCAAAAATATAAGTTTAAAGGTAAAAATTAAGGCAAGTTTGGGTTGCCCCAAAGCCTAGCTTTGTGATTAGCAGAGACACTTGCTGGGGTGGTTTGCTAGTTTGCAAACCCCTAGCTCATGACTGGGGTGCTTTTCCTGTCATATGCAGGTTGCATTTAATAATCGAATGGATCCTGCATGGAGAGAAAATGACTAGGTTTCTCATGGGGTTTACACCTCTTGTTCCTTATATTACCCACTTGAGGCATGCAATAATCACCCACAATATGTAGCTGAGTGATCATGTCAGCTGTGTTTCATAACTAGAAATACCACAGGACACACTTTCTCACACATTTTAGGCTCAGGGTGGCAAACTGAGTTCAGAGTAGTCTCACAAAGCATAGGTGAAATGCATTTGTTTCTGAAATTGAAGATGAAACAAGCCCAATGTTCATTCCCAGAAACTTAATGACACGGATCCTAATTTTTCTTGATACTTACTTAAATGGTTGATAACAAAAAATAATTATCTCTGTGTTAGTTTACATTGAAGAGATTCTAAGATGACAAAGGTTAATATTTTATAGCTATGCCTTAAAAATGTGTGGTTATGAATATTTCAGGTATCTATTTTCAAGAAGAACCATTCTCATAAATTAATAGTACCATTTAATGATCAATATAGGTCAGCTGCTGGGATTAGATTGTAACGTATCTTTATGTTAGTAAAAGTGACAGCATTTTTCATGTAAAATAATGACAACTGGACTCAAAGTCCAAATTTTAAATCATTGAGTAAAATTTTCTATCATGTGTCACATCAGAATTACTTTCTCCCCTACATACTCCTGAGGTTAGTTTAATAAATCTTTTCTCTTAGGATTTAGACTTTCAGTGTTTATTTTAATTATTTGCTTTCTAAATATATGCTATACTTTTGTTCCCTTTACCATTAATTAGGTGCATCAATTATTTCCAGTTTTTGAAATATTTACCTGGGACATTCTTTTTTCTAATCACACAGTAAGAGAATTCACCCGATTTTCTCTGCAGAACAATACCAAGTGTTGGGGCTTGATATATTGTTTTGTTCTGCTCTGTTGTCTAATAATACGATAAACTTCTTTCAGCCTTGAGATAAGACGAAAGAAAAATGAAAGGTCTGGAAACATGGCAACACTTGGGAATAGAAAAAGCCATATCGGAATTTTGAGTCGCAGAATGAAAAAGCTGGAATCTATTTACCATGAATTGCTCAAAGTAAATACAAAAACACCTTGCGAAATATACATCTCACTTTACATTGAACACGTTTTCTAAATTTGAAGAACTTGACAGGTTTTACCCATATTCTTTTCTTGTCAGTAACGAACAGTGTTGTCAATTGTTACTGTAGCAGAAACATCCTGTCTTTGCTTTTCCTGCTTTTCTATCCCATCAACTGGCACAATCCAGATGAAACAATTAGAGATACCCGAGAGAGAAGACTTTTTGCCCATCGATCAGCACCTTCACTGAACACCTTCCAAATACCTCACACTCTGCCTAGTAGAGACAACTCTCTCCATCCCCAGGAGTTAGTATTCTCATCATTTCACCATTCCCTTTCACCATATTTGCATTTTTTCACTTAAAATGATCAAAATTCATGGACTGTGTTCAGGTGGAAAAATAATCCTAAATTTGAACCAATAATTTTTGCTTTTTTTTTTTTTTTTGCAGTACGCGGGCCTCTCACTGTTGTGACCTCTCCCGTTGCGGAGCACAGGCTCCGGACGCGCAGGCCCAGCGGCCATGGCTCACGGGCCCAGCCGCTCCGCGGCATGTGGGATCTTCCCGGACCAGGGCACGAACCCGTGTCCCCTGCATCGGCAGGCGGACTCTCAACCACTGCGCCACCAGAAAAGCCCTGTTTTGTCTTTTTTTTTTAAATAAAACTTTATTTCTAATTGGTTGACACTGGGGTCAGACTCAAAACCCTACTCTGGACCTTTCTTTAATAATACAAAACCTTACTCTTCTGGGGATGGACAGGAAACCCTCCCATCCCCAGAACGCAGGCAAAGAGCCACTGCTTTTAGTGGACTAGAAACAAAATCCAGCTATCTCTGGAAAGGGGTATAAAACTTTCTGGCCATCATGATGCAGGTAAAGATCCATTGCTTCTGGGGGAAGGTAGAAGCAAAATGTTTGATCCTGGGGGCTTCCCTGGTGGCGCAGTGGTTGAGAGTTTGCCTGCCGATGCAGGGGACACGGGTTTGTGCCCTGGTCCGGGAAGATCCCACATGCCGCGGAGCGGCTGGGCCCGTGAGCCATGGCCTCTGGGCCTGCGCGTCCGGAGTCTGTGCTCGGCAAAGGGAGAGGCCACAACAGTGAGAGGCCCGCATATGGCAAAAAAAAAAAAAAAAAAGTTTGACCCTGGGAAAATGAGAGGAAAGATTCGTGGGTCCAGGATAGGGAGCTGTTGCAAAGTATAGGTCTTCCACCAATGGGGGAGGGGCAAGAAACACTCTCCTCTACAGGAACACAGAATATGAGCAGAAATTGGCTGCTGTTGGGGCTATGGGGTGTGAAACATGAGATATCCCCACCCCATGATTCTGGATGCAAGAGCCTACCTAAAACAGAAACTGGAGCAGGAGAACAGGGAAACACCTTGATCCCACCACCAGTCTAGCACTGGGTAACAAGCAACAGCAATTCCCTTCTGGCAAAATGTAAGAGCATAGAGACCCTTCTCTCTAGCATCAATTTGATGGTTCTTCTAAAAGCAAAGGATGGAGTGGAGCAGGGACACTGAAGAAAAGCCTTCAGTGCCACACACTGCTTACTAGACACAAGGTCATGGCAGCCCACAGTGGAGAATTTTTTTTTTTTTTTTTGGCGGTACACGGGCCTCTCACTGTTGTGGCCTCTCCCGTTGCGGAGCACAGGCTCCGGACGTGCAGGCTCAGCTGCCATGGCTCACGGACCCAGCCACTCCGAGGCATGTGGGATCTTCCCGGACTGGGGCACGAACCCGTGTCCCCTGCATCGGCAGGCGGACTCTCAACCACTGCGCCACCAGGGAAGCCCCCACAGTGGAGAAACTTGAAGCCTATAGGACACTGAAGTTGACCATAGCAACATCAACACACACACTCCACTCAACTATTGTCTAGATTGATTTAACCTCCTATGCTAACAGCCTGACAGAAGTAAAGGTCTGTAATGTTAGCAGGAATAATTCCTATTTACCTTAGTCTTTACTGTTAATCCAAACATGATATTAGTTAAATATCACCATATACACAAAAAAGTAATAATAATAACTATAATAATAATAATAGAAAAAGACAACAAAATAGGAAAAAAACCCAACTTATTGTCAAGAGATAAATCAACAGAATCAAACTAAGAGATGATACAGATATTGAAACTATCAGTCAGAATTTTCTGGACCCATGTGCAGTGAAAAATTGGAAATGTAAAGAAATTTAAGTAAAAACTACCATTTACAGTATCATAAAAACATGAAATTCTTATGGATAAATCTGACAAAACATGCAATACGTTTAAGATGAAAATGATAAAGCATTGAGCAACTAAAAAAGTCCTAATAATGAAGAGATATACTGTGCTATGGATCTAAAAATTCAAAGTTGTTAACATATCATTTATTCCCAAACTGTTCTACAGAGTCAACTCAATCTCTATCCAAATAATAGCAGATTTTTTAATAAACTGTGGCAAACTAATTCTAAAATTCACATACAAATGCAGAGGTCCTGAAATAGCCAAAACAGCTTTGACAAATAAAAAAAGCTGGAAAACTTAAAACCACAATGAACTACTTCACAAACTACTTGCATGGCTATAGTAACAAATACAGCAATACCAAGTCTCGGCAGGATGTAGAGAAACTTGAACTCTCATATGTTACTGGTGAAAACATTTCCTTGTACAGCTGCTTTGAAGAAGTTTGGCAGTTCTTAGAAAGCTAGTCTTTACTTCCCATACGTCCCAGCAATCCCATTCATGTGTATTTATGCAAGAGAAGTGAAAATATATGTCTACTCAAAGACATACATTAATATTTATTAAAGTTTTATTGATCATAGCTACAAATTGGAAACAACCAAAATGGCCATTAGTAAATTGTGATTCAGACATATCATTAAATACTACTAAGCAATAAAAAATGCTAGCACATGTAACAACATAGCTGAATTAAGGGCATTATTCTAAGTTCAGGAATCCAGATATAAATAGCTATATATCATTTGATTTCCCTTATATGACATTATTGAAGTGGCAAAAATTCTAGGACCCAAAATCTGATTGGTGGTTTCTATGACTTGGGTATCAGGAAGGAGATTGACTACCAAGGGTTATGAAGGACATTTCTGAGGAAATGTAACAGTTCCATATCTTGACTGTGGTGTGGTTACATGAATGTATACATTTTTCAAGATCATATTTTAAAAGGTGAATTTTATTTAAATTATATCTTAATAATACCAACTAAAGCATGAACAAAGAAAATATTAATCTCTCTTTGGTGGAAATCTTAATCTCTCCTTTTGTGTTTTCAATTGACTAAAGACCAGCTACCTGGATATACCGCAAGTTACTTAAACACATCTCCATACTGAATCTCATATACATCTGCTATGTCTAGGCTTTGTCTCTTTCTAATGAAACTAGTATTTCACTCAAACTGAAAACTTTGATTTAACTTTGCTTCCTCTCTTGTCTTTGTTTGAAATAAATGAACAATTCTTACAGGCCTGCTTCTCCTATGGCTTTTGCATCCATTCTCACTTTCCAATCCTTTTTGCTGCATCTTAATCCTAGGCGTTATTGAATTTTTCCTTTCCTGTCAAAATTACTTCTTATCTCATGTCTGAGCTCCCAGCTCTCCCCATTATAAAAACACATTTTGGCCAGATTAATATTCTCATGCAGGCACTATAGGTAGTGTCTTGATTGTGCTATTTATTAGCTATTTTATCTTGAGAAATTTAATTTCTATAGGCTTTCTAATTCATAAAATGCATTCATCCATTTAGTGAACAACTATTCATTAAACCCCGACTGATTGTCAATCACTGTTCTAAATGCTGCAGTTATGACACTAAATTATTGCTTTGCAGAGCATATTTTCCAGTGGGGGAAGGCAAATATAAAACAAGTAAAAATAAAATAAGTACAATAATTTTAGATATCTATAAGTTTGACAAAGACAGTAAATTAGGGTATAATGACATACCTTCTCTAGATAGTTTGGGAAATGAGAGTCTAATGCAATTAATTTAGATTCAGTGATGAAGGAAGGTCTCCTGATATTTTGGGTGGGATCCAAATAGTATGAAAGTGCCATTCATGGAAAGATCTGGGGCAAATTATTCAAGGAGGAAGAACACTGAGTACAAATGTCCTGAGGTAGGAAGGAACTTGGGTATGTTTGATAAGAAGAAAGAAGGTCAGTGTGGCTGGAGAATAACAAACAGAGCAAGAGAAGGGAAGATGGAAATGAGCTCAGAGAGCTAGGAAAGGATCAGACCACCCATGGCTTTATGGAACATTATAAGGTGTTAGAAATTTCTACATGCAACAGAAAACAAGTGAAGAATTTTAAGTAAAACAATTAATTAATCTGGTTTATATTCATAAATTTAAGTCTTATGGTAGGCTTTCCCTTGCTCTTGTATAATATATAAGCAAGTCTTGATAGATCAACCTCCAGAAATAGTTAAATCTATTCACTTCTCAGAAAAGAAGAGGCCATTGAATTGGATGTTTCTGGTGACGTTGACAAAACTAAGTTCAGTAGCTTGTGGGATGGAAGCTGAATCATTTCCCTAGGTATCATTGAAAATTTAATAGTACTATGAAAATCCAAAATGGATGGTGAAACCATACTAAGGATGGCATCATATAGGAAAATATTATTTAAAATCCTGAAAGATCTTCTAGGATAGTTTTAAGTAACAGCAAATATAGGAAAGAGTTTTGATATATTGTAGTTGGGAGTCTTCTCTCTGTCTGCATGGGAATGAAGACAAGAATAATAAGTACTTCAAAAAAAGCTGAAAGCAAGAAACTGAACAGTGGTACTAGCATTATTGGCAAGATTAATAAATAAAAATCTTGGAGATGCTGATATGTCAAGGCAGAAATTACATCATTATAAATCTGTGAATTATTTGTGCAATTAGGACAATATATAGAAATCATAGTAGGGTATTACATTCCCCTTACTTGTTAATGGATAGAATGCAGGTTGGGAAAGGGCATTTGGGATCCCAAAATGCTGTGAGTATGCTTGGAAGTGCTCAAAGTTCATAAGTACATTCCATGTCCTAGTAGACAAAATACCTAGTTGAAAACTCTCAATACAGTTGTTTCTTTGGTATTCATGGGTGACAAGTTCTAGGACCCCTACTGATACCCAAATCCCCACGTGGCTCAAGTCCCTTACAAAAAAGTGGCCTGCTGCAGTCAGCTCTCCGCATCCAGGGTCCCTCCGCATCCAGGAATTCTGCATCTACTGATACCGAGGGCCAACTGTACTGAAATTCATGTGCCAGGTTAAAACTTGCTACTGTTTAAAGAAGTATAGGAAGGAGTTTCAATCCAGAGCTCACATATTTCTCTCTGTTTGCTCTGTGCTAGCTTTGCAGTGACATTTATGTAATGTTACTTCTATGCAAATTTATGTTAATGACATCACTGATGCTTGGAATTTAAATTGACATGGAGTGAAAACAAAGTACTGTAATTAAAGCTTTGTGAATACTGGCCACTCTGAAAGGATCTTGAAATATCCATGAAATTCCATTTTGGATCCAGTGTGTCTGGTCTATGTGTACTGAGTATTTTGAGATTACATACTCCTTTGCCAGCATCAAGCTTGAAATAGATGTGAGAATATAAGGGTTTCTCTACAAATATACTTTAAAAATAATAATGGATGGGCAGTGCATTCCTGAGATTGTTGTCTTCAAAATATTTCTACTATTTTCTTCTTAGGTAGATGATTGAAAAATAATATGAAATAATATGAAAATAATATATATATATAAATAACTTTTGCCTTCTAATAGCATGTTTTTTTTAACATCTTTATTGGAGTATAATTGCTTTACAATGGTGTATTAGTTTCTGCTTTATAACAAAGTGAATCAGCTATACATATTCATATATCCCCATATCTCCTCTCTCTTGCGTCTCCCTCTGACCCTCCCTATCCCACCCCTATAGGTGGTCACAGAGCACTGAGCTGATCTCCCTTGTGCTATGTGGCTGCTTGCCACTAGATGTCTAATTTACATTTGGTAGTGTATATATGTCCATGCCACTCTCTTACTTTGTCCCAGCTTACCCTTCCCCCTTCCCGACTCCTCAAGTTCATTCTCTACGTCTATGTCTTTATTCCTATACTGCCCCTAGTTCTTCAAAACCATTTTTTTTTCCGATTCCATATATATGTGTTAACATATGGTATTTGTTTTTCTCTTTCTGACTTACTTCACTCTGTATGACAGACTCTAGGTCCATCCACCTCACTACAAATAACTCAATTTCATTTCTTTTTATGTCTGAGTAATATTCCACTGTATATATCTGCCACATCTTCTTTATCCATTCATCTGTCGATGGACACTTAGGTTGCTTCCATGTCCTGGCTATTATAAATAGAGCTGCAGTTAACACTGTGGTACATGACTCTTTTTGAATTATGGTTTTCATAGGGTATATGCCAAGTAGTGGGATTGCTGGGTCCTATGGTAGTTCTATTTTTAGTTTTTTGAGCAACCTTCATACTATTCTCCATAGTGGATGTATCAGTTTACATTCCCACCTACAGTGCAAGAGGGTTCCCTTTTCTCCACACCACTCCAGCAGTTATTGTATGTAGGATTTTTCATGATGGTCATTCTAACTGGTGTGAGGTGATACCTCGTTGTAGTTTTGATTTGCATTTCTCTAATGATTAGTGATGTTGAGCATTCTTTTATGTGTTTGTTGGCAATCTGTATATCTTCTTTGGAGAAATGTCTGTTTAGGTCTTCTGCCCATTTTTGGATGGGGTTGTTTGCTTTTTTGTTATTGAGCTGCATGAGCTGCTTGTAAATTTTGGAGATTAATCATTCGTCAGTTGCTTCATTAGCAAATATTTTCTCCCATTCTGAGGGTTGTCTTTTCATCTTGTTTATGGTTTCCTTTGCTGTGCAAAAGATTTTAAGTTTCATTAGGTCCCATTTGTTTACTTCTGTTTTTATTTCCATTTCTCTAGGAGGTGGGTCAAAAAGGATCTTGCTGTGAGTTATGTCATAGAGCCTACGTTTTCCTCTAAGAGTTTGATAGTGTCTGGCCTTCCGTTTAGGTCTTTAATCCATTTTGAGTTTATTTATGTGTTAGGGAGTGTTCTAATTTCATTATTTTACATGTAGCTGTCCAGTTTTCCCAGCACCACTTATTGAAGAGGCTGTCTTTTCTCCATTGTATATTCTTGCCTCCTTTATCAAAAATAAGGTGACCATATGTACGTGGGTTTATCTCTGGGCTTTCTATCCTGTTCCATTGATGTATATTTCTGTTTTTGTGCCAGTACCATCCTGTCTTGATTACTGTAGCTTTGTAGTATAGTCTGAAGTCAGGGAGCCTGATTCCTCCAGCTCCGTTTTTCGTTCTCAAGATTGCTTTGGCTATTCGGGGTCTTTTGTGTTTCCATACAAATTGTGAAATTTTTTGTTCTAGTTCTGTGAAAAAAGCCAGTGGTAGTTTGATAGGGATTGCACTGAATCTGTAGATTGCTTTGGGTAGTAGAGTCATTTTCACAATGTTGATTGCTCCAATCCAAGAACATGCTATATCTCTCCATCTATTTGTATCATCTTTAATTTCTTTCTGTCTTATAATTTTCTGCATACAGGTCTTTTGTCTCCTTAGGTAGGTTTATTCCTAGGTATTTTATTCTTTTTGTTACAGTGGTAAATGGGAGTGTTTCCTTAATTTCTCTTTAAGAATTTTCATCATTAATTGTATAGGAATGCAAGAGATTTCTGTGCATTAATTTTGTATCCTACTACTTTACCAAATTCATTGATTAGCTCTAGTTGTTTTCTGGGGGCATCTTTAGGATTCTCTATGTATAGTATCATGTCATCTGCAAACAGTGACAGCTTTACTTCTCCTTTTCCGATTTGTATTCCTTTTTATTTCTTTTTCTTCTCTGATTGCTGTGACTAAAACTTCCAAAACTATGTTGAATAATAGTGGTGAGAGTGGACAACCTTGTCTTGTTCCTGATCTTAGTGGAAATGGTTTCAGTTTTTTACCACTGAGAATGATGTTGGCTGTGGGTTTGTCATATATGGCCTTTATTATGTTGAGGTAAGTTCCCTCTATGCCTACTTTCTGGAGGGTTTTTATTATAAATGGTGTTGAATTTTGTCAAAATCTTTTCCTGAATCTATTGAGATGATCATATGGTTTTTCTCCTTCAATTTGTTAATATGGTTTATCACATTGTTTTCTTTGTGTATATTGAAGAATCTTTGCATTCCTGGTATAAACCCCACTTGATCATGGTGTATGATTCTTTTAATGTGCTGCTGGATTCTGTTTGATAGTATTTTGTTGAGGATTTTTGCATCTTTGTTCATCAGGGATATTGGCCTGTAGTTTTCTTTCTTTGTGACATCTTTGTCTGGTTTTGGTATCAGGGTGATGGTGGCCTCGTAGAATGAGTTTGGGAGTGTTCCTTCCTGTGCAATTTTTTGAAAGAGTTTAAGATGGAGAATTGTTAGCTCTTTTCTAAATGTTTCGTAGATTTCACCTGTGAAGCCATCTGGTCCTGGGCTTTTGTTTGTTGGAAGATTTTTAATCACAGTCTCAATTTCAGTGCTTGTGATTGGTCTGTTTATATTTTCTATTTCTCCCTGGTTCAGTCTCAGAAGTTTGTGCTTTTCTACGTATTTTTCCATTTCTTCCAGGTGTCCATATTTTTGGCATATAGTTGCTTGTAGTAATCTCTCATGTTCCTTTGTATTTCTTCAGTGTCAGTTGTTACTTCTCCTTTTTCATTTCTAATTCTATGAAATTGAGTCTTCTTCCTTTTTTTCTTGATGAGTCTGGCTAATGGTTTTTCAATTTTGTTTATCTTCTCAAAGAACCAGCTTTTAGTTTTATTGATCTTTACTATCGTTTCCTTCATTTCTTTTTCATTTATTTCTGATCTGGTCTTTATGATTTCTTTCCTTCTGCTAACTTTGGGTTTTTTTTAATTCTTCTTTCTCTAATTGCTTTAGGTGTAAGGTTAGGTTGTTTATTTGAGATGTTTCTTGTTTCTTGAGGTAGGATTGTATTGCTATACACTTCCCTCTTAGAACTGCTTTTACTGCATCCCATAGGTTTTGGGTCATTGTGTTTTCATTGTCATTTTTTTCTAGGTATTTTTTGATTTCCTCTTTGATTTCTTCATTGATCTCTTAGTTATTAAGTAGTTTAGTGTTTAGCCTCCATGTGTTTGTATTTTTTACAGATTTTTTTACCTGTAATTGATATCTAGTCTTATAGCATTGAGGTCAGAACTAATAGCTTTTTGATACAATTAACTTTAAGACCTAAAAGAGAGTGAACTTCAGGAATATTTGTTCTATAGACATTGTAATTAATATTCTTTGTAGTTTTATAATGAAATCTATAGCTCTCTTTACAGACAAATCCAATTGGGAAATAGGCAGGATTTTTATGAAGATATTAATTTAAAGGCCCCTAGACTATAGAAGGATGTCTAACTCTATGCTGATTAGACTCCAAGTAAGGGACATGTTTGGTCCCTCACCTGTTTGTTTCCTTTGTGAATAGTTTTCTTAATGCACATATGTTTTTTCTGCCCATGCATCACTGCTAGTATCTTATATACTTCATTTCACCTTTATATATCATTGAAGCAGCTGCATTCTTATATCTAGTATTATTAAGTTTTGATCACATACAGTTTAACTGCTTGCACTGTTGGATTGCTATGAATCTCTAACATGTTGAGCACATGCCTATCTCTATTCCTATGTGTAAAAAACTTCCTTTTTAAAAAATATTTCTGGAGCACATAAGTCATTGATCAGCAAATAAATGGATATTCAATCAGTTATATTCACTTACTATCTGTTTTTAATGTGAATCCCAAATGGGTGAATGTTTTTATATGCCTTTTGTGTTAGAAAAGTCAGTTTTTGGTAAGACACTCTTCTGCTACACTTGTTATCATCAACAGTCATACTTATTTGTAAGCTCTTTATTGTGGCAATAACTTTTACTGAAAACTAACCTGTTCTACTGATAATTTAGTGAATGTGAGTAGATAAGCAAATGATGGATTGACACATAGTTGTATAGAACCTTTCTAATGCACCATCCAAATAGTACTATTACCATGGTTGTTATGTATTCTGTGAAACACACACACAACACAGACAAACAAAAACTAAAACAAAAATACACACAAAGAACAACAACATCAAAACTCTGGCTTATAGTAAAGCTTATATTGAACTAACTTTCCTGTCAAAAACAATGATCTACTCTGGACAAAATATATAAAAAACACACATACACACAGAGTTACTTAGGGGCACTGGAGAGTGGCCAAAATTAGTAGAAACTGGAGGGAATTCACTCTTTGAAGGAAATAAAAAAAAGTAAAATTTGAAAAAAATTTTGCTGAAATGAATTCTAAATGTAATTAATCACAGCACGTAACAGATAGAGGAGGCTCAGTTAACCCCTAGTAGGATGAATACAGAGGAAATAAAATTTAATCACATCATATTGTTGAAAAGCAAAGATAAAGAAAACAAAAAAACATAAAACAAAAACCCTAACAGGCAGCCAGATTTGAAAGAAATATAAGATATAAATGATAGCTTTTTTTAAAATCTAAAGCAATGGTGGGCAAAAACAAGTTAATAGAAGTGCATCTACAAAGGGATGCAGGAAAAAAAGAAGGAAAAAAAAAAACCTGTTAAACCTAAAATTCTACCCCCAGAAGTAAAAAGAAACATTCAAAAGTGAAGCATAAACAATAGGAATATTTTCAAATAAACAAGAACTGAAAAATGAAATAACATAGTGAGTTCTATTGATTATAGAGAAATGATGCTAAAAGTCCTCAGTGACCAAATAATTTTCCAGATAAAGAGAAAAAGGGAGGACAAAGATCAAATAGCAGAAGAGACAATAGCAACAAATAGCAAGATGGTAGTTTTAAGTTCAAGTAGATCAATCATTACATTAAAATTAAATGGACAGAGGACTTCCCTAGTGGTTCAGTGTTAAAGAATCTGCCTTCCAATGCAGGAGACGCGAGTATGATCCCTGGTCAGGGAACTAGGTTCCCACATGCCGCAGGACAGCTAAGCCTACGTGCCACAACTACTGAGCTCGTGCGCCACAACTACAGAGGCCACATGCCCTGGAGCCTGCACACCACAGCTGGAGAGGAGAAAACCTGCATAACACAACTAGAGAGAAGTCCGTGCACCGGAACTAGAGAGACACTTGCACGCTGCAACAAAGATCCCATGTGCCGCAGCTAAGACCTGATGCAGCCAAAATAAATAAATAAGATTAAAAATAAATAAATAAAAATTTAAAAATAAAATTAAATGGACAAAACCTACAATTAAGGATAAAGTTTATCAAATGGAATAAAAAGATCCAACTATGTACCATTTACTATAGACACTTTTAAATATAAAGACTAAGGTTAAGATAAAAAATAGAATAATCTATATCAGGCAAATACAAAGCATTTGGAAGTTGCTATGGCTATCACAGCCAACTTCAAGACACAGAGGATTTATAATTGTAACTAAGCCCACGCTTAGCTTCAATTATAATTGCAACTAAGCCCGCACGCCAGAATTACTGAGCACGCGCACCACAACTAAACAGTCTGTGTGCCGCAACTACAGGGCCCACACACTCTGAAGCCTGTGCACCACAACTAGAGAGAAGCCCACGCACCACAAGGAAGAGCTCGCTTGCTGCAGTGAAAGATCCCACAAGGTGCAACTAAGACCTGACACAGCCAAAAATAAATAAATATTAAACAACAACAACAAAGCTGGAGGTTTTATACTACCTGATGACTATGGTAATCCAGAAAATATTATTTGTTAAGGATAGGCAAATAGATCAATGGAGCAGTACAAACCTGTGTTATGGCTCAGCCATTTCATTTCTAAATATTTACCCAAGAGAAGGAAATCATACGTCCATCAAAGACTTGACAAAAATGTTCATAGCAGTTTTTACTCATAATAGCCAAAGATGTAAATATCCTAAATGGTTATCAACATGATAATAGATAAGCTAATGTTGGTATATTTACTCAATTGAATTCTCCTGAGCAGTATAAAAGGCACAAAGTACTGAAACATACAAAACATGATGTCTCAAAACAAGGAGCAAAAGAAATCATACACATAAGAGCACTTGCAGCATAACTCCATTTACATCAAACCCTAGAACGGGCAAAATTAACAGAACTGAGAACAGTGAGTACAGGGTAGGCGAGCTTTGACTAGCAAGTAATATGAAAAAACCTTTCTGAAATGGCAGAAATATTTTATGTTCTGTTTTGAGTGGTGGTTACATTAATTTATATATTTGCCCAAACATACAAACTCAATATTTAAATTCTGTACATTTTCAACTTGAAAATAGAATAAAGAAAAATAGTGAGTTTTAGAATAAGGTTATGGGACTCCTTTTTTTCCTCATCAATTTAGTTATGTATTTTCAAGATCTTGGGAAAAGACAATTGTTGTGATCTAAACTGAGATTTATTGGGCTAAGGATTAGCAATCTGAATATGGAATCTCAGGCTCCATTGAAAGAAATCAAGAAAAAATTATGCTATATTCTTCTTATTTATTGTATAATAGAGAATTGGTGTCATGAATTTTATGTTTAAAATTCAGTTAAATTAAATTGGGCTCTATTCAGATGTGGTTTCTAACTGTTTTATGATTTTCTCAAGAATTGAGGAGCAGCAAAGACTGAGAAAATGCATATGGATAATGTTTATTCCCCTTGGAGGAAAGATCTAGTAAAGGTGTCAATGCTCTCTTTGTATCCTTTGGACTTTTTAGTGTATTCCACCACATTCCAATTGCCAAGATCTGTACACCTAAGAGACATACTGCCCATGTGCACAGCAAGTTTGAAGTGCCAAGGAATTGACATCTCTCCCAGCAACCCTATTCAAATGACCTTTGGGAGTTGTATAAATATCATAGCTCCCTTGTCTCTTGGGTGGGGAAAGGCTGAATCATTTGTTTTGCACCATTTTCCAGAATTTCCCTGTAGAATTAAGATTTATTCACCCTTGGTGGCATCTAGTTTAATGATGCATACTTTCTTGGCTTGCGTCCACATTGCACCCCATTTGTTCCAATTTTTGAATCACCTTTAGTAAACATCTTTAGTTGATTCTGTAGCGATTGTGCTCACAGGATAAGGCAACAATCTTGTTATCCTTGTATGCATTTTGAAAACAATTTTAAAACAACCTAGAAGTCAGATCAGGATAGATAATGTACACGGAAAAATTGTGCCTGACTCTGCACGATGTAATTTGTATGCAAGTTAATATTTGTACATGCTGTATTGTTACATGGGTATATTATTTGATCCTGAATATTTTTTCATGATTCCGAAGTCTTCTTCTCAATGGCAAATAATAAAACATATGAAAAGTTTGGGGGACCAAAGAACTTATCATTATGACATTATGTACTGTCCACTGGATCCCAAAAAGCTGTTTTTTGGAACTCCAGAACTTAAGTGACTTGTGCACATTTATATGGAGAACAGCACTCCCTAAAATAAATTAAAAATAAGGTTACAAATATTCCCTTTTCTCAGTACTGGGTTTCTTAGAGATACCCACACCAACCTTTTAATCATTATGGTAAACATTCCTAGGATGCCTTTAGAAGATTTTTTTAAATCTATCTTACTTGTTATCAAGGCACAAGGTACCCATGGTGAAAACCCCTTTCCCCTATTTATTTTCATGGTAAATGTCCCTATAGTTTGGCTCTGTACTTAATAGCACACATATGTTTATCAATACTACAGAAAATCTCTCACACTAAATTCATTTAGGGGATGATTTATATCACCATAAATGTGCATATTTGCATATATTAGCTTTTTAAACTTGTAAAAATATAACTAGATGGATATGATTTTCATGTCAAATAAAATCTTGATTTACGTAGACTAATCCAAAGTATGGCTGTTATTTAAATATCATTTAGTTATAAGACTTCTGAAATCCTCTTTTTCATAAAATCATTAAATCGAATAATTTGTTTTACAAAAAGTGAGATGCCAGTGTCTAATATTCCCTTTTTACAGTACTAACTGATGCCTCAAGCATATATCAACCTCTTGTTTTAAGGGTACTTTATTTCACCTTGACATCTGGTTTAATCTGAGCAGAGGGGAAGATTCTTTTTTATTTTTCCCTTGTTTTTTTGGGGGGGGTGGGGAAGATTCTTTTTTGACTGTGGAGTTGTTCTATGAGATATTTATTGCTAAACCCATGTAATATCTTAGCCCACAATTTGATATAATTCATTCAAATGTATAAGGTCAACTGTTAGCTCCTTTATGAAACATGTTGGGAGTATTTATCCACATAAAGCTGATTTTACAGAATTTTTTTTAACAGGACACAATTTTGATGTTCCTGTCAATATTTTAACTTGGTGTTATCTGTCTCACACTCCCTTCTTCTCTACACTGATGGTTAATGTGTATCTAATTTCTTTAAACTGTATTTAAATCGAGGTTTGTTTGTTTTTTTAAGTCACTCTGCCAGAATTGGAACTACATCTGTTGTCCATTCTGTTCTAGCACTGCCCAGCTTTGCTGGTTCATATCATCAATAGCACTGTATATAAAAGCTGAGTGTCATTATGATTTAAAGACCCACCTCTGGCATGATGCCAAATAAATCTAATTTAGGATCTGCTCAATGATAGACAAGAAAATTACAACTAGAAGATATGTACATTGAATTCTAACTCAAAGCATGAGATTTTGGGTGTCATGCTTTCATTTTGCATTTTGTTGTTGTTTGGGGAATTTAAAAACCTTTGGTTCTCTTACAAAAAATAACACAAGACAGGTGCGAAATTATATATTTTGATTCATTTTCAGGGATGACAGCCTAAAAATATGTTTACACTCTTTATTGATATAAATGTGAGCTAGACTCCACTCAAAATACTGCCTCTTTTTAATATCTGTTCCCTCTAACTAAACCTGATTTAACTGACAATTATTGGTGGAATAACTAAAACATATTTTTTAAAATGACCATTTGTCTTCTTGTAATTTCTCTATGAGCTGAGTCTGAATTCACCCACTTCAACTCTTACCCCTCAGTGAAAACTTAAAATACTTGGATCTCTTATGTTACCTCAAATTTAACATGCTCATGATCAAATTCAGTTCCCCTTATTTACATGGGGGTTTCTGTGGCTATGGCAATATTCCAATTTTTTGTAGGAAATCTTGGAGTTATTTCATTTAATATCCCTTTAGGAGAACTGTTTATAATTCTTTACTCTCATTTCCCATATTCTTGCAGATCTTTTCACTTCTTATGAAATACACTAGCACTCACTTCTGTTCGTTCTGACCCTTCTGTTTCTGAATAAATTTTATTCTAACCCACATACTCTAACTATGAGTTACTATACTTCTCAACTGATTCCAATCCCACTCCCTTCCTGGGCCCTGCTAATTTTTCTAAGACTCTTCTATTATCACTCAAGAGTATACTGTATCCCCTATTGCCTACTTCCTAAAACAAGTCCCAGGTTCTCTGACAATTTTTTCTAATACTTAATTTTTTAAAACAATTTAAATTCACAACAAAATTGAGAAGGTATAGAGACTTTCCATATACCCCATGCCTCCCCCCAATAGACATCCCCATCAGAGTGGTACATTTGTTACAATTCATGAACCTACATTGACCCACCATAATCATAGTCCATAGTTTACATTAAGGTTCACTCTTGGTATTATACATTCTATGGGTTTGGACAAATGTATAGTGATATGTATCCATCATTATATCTTAGAGAGTATTTTCACTTTCCTAAAAATCCTCTGTATTCTACCTATTCATCCCTCCTCCACCCCAACCTCTGGCAATGCTGATAGTTTTACTGTCTCAATAGTTTTCCTTTTCCAGAATGTCATGTCGTTGGAATTATACAGTATTTAGCCTTTCAGATTGTCTTCTTCTGACAAGTTTTCAAGACCCTCATAACTGTCCTTAGACTGCCTAGCCTCAATGTACATTCCTATGGAGATTTCTTTTGTTTCCTTATCTCCCAACATCCAATGCCATTTATAGGGATTCCTAGACTTGACTCTGATCTTAGTGTCTTGTACTAATCCAGAATGTAGGCGCCTTTATTGTATGGGACTCTACTGCAATATAATGAGGTTGTAATTGCTAGTTGATCCCTAATCTTATATCTAGGCTGATAATTTGATTATACCTTGTCCATAAGAATTGGTCCCCAACATGTGTCCCAGCTTCCATAAGTGGGCTTCTGTGTGACTCTGAGTTACTCCCTGTTCACTTGACTTGTGCATTACCCCAGCCCCTTTGGAATTCTGTCTTGCTTTCGTTTGTTTGTTGAATTTTCCTTTAACACCTCTCTCAGAGATTATAATCATATGCTCAAATCAGGAATCCCACTAAATTTCATCCCAATTGTGTAGCTACTTTGAGAATTAGAACAAATTAGTAAAACTCAGTGAACATTAGTTTATTCATATAGAAAATGTGATGCGGAGGAGTATGTGAACCATCATGTGCGAAGGCACCTGGCATACAGTAGACCCTAGATCAAGATTTCTTGGGTGAAGTATCATGAAACATCACTTGAGATGTTAATAAATTCCCTGACGTAGAAAAAAGGTAGTCAAATAACTTGCGAAATTTTAGGCCAAAGATATGTGATGTATTCACTTTATGACATCTCAGAACTTTAATAGCTGATAAACATGAGTCAAGAGGGGTGAACGTGTAACATTTCCCAAATATATTGCTGGTGAAATGCTTTCTTTGTAGAACATCTAGTACAGTTCATTGGACTTAGTTTTGGAGGAATGATTTGAAAAGTGCTGCCTTAGATGACTACAGATCCCTTCTGTTCCCTCTTTCTCCCGCTGCCACGCTTCCTGACTGGGATTGCCTTCTTGGGCTCTCTGGTATCACCCCACCTAGTTCTCTACGTCTCTGTTACCCTCTTGTCCAAGGCATTCTCTTTTACTCGTAGAGATCGTTACAAACTCACAGAGCCTCATTAAACGTAGTAAAAACTGCCAAGTACAAGAAACATGTTTTATATATCTTTTAATCCCCTAGAATTGAGCAATATAGGGGACACAGTAGCTTCCATATATATATATACATATCACTTGCCATACAATTCTAAACAAATTACATTTGATTATATTTGGTATTGGTTTGGACCATTTTACAATATTATGTAAATATATATATATATGTATTGTGTGTTTATATATCTATATACTAACATCTCCTTATTTAAATTAAATAGTATATAAGATTTTTCCACTTAATTATTAAATCAGAACTCATGAGTAGTGAGCCTGACTGAGAAAAAGGGTTTTAAGGAGTTTTGGTCTGCCAACTCGGATTCACTAAACTCTCATATGAAATTGTGAGTAAGCATTTTTTTATATAGAACTTTAGGTACAAACTTCATCTACTTTAGAGGGTAGTGTTTATCCTTTGCCTGCTTGAGATACTTGAGCAAAGGAAGTACAAGGATGGCCTGCTCTCATTGATATTATTATTCAGTATTTTAAAATAAGTTATATGTGTTTATGGTTCTATTTATAACAGAATAAGTCCTACTGTACAGTACAGTAATTTGTTATTGAGATAGCAATCTTGAAGTGTCTCTCAGAAGTACCACCTTCTGATTTGGTGCCAAGTATGATGGAAGACCACATTGTGACAATGTAAGTGAGATCACACCAATTACCAAGGTTATAACTGGTTTTCCTTGATATTCCTTGGGCTTTCCATTTATTCAACATCTCTTTCAGAGCCACATGTCGAAATCTAAGAAATGTTTCTACAAATTATTTATTTTCTTAAGCAATACAGTGTTTCATCTGTAGACCCAGATGTGTTGGGCATGAATAATTACTCTTTTACGATATTTTATAGAACATATTTTTTATATTATTAAATATTGGATAACTTGAGGCAAATCAGCCATCCTCTTTTCTTCAGTACCAAAAAGGAAGACGAGTAAACTTAATTGTGTGATAGAGCACGGTTTGCGAGAAAATCCCTGCAGTGGGGGATATTAAATATTTTTCTAGACTTCCTATTTGACTGTATATAATCTCCTATGAATCTTGAAAAGAGAAAAAAGAGGAATCTTGAAAAGATGAGGTATAAGATTATCAAGGTATCAGCTCAAATAATTAATAAGTGATACGATGGGTTATCACTTGCCATCTAATTTTATACAAATTTACATTTGGTATTTGTTTGGACCATTTAATAATACTATATAAATATGCAAGAACTTACAAAAAATACATTTTCTTTGAGTTCATCTTGTCTTGAGAGTATGACCCATGTTTTCATTGGAATCAATTTTGAATAGTGCTTAACTAATATTACCAGGGCCTTACTAAGTGAGGGATATATTTAGCCATTTAGGTGATAAACATCTAGAGATCAATTTTGCATTAGTAAGGCACAATTTAATACAATATATTTATTGATTTCTGTGTATTATTGATATAGCACCTTTTTTTCCCCCTGTGTTTAGTAGTTTTGTGATCTAGTGAATTTTCTTCCTTAAAACTGGTACGAAGGAGAGTTTATCATGTGGACAATTCAAACACCGAGAGCCAATAGCAGCATTTAAAACCTGGAGGCTTAGTGCATTTCATAGTGTTCTCCATATTTTAATGATTACAGATATGCCCAGAATGAAGATAGAGCCTTTTGGGTGCTATGTTTGGATCAGCTCTTTAATCCAAAAATTAAAATCGTAGCAACTTGTTTTAAAACCCTTCTATGGAACAATGTTTAGAATGCTAAACTGAGAATTCTAGTATCTGTTATCAAGGTGGTCTTGAGAAAAAAAAATGCTCTCTTTTACAGAGACTGGTATTCCAAATTCTTCATATGCATGTTGTAACAATAATATCTGTTATTATTAATATTAGTGTGGTGACTAACTTACAAAGACACACACATTTTACATTTTTCCCCATTTGCTCTATTCCTTTACATTTAACCACTTAAGCTAAATAGATTATATATATGTATATATGATAAATATATATGATGTATACATCATATTATATATGATGTATACATCATATATATCATATATATATATCATATATATGAGATATATATATATATATATATCATATATATATGTATATATCTCAGTTCCTCCCAGCTGAGTAGCTGCAGGGAAATGACAAAAACACGGAGCTAAGTACAAGGCTCATTTATCATCTCTGCTCCTGTGTGAAACCATGAAAGACTGCCCTGACTCACTGGGGCAAGTCCTGTTTTATGAGTCAAGGAGCACCACATCACAGGGTACTGTAAGATTTTCTTAGTCCAAGAGGCCCAGTGATATAAAATGACCACAGATTCTTTAAGGTCTTATCTTTGGGTGGTTCTATTTATCTTGGTTTCAGGAAGTAGGGAGTGCTTTCTCCGACCTGATTGAGGAAATCTGTTCACCTGGCCCTGGCCCATTCACCTTCTGTTTCCATTGCCAGACTTAATAGGCTCTTTCAGCAAGACCTGGAGATTTTAATCTATAAACCAGTAGCTAGGGCTTCCCTGGTGGCACAGTGGTTGAGAGTCCCCCTGCTGATGCAGGGGCTGCGGGTTCGTGTCCCGGTCCGGGAAGATCCCACATGCCGCGGAGCGGCGAGGCCTGTGAGCCATGGCCACTGAGCCTGCGCATTCGGAGCCTGTGCTCCGCAACGGGAGAGGCCACAACAGTGAGAGGCCCGTGTACCGTAACAAAAAAAAGAAAAAAAAAACATTAGCTAAAGCTACACCAAACTTATGGGAATCAATCCCAGCATATGCGAGATTTTAGTTTTATTGCCTAAGGGTCAATAATGGATATTATTTCTTAATGTGACAAGAGTGCAAAGGCTTCTAACTTCTTTGACCCTCTGGATTATTTCGAAGTATTTACTCTCTTCCTGGCAATCCCCAAATAATAGCAAAGGTGACTAAACCATTTTTAAGGCATGATGTTGTTGATTTGTTTACAATGATTCAGCTGAGTTTTCTTTCTGTTTGCTTTGTTGCTTGAATTAAATTTTTTTCACTCTTGATAAGGGGGTTTGCTAACCTATCCTCATATTACAGAAACAATACATATCTAACATTACGTCTATTATATCTATCTTTTGGGTTGTACTAAATCTACCTTCCTTAATAGATGAAAAGTTTGTCTCTTTCCACCATAGAAGGAAGCCTAGAATATTCCTGAATATAGGATCTAATGTTGTACAAGGCTGTTGCAGCATAGTCTTCATAATACTGCATTCTTGACAGTATTCTTTTCTACACAAATCCACAGAGAAAAAGCTTCCCAGTGACCACGCAAGGAAGGGGTCCTATTTGGGGTGACAGCCAGCTCTTCAGCTCAGTCAAATTATTTTAGTTTTATTATTAGCTTTGAAATGTGTCAATTGCCTCAAATATAAGTGACACATATTTAAATTTAAATGTATTTCTACAAAATAGAAATGATTTTTGGTGTACTGTCTAGGATTTTCTATATATTGTCTCACTTGTGATACTGTGGAAACTAGTAATACTAATTGCATTATTTTTAGAAGTGCATCAAAGACACTGGTACTTCCTAAAGTTGCATTTTCACTCTCTTATTTCCCAGCCCTCTGGCAGTTTGGTAGGGTAGCATTTAGTTATGATCTTCAGACTATTGGTGGAAGTGGCATCTGTCGCATGGTGACCTTTCAGCTCTCTCTTCTCCTGTCTCTACAAACAAGGAAACTTTGTGTTGAGATGGTGGAGGCACAGAATAAAAGCGATCTGGTTTCCTGAGGCACTGCATGGAAGAGAGTTAACCTGGAAAGTTACCTAAGTCCATAAAGATTTTTGCACGTGTGAGAAATAAACCCCTTGTAATATTAATTGCTGATAGTGTGGGGTTGTTTGTTAGCAAACTAAAACCTAGCTTATCCCTGACTCTCTGAGAGCACTTAGTAATTTATGAAGACTGTTTGCAAATGTTATTTCAATTGCTGTCTGAGATCCACTGCACAGATGAAGAACTTGACACTCTGGGAAGGCCTTTTTGTCTTTGGTCACACTCCTAGTAAATGGCAGTGATGCATGTCACACGTAGGGCTCCTGTCACAAGTTTATAGCTCACTATATTATACCCATTGTCTTTCTCTCAAAATGAAATCCTTTTTGTCCACATACAGCTTTGGGTCTAAAAAGTGACCTTGAAACGTCATCTAGTCTCTTTCTTCTTCAGCAGGGTGACATCTGAGTCACTCTAATCGGGAAAGAGTCTCTTCTGTATATAAATATATCTTTTAGTATTCAGAACTGTGTGTACAAACAAAATCCTCTTATTCAGTAGATATTACTGCAGGGAATTACACTTTGTCTTAAGGACATAAAGCATCTGAAATTATTATGGGAATCACAACATATTTTAAAAGTGAATTGCTTATGTGGAAGAAGTGACATTGAGAAATCTGAGAGCAAATTTTTCAGAAAGCCTCTTTCATATTGTTTTTGCTGCTGTTTGATTTTTTTTTTCTCAAATTTCATTGCCTACAGTAAAAAAATACCTGCCTGATAATGAATAATGCTGTAATCAAGGTCCTCAGTTTTCTGTGTAGCATTTGTTGAATGAAATGGAAATGAATATAAATGAAAGTTAATATAGAGTTGAAAGTGTTTGCCTTTTAAACTGACTGTACTGTCCTTATGTCTGCAGAGTTTACCATATTGTGATTTTGTTTAAATATACTTGATTTCTGGACCTCATTTTTGCCCTTGCTACTGTAACACCTTCAGTATAATTATTTATGCTATTCTGACCTGCTGACTAGAAGAAAATGGCATGTTGGGAAGACATTTGAAAACCATTCAGAAGCAGAAACTAAAGTATTAAGTAGATTCCTAGATTATTGTTACATTAAATGTAAATACTTTTCCTATTTTCTCAAATTAGCATCAAACACTGTATGTCTCACTAGAAAAAAAATAGGAGAAAAAATGTATAGAAGAGATTAATTATTTTGCATGGCAAAAGAAAATCAAAGACCAATTTAGTCCAGCAGATCATGGGTATATTCTCTCATTAATATAATATAATTGAAAACACACACGCGTTTGGGTAGAATAAAGGTCTATGGAAAATATTAGTTATAGAAAATAGCCACAAATAAGGACTTGTTCCTTTAAAATTAACACTAAACATGATAAGAATTTTGAAATCATACATGTTAAGAAATATCCCACTTATATCACAGATACACAACAATAGAAAATGAACAAAGGTAATGAGCTTCTAAATTCTCACTTCAAGAAAAAGGTGCAGGGCTTCCGTGGTGAAGCAGTGGTTAAGAATCTGCCTGCCAATGCAGGGGACACGGGTTCGAGCCCTGGTCCAAGAAGAACCCACATGCCAGGGAGCAACTAAGCCCGTGCACTGCAACTACTGAGCCTGCGCTCTAGAGCCCATGAGCCACAGCTACTAAGCCCACGTGCCACAACTCCTGAAGCCCGAGTGCCTAGAGCCAGTGCTCTGCTCTGCAACAAGAGAAGCCACCGCAATGAGAAGCCCGTGCACCACAACTAAGAGTAGCCCCCGCTCACCACAACTAGAGAAAGCCTATGTGTGGCAATGACGATCCAGCGCAGCCATAAATTAATTAATTAATTAATTAAAAAAGAAGAAGGTGCTGGAAGAGATAGCTCTGTGATGCATTAGTGATTTTATGTTCTAAAACATTAAAGATATTTTGAAAGTGTTCATATATAAATTTCTCATAAATATCTTTTGTGTGGGACTCCTAAGAATACCTAATTAAAAAAAATCTTCCATCTACAAACATACACGTGAACATACCCATGTAAATTCCCACACCACCTTGACTGTATTTGTTTTTGGCACTTACATCTTTCTGCTTCTATCTGTATATCCAAATCCTTATGTCAAAGACACAGAACAGCAACTTGCAGTTGAAGTAGTCTTTTCTGCATAAAACTTACCTGCTGCCTCTGCAACAGTATTAAGGAGTTGCTTGGCAAAGTAGTAAAAGCATTTCTGGAGTCAGTAACCACATGGACCCAGAGCGGTCCTGGCACGGTATTTTTGTCATGCTCAGATTGGTTGTTTAAAGTGGGTTTGACTTATCCTTCTTCAGGTTTTAGTTACCTGGGATTAACCCAACCACAGCCAATCACCATTTATTCATTTACTAATCCCACCTCTTTGAATCTTCCTTTCCGAGAGAAAGATGCAGTGCCATGTAATTTTGCCACAGAATCTTTCTAAGCTCTTTGTTATTGACAGACTCCAGCCTAACACAGCCTAAATAATTATGGATTACAGTTCCAACATTGTGATATGCTGTATTAGTGAAAAATATGCCCTACGTATATTCTGTCATTAAGTTTTTACTACTCTGTTCACTTGTGAGATTATTTGCTTTTTTTTTTTTTTTTTTTTTTTGCTGTACGCGGGCCTCTCACTGTTGTGGCCTCTCCCGTTGCGGAGCACAGGCTCCGGACGCGCAGGCTCAGCGGCCATGGCTCACGGGCCCAGCCGCTCCGCGGCACGTGGGATCTTCCCAGACCAGGGCACGAACCCGCGTCCCCTGCATCGGCAGGCGGACTCTCAACAACTGCGCCACCAGGGAAGCCCCCTATTTGCTTTTTTATTCTTGACATTTCTCAATGAATGTCATCTAGTGCCTTTATTTTTTGGGTCGTCAAGGAATAGAGTTTACTTTTATTTATTTGTTTATTTATTGTAATATAGTTGATTTACAATGTGGTGTTAGTTTCAGGTGTACAGCAAAGTGATTCGGCTATACATACATATATATCTATTTGTTTCAGATTCTTTTCCTTTTGGTTATTACAAAATATTGAGTATAGTTTCCTGTGATATACAGTAGTATTTATACAATGGAATATTACTCAGCCATAAAAAAGAGTGAAATAGTGCCATTTGCAGAAACATGGATGGACTTAGAGATTATCATGTTAAGTGAAATAAGACAAAGACAGATATCATATGATATCACTTATATGTGGAATCTAAAAAAAAAGATACAAATGAGCTTATATAGAGTTTGGAACTAACAATACACACAACTATATATAAAATAGATAGCCAACAAAGACCTATTGTATAGCACAGGGAACTATACTCAATATTTTGTAATAATCTATTGCCTTTAGTACAGTCATCCATGGGTATCTGAGTGGGATTGGTTGTAAGACTCCCATGGATACCAAAATGTGGGATGCTCAAGTCTCTTCTGTAAAATGGGAGTATTGTTGGCTGAATCTGTAGATGAAGAACCCATGGATAGGAAGGGCAGACTGAATTAAAGGGCTCCACCTAGCCACACTGAAACATACCACGTGGTCAGAATTTATACTTGACCTTGGTAAAATGAAAACCTTTCCTTTAGAAGAGTTATTTGGGACAATGGAAATGGACGGCACTGGTAAAAAGGGTAAATTGAATAAGAACATTATTACCGAATATTATAATTAATGTACAATTTTCAAAAGAAAAATATTCTTATAATAGTTTATAGTATTCAGTAAGTTAGATTCATATAATCCACAAGGTAACTCACTCATTAAAATGAAAATGGAATAGACACCAAGTTTACTTTCAGATGTGTTATGTATTATCATAACCTCTAACAAGGAAGGAGAGCAGACCAAGAAAAATGTGTAGGGCAGGTGTGTTAAGGAGATAGTTCAATGCTGTACAGGCTCTCTAAATGATTTTAAGTGGTCCCTTGGAGTCTTAATTCTGTAAAGCTTTTATCACGATGAAACAATTAATACAAGTCAGTCAGTATGTATGGCATATGTAACTAGAGACTACTAAAGTTAACACCTATGTGCCACTGCCTAGCTTACAGAGTAGAAATGTTTTATGTAGGTACCTGTGTGCCCCTTCCTGATTTCATCACTCTCACCCCATCCCTGGTGTTCCATACTTCTGAACTTTGTCTTCAATATTATCTTCATTGGAATGATAGTTTTGCTACACTTGTATGGATCCTGAACAGTCTATGATTTACTTTTTATTCCTTTAACTTTCTGTATGACTGATATTATATTCTGTGTATTCTTCAATTTGCTTTTCTCATTCATCATTATGTTTCTGACATTCATGCATATTGATTCTTATAGCATCAGTTGTATTATTTTCAAGAATGTGACTCACTTTACTTATATTCGTGAATCTCATTTTATTTCATTTTCTTATTGATTGATATTTGGATGAATATAATTTTTTCTGTAATAGAAAAAAGTGATGCCATGAATGGGTACATGATTTGCTCTTGGGGATTTACCTTAATGTGTAAACAAGAATCTTAGAGTATTAAATCTGAGTTTCACCTGATGATGACAAATTGCCTAATTGACAGCATCAATTTACACTTTGACTAGCTATGAAGTCTTATTGCTCCATTTCTCCCCAGTGTTTGGAATTGCCAAACATCTTCACTTTTGCCAGTCTGATGTATGTAAAATGCTGTCTCGTTGTGGTTATAGTCTGTAACGCTCTGATTAGCTATGAGTTTCAGCATCTTTTTATGTTTATTAGACATGTGGGCTTCTTCCATGAAGTAGTTGCCTATACTTTTGTCCATTTTCTATAGGGTTATTAGTCTTTTTCTTGTTGATTCAAAAGACGCTAAGCCTTTTTGATCATACATGTTACAGATGTTTTCTCTCAGTTTGTGACTTGTCTTTTACTGTCTTCATGGTGTCTGTTAGTAAAGAGAAGTTTATTTTTTCTTTATGGTTTGTGTTTTTGTATCATACTTAAGGAATCATTTCCTCCTATATTCTTGTAAACATTCTTCTAAACATTTAAAAGTTTTATTTTTCATATTTTGATCTTTAATAGACCTGGAATCAATTTTCATACACAGTGTGAGATATGGATTTATTTTTCTTTCCTAAGTAGAAAACCAGTTGTTTAAGTACCATTTATTATCAATCATTACTCCTGTGATCTGCCATGCCAACTTGGCTGTAAGTCTAGTTTCCTATATATTGGTCAAATTTAGTACGTATTAGGTTTTCTTCACGTGTACAATTGTCAAGTTCTGCACAAGTAGGACACTGCCTTAATTATCATAGCTTTATAAATAAGCTGTGTTAGCTGTTCCTCCACAATGCTTCTCTTCTTCAAAGATCTTTGTCTATGCTTGGCCCTTTGATGTTTCATATAATATTTAGAAGCAGCTTGTCAAAGTCCACAGAAACTCCTATTGGAATTTTGACTGGAATTGCAATGAATCTATAGATAAATCTAAAGAGGAATGACCTCTGAGTTTTTCTATCCAGGAGCAAATATGTCTCTTCATTTATTCATGTCTTCCCTAAACTTTTCAATAAGGCTTTATAATTTATATCAATAAATATCTTTCACGTTTTTCATAGACATGTTTCTAGGTACCTTATATTTTGGATATTGTTATAAATGGAATCTCAAACTATTGTCTATTTATTTAACTTTTCACTGTACCATCCAGGACCTCTACTTCAATTTTGAATAGATACAGTGATGGTGATAGAATGTGCTATAGGCTGAATATTTGTGTCCCTCCCCCCGCCTCCACCAAATCCATATGTTAAAATCCTAAATGCCCAATGTGATGGTATTAGGAGGCCTTTGGGAGATGATTAAGTCACGAGGGCCGAGCCCTCATAAATGAAATTAATGACTGTAAAAGAGGCCTGAGAGAAATCCCTTGCTTCTTCCACCACGTGTGGATACAGCAGAAAGTCTGCGATCTGGAAGTGGGCCCTCACCCGACCATGCCAGCACCCTGATTTTGGACTGACAGCTCCAGAACTGTGAGAATAAATTTCTGCTGTTTATAAGCCAACCAGTCTCTGGTGTTCTGTTATAGCAGCCTGAACAGACTAAGACAGAATGGTTAGATGTAATCTCATTACTGACCTGGCATGGAGGGAAGTCCTTGCAAATAAATGGAAATAATAGTTATTTCAACAAATCTAGCTATAACAAAAGCACTCCTGGCAAATACATTTTCCACTGGCTTTTCGTTCTATCTAAAACTTCAGCATTTGGAAACTCTTTGGGGTTTAGTTAAGATTAAATTGTTTTAGAGAGTATGGAGGATGTAACTGTTTAAGCACTTTAATAGTGATTTGCACCATAGCAAAGATTAGATTATATCAGATAATAAAAGAATGAGGGTTAATTTTAACTAGGGGGAAAAATTTTTCTAAAAATTCCCCATCCTGAGTCATCCAAGGGCAAAACATCTGGTTACCAGTTTCTCTCATCTTATTCTCTGGATGACTCAGGATGGAGAATTCTTTGTTCTATAGATCTGGTACATGTAACCAATAGATCTTTGCAAGAAGTCCATTTTCCAAGCTGCTGAGCCATGTGCACTACACAATCTGTCTCTTAAGGGGGCTTTGTTTGAGCAAAGGAAACAGATGGCTGCCTGAACTTTGCTTTGAAGGATATGTAAACAAAACCTCTAGAATTACCAGGGTAATTCTCTAGAAGAGTATAGAGTGAAATAATGTACACATCTGAGTATAGAGGCTGGTGACAGCAGCCTGGTATGAATATAGATAGATAGATATAGATATTAGCATACTGTTATAATTTATGATAATAAAATTTACTTGTAATTTATTGAATGGAATGCAATGTTTGTGTGTGTGTGTCTAACACATAAATACATTTAGATTGTGTTTTGCTTATATGTTGAACACTTATGAGTTTTATTATAAATATGAGCATCCATTAATATCAATAGTAGCTGGTTACCAGAGTTCCTTTATCAGGTGAAATATATGAGTAAACATAAGATAGGAAATGAATTGAGGTTAAGATGAGTGGTGGTTAGGGCACCTGAAGCACCCATACTTTAGTCCCATATTAGGATTTATTAACAATGAAATTAGAGTCAAGTTCGCAAATTATTTTCTGTAATGTCCAATCCAACTTCCCCTTTAGGGGCAAAAGACTTTAAATGAGAAAAATGACTGCCTGGGAAATATCAAGTAGAAGTAATAGATGCCTATTTCACTAATAATCATTATTTCACATCAGTTGTTTAACATGAAAAGGGCATGGTTTTACAATGCAATGGTTTTACAATGCCTAAACAATGAATTTCTAAGATGATTTCTAAGACAACAGAAGCCAGAAGAGTTCTCACAGCTCCATGTCACCTAGGGCATATATCTGAACATGGAAATAATTTCAAACTTCTTGCAAGATCACCACAAAGATAAATGAGAAGAGAAGCCAGGTCACCTCAGAAATCAGTGCCAGGCTGCCAGAGGTTTACAGCTTCACTCTGTCCCAATGACTTCTGGAGATGAGAAGAGGATAGAGGGAGTGAGAGAGCGAATTTTTTTCTGATACTTTTATTTTTTGCAACAATGATAATAAATTGCATTGCAGACCTTTTCAAAGCAATAAAAGATATGTTTCAGGAAGAGCTCTGCCACAGAATAACTGTGTGCTACTGAAAGCTCATTTCACAATGCATTTGTCCTCATCATGTAT
The DNA here is from genome assembly GCF_963455315.2 of Globicephala melas. Taxonomy (NCBI): domain Eukaryota; kingdom Metazoa; phylum Chordata; class Mammalia; order Artiodactyla; family Delphinidae; genus Globicephala; species Globicephala melas. The sequence continues at coordinate 25,830,443 of NC_083320.1, read as the reverse complement.
CATATTCATAGACCAAGGTTCTCCATGAATCTCAGGTATATAAAACATTAGTAAAGAGAAGGCATATCACTAATGCTGGCCTGAGAACATAATAGGTTTGCTAGGTTTGCTCAAATCTATACCATCTATTTTTTTTAATCCTTCTGGCTCCATGCCATAATTTATAATGTGATGGTAAATAGTGAGAAAAACAATTAGCTGATATTATTTGAGTAGTTTGCATTTTGCCAGGTATGTGCACTTCACTTATGTACACATCACTAATTTGACCTCTTCAACCACCCTGCAAGGTAGATATTATTTCATAGGCCAAAAGGGTTTAGTCCTCCCCAGACTGTAATGGGGTTTTATGGAGATTGGCAGGACAAAGATATAAACCTGAGTCTTCTGACTGCAAGATGAGTGCTCTTTTTACTGGGGATTATTTATTTGGTTGATTACACAATTAAAATTTTGGCTCAAAGGTAGAAAAAGTGTGTCTGCTTTCAGTTCCTTGGTATGAATTATTAACAATAAAAGTGAAAGGCGAGTTTGCAAATTATTTTTCTGTAATACCCAATTCATCCTGTAGAGGTAGCTGGATGGTGATTTAAATATTTGACCAAGTCCTGCATGTATAGCGATCATTCTAATTCTAGCAGGACACAAACTGTTAGAGTATTAACAGATAATAAAGTACAAGGTCGAGTATAAGAATTCCATTTCTGTCTTCCTGGAAGAATGTTTGCTGAAGTGGAAACAGGATTCGTCTATGCTGCTAGATTCTTTGAGAAAAACTGTGGGCTTGCAGTCAAGGGCATTTTCCTGTCATTGTCTCATATAGTCTGTTGATGAATGGATTTCTAATCACCAGCATTGTTCCAGTTGGGCAGAGGTCCATGGTTCTAGAAAATTCCATAAAGCCAAGTTTTATTGTGTTACACTCAGCATCAAACATAGCCAGTGACCCAGAAAGAGATTAAGAGTATGCTGAAGTCATAATATGGCTGTTTCTAGGCTTATGTGGAATAAGATTCCTTGATTACCCTTCAATAAAATCCGCTATCTTCTGAAAGGAGATAATGGCTTTGGCAAATGAAATTCATACTGGAACAACTCTGGTGGATTATATTTGCCACTGTAGGAATTTTCATAATGATTATGGCATTTGCTATATAAATTTACTGATAGTGCTAATAAAGTTGAGTGGCTTCATTTGGCCACCCTTCCTCCCTCCCTCCCTTCCTTCCTTCCATGATTTTCTATATTTTAACAGCTGTTTATTGAGCGCCAACTGTGTAGCAGTCACTGTTGTAGGTGCTAAGGGTATAAATATCATTGAACAAAACAGATAAGGTTAGTACTCTCAAGGCACTTCCAATTCATATGAAGCAAAAAAGACACTAACAAAATAAACACAGAATTAACATGTTAAGAGATAAGTGCTATAAAGACTAAAGCAGAGGAAGACATAGAAAGTGGTGGATAGAAAGTATTTCATATCCATGGGCAGGGAAATTCCCAATGGTTAGCAGATAGTATATAAGCAGAGATTAAATGTATTAAGGGAGAAGCATGAGGATATCTGGGAAACAAATATTCTAAGATCAGAGAGCAGCAGTGCAAACACAATACAAATTTCTTTGTGCATTTGTTTTTTAAGTGTGGTTGAGAATGAGGGGTGAAATTTTCGAAAATGAGGTTTAGAGAGAGAGCTCAGGGCTGTGTCATCTATAGAAAGACTTTGTGGGTTTCCTTGTTTAAAAATCAGAGAGTGTTTTGGAGAATAGGCTCATGAGATGATTCATTTAAAAGGATGACTCTGACTGTGGTATGGGGACTAGAATGCATAGAACGAAGGGATAAATTAGAGGGACCAGACTGCTGGGTGAATTCAAACTTTCCAGTACTTGGGAGCTATTTCTGAACTAACAAGTGGGAGAGCAGGTGTTCAGCCTCCAAGTTCCTGCTGCCACCTCTGAGAAAAGTAAGTCCCAAAATGCTATCTTCTTGACCTTTCTTCTTGATGGTCTGTGTTCAAACACCTCTGTATGTGCCTCAGCTCAAGAACCTGACAGTCTGCATCCTGAGCTCCACCTTTCAAGGTTTCCTATTTTGTGTGCTGGCATGGAGGATTATAGTCCAAAACCACACTGCCCACAGAAGGTTACAGGACAAGTCAGAGTAAGACATGGAATCTTCCAGATGTGAGTCCAGGTGGAAGACTAAAAAAATGTACTATTTGATAATCTGAAGCAACCAGTTTTTTGTTTTTGTTTTTAACTATGAAACCTCTGTTAATGTCTCAGAATTCCTACAAATTATTCAACTTAGTGTCTCTTTGGGCTACAGAGTTCTGACAAGTAAAGCCAAATTCACCCAACTGTCACTAAAATATTCTCATTTAGAGCAATTTTGAAAATAATTTCCTTTCTGGATACAATCATAGAAAGAATTTTTTAAATAGAGCTGTTTTAAAACCATAAATTATACCATAATTTTAATCTCTAAAGTTTATTTAGCAAGTGCCAGTTTACAGAACTAAGACTTTTATAGTGTTAGGGAAAAACCTACATATTTTAAAGGGGAAGCTGTCTAACTTTAATCATGTCTCTAATATTTTTTTTTCTAAAGAAGATACATGAATTTGTAATTTTTTCTTGTGTAGTAACAATAGCCATGAGGACTTAAGTGATATAAGTATACTCTAATGTAAAAGAGGTATTTGTCAGAAAGAACAGAATGTTTATATATATAGATAGATAGATAGATAGATGTTTTTCAGCTTAAATACACTGCCTATTCATGAATAATTTTGATATTCTTTTTTATTATGTTGAGATGTTGATTTTCGGAAAGCAGAATGAGTTATCATGGATGGTCATTTTGATAACCAAGATATTATTTTGATACTCCTTGATAACTTCCATTTTTTTTTTTTTTTTTTTTTTTTTTTTTTATGGTACGCAGGCCTCTCACTGTTGTGGCCTCTCCCGTTGCGGAGCACAGGCTCCGGACGCGCAGGCTCAGCGGCCATGGCTCACGGGCCCAGCCGCTACGCGGCATGTGGGATCTTCCCGGACCAGGGCACAAACCCGTGTCCCCTGCATCAGCAGGCAGACTCTCAACCACTGCGCCACCAGGGAAGCCCGATAACTTCCATGTTTGACTTGGAATGTGGTTAAGGTACTTTACACCAGAGATTTTTCCAGCATAAATAATGCATTCCAAAATTATAGAAAAGTATAATGGCTAATTTTTATCACTAGATTTTGAAAGTGAAATTGATTAGATAACATCACTAAAATGTCAAAGGGATGAGAACATTTTCTTTCATCTGAAATATACATAATCAGGAAGTGGGGGATAGTCATTCTTAAAACGGTATTTCATGTCCAAATTGTAAAATCTATAGTTTTCTACACATTGGAGAAGAGGTGTTCCAGGTGAAGATGATTCTACCAGAGTTTTATGCTCTTCAAAAATAGATTAAAATAGGTGTCATTTTATCTATTTTCAAAGGATCAGAAATACTTATGAACACATGGCACATGACATAGCAAGTTATTTGTGTGGACAGTGTGAACTGAAGACCCTTTCCTGACTCCTGCACATTTAGATTAGTTACTCCTCCTAGGTTCCTTCATAGTATCTAGGAGTTCACAATTACTGTAGCACCAGTTCCACTGTATTGTAATTTCATTTTTGTCTATCTTCTACACTAGACTGTAAGCCACTCAATGTTGGAATTATATCCCGTTCACCTTTATATTCCAGTACTTATGACAATGCCTGTTATATAACAGGTTAAATAAACATGTACTGAAGTGATTATGTTGTGTATGAAAGGGAACAATGTGGAGTAGTAAGGAGAGTAATTCTACAAATGAGATCACACTTTGAAGTACGGGCACATTTTCTTGGCACACCTTCTATTCCAGCCATGAATGAGGTAATGATTTTTGTGCAGTGTGTCCCTGGAAAGTCTTCTATCTCTACCTTTCTTCCCCAGAGTTTCTCAAATTGTAGTGGGGACCCTTGAAGGACTGTACCTAACCCTCATCCATGTGCAGCCTGGAAGTGAAAGATCTTAATTCCCCATAGGGTTAATTGATCGATGGGGTACTAGAATTAGAGGATAAACATTCTTTTCTTTTGTGCTTTAGGTGAACAAGTGTGAAGCATATTTTATACCGTTGCTTGAAGAGTCCTGGTGGTGGGATGGTGCCTGAGTTGCCCCCAGTGGACTAACAAAGAATGCACCTTTACAGTGGTTTTCCCTTCTTCTCTGTTTTACTCTCACCAGTCTCCCACTACTGTTGCCTAAAATCATTCCCCCAATAAACTATCTTCATAGACACTTAGTTTTAGGTTCTTTTTCAGAGGGGCTCTGATACAAAGAAACCATCTAAAGGAACTAGTGAAAGTTATATAAGTAATTTGTATCTCAGTTTTATTGTTACGTTAAATAACAGAAAAGAAAAATAGACCCAACAACAACAAAATGTTATCCATCATTTACCTCCCTAGGGATAGTGTCCTAAGCTTACTAGAGTTTGTTGCCACATCTCAAGACCCATCTAAGATCAGTTTGACACCTTTCTTTCTCTTTCTATTTATCTAACAGAGACAAATCCTAGAGTAAACAGGTGGTGGTGGGAGGGAGGACAAAAAGGGGCATTTTCAATTCTCTTTCCACTAAGGAAATGTTTGTGAACAGAAGTGTAGATCAGACAAACCTGGACATAGCTTATGTCATGGGAGGGTAATCACACATGTGTTACCCTATCCAAATAAATTATGCAGTCTGCATGACCTACTAGTTTTTTTTTTCTTTTTTTTAAGAGTAACCTAAATCATCCTTGTAAACCGGCAGTTAAATGTTTCCTGATCACGGAGTTGAATTTAATTTGCTTATATCTAGTATTTTTTGCCTGTATGTTTATAATAAGGAACATTAAACAATAGTTTTCCTTTCTTTTCTTTTTTCAGACTTTAGAAATACAATTATAGTATCTTTGTAGAATAAAATATATTTTCTTACATCTTTATCCAATATTTTGGGGCAAATTATGTAATATGGACCTAAGCTTACATAACATTTAAAAATAACTAATTCACAAAACTCCAGCTACTTGAAGGTAATACTGTTAACACTTTTCATTTTTCCATAATTGTTAGTATGTACAAGCCGTGGCTCCATGCCTTGCTACTACCATGTGAACTTGAGCAAGTTACTCTGTGCTTCAGTGTTCTCATTTATAAAATGAGGATAAATCATAGATCTTAACTTATAGGACTGTTGTGAGGACTCGGTGAGTTAATATATGTAAATATTAAGATAAAAAGTGCTTGTTACAGTGCCTAGGACATAGTAAGCACAAAACACACCCTAGTTATTACTAATATTATTGCAGAACTGTAACAGAAAATTGGAACCTAACTAAATAGAGGAGTGGGAAAATAAATTATGGCCATCAAATCACAATATATCAAATATTCATGGTCAATCTATATTTTTAAGGAGTTTGTAATGAGATGTCCGCTGAAAGACACAGAATTGTCTATAGCTTTTCTATTCTTCTAAAGCCATGAGTGTTACATTTCTTTACAATTTTCAATAAGGATAGGATGCATAGTGAAGGTAACAGAGGGGAATTTGCAACACCTGCCTGTTGGTCCTTTGTTTAGAAGTCTTCCTTGTTTATGCTTTTTTTTTTTTTTTTTTTGTGGTACGCGGGCCTCTCACTGTTGCCGCCTCTCCCATTGCGGAGCACAGGCTCCGGACACGCGCAGGCTCAGCGGCCATGGCTTACAGGCCCAGCCGCTCAGCGGCATGTGGGATCTTCCCGGACCCGGGCACGAACCCGTGTCCACTGCATCGGCAGGCGGACTGTCAACCACTGCGCCACCAGGGAAGCCCTTCCTTGCTTATTCTTTACATTTATATGTCTTTATAAGAAAATTTGGTTAAAACTTTTTTTTTTAAATCCCAATAACTTAAAGGAAAGTTATGATTGGATGTCACATGATTGCCCAATTTTTTCTGTAGGAAAAGTAATAACCTGATTCTGAGTCTGGCTGTCCTTGAAAGATCTTGTCTGTGGGCTAAAGACAAATTCCTACAGTTCCAGTGTTGGAGTATTTGAGTTAGCTAAGAATTCCATCTCCAGCAGAGTATTTCATATGTATTCAAGGAAAAGTGAAACGTTTGATTGGTCTCTGTCTTTTGGTTTCCTGCAATTTTTCTTTCAGTTTTATTTAAAAAGGAAAGAAAAATAAATCAAGATCCACTGTAAAAGGGAGTAATAGCTAAATTTGGCAGGACCTAAATCAAACATTTAGTCAAAATGTTAATATAAAATTATTAAGTGGAAAATGTTAGAATCACTGTGGTGATCATATCTCAATTGTATAATATGTCTCTGTCCTTGTAGGAAAAGAAATTAGAAGCTGTACTAAGATGTTAACAGTGTTTTTCTTGTGGATATTGAGACTACAAGTGTATTTTTTCTCCACTACTTATTCCCCAGTACTCCAGTATGAACATGTATTACTTTTACAATGATAAAACATACTGTTACTTAGAAATCCATTTAGAATTCCTCCTTGAGTTGCTAGACCTAATGTCTCTTTCTCTAGCCTTGAAAACATGATCTCTATTCAGTGGCCAAGGAAGAAGAGATCATGCAAAGCAGAGGCTACTATGGTAATGCAGGAAACTAGAGAATATAGCTCAGTCCCATAGTTGAAAAGTACATGCCTAACTGTTGTTCTTTGTTCAGTTCCATCCAGAAAGCACACACTTTGCATAGAATTTTCTAATGTATTTCGTATGATACAAAATTTCTAAAACAAACTGAAATCAACATGATTAAAATGTTTGTTTTCTGGTATTCATAGGCCTGAAGATCAGATTATTCACTGGTTTGTCTTAGCCTCTCCTTCTCACTTTAGAGATATATCTTTAACTGTGACCCGGAATTCTTTCCAAATGTGAAGTTTCCATTATTGGTCCTTTTCATCTTTTGCCTGGTGTTTCTGTTTCTTTTTTCTTGTAAAAGGCAAGTTCCTTTATGTTCCGCCTCACATTGTGTTCCTGTTTTCCCCTGTAAAAAGGCGGGATTGCGGGGGACACACATAATGTTGATATTATTGAGTCATTTGTTACAAAAATGATAGCTGCAGAATCATTCTAACAGAAGGCAAAAGGAAAAAGTGAGAAACAGATATTCAATATAGTCATATAAAAAAAAAGAATGTGCCACTTGTTACTACCTATAAAATGTGTGAAGTTTTGTGTTGTGTTAAAATCCTCCACCCTGTCTTTGAGGGTCTGAGCCATGGATGTGGTGGGTGCTGACAATCAAAAAGAACATGGTTAAATTTCTGTCTATTTGACATGAATTATTGCCTTGCAATGCTGCATTCTGTGAGACAGTAGATGAAATGATTTTACTATGTTTTCTAAATGAACACATCATCTTTTCCGGTCCTTATTGTTACAGTATCAGCCCTGGTGGTATCATCTCTAAACTCACTCTGTCACCTCTGTTCTGTCCTTCCTCTCTAGATAATGTAAAGTAAGGGAGGTCTTTGTGATGAGGAGATTCATATTGAAATGATACTTCCTTTGGTTCAAAGTATTTTATTCTTGTATTACTTTTGAATTTTTAACTTCTCATTTTATTCTTAGTATAAGCCAACAACACATTTGATGTAGAAAATATAAATAAGAGGAAAACAAATAAAAGTCACCTTTAATACCATTACTCTGGGAGGGTCAATTTTAACATTTAGAGATAAAAGTCTTGCAGGGATGCATGCAGGAATCATAGTTAAAATAAAACCAAGGTTAAACCTTGATGGAGGTATGTAGCTATTTAACGATTTTGGGGATTATTTTTTATTAATGCTCAGTGGGCCATAATACACTACCACAAAAAAGCTCTGTATTTAAGGAACAGCTGAATTCTTCCCACTGCTGGAGCTGGGGCTAGTCTAGAATCCATTAGGGACACTAAGAGACTGGTCAGTGGGACTCTGACCCTCATCCAGTGCTTTTCCAGAGGTCGCACTGCTGGACTAAAGGTATAGAGATATTTTAATACTTTTTTATAAATTGACATCTAAGAATGTTGGGTCACTTTATACTCCTGCCAGGGGAGTATTTGTTTCCCGGCTTCTTAGTTCTGTGTCTTCTAATTTTTTGAAATGTCTTGTAGCTAGAAATGGCATTTCTCTCTTTTAATTAACTATGTTTTCATTATCCCTGAAGATAAAATTTGTAATATGTTTGTTGACATTTATTCTTCTCTTGTGAATTGTCTGTAAATGCCCTTTATACATGATTTTTATTTTAGTATTTATTTATTATAGATTTTAATAACTTTTTAAACAATTAAGAATATTGATTGAACAGTTCACTTTTAATTCTTTATAGGTTTATTATTTGATTTGTGTTTATATTTTGCTTGTAATGTTTTGAGGATTGGGTCAAAATTTTAACCAATGTTATGTGTTTTTCTTTATTGTTTCTACTTTTGATCTCTTTGTTAAAAGATTTTCATCACCTCCAATATTGTGTGCATATTACTTTCTTTTATATCTTCATTTCTTTTTTTAATTTAAAATTCTCATTCGTCTGAAATTTAGTTTGGATTGAGTTATAAGGTAGGAAGCTAATTGCTTTTTGCTCTAGGTCAGCAGTTGCAGTTCATTCATTTATTCATTTATCTACTTATTCCACAAATAAGAATTAACAGACTAGTATCCTCCAGGTGCTATTCTATGTGCATATGTACAGCAGTGAGAAAAAAAAAAGGGCAAAATTCCTGTCTCATGGAGCTTACATTCTTGTGAGCAGAGACAGATATTTTATAAATAAATGTATATTTTCAACAATGATAAGTGCCAATGAAAAATAAAACAGAGTAAGGGAGGTGGATAGGGAGTACAATCTTATAAGAGATGGTTAGGGAAATGTGTGCACTTGTGGTGACTTTTGAGCAAAGAATAAGCAAGGGAGGTAGCCAAGGGATTTTCTGGGCGAAGAACATTCTTGGTAGAGCAACAATCAGTGCAAATTCCTGAGGCAGAAGTATGCTCAACTGGAATAATGAGTTCAGGGCAGTATGGTAGGAAAGGAACCAGGTTATGTAGCACCATGAGGACATTATGAAGAAGTGCATCTACTCAGAGTGATTTTGGAAGTCAATAGAAGGTTCTGAGCAGATAGTGATATGTTCTAGTTAGGTTTTTAAAGGATCGCTTCGACTACTGCAAATATATATACTTGGTTCATCTATCATGCAGCATTCCGTCCTACTGCTCTGATGTCTACCCCTATATCTCACAGTTTGATAATCAATGATTTATGATACGTTATTTTATTTAGTCAGATAACTTTCCCTTCATTAGTCTTTGAAAAAAACTGTTTTGCCTGGTTTTGTGCATTTTTCCCAGATAATATTTGGAAATACTTTTATATTAATATAATTCAATATACTATTAGGATTTTGTCTGGAATTGAATTAGATCTATAGATACATTTTTGGGGTCTGTTAATAATACTATTTATTCCCATGCAGGTTATGCTAGTTTTCTGTCCTTATTCAAATGTTATTTTGTTTTTCTTGGCAGAATTATATTTTTTACATAGTTTCTCTACACTTATTATTAAATTTAAGTCCAGAATATTTATATTTGTATTGCTTCTACGGAATGGTATCTTTTTCGGTTATATTTTCTTACTACCTCTTTCTGGTTCTAAAAATACTGATAGAATGAAAATATATATGATCATATCTGATCACTTGAAAAAAACTTCTTGTATACTCTAAAGTTTTTAATTTGATTCTCTTCTGTTTTAGAAAAACCTGTCTTATTCCAGAAACAGTTTAAAATTTTTCCAATATTTATACCTCTCTTTTTTATTCATATATTATATCAACTAGAATGCCAGGATAACACTGTTTGTGGCAATAATGGATATATTTTCCTTGAATCTAATTATTTATGTAAATACCTCTGATATTAAAATAGCAAATAGTTTAAATCACATGTGCTAACTTCAATCAAATAGTAGTCACTGGTTTTCTGAAGTTCTGTTCTGAGAAAACTGGAGTTCAACACCAACAGTTCCGTGTTCAATTAACATTTTGTGCCATGGACTTAAAAGCAGATGGTTGTTACTAGTCTAGAATTTGGTATAATGCTAGCTGTTAATTTGAGATGATTTTTTAACATGGAGTGCCCATACATGTAGAAGTTGTTAACAAAATAAATTCTATCAGATTATACTTCACCAACACTTCTATACATGATCAAGTTCTCATGCATTTGTTAATTTGTACTAGGAGTTGGGGGAGTATATGGCACTAAAGAAGTAGACTTGTATGAGGATATTCCAGGGAGAACTGATCTTTCAAAAATCTGTTAAACAAAGCAGGTTGTTTTAAGTTCTCTCAAAGGAAATGAGGATGCATGTTGTTCTCCATCTTTGTCAAACCCAACCATTCTGTCTTGCAGAACGCAGCATTGTAAGGCAATAATTCACGCCAAATAGAAATTTAAACATGTATATTTTGATTGTTGGCACTCACCGGATCTGAGGCTCAGACCCTCAAAAAGAGGGTGTAGGATTTTAACACAACACGTAACATCACACACATTCTTATAGTTAGAATGCCAGCACAAAGAAGTAGAGATATTTGAGACACATGTGTCCTGGCAGTTTGGGCTCCAAAATGCCTACAGGGTCGTTTAGACTAGGGAAAGGGTGAACCTCACCAGACACAGCTGTTCAGGCAAAATAACACTGTTACTGGATGCCTGCTTGATCACAATCCCATCTCAATATTTACCAGAATAAAGAGGCAAATTCTAAGGGATTAGTGCATTACAATTGACTTATCTTTTAGGGCAGATGATTCACCTGGGTCTATAGAGGGAGTAAATTAATTTTATATTTTAAATTCTATCTCCCACAACCAGTTGAATACATAAAATATATAATTTCCATTTGAATCAGGAAACATAACAACAGTAATTATGAAAATTCTTACCTCTAGCTGAACATTAGAATGCTTTTAAAACACTGATATCTGGATCCCAGCCCTAGGAGGTCTGACTTAATATGATGTGAGGTCTTTGAATTCATACCCCTTAAAGAATCCTAGTAAGTTCTAACTGGAGCAAAAGTTGAGAACGATTACACCGTTGTTCATTCTCAAAAGATGTCCCTTTTCCAGTCAAGTTCATTATGCGTGCCAATATGTCAATTAAATAATTGTTTAGGATTAATACATGTACTAAAATGACCTCCAATGAAATTAATCACCTGAGAAACATTACAAAATATCTTTCCAGAATAATTGGGCTTGTTAACAACAAAGAACTCCCCAGTATCAACCCAGGACACATATACGAGATAATGTAATGGTATGTAAAATTTTAATTTTATCAGACTCTTATACTTTAAGGTTTCTAATTTTTAATAAATATCAATACATTGTGAGAAAATTATACAAAAAGATGGAATTTTTTTCCCATACATTGTGAGAAAATTATACAAAAAGATGGATTTTTTTTGTTTGTTTTGGGTTCATGGGCCTCTCACTGCTGTGGCCTCTCCCGTTGCGGAGCACAGGCTCCGGACATGCAGGCTCAGCGGCCATGGCTCACGGGCCTAGCCGCTCTGCGGCATGTGGGATCTTTCCAGACCGGGGCATGAACCTGTGTCCCCTGCATCGGTAAGCGGACTCTCAACCACCTCGCCACCAGGGAAGCCCAGATGGATTATTTTTAAGTTAAAATTATATAATGAAAAATTACTTATATCACAAAATATATCACAAATACTTATTGAGTTCCTACTTTGCTACACACTCTTTTAGGCAACAAGCTTAAAGTAATAAGAAAAACATACCAATAAAATTCTCTTCTCGACTCCCTCTTGCAAGAGCACTGGAATCACAACTAACTACTCAACAGTAATCGACAGGAAGACACTGGAACTCACCAAAAAAGATACCCCACATCTAAAGACAAAGGAGAAGCCACAATGAGATGGTAGGAGGAGCATAATCACAATAAAATCAAATCCCATAACTGCTGGGTGGGTGACTCACAAACTGGAGAACACTTATACCACAGAAGTCCACCCACTGGAGTAAATGTTCTTAGCCACTTGTCAGGCTTCCCAACCTGAGGGTTCAGCAATGGGAGGAGGAATTCCTAGAGAATCAGACTTTACAGGCTAGCAGGATTTGATTGCAGGACTTTGACAGGACTGGAGGAAACAGAGACTCCACTCTTGGAGGGCACACACAAAGTCGTGTGTGCATCGGGACCGAGGGGAAGGAGCAGGGCCCCATAGGAGACAGAACCAGACATACATGCTAGTGTTGGAGGGTCTCCTGCAGAGGTGGGGGGTGGCTGTGGCTCACTATGAGGACAAGGTCACTGGAAGCAGAAGTTCTGGGAAGAACTCCTTGGTGTGAGTCTTCCCAGAGTCTGCCATTAACCCCAACAAAGAGCTCCAGTGTTGGGTCACCTCAGGCCAAACAACTAACAGGGAAGGAAACCAGCCCCACACACCAGCAGACAAGAGGAGTAAAGTTGTACTGAGCTCTGCCCACCAGAGCAACACCCAGCTCAACCCACCACCAGTCCCTCCCATCAGGAAACTTGCACAAGCCTCTTAGAGAGACTCATCCAACAGAGGGCAGACAGCAGAAGCAAGAACTACAATCCTGAAGCCTGTGTAACCAAAACCACATTCACAGAAAGATAGACAAGATGAAAAGACGGAGGGCTATGTACCAGATGAAGGAACAAGATGAAACCCCAGAAAAACAACTAAATGAAGAGGAGATAGGCAACATTCCAGAAAAAGAATTCAGAATAATGATAGTGAAGATGATCCAGGACCTCGGAAAAAGAATGGAGGCAAAGATCAAGAAGACGCAAGAAATATTTAACAAAGACTGAGAAGAATTAAAGAACAAACAGAGAGATGAACAATACAATAACTGAAATGAAAAATACACTAGAAGGAATCAATAGCAGAATAACTGAGGAGAAGAATGGATAAGTGACCTGGAACACAGAATGGTGTAATTCACTGCTGCAGAACAGAATAAAGAAAAAAGAATGAAAAGAAATGCAGAAAGCCTAAGAGACTTCTGGGACAACATTAAAGGCAACAACATTCGCATTACAGGGGCCCCAAAAAGAGTAGAGAGAGAAAAGGACCCAAGAACATATTTGAAGAGATTATAGTTGAAAACTTCCCTAACATGGGAAAAGAAATAGCCACCCAAGTCCAGGAAGTGCGGAGAGTCCCAGGCAGGATAGACCCAAGGAGAAACACACTGAGAAACATAGTAATCAAATTGACAAAAATTAAATACAAAGAAAAATTATTGAAAGCAACAAGGGAAAAATGACAAATAACATACAAGGGAGCTCCCATAAGGTTAACAGCTGATGTCTCAGCGGAAACTCTACAAGGCAGAAGAGAGTGGCATGATATATTTAAAGTGATGAAATGGAAGAACCTACAACCAAGATTACTCTACCCGGCAAAGATCTCATTCAGATTCGATGGAGAAATCAAAAGCTTTACAGACAAACAAAAACTAAGAGAATTTAGCACCACCAAACCCGCTCTACAACAAATGCTAATGGAACTTCTCTAAGTGGGAAACACAAGAGAAGAAAAGGACCTACAAAAACAAACCCATAACAATTAAGAACAGAGTAATAGGAACATACATATCAGTAATTACCTTAAATTTGAATGGATTAAATGCTCCAACCAAAAGACACAGGTTTCCAGAATGGATACAAAAAATGTCACATATATATGCTGTCTCCAAGAGACCCACTTCAGACCTAGGGACACATACAGACTGAAAGTGAGGGCATAGAAAAAGATATTCCATGCAAGTGGAAATTAAAAGAAAGCTGGAGTAGCAGTACCCATTGCAGATAAAATAGACTTTAAAATAAAGAATGTTATAAGAGGCAAGCAAGGATACTACATAATGATCAAGGGATCAATCCAAGCAGAAGATATAGCAACTATAAATATATCTGCACCCAACATAGGAGCACCTCAATACATAAGGCAACTGCTAACAGCTATAAAGAAGGAAATCGACAGCAGCACAATAATAGTGGGGGACTTTAACACCTCATTTACATGAGTGGGCAGATCATCCAAACAGAAAATTAATAAGGAAACACAAGCATTAAATGACACAATAGACCAGATAGATTTAATTGATATATATAGGACATTCCATCCAAAAACAGCAGATTACACTTTCTTCTCAAGTGCACATGGAACATTCTCCAGGAGAGATCACATCTTGGGTCACAAATCAATCCTCAGTAAATTTAAGAAAATTGAAATCATATCAACCATCTTTTCTGACCACAATGCTATGAGATTAGAAATCAATTACAGGGAAAAAAACGTAAAAAACACAAACACATGGATGCTAAACAATACGTTATTAAATAACCAAGAGATCACTGAAGAAATCAAAGAGGAAATCAAAAAACACCTAGAGGCAAATGACAATGAAAACACGACCATCAGAAACCTATGGGATGCAGCAAAAGCAGTTCTAAGAGGGAAGTTTATAGCAATACAAGCCTACCTCAAGAAACAAGAAAAATCTCAAACAATCTAACCTTACACCTAAAGGAACTAGAGAATCAGAAGAAACAAAACACAAAGTTAGTAGAAGGAAAGAAATCGTAAAGATCAGAGAAGAAATACATGAAATGGAAACAAAGAAAACAGCAAAGATCAATAAAATTAAAAGCTGGTTCTTTGAGAAGATAAAGAAAATTGATAAACCACTAGCCAGACTCATTAAGAAAAAGAGGGGGAGGACTCAAATCTATAAAATTAGAAATGAAAAAGGAGAAGTTACAATAGACACCACAGAAATACAAAGCATCCTAAGAGACTACTACAAGCAACTCTGTGCCAATAAAATGGACAACCTGGAAAAAATGGACAAATTCTTAGAAAGGTGTAACCATCCAAGACTGAACCAGGAAGAAATAGAAAATATAAATAGACCAATCACAAGTAATGAAATTGAAACTGTGATGAAAAATCTTCCAACAAACAAAAGTCCAGGACCAGATGGCTTCACAGGAGAATTCTATCAAACATTTAGAGAAGAGCTAACACTGATCCTTCTCAAACTCTTCCAAAAAATTGCATTGGAAGGAACACTCCCACACTCATTCTATGAGGCCACCATCACCCTGATACCAAAACCAGACAAAGATACTACAAAAAAAGAAAATTATAGACGAATATCACTGATGAACATAGATGCAAAAATCATCAAGAAAATACTAGCAAACAGAATCCAACAACACGTTAAAAAGATCCTACACCATGATCAAGTGGGATTTTTCCCAGGGATGCAAGGATTCTTCAGTATACGCATATCAATCAATGTAATACACCATATTAACAAATTGAAGAATAAAAACCATATGATCATCTCAATAGATGGAGAAAAAGCTTTTGACACAATTCAACAGCCATTTATTATAAAAACTCTCCAGAAAGTTTCATAGAGGAAACCTACCTCAACATAATAAAGGCCATATATGACAAACCCACAGCAAACATCATTCTCAATAGTGAAAAACTGAAAGCATTTCCTCCAAGATCAGGTACAAGACAAGGATGTCTACTCTCGCCATTATCATTCAACATAGTTTTGGAAGTCCTAGACACAGCAATCAGAGAAGAAAAAGAAATAAAAGAATACCAATTGTTAAAGGGGAAGTAAAGCTGTCACTGTTTGCAGGTGACATGATACTATATGTAGAGAATCCTAAAACTGCCACCAGAAAACTAGTAGAGCTAATCAATGAATTTGGTAAAGTTTCAGGGTACAAAATTAATGCACAGAAATCTCCTGCATTCCTATACACTAATGATGAAAATTCTGAAAGAGATATTAAGGAAACACTCCCATTTACCATTGCAACAAAAAGAATAAAATACCCAGGAATAAACCTACCTAGAGAAACAGAAGACCTGTATGCAGAAAACTGTAAAACACTGATGAAAGAAATTAAAGATGATACCAACAGATGGAGAGATATACCATGTTCTTGGATTGGAAGAATCAATATTGTGAAAATGACTATACTACCCAAAGCAATCTACAGATTCAGTACAATCTATATCAAATTATCAATGGCATTTTTTACAGAACTAGAACAAAATTTCTTAAAATTTGTATGGAGACACAAAAGACCCCGAATAGCCAAAGCAGTCTTGAGGAAAAAACGGAGCTGGAGGAATCAGACTCCCTGACTTCAGACTATACTACAAAGCTACAGTAATCAAGACAATATGGTACTGGCACAAAAACAGAAATATAGATCAATGAGGAGGATAGAAAGCCCAGAAATAAACCCATGGACTTATGGTCAACTAATCTATGAAAAAGGAGGCAAGGATATACAATAGAGAAAAGACAATCTCTTCAATAAGTAGTGCTGGGAAACCTGGACAGCTACACATAAAAGAATGAAATTAGAACACTCCCTAATACCATACACAAAAATAAACTCAAAATGGATTACAGACCTAAATGTAAGACTGTAAACTATAAAACTCTTAAAGGAAAACATAGGAAGAACACACTTTGACATAAATCACAGCAAGATCTTTTTTGATCCACCTCCTAGAGTAATGGGAATCAAAACAAAAATAAACAAATGGGACCTAATGTAACTTAAAAGCTTTTGTAAAGCAAAGGCTTTTGTACACACAAGATGAAAATACGACCTTCAGAATGGGAGAAAATATTTGCAAATGAATCAACAGACAAAGGATTAATCTCCAAAATATATGAACAGCCCATGCATTTCAATATTAAAAAAAACAAACAACCCAATCAAAAAATGGGCTGTAGACCTAAATAGACATTTCTTCATAGAAGACATTCAGATTGCCAAGAAGCACGTGAAAAGCTGCTCAACATTAGTAATTATTAGAGGAATGCAAATCAAAACTACAATAAGTTATCACCTCACACGGGTCACAATGGCCATTATCAGAAAATCTACGAACAACAAATGCTGGAGAGGGTGGGGAGAAAAGGGTACCCTCTTGTACTGTTGGTGGGAATGTAAATTGATACAGCCACTATTGAGAACAGTATGGAGGTCCCTTAAAAAACTAAAAATAGAATTACCATATGACCTGGCAATCCCACTACTGGGCATATACCCAGAGAAAACCATAGTTCAAAAAGACACATGCACCCCAATGTTCATTGCAGCACTATTTACAATAGCCAGGTCATGGAAGCAACCTAAATGCCCATCGACAGATGAGTGGATAAAGAAGATGTGATACATATATACAATGGAATATTAGCCATAAAAAGGAATGAAATTGGGTCATTTGTAGAGATGTGGATGAATCTAGAGACTGGCATACATAGTGAAGTAAGTCAGAAAGAGAAAAACAAATATTGTATATTAACGCATATATGTGGAACCTAGAAAAATGGTACAGAGGAACCGGGTTGCAAGGCAGAAATAGAGATACAGATGTAGAGAACAAACGTATGGACACCAAGGGGGTAAAGTGGCATGGTAGTGGGGTGGTGGTGGTGTGATGAATTGGGAGATTGGGATTGACATGTTTACAGTAATATGTATAAAATGCGTAACTAATAAGAACCTTCAGTATAAAAATAAAATAAAATTCAAGAAAAAATGTCTCTTCTCTGCTCATATCTACATTTGAGGGGAGGAAATGGACAATAACCCAATGAACAAAATGAAGTAGTCTCACTTTAAAATCATGACCTCTCTTAAGAGGCTTTTAATGCTGAGCCACAGCCATGCTACATTTGCCTTTACAATTACTTTCCCATTCTCTTAAACCACTGTATCATTTTTTCTCCTCTCAGTCTTCAACATTATCCTTTCCTTACTCTGATGCTGTGCTGCCCAGGTCATTGTGAATATTAAATCCATCAGAAAGGAGTTTCCACATTTGCACCAGCATGTCTGCATCTGTAGCCATGATTATATTGCCTTCCTTCCTGTTTTAACTCTTCTTGATTATCACTCTGTGCCAAATTTCGCCTCCTTTCCCTTTCTCAGGGTTATCACTCAAGCAACAACAGTTTTCCCCTCTCTATTGCCTATTTCCCATCAAAATGCAAAAAATCTGTAATTTATTCAATCTCATAAGACAAAACTATTAAACAATTCTACTCAGTGTGATGCACTATCAACCACATTGAAATTCCCATGTCCCAGGAAACCCTTCTGACCTATCTAAACAGGATGGTTGGTGACTCTACTTGACACCACATTTCTCTCTAGGCACCATCTCTACTCCTTGTTACAGAAAAACTCATTGAGTTTTTCATATTCACACACTAATTCTTTTCCATTTATTTTTTGCTGCACACAGGCTTTCATCCCAACTACTTTACTGGAAATGCTCTTATTTTCAAAGTCATCAACAATGACTATGTGGCTAAATCCAATCGTCAATTTTCAGTCATCATCTTAATTCATCTGTCAGTTGCATTTGATGCTGTTTGATCACTCTTCCTGTTGGAACACTTTTGTCACTTGGCTTCCTGACAACTAATTCCTGTGGTATTCTTCTGGTCATTTCTTTACATTTTCCTTTTATGTTTCCTTATTTTAAGATCTCTAAAACTGAAATGCCCCAAGACTCAGTCTTCAGACCGCTTCTTTTGTTCATGACCTATAATCAAAACTAACATGGGCATTTGAGGAAAATAATGAGATAAGAAAGAGCTCATGGAAGATATTAAATGCTGTACTTTAATTGTTAAATTAAGATATGTTTATAACTCATTATATTCCAGATATAAATTAAGATATATAAGTCATGTTATATATACTGTGTAAGATTTTAGGGATATGTTGTATGCAAAATAAACATAGACAGAATTTTAGTTTTGTTAAAAGGATCACAAATGAGTAATCACATTTTAAATATTTTAAAAAATATTCCTTTGGAAAATGTGTGCAGTCTAGAGTGGATCTTGGAATGATCTAAGAATGGTTTAAAATATACCATAAAAGCACACAATAAAAATAATATAGATCGCTACATAAATGCATAGGGTTAAGGTGTGAAATCAAGTGATAAAATAATTGACATTTTTGTCTTAAGTTAATGAGTACAGAATAGCACCAAAAGTAACTTATTTGTAATTTATGTTTACATTTTAACTTATTTTATGAAGACACTTTGACAGAAACTGGAATTCCAAGCATAGCAGCTACTGTCAGATAAACTTGAATAGTCAGGGCTTCTTATCAAGCTGGGATGTCTGCAACTGTAGTGCTATTAAAAACAAGCAAATGATGTAGATTTGTTCATTCAATATCCATTTCTTCTCTTCTGCTTTCCTCTACTTAAACTTCTGCAAGCTAAGTAAGACAAAATCTAAACTGTATATTTCAGCCTTATTGCAGCTGGGTGTGGCCATGTCTATATTACTTAATCTTGGCCAATGAGATGGAAGCATCTGGTGCTGTTTCTTCAGCTTACTTCCTTTTGCTTAGAACAAATGCAATACTTTGAGATGCAGAATCCATTGCTAAGGATGCCAGAGCAGGAAGCTAGAAGGAGCCTGCTTTCTCAGTGGCATTGTTGAGTATAATTGCCTGAACCCATGGACTTCTTCCTTCGTGAGATAAATGAATACCTATTTGCTTACATCCCTTAGTCAGAGCTCTGTTAGTTGCAGCCAAACAGAAATCCTGTTAGATACAAAAATAATACTTATTTCATATCCAATAGGTCAAAGTAAAATAAATCATTTGTACATATTTTCAGAATGGAATAGCGTTTTAAAAATTGTTCATTGCTAAGTTGTTTGTATTAAAAATAGAATCTCTAAAACACACACACAAACACATACATACACAAATACTTAAAAATGAGAATCAAGGCCACAAAAAATCTGGGAAACAAGACGGTTAAATTTTGTTGCAGAGAAAGTGTAGGGTGATGCTCAAACAGAATTTTTATTTAAATTTTGTGCAAAGTTTAATAAAATCTGCAGTGATATTAAACTTTTAGGTGAATAAATTAATATTTTAGAAAATGTAATAGAAATGTCTGTACAGAAGAAATCAAATAGTGAATAGTAAATGATGCAAAAGTAATGAAAAACAGAACACCACTGTTTTTACAATACTCGTCATTTTATAAATTAATTATATACAACTTAATTGGAAAGCTGATTAATGATTAATCTGCATGTGACAGGAAAAAAAATTATTCATTGTTGGAGACCATTTCAGTTGCCATCATATTGTGTGTCTTCAGGCATGGCAATCTGCTTTTATATTTGTACTTTTAATGCTTGATGTACTTGGGTTAAGTTTCTTCTCATGAGGCAGTACAGTCTAGTGGTTAAAATTCATGCCTTCAAAGCCAGACAGACAGGATCTGCATCCCAGCTCTATCACTTATCTGCTGTGCAACCATGGGCAAGGAACTTAAGCTCACTGAAGCTCAGATTTCTTATAAGCAAAATGAGAATATTAACTTCTTCAGTGGGTTACAGTCTAAGGATCAAGAAAAATACAACATATAATGTGTTTAGCCCAGTGCCTGAAATATAGTAAATACTTTACAAACATGGGCTCTTCTGATATTTGTGATCCAAAGAAAAAATTTGGAATCACTTAAATTTTTGCCATGCTTCTTTTGATTCCATTACTTTTTACTCTCTTGTACAAATTTTACTTTAGAAAATTTCAACATTTAACATATGCTGTAGAGACTCAATAACTTAAAATATTTTTCAACATTTAGAAGAATATATTAAAAAAATAAAAATTTATTTGAGTTTGATATTTGCTAAGGACAGAAAAATATTTTTGCTGCATCTCAGATTAAAAAGAAATCCTATAATGCCAAAATGTCAGTTAACTGGGGTCCTGAGCCTTACGTGCATTTGTCACTATCTGGAAACAGAGATCCTTTCTGAAGTGACAAAATGTGAGGCAGTTCAGTCCAGAACATGCAAGGATAGTATCTTTTTGAAGTTGTTGGCAGTGGTTATTGGCACTAACAGGAATTGGTCTAGTCTGGTATTGGAGCCCACGCAGGGCTGGATCCATGAGGAAGTGTTAGCTGATATAACATGTTCTGGTTCACTCTGTTCAAATGTTTAACAGTGAGTAGGATTATAGAAAAGGCAGTGAGTCAGAAAAACCAACTTCCTTCCTGTCAGCCACTCTATGTCACAATTCATTGCTGTTATTTAAACATAGAAGAGAAGTAATCCAGTAGTGGTATTCATTTCACAATATATATGTACATAAAATCATCACATTGTATACCTTAAACTTACATATGTTACATGACAATAATATTTCAAAAGAGCTGGAAAACATGGAAGAGAAGAAGAAAGAAAAGAAAAATATTTGGCTGCCTTCTTTTGCCTCTTCACAGACACAAGACCCACTTGCCATCTTTTTTTTTTTTTTCCTGTCATCTTTTTTTCTCTCCCAAATTTTACTTTATGGCCAAAAGTTGACCCTAAATTACAAAAACAGATTTATATGATGATATTCTTGATAGAATAATTTTGTATACTTGAGAAAAATAACATGGACAGTTCCAACAATTTAAAAGTGTTCAGATTATGTCAACTCTTACTCCTCACACACAAAATCCAGGTTTTTGACACACTTTCACATATTTGTTTTCCTAATTGAATAATGAAAAAAATTAACAGTTCACACATTGAGGTCTTAAATATATACAAAAAACATAAAATATTTTTATAGAAAAATTTCTCAGCAAGTACACTATAGTGGCCAGTATGTTTCTTTTTCCCCAAGGTCAGTTTTTTAGGCTAAGAGACTATGGACCCACAAATGCATGATGTATTGTCCTTTTTACACATTGTTGAATTCAATTTGCTAAAATTCCATAAGAATTTTTAGTGTGTTCATGAATTATATTGGTCTATAGTTTTCTTTTTTTGTAATGTCTTTGTCTGCTTTTATATCAGAGTAATGCTAGCCTCTAGAAGTAATTGGAAAGTTTTCATTCCTCCTTTATTTTCTGAGAGACTTTGTATTAAACGGTTATTTATTCTTTAAATGTTCAGTAGAAATCACTAATCAAGCTATTTGCTCTTAGCATTAACTGTCTGGGAAGGTTTTTAACTACAAATTTAATTTCTTTAAAAGATATAGGGCCATTTAAGTTACTTATTTCTTTTTTAGGTGAGCTTTAAAACATTTGTAAATTCCAAATGTTTTCAAGTGTACTGACATAAAGCTGTTCATAATATACTCTTTTTATTTTTAAAGTTTATAGTAATATCTCTTCTCTCATTCCTGATATTGGTAATTTGTATTTTCTCTCCTTTTTTTCCTGATTAGCCTGACTAGAGGTTAATCAGTATATTGATCTTCTCAAAAAGCCAGTTTTTAGTTTCATGATTTTCTCAATTATTTTTATTTCTTTGATTGAACCCATATTTCCCCCTCATATAATATTCCTTCTCCCTCAATAATTTCCTTTAACATTTCATGTAGTTCTGGTCTGCTAGTACCGAAAATTTCTAGTACTTTTAAATGTCTGGGAAAATCTTTAATTCACGTCTATTTTTTAAAGATATTTTTGTTGGGAATAGAATTCTGTGCTGACTGTTTTTCTCTTTTAGAATTTTAGAGATGTTACTCCATTGTATTCTATCTTGCATTGTTTCCTATGGGAAGTCTGTTATCATTTGTATCATCATGGCCCTATGTCATGTAATTTATGTTTCTGATTACATTTTCTCTTTATCACTGGTTTTGCCATTAAATTACTCTGTACAGTTTTTACTCTAAATGGAGTTCATCGTGCTTATTTGTTTCTATGAACTTTGCTGGTTCTTCTTCCTTTCTTCTAACCCTAAAGATGGAAGTTCCAAAAATTTATGTTTGTTTTCATTCTCTTTCTCCTCTGTATTTCAATTAGGCTTTCATGAATTCAAAACTCATTCCAATAACCATGGCCCTACCTCTTTTCCTGTCCCACAACTCCAACTGCAGTTGAACCTGTACTACTGGATGACATACTAAAATACTGTACTTAATATATGTGGGAAAAAAGTCATTATTTTCCTCTCCAGATGGTAACTTCCTTCCGATTTCCCTATTATCATTAATTGTACAATCGTATCTCCAAACTCCCCAGATTGAAACATCACTTTTGACTTTTTCTTTTTCCCCAATTTGTCTGTTGCCAAATCTTGTCACACAAGTTTTATTTCCACAATGTGTCTTTTTTCTGTCCCTTCTGTCCCATTGATATACCTGTCATTATAGTTCACACATCATTACATCTCATCTGGATATTTGTGATAACTTCTCAGCTGGTTTTCTATCATTGGGCTAGACTTATTTCTATTCATTCTACAAAATACTGCCAAGCCAATTTTCCATAAAGTATAGTTCAAGTCATGTTACATTCCTACTAAAAACTCTGTTATTTGAGCTTTCAGCATTACCCCAACCTATCTTTTAAGCTCTTTTTTTCAGGAAGATTGCTGGAAGTTTGGAAAAATTTTGTGTAAAATGATTATGAAGACAGGCAGCAAGTTTCAAATACAGAATTTATTAAAAATTTGAAATGTGAAAGTTTCTTCTAGGATGGGTATATAAACCCAGTAAAACAAACAAACAAAAACCTCTCTACTTTTAAAAAAGCCATGTTGTTCCTTTCTTCATTCCCAATTAGCTATCAAAGGGAGAGACAAGTAAATTGGGCTGTTGTGGTACATTTGCTTTCATTTACACTTTAATTCACTTGTGATTCTCCTTCAAAAAGTGATCATTGAATTGTAAATATGACTATAGACACTACTCTGAAATATGACAGAAGCTGAATCCCTGTGTTGATGTGGATATCTGACTTCATTACATGGTTACATGTGTGAGTAAGAATTTTAGGGGAAATCACAACGAACCAAAATATGTTAGCAACTAGTTTGTCATCATTCATTCTTAATTGAAAGTATCAGCCATTAGAGAAATTCTTCTGATTTGACACTAAGATGGAAATACTCTTGGTATCAAAGAATATCTCTTGAAAGGGATTTTAAAAATACTTTTAATATGTTATACTAAAATATTTTAAAGAACGTATTTCTTAAAATTGTGAATTTTAAAGAACAAGTATATCAATGCCATAATGAGAAGTTTTCAGGAAACTAGTTTCAAAAAATGTTATTGGAATAATTACTTCCCTTTACCACACCTCATTCTGGTATCATTCCTGTGAACATTAGAACTATGGACTGCGATGTGAAAAGTATTGTCCAGTTGAATAATCATCATTAAATCAAATATATAGATGTAACTTGTGAGAGATCCACTTTAATAATAAAGTAGTATAAATGAAAAGGATGGAAAAATATATACTGCACAAAAACTAGCCTAAAGAAAGCTAGAGAAATCCCAAAAGAATATGCAGAAAACTGTTATAATTAATAAATAAATTTAGAAAGATCTCTGGTTACAAAATTAATATGAAAATTAATTGTATTTCCATATAAATATAGAAAATATAACTTAAATGAAATGATATAGCTTAAATAGCATCATAAAGCAAAAAGTACCTGGGAATAAATCCAAAAACTTGTCTAAGACTGCTAGATTGAAAGCTGTAAGACATTATTGACAAAAATTAGAGGATACCTAATTAAGTAGAGGGATATAATATATCCATAGATGGAAAATTTCAAATTTGAAAAAATAATTCTCTCCAAATTGATTTATAGACACAAGCAATCTCAATGAACATATCAGAAGTTTTACAAAAATTCAAGATTACTCTAAAATGGTTATGGAAATGAAAATATCCAAGAATAACTAAGATAAACTTGGAGAAGAACAAAACTGGAACACGCACACCATCATATATCAAAACATATTACAGAGTTATTTTAGTTAGAGTTGTATTGTTGTAGGTACAGACAAGAGGCCTCATGAAAAAAATAGTTCACAAATAAATCTACACTTATACACACACCTAATTTAGGAAAAAGTGATGCTGATGAGCAGGGTGTAAATAATGTTCCTCTAAATGAATGGTTCTTGGTTAATTGTATATTTATACAGAAAAATAAATGAATTCTGACCTCTTCTTCACAAAACTCGCAACAATTAATGCCAATGTATCTAAATGTGAAAGTTTTAATTAGAAACAACAAAGTTTTCAGGAGACCTGAAATAGACAAAGATTTTTAAATACAATGCAAAAAAATAATACCATAAAGGAAAACATAATAAATTAGACTATATTAAAATTTAAAACTTCTGTTCCTCAAAAGTCTTTATCAACAGTGAAATCCTTACCATGGGAGAAGATATTAGCAATACATATAGCCAACAAAAGACTCATGTTACATTTTTGTTTTTATTTCCATTTCTCTAGGAGGTGGGTCAAAAAGGATCTTGCTGTGAGTTATGTCATAGAGGGTTCTGCCTATGTTTTCCTCTAAGAGTTTGATAGTGTCTGGCCTTACATTTAGGTCTTTAATCCATTTTGAGTTTATTTTTGTGTATGGTGTTAGGGAGTGTTCTAATTTCATTCTTTTACATGTAGCTGTCCAGTTTTCCCAGCACCACTTATTGAAGAGGCTGTCTTTTCTCCACTGTACATTCCTGCCTCCTTTATCAAAGATAAGGTTACCATATGTGTGTGGGTTTATCTCTGGGCTTTCTATCCTGTTCCCTTGATCTATATTTCTGTTTTTGTGCCAGTACCATACTGTCTTGATTACTGTAGCTTTGTAGTATAGTCTGAAATCAGGGAGCCAGATTCCTCCAGCTCCACTTTTTGTTCTCAAGATTGCTTTGGCTATTCCGAGTCTTTTGTGTTTCCATACAAATTATGAAATTTTTTGTTCTAGTTCTGTGAAAAATGCCAGTCGTCGTTTGATAGGGATTGCATTGAATCTGTAGATTGCTTTGGGTAGTAGAGTCATTTTCACAATGTTGATTCTTCCAATCCAAGAACATGGTATATCTCTCCATCTATTTGTATCATCTGTAATTTCTTTCATCAGTGTCTTATAATTTTCTGGATACAGTTCTTTTGTCTCCTTAGGTAGGTTTATTCCTAGGTATTTTATTCTTTTGTTGCAGTGGTAAATGGGAGTGTTTTCTTAATTTCACTTTCAGATTTTTCGTCATTAGTGTATAGGAATCCACGAGATTTATGTGCATTAATTTTGTATCCTGCTACTTTACCAAATTCATTGATTAGCTCTCGTAGTTTTCCGGTAGCATCTTTACAACAAATGGGACCTAATGAAACTTAAAAGCTTTTGTACAGCAAAGGAAACCATAAACAAGACGAAAAGACAACCCTCAGAATGGGAGAAAATATTTGCAAATGAAGCAACTGACAAAGGATTAATCTCTGAAGTTTACAAGCAGCTCATGCAGCTCAATATCAAAACAACAAACAACCCCATCCAAAAATGGGAAGAAGATTTAAATAGATATTTCTCTGAATAAGATATACAGTTTGCCAACCAATACATGAAAGAATACTCAATATCATTAATTATTAGAGAAATGAAAATCAAAACTGCAATGAGATAGCATCTCACACCAGTCAGAATGGCCATGATCAAAAAATCTACAGACAATAAATGCTGGAGAGGGTGTGGAGGAAAGGGAACCCTCTTTCACTGTTGGTGGGAATATAAATTGATACAGCCGTTATGGAGAACAGTATGGAGGTTCCTTAAAAAACTAACAATAGGACTACCATACGATCCAGCAATCCCACTACTGGGCATATACCCTGAGAAAACCGTAATTCAAAAAGAGTCAAGTACCACAATGTTCATTGCAGCTCTATTTACAATAGCCAGGACATGGAAGCAACATAAGTGTCCATCAACAGATGAATGGATAAAGAAGATGTGGCACACATATACAATGGAATATTACTCAGCCATAAAATAAACGAAATTGAGTTATTTGTAGTAAGGTGGGTGGACCTAAAGACTGTCATACAGAGTGAAGTAAGTTAGAAAGAGAAAAACAAATACTGTATGCTAACACATATATATGGAATCTAAAAAAAAATAAAAAGAAGAAAGAAAAAGAACATGGTCAGAAGAACCTAGGGGCAAGACGGGAATAAATATGCAGACCTACTAGAGAATGGACTTGAGGATACAGGGAGGGTGAAGGGTAATCTGGGACAAAGTGAGAGAGTGGCATGGACATATGTACACTACCAAACATAAAATAGATTGCTAGTGGGAAGCAGCCACATAGCACAGGGAGATCAACTTGGTGCTTTGTGACCACCTAGAGGGGTGGGATAGGGAGGGTGAGGTAGATGGAGATGCAGGAGGGAAGAGATATGGGGACATATGTGTATGTATAACTGATTCACTTTGTTATAAAACAGAAACTGACACACCATTGTAAAGCAATTATACTCCAATAAAAATGTTAAGAAAAAGACTCATGTTACAAATGTAGATAATTTGTTAATCAATAACAAAATGACAGAGAACCCATTTTAAAAAAATGAGTAAAATACTTGAAAGGAACTTCACAAAAAAAGCACATGAAAATGACCAAAAATCATATAAAAATAGGTTTAGTGTGACTTGTCATCTGGTAAATACAAAATGAAATGCCAATTTTACTACAATACATCTACCAAAAAAGGTAAATTCACAAAGCAAGTAAGTGTTGATGGGCATGTGGATCAACTAGAAACTCAAGCAGTGCTCATAGTGACGTAAATTAGAAATAAGAACCACCTTTGGAAAAGCAGTTTTTCAGTATTTACTACAGCTAAGTATACTCATATCCCAGAGCATTCAAAGGAAAGAAAATGAAACTAACTATGGTTAGAGTTCTGTTTGTAATGTCATCCTCTCCTTTCTTTACCTGTCTCCCTTTAGACTTCTCTTCCAACTCAGTCTTCGGTCCATCCCCCATCCTCGTTCACCTCCTTATGTTACATTCATAGATTATAGTCTATATTTTTTGGCTGATAGTCACCTTCTAAGCTGATATATCATGTGGGGGCTTATGTCCTGCTTAAACCAGTGTGGTCCAATAGCACTTTCTCTGATGACAATAATGGGTTCTTTGTGTTGCACAACATAGTTGATCCTAGTCATACATCTGAACATTTGAAATATTGCTGGGGTGACTAAGGAATCAAATTTTTAATTTGACTGTCTTCTGATAATTTGAATTAATATACATGTATTTTTCCTTTTATTGGGGTATAATTGATGCATAATAAAATTTGCATACTTAATGTGTGCAATTTGATAAGTTTGGGTGCACATCTACATAAGTGAAACAATTGCCATAACCAAGATAATGGATATATTCACCATCCCTCAAAATATCCTTGTGACCATGGCAATCCTTTTCTCCTGTCCTTCTCCAGGATAGAAAAACCACTGCTTTGACTATAAAATTATTAAATTAGCAAGGATTTACTTATTTAAAAGTCAATTAGTCATTAGCATTGAGAATTGACATAAGGTTTCTCT
The DNA here is from genome assembly GCF_963455315.2 of Globicephala melas. Lineage (NCBI taxonomy): Eukaryota > Metazoa > Chordata > Mammalia > Artiodactyla > Delphinidae > Globicephala > Globicephala melas. The sequence goes on along the minus strand of NC_083320.1, from coordinate 25,801,845 downwards.
AGTTCAAAGAGAAATAAGAGAAATCTATAGTGGGAGGCAAGAATAATGATAGGAATCAAATATAAAGAATATTTATTTGAATATATATTGTACTAGTAGCTATGGAGTGCTGAGTAATAACATGAAAAGACTGGGTTAGGATTATAGTTTCTGTAAAATAGACATGAGTTGGGGAAAGGAGACCATCACCAAATATAGGGTATCAGACAAACCCCTCATTTTCCTAGGACTGGCTCTGACTGTAGCATTCTCTACATTGTTGTGGTCAAAATCAAGTGTGTGCCGTTTGCTCATTATAACTGACAGTTATTACCGTTGAGAAACATGTCATAATCTATTTTCCATGTGATTCACTGGCTGTGTTTTAGAGCTACTAATGAGGAAGAAAACAGTCAATTTATGGACAAGTTCTTTTGCCCTCTTAACTTTTTGTGCTCTGCACGAATCAACAACATTGTTAATTCCCATTAGGGGTTCCCTGTCTATCAACAATGCAAGAATTTAATAGACACCTGCCAGGTAAAGCTTTAAGAGTTCATAATATTGAAGGCCATTATGAGAGCCATTTTACATTCACCTAATAGGCACAGAAGTGAGAGTAAAAAGGAGTTCCATTTTACTTTTCATAATCTCGAGGAAAAGATAACCAAAACATCCTTTTTATCCTGACTGTGAAATCCTTTAGAGTACCTTGAAGCAGTAGCAGCATGTTAAAAAAAAATGTTATTTTCAAGAAGGTTGTACTCAGTGTGAATAAGTGACATGGGGTTTGTTGTTTTCAGTGTCCTCAAGCAGTCACACTACTAGAGCTTAATCATTTGTGTTTACCATGCCTTGTCATATTGTTAGAATATTTTTCTACTTGTGACTCTAGGAATGTAATTAAAAATGTTATTGCAATGTAAGAAAGAAAACAAAAATCATAAAGTCCCCTCACCTTTTATTTTATATGCCTTCAATTTTTAGGTCCGAAGTATCATATGTTGGTTGTTATTAAATTTTAATCCTTGATCTTTCTGTTGTAATGTTAGAGGGAAAAAGTAGAAATAAATGTTGTAGATAGGTCTGGCTTACATACTTTCAATAATAGTAAACTGATGACTACTTAACACATATTTTTATGAATAATTATTTGAAAATATCTGTAGTAGATTAAATGGTATTCCCCCAAAGATATAGACATATATCCAGAACCTCAGTATGTGATCTTATTTGGAATAAAGGCCTTTGCAGATATAATTAAGGTAAGAATCTCAAGATGAGATCATCTTGGATTAGAGTGGGTTCTAAATCCAATGACAAGTGTTTTTATAAAAGGCCAAAAAAAGAGAATGTCGAAAAGAGAGAATATGGAAGCACCAAGAGAAGGTTGGTGAAGATGGAGACAGAGACTGGAGCTATGCTGTCACAGCCAAACAACTTTCTGAGACACCAAAAGCTGGAAGAGGCAGGGAAGATTCTACTGTAGAGGTTTCAGACGGAAGGGGAGCCTGCCAACACCTTGATTTCAGACCTTTGGCTCCAGAACTTTGAAAGAATAAATTTCTGTTGTTTTCAGCCATCACATTGTGGTTATTTGTTTTGTCATCCCTATGAAACTAACACAGATTTTGTTACTGGACGTGGGATGATGCTGTAATAATACCTAAAAATGTGAAAATGGCTTGGAATTGGGTAATGGAAGAATTTGAGGCATGCAATGAAGTCTAGATTGTCTTGAAGTGACTGTTGGTAGAAATGTGAGCAGGAATAGAGAAGCAGACATAGAGAATGGACGTGTGGACACAGGGTGGGACAAATTGGGAGATTAGGTTTGACATAAATACACTACCATATGTAAAATAGATAGCTAGTGGGAACCTGCTGGATAGCACAGGGAGCTCAGCTCAGTGCTCTGTGATGATCTAGATGGGGGGAAAGTGGGAGGGAGGTCCAGGAGGGAGGGGATATAGGTATACATATGGCTGACTCCATTGTACAGCAGAAACTAACACAACATTGTAAAGCAATTTTACTCCAATAAAAAAAAATTTTAAAAACATAAATTAATTTATAAAAGAGTATTCTGGTATGACCTCAGAAGGATGTGAAGGGCTGGAAGAAAACTTCTGTCATCTTAGATAATATTCATTAAAAAATGTTGTTAGAAATATGTACATTAAAGGTGCTTATGGTGAGGTCTCAGAATGAAATGAAGAACGTGTTACTGGAAACCGGAGGAAAGGCAAACCTTGTTACACAGCGGCAGAAAATTTGGCTGAATTGTATTCTACTATTGGAGAGAAAGCAGATCTTATAAATAATAAATTTGGATATTTAGCTGAGGACATTTCCAAGCAAAGTATTGAAGATGCAGAAAGAGGTTGCTGCTTGTAGTAAAATGAGATAAATTGAAGGCGAAATTTTTAAGCAAAGATGAACCAACATTTGGTGATTTGGAAGATTCTCAGCCTATCCAGATTGCAAAGGATGCTAAAATTAGGAAATTCTCTGTTGGAAAAGTGTACTCTAGAGAGAGAACCAAGGTTGTGGCTGGATAAGCTTTTGCTGAAGAGATGAGATATGTGACTAATGAAGCCAATTATGCTTCTGAGTGGAAGCCAGGAATAGAGATAGGGTTATCCAGGAGGAATCTGTGTAGAGCCTTTTGTTTAACCATGTAGATTCCCATGACATACACGGGAGGCTCGCAAAGTTTTAAGAATGTTATACCAGCAGAAACATTGCCAGCTTGAACTAAAAGTGAGAGTCTGGATGAAATGTAAGAAGGTTGTCATACCGCCAGAATTCTACAGGCAGGAAACAGACTGATAGAGTTTCTCAGCTGCCAGTATTTGTTATCCTGCAAGGGAAAAAAAAAGAAAGAACTCTGAAGCAGTGCCTTGGGTGCAGAGGTCAGGGCCATGAGCCTAGAGGCAGAGGCTTGAACCATAGATTCAGAAGTGGAGGCTGGCATTGCATAGGCCAGAGGATAATGGGGTTGCTCCTGTCACAAGCACTATGAAGGGCAACAGAATTAAGGGCATAGAGTGTGAAATCAAGAGCCATAGAGGACACACTGGATATAATGTCTATTTCTGGAGACAAGTGAACAAATGTTTAGGGAGACTATTTCCAGTATACAGAATGTGTAAAATAGATAACTAGTGGGAACGTGCTGGGTAGCACAGGGAGCTCAGCTCAGTGCTCTGTGATGACCTAGATGGGGGGGAACGGGGGCGGGGATGAGAGAGAGGTCCAAGAGGGAGAGGATATATGTATACATATAGCTGATTCACTTCATTGTACAACAGAAACTAACACACCATTGTAAAGCAACTATACTCCAATACAAAAATAATAAATAAACGTATGTTAAAATTCTTTTTGTAAGCCAAGCCAGATTCAGAGCGGTAAGCAAGCTGTGAAACTGGCATTTCTTTGAGGACATCTGCCAATACATAGAGCCTAGATTTGAATGGATTTATGCAGAGGAGACAGGAAAGAAACCTTGGGAGCTACTGAGGAGCTGAATCAGAGGCATTTCAAATACTAGAAGGTAATATGGTTATTGAGTAAACTAGGGGAGGTGGGGGAATTTTACCCTGCAGTGGGAGATATGAGGACACTTTATTTTATTACAGAAGTAAAAAATAATACAAAAAGTGTTAAGAAGCAATCGGAGACAGCTGTAAAACTAAACAAGTACATACATTTAAAAACAAAACAGAATTCCTAGGAATAAAAAATATATAAATCAAAATTAAATTCATGAACGTGTTGAACATAGCTAGTGAACATGAGAAAAAAAAATCTAAGGAAGTTGCACAGACTGTTAAGAGGTACATATTAAAGGTGGGGTAAAGGAAGTTGAAAAATTGAGTGAGAATATAAAACATACATTTAATTGGAGTCCTGAAAGAAAAGAATAAAGAGGGGGGAGGAGGGGCAATATTCAAAGAGAAAATGACTTAGAGTTTTCCAGAACAAAACAAATACATGAATCTTCACTTTTAAGAAGCACAGTGAAAGCCAAGCATAAAAAATTAAAATCAAATACATACATAGATGATGAAATAAAAATTCAAAGCACGGAATAATTGAGAAGATTTTCAGAGAAGTCAGGAAGAGAGAGGGAAGAGAAGAAAGAATGATTACTTTTAAAATTAATAAAATAAGTTCATATATAAATAAGCTGTGTCAGTATAAATTACTACCAATTATGTCCAATGAAAATATTAAAAATTAAGGTAGAATTATACTCTTGAACTAAAACTTCAGATATATTGAAAGATGGTAATCAGAGTTCAAGTGTTTCATAATCCTTTTACATTAATTAACTTTAGACCATGTATGGTTAAATAGGGAATTTAAAATTTTTTAAAGTCTGCAAATTGTATAATTTCCAATTTAGTGAAGGGGGGGATAATAGCTAGCACTTATATGACACTTATTACATGCAAAATACTGTTCTAAATGATTTACATGGTTTAAATTATTTAATCCTAAGCACATCATTAGGAAGAGGAAGCTGTTGTCATTCCCACAATCAGATGAAGTAACTGAGGCAGAGAGAGACTCAAAGTTGTGGAATTGGTAGGTACCAATGATTGAATTTGAGCATGTTCTTAATCATCAGAACATTGCCTCTCTATAAAAATGCTGCAGGGTAGAAATAAATCCAAGTGTACCATAACCATTCATTCACTCATTCACTCAACAAATATGTATTGAGCCCTTACTGCGTGCAAGGTACTATTACTCTAGGTGCTGGGGGGACCTGAATAAATAAAGCAACAAAACTTCATGATTCAATGAAGCTTATGGTCTAGTGGAATAATGTAAATGAAATAAATACTGCACTTAAAAGATAAAAAGTATCCTATTGAAAAGAAAAATGATAGGGTTTTTAAAAAATTAGCCATGTGTTCCTTAGGAGAGGCATAAAGAAGCGTAAGGACATAGAATGTTTGAAATAAACCAATAAATATATATGATAGGCAAATGTATATAGGCAAACATACGTGAGAGGTAAATAAGAACTAAAAGAAATCCAGTGCTTCTATTTTAATACCAGACTAAATAGATTTTCTAGGCAAACTAGAATTAATTTAGATAAAGAGGTCCACTCTGTTTTGATAAATATTCAGTTTTTCAGGATGATGTTCCAATCCTAATGTTCTTTGGACCTAATAATATAGATTTAAAACATGTCAAGTGAAATTGAATGAATCAAAAGAAACTGAGAAAAATTGATTTTTAACGTGCCTCTTTTACTGATTGATCAAGAAGACAAAAAAAATTAATGAGAATATACATTTGAACAATGCAATTAACAAGCTTAGTAGAATAGGACATCTAAGGAACACTGCATCCCAAAACTTTTCAAGCACTTATGGAATATTCATAAAATTTGATCACATTTTAGGCATAAATCAAATTTCAAAAAAATAAAAATTCCAAGCTGCAGATAATGCAAGCCACATTCTCTGAGCACAATGACATTAAGTTAGAAACCAAAAGAATGTTTTAAAAATAATATTTTTATATTAAAAATACGTCTAAATATATAACAGATTGAAGAGAAAAAATCTCAATGGAAATCATACTTAGAATTAAATGAAAGAAGAAGACTTCTTAGCTAACATAAAATGCAAAAAGTACAGATTTTCCTCTGCTTATGATGGGGTTATGTCCTGATAAACCCATCCTAAATGGAAAATATTTTAAGTCAAAAATGCATTTAGTACACTTAAATTTAGCCTAGCCTACCTTAAACATGCTCAGAACATTTACGTTAGCCTACATTTGGGCAAAATCATCTAACACAAAATCTATTCTATAATAAAGTGTTGTCTATTCATGTAATTTATTGAATACTGTACTGAAAGTGAAAAACAGAATGGTTGTACGGGTACAGAATGATGTTTGTCAGTGGTTTACCCTCATGATTGCTGCCTCTGCACCGCATCTCGAGAGAGTTCCATGCTGCACATTGCTAGCCTGGGAAAAGATCAAAACTAAAAATTCAAAGTACGATGTCTACTGAATGCTTTTGCACCACCATAAAGTCAAAAAATCATAAGTCAAAACATTGTGAGTCAGGGAATGTCTATAGTTCTTAGGAGGAATTTATAACCTTAAATCCGTAAGTTAGAAAAAAAAAAGGAAGTAAGCTAAGCACCCAATACAAGAAGTTAGAAAAGTAGTAATTGTGTAGAATCAAACAAAATAAGGCAAATAAAAGTGGATACATTAATATACAAAAATTAATAAAGAGGATTATCAAATTAAAATTTTTTTTTTGAAAATACAAATAATGTTGACAAACCTCTAACAACAAAGACAAAGGCCCTAAGACAGGAGCATCTCTGGTACATGCAAAGAACTGAAGACTAGAGTGGCTGAAGCAGAGTGAGAGGGGGAAAAAACAGGAAATATGACCAAGGGCTGAATCACATAAGGCTTTATAGGTCACTGAACAGAACTTATTCTGGTGAAACTGGGAGACACTGAATGTTTGTAAGGTAATTTCTGCTATCCGCAGTGCTTCTTCTGCTATGACTTATCCAGAGAACTATGTAGGAGCCTGGAGATAGTTTATATACGATGAAATTGTATACAAGTAGCTCCCATCACTGTGTGTAGAACATGGTAATAAATCAATACATGTTTAATAAATAAAAGCAGGAAAAAGTATATGATTACACATTTTAGCTTGAAATTTCAACAGACAAATATTGAGAGGCCATGTTAGACTGTGAAATGACCACAGAATTTTGAGTCAGAGACCTGAGTCTGCATCTCTGGGCTTACCTTGAAAAAGTGACTTACTTTCTGTGAGTCTGACTTTCTTCATGTGCACAATAAGAGTAACACTGTATTAGCAAGGCCTTTATTGCAATAATGCAATTTAAGAAATAATCCAAACATCTCAGTGACCTACAATGGTAAGCATACTTTTCTCACTCCTAAGTATGCAGGGCACCTGGGGCAGTTCTTTTTCAGCTGTGGATTATGCTCAGGGCTGCTCTGTTTCTCGTTCTGGGATGCAGTCTTGAGCGACATCAATTAGTCGAGGTATTTCCTTCTTATAGTGGACGGAAGCTCCTCAAGGAACCAGCAGAAATACATGACATCTAAGTCCTAAGAACTAGTACACCATCACTTCTGTCAACATTCATTTGGCCATAGAAACTACAATGCAAACCTACTACAGGATGAACTGGAGTTGGAGAGAGAATAAAAATAAAGAATAAACAGAAGACTTTTTGGTAATCCAAGAATGAACAATTAAGCCTTGAATTAAGATGGTAAGAGGGGAGATGAGAAAATTAGTCCCCGTATGGATGAACCAAAATACTGAGCCAGGTACACTTACTCAGGAAGTGTTAGGTTAATGTATTTTCATAGAATACAGTTTTAAGAAGAGGATAGTCAGTGGCATCACTCAGAAAACAGAAATATATGAGGAGACACCAATCAGGTGTGATTATTGGTCACTAGTGATCTTTGCAAAGACGACGTTTCAGTCTATTTATGTGAACTTAGTACAGGTTTACAAAAGCTTTATTGTCTAACAAAATCACAATATTGAAAAATTCAAAGATGAACTAATTTATTTTTATACTTCTTTCTGAAAACAAGTACATAATCTGTAAGCTTTGCTTTTAGAAGTGCTTGTTTTCAGTAGTTCTGATATCTACTAAGCAGCTCCTGAATTCTCAGGTAACAACATCAGTTAACTAGACTGCATATGAAACAATGCTGTGATTAAGTTTACTTTCTGGTTAAATCAGAAGTCTTTTTTATTTCATTCCTTATTGTTGGCAATCTTCATAAACTGCATATATTTATTTTCTTGTGAATGGAAGAGAATGAACATAATTTATCTTTACTTTCCATTTGATATAATAACGTACACGTGTGAGGTAGAAATCTGAGTGGGATGTGAATTCCACTTAGATCATCATTCAGATTGAATAGATCTGATAACTTTAATTTTTGGAGGTCATTTAGAAAAACAGTAAGGTTAAAGTTTCAGAAAATGGATCTGCTGTGTTGCGCTCTATTACTTGTTTTATGCAATGTACATTGAAGATAATTTTCTATTTCTTTAAAGCCCTGGATCACAGAAGAAAAGAGTTCTTAATACACACAAAACAATATGACATTATTATCTAAAGCAAATCAGATTGGCATATATTTCATAATATTCGCAAACGATGCCTACCTTTAAAGAAGACTAAGCAATATCTTTCTTTTCACAGGCAATTTCTTTTCTGTTCTCTTTCATTTTTTATGAACCTAAGGGAAGTTTCTGTTTATATGTTGTCTTTATATTCACTCTGGTTCTAAATTTTATGATACTGCTATTTCCAGACAAGTTACAGGGGCTCACCTTTGGGCAAACCTTAAAGGTGGTGTGGCTGGCGATGACTGTTGCGGTCTGATCTGAATGCCATAAAGAACCCTTTGCATGATTACTTCCAACTCATCAGTCAGTCTCTGGAGACAGATTGAACCCTTTCCTCATCCCCCCACGCTCATATACTGGGCAAATGATCACCTCCTAAAGAAAATCCAGAATCAGTGTCTGAAACAAACCAGGAAATAGTAAAATGGATGGTATTTTCTTTTTTTTCAACCATCCACTAATGTCTTTGAATTCAAAACAAACCAAAAGTCAGTTTCAATTACTTTAAGAGGTGATACTTAGAACAGAGTTGAAACCAGTTAAACCTACTGAAGCAAAGTAAAAGGTAAGAACTTTTAAATGAGTAAGTGGTGATAGCACAGGAGATTAGAACTAAGACAGGAGGTGGACTATTATGGTCTAGCACAGGAGATTAGAACTAAGACAGGACGTGGACTGTTATGGTCTAGAAGAAAAACTGAAAGATTTGTGATTTATTGCTTCCTCTGAGCACAGTGGAACCAGGAGATGATTTATTCTTAGATTTTTTTTTTATGGTCTTGGAGAAGAGAGACTCATTTGGTCAACATGATAAGTTTCAGTACAGTTTGTATTTAAGAGGAGTGACAAAAAATATTTTAAATGCACCAACTTAACAACAAACAGAATGGACATTAATTCTGCATCAAGTCATACAGTGCTTTTTGCTGGCTGGAGTGACTGAAATTCTCCTAAAAGCTCATACAGTTTAATGAGCATGTCTTCCTACATTCCACATGGAAAGGAAAGCCATGAACACTGAATCCATTGATACTGCAAGTGTGCATTGGGGGAAGACCTATGCTTCTTTGTAAAATCAATTTGGCTTTCACCTGCTGCACTCCTCCACTGGGTTTGTCTTACTAAGTTGCATTTTATTTCTTTCCCCCTCTACTATTGTTCTCTCTATTGCATTTTCCAAACTACATGTGACCTCGCTGTTTTACTCAGAGATCTTTCAGCCCTTTAACCTTTCTAAACTCAAATATTCTTCCACACATACGAGGCAATGGAAACATGTTTTCAAATAATGTGCCAGATGGAGCGATGACTCTCGAGTGAGAGATAAGTTGCACTTGACAGTGATGAGTATAATATTTAACATTAACTAGACCCATTCAATGTCTTTGTATGTTGAAAGTGATGTATTATGAATATGTTCCTTATGATAGCCCTGCTTAAAAATTAGATTTTTTAATTTGTCTTCAGAACATATTGACTTGCGGCCCTCTCACAAAAATGGAATTGAATTCACTATCTCCAGCTTGTTACCAAGTGCACTCAGTTGGTTATATAGCATGATTAGTATTGATCCTGGGGGAATAAAACTAACAGTGCTCTTGTTTGCAGAGTGAAAGAGAAATTTATTTATTTTTTTATCTATAGCTATCAGTTTTTAAAGATGAACAGATGAAAGATGGTTTCAGACTCAATGTTGTACTTTTTCTCTACCGGGCCTTCTCGGTGGAAATGCTGAGTGAAACGTTGGTCTAGGTAAGGTTCTGTGATGAGACCTGCCACTCCAGGGCACTCTGCTCTTTCACCATTTATTCTCAAAAAATGAGCATGGGATTTTAGTCATACTACTACTACAACTCTTAAAACTAAAAAAAAAAAAAAAAAGGTTTTGCTTAAGTTTTGGGTAGTTTGAAATATTTACCAGTTGTTTAAAGAAAATACTAGTGCTATGGAAGTTCTGGATGACAGAAACTGTAGAGCTATTAATATTACAGAAGAGACTGAGGATAGTGTGAACTGAAAAATTTAAAAACTTAGGCAGAATAATTTAGTTCTGTACTATATACAGATGTTTTGGATACTTTTAATAAGTATTCATCTGAAAAAGCCTCTGTGTTGCTGGCAAAATTTAACAGTTGACATTCACTGCATTGACCTTTTTGAAATTATGCTGGTTAAAAGGTGAACTAATGCTTCAAAATGTTTATATTTTAATGCTTCAAGTTCATGTTATAGGTTGCTTTAAATGAACCTTTTTTTTTCACTCATTCTTAAATTACAGTGTATTATAGGGAGTTTGAATTAAAAGTGAGAGTATTTGAATTTCTTACATATGAAGGATATAACAAATGAGTCTATCAGGGCAAAATTCTATGGTTTCTTCTGTTGATTCTGTCGAAAGACAAGGAAAAATTAAGAGTAGATAATGGGAGTCAAGATGGCACAAACAAATCAGAATGGTAAACCCTTAGGACTAAAAGACTTTTTGAAATGTTCTCTCTGAAGCCCAAGAGAATAAATCAGTATGAGCCTTATAATACCTCTATCAACAGCCCATTTGCTGCTTAATTTCAAGTTACCTTTTGCTGAGAGTGCTAGAAAGACACAGCAGAGTTTTCCCTAACTGTGCAACCCAGTAAATTCCTGACAAAAAGAATCACCATGGTTGTCTTACATCTTTCAAATGAATGTGATCCCATGCAGCCTTGGTTTCTTTCTCTGCCAACATACAGAAGTAACTGCGACAACCTCAGCGTACTCTTCATTGCCCAAGGATTCACCTTTTGTCAGGTTTTATTCTTTTGACTCTTCTTTAAGATATATTATGCTGTTCTTCTCTGAAAATCCCATTTCCTTTGGAGATTGATTCTTCTGAATTCCATGGGCTCCTTTTCTCCTTGACATCTCCAAAGTGTAGTTTCTCCCTAAGACTCTGCCCATGGACTACTTCTGTTTTCTCAGTAATCTCTCTCTCTGGAGGTCCTTTCTTCTTTTATTCATTAGTTTATATATTTTTACCATCTCTCTGTATCAAAACTAAGGCAAGATCTAGGTCTTCATTTTCCAAGTATTTTTTTTTTAAAATCACAAAATTGGTGCTTCAAAAGCAAAAGCCCTCTACAAAATTATTTTTCCTTTAAAGCCAGGTTCTCTTCCTTATATTTCTACTTCTGTTAAAAGCATCAATATTATTCTGGTGTCACATGCTCAACATTTCAGTTTCTCTATGCCTAAAGACAAGACACATCCACTGCATGAGACGGGCTCTTGAGAAGCAGAGACTGAGACAGGGATTTGATACTGTGATTTATTGAGGGAGAGCTCTTCAGGAAATACCTGTAAAGCAGTGAGAGAAGCAGGATAGAGAATGGAACGGAGTGTAAGAAAAGTGTGGTCTTAGGTAAGGGAGTGGGGGCTGAGCAGGGGCAAGGCATAAACCAAACTATAGAATTATTTTCCCTTGAGCAAAAGAGCTGGCCTTTGTATCCCAATATCAATCAGTAGCCGACTACAAGCATATCCAGAGATGGGGTGGGTAACTTCCCATGCAAGTTCACTCTCATTTAGTGGAAGACAAGCCTCCTGAGACATGAGGCAGCTTTGAGCCTTTAGGAGGTAATACACATAGCAGCTATTGGATGGGTGTACTGGCCATGTAAGCAGGATGTGGGTGAGCACCACAGTGTCTACTGCACCTACACATACATTGTTTCTCAACTGTCTAGCTCTACAATGGGTAGATGGATATGATATTTATCATATACACTGTTACCACCATACTAATGATCACATATCACCTAAGCTGTGTCATACTCCACTAATTGATTTCTTTTAAACCCATTTCTGTTTCTAAACACAACACCAATAACAGTTGTGTTCTAATCAAAAGCTTTCAATGATTCTCCATTACTTAATGAAAAAGTGTCGATTCCTGTTTTGATTAGCCAAGTTTCTCTACCTACCTCACTCAGCCTACCTTTTCAGATTTACTATGAAACACATCACATATATGCTTCTCAAACAGCATTATATCTTTCTTAAATATTTTCAAGAATTTGTTTTACCTGTTTATTTTGTATCTATCTATCTATCTATCTATCTATCTATCTATCTATCTGTATCTATCATCTATCTGTCTACTTTTTCTTGCTTTGGGTTTTACTCCATTGGAAATGCTTTCCTTTTGCATATTACTTGCATATTACTTGTTTACCTCCTGATACACTTTGTACTCACATCAGGCAGAGTAGATATTCATAAAACTGTTTTGCTCCACTAAAATTAATACCTGCTTAAGGTATCTTTTAAGTACTGTAATGTCTCTCTCAGAGTGGCACTCAGTAAATATTTGTCTAATTGAATTGAACCACCACAAAGTAGTCTATTTTTGACTGCTTTGTCTAATTATTAGGATGTAGGTTAGGGTCACAGAGTAGAATGTGTTTAGTTTTTTGTTTAATGTATCCTTAAATAATTGAGAATAAGAAACCATCTTCTATAACTTATTACTGGAAATCACTTTAGTGAATATAAAAAATGATGTATAAAAATATATTGGGAGGAAATCTGGCAGATACCTCTTTAACCAAGTGATCAGAGTTATCATCAATATTCAGACAAATTAATATTATGTAGTCATATGATGGACTGAGACGGACACAACATCACCTCTGTGGCATACTTGCTCATCTCCAAAATAACTGCACTGTACACTTCAAAAATGCCAAGGTCAAGATAGACAAGAAAAGACTGAGGCTATGTTTCAGATTAAAGAAAACTAAAGAAACTTGACAAATAAATGCAGTGTATCAATCTGAATTGGAGTATTGACTGGAAAATAAAATAGCATAAAATGTTACTAGAGTAATTTAAAAAGAAATATGGACTGTGGGTTAGATATTATTGGATCAATCTTAAATATTCTGATTTTTATAATTATATTCTGGTTAGGTAAAAAAAGTATAGTTTTAAGAAATACATACCCAAGTACTTAGGAATAAAAGGGTACAATATTTCCAACTTTTCTAAATGGATTAGAAAAAAATGAATATATACATATATAGGTGAGTGTGTATTTGTGTATAGATATATAGAAAGATTCAAAGACGAGAGAGAGAAGAGGCACATAGCAAATTGGGTAACATCAAAACAATAGGGGAATCTGGGTGGAGTGTATATGGGAGTCCTTGTATTATTCTTGCAAAGTTTTCTGTAAGTTTGAAATTACATCAAAATAAGAATGTATTAAAAATGTTTTGTGGCGTACAGATGGAGTTACATGATAAATTATACCTCACCTAACCAAAGCTCCCTTGAATCCTAAAATAAACTTTTGCATATTCAATATTAAGACTTATGGAAATGCTTAAATCACTTTTGAATTTTTATTCTTTTCTCTTGATGATTTATGATTTATGTTGACTTGTACTATGGACTGAATGTTTGTCTACCCTCAATTCATACATTGAAGTCCTAATCTCCAGCGTGATGGTATTTGGAAGTAGGAGTTTTGGGAAGTAATAAGATGCAGATGAGGTAATGAGGATTGAGCCTCCAGGATGGGATTAGTGCTCTTATAAGAAAAAGGGGAGTCCAGAGCCCTTTTTCTCTCTATGTGCACACACTTAGGAAAAACTGTGTGAGCACAGAGTGAGAAGGCCGGGCTGTCCGTAACTGCAGGAAGAGAATCCTTACCAAGAAGCGAATCTGCTTGCACCTTGATCTTGGACTTCCCAGCTTTCAGATCTATGAGAAATGTGTCACCCAGCCTATGATATATTTTTATAGCTCCTGAGCTAAGATAACTTGATTACTTTCTAACTGAAATAAGGTACTGGTGAAAGTGTGCTTGTGGTCTATTAAGTAGAATCACCTAGAAGGAATATTGCTGAGAGTGAAGTAATGAAGAGCTGGTTCTAGTGACAGGAATCATTCGATATTTTCTGAAAGTTTTAATCTTAGAATTCAATGTAAAGCATTCTTCTACATGCAAAGTTGTTATTAAAATTCAAGGTTAATTAATTAAAAACTAAAAAGCTAGCAATACCCATCTTCATGTAAACCATGTTTTTTTACATTTATTGTTCTCCACAGCCTCACCATAATTATATCAGTTTCTTGTTTCTTTCGTCACTTTAATTTTTCTCTAAAAACAAAACCAAATTTTATCACAGCACGTCTCTTAGTAAGGAAGTTGAAAGAGCGACTTGCTCTTTGTTGGGAGTAATGGAATTTACTATGTATTTTTATCTCAAATTGTTGTTACTCAGTATACATTTTATGTCATATGTTTATTATTCAAGTATATACCTTGTCTTTCACTTTCTGATTCATGTTTTCATTGCCCAGTGTCTTGCACATATAAAGGTCTTAATATTTTCTGAAAGAATGCATGCATGAATAAAGGAATGAATGATGAATAATTTTCTAACTTCAGCTCAAACATCACAATGAACAGTCACATCCAAGATGAAGTTTAATTACGTTATGTTTGAATTTGTTAAGATGATTATTTCTGAATACCTTACAGTGCTTTAAATGGATCTAAAGTGGCTGTGAGGATTAGGTATATGGCCATGGCTTATAGAAAAATTTAGGAAACCCATTCAGTGTCTCCCAGCACAGTCAGAGAGTTAAATCCAGTTTTATAATGTGGCCAAACATGACTATAAGAGAGAAAGGTGAAAATTAGTTATGAAATTTAGGAAGCCCACTTAACTTGGGATTTATGTTAATTTATGAAATTAGCTAAGGGAAAGAACAAAGATGTTTAAAACCAGAGATGCCTGCAGGTGCTCTTAGTGAACACTGTGAAGGTTGAAACGTTGTTCTACCTTTCAAGGCAGGGATGCAGATGAAAGGATTTTTTCTTTTCCTTTTGAAAATTACACTTTTTTTACTTATCAATTGCTGTTTTATATATAAGCACTTAGTAATTTGGTGATTTTTAAGCAGTTTCCAAAGGTTATTTCTTTGAAAATACTTCTCTAAATTTTATAGCATCTTTTTTCTTTTTTCTTTTTTTTTTTGGCTGCACCACACTGCATGCAGGGTCTTCATTACCCACCAGGGATGGAACCCGTGCCCCCTGCAGTGGAAGTGTGGAGTCTTAACCACTGGACCACCAGGGAATTTCCTAAACTGTATATTCTTAAAAAACTAATCAACACAAGTTGAACATGCAATAATGAACTCATCCCTAAGAATGACGTGGTCCTGGTTGGTGTCCCGTTTGTCAGATGCTACTACTAATTTTGCTGTTTGAGATATTTCCCTTCAAGATGCCAAGATAGCTGAGAGAGGGCTGGCTGTAAGGGACTGAGCTCACTGCCAGCCCCGCCATCTCATGGAAACCCGCTCGCCTTTGCTCTGCCCACTGTAGTCACTGGCACCACCCATGTTCCAAAGGCAGAAAATGAGTCATCTTGCATTTCTCCTTCTTACTGACACCCATTGTACTACTGATCCTTAAATGCAGGTAACTACACATTCTCTACACATCTTGCCCTCCTTGCCTTTACTTCTATTACGTATTTCCTTTATGGCTTCTTCATATTTCAACTAAATTATAACAATAGCCCCCTAATAGGACTTTCTACTTCAAGTCCTACTGAATTCATCCTCTGCAATGTTGTGGGAGAAAGAGAGATCTTTCTAAACTGCAGTCTGAACATGTCACTCACTTCTTAGATTACTTTAGCTGGCCCTACATCACCTTGAGAATGAAATCCAGACATTCTGATGTGATATACAAAACCTTAGTCATTTTTCATAGAGCATAGTCTTGTGGCTGTCAAGTGGAGGGGTGTGGGGGAAGGATGGATTGGGAGTTCAGGATTAGCAGATGCAAACTAGCATATATAGAATGGATAAAAAACAAGGTCCTACTGTATAACACAGGAAACTATATTCAATATCCTGTGATGAACCACAATGGAAAAGAATATAAAAAAGAATATATATATGTATGACTGAATCACTTTTGCTGTACACCAGAAACTAACACAACATTGTAAATCAACTATACTTCAATTAAAAAAAAAAACACCTTAGTCATTGTTGCTATTGCTTTCCTATAGTGGACAAGTGTATACATATATCTTTTTTCCCTGACCAACATTAATTCTCATTTTCTCCCCCACCCCTCTCTCTCTTTCTTTGATAACAGCCTACTCTCTTCATCAAATAGTATTGATATTATTTTCAATCAAGATCTTCTGCTCTCCTTTAGCCAAATAATGGCCACATGACCCAAGATAGACCTAAACAAACTCTTTCTGAAAATTTGAATTTCAGATGATTATGCTAAGCAGCCTGTCCCCGCATTCATCATATCTCCTTGAACATGTTTTGACTCTTAGTGGAATAATCTCTCATCTCAGCCCTTCAACTCAAATATTATCTTTTTGGAAGTTTTCTTAACTTCACCACACTGACATGAACACCCTCCATTTGTATAGTCATTGCACTTAAATCTCTGCTATTTCTCACTTACATGTCCACATCTTCCTCCAGAATGCTAGCTCCAGGAAAGCAGGGAGTAATAGAAGCACAAGGAAATAGAAGAAAGAACATGAACTCATTGGTAAATTAGGAAAGTAAAAAGAATGAACAGTACAGTAGAAGGCAGAGAAACATCGTGTGCTAAGAGACTCATAAATGCCGCAAGCTATAGCAGTTGTCTTCCAGAACACGAGATCCTTCTGGAGAAAGCATATGAGGTAGTTATTACTATTATTCACTAAATACTTCTAGGTTGCTCCCCTTGCAGGCATGTGATAAGATTGCATTTCCTAGGGCCCTCGTGGTTTTGGCCACTGAGTTGTGAACAGAAGTTATATGTGTAACTTTCAGGCCAGAGCAATTAATTGCAAGAATGTGAGCCTCCACTACTCTCTCATTCTGACATTAGCAATGAGAGGGAAAGGGGCCGCTCCATCAGCCTGGGTAACTGTGATTAGCAGACACCCAATGGGCATGTGCTGTGAGAGAGAGATCAATCATTGCTGTTTTCAGCCGAGATTTTGGAGATGTTCGTTAGCACAGCATAACCCATTGTATCCTGGTTTCTCCTGAATGAAACCAAGTGAATAGAAACAACATGGGATGGCCAATACAAAGGACAAAAAAGAAGAAATGAACTAAGTTTCTGGCTTGATTTAAGTTAGCAAACTTTATCATAAACTGCTAAGTCTGATTTTAATTTATCCATGTTTGATAAATTGCAAGCAGTGTTATCCATTCTTTGCCACATGAAGAAGGAAAGCTTCTTTACTCCCTTTGCTGCTGGAAAGGCCACAGACAATAATACTTACAGCCCTCAGCCTGTCCTGTCTATTGTAAAGAGGAGTCATTTCATACACAGATTGCATGTACAAATCAAATCCTACATTGTTCAGGGGGAGAAAAGCAAAAGGAGAATGAGAGCAAAAGAGCATGAGAGAAAGTGAGAAGAGGGAGGGCAAAAGAGAGCATGTATGATTTCACCCACATTCTTGCCCAGCCACTCCCCAAAATACAGGCACTTAAATGATGGAGGGACATCAGAAAAATTAATCTACAGTGGTGACATTTCACTTATCAACAAGCAAGAAAGATGTTTTATGACAGAAGCTTATAAAATATAGTTCTTATTTATCTTACTATCATATCACATAAGCAGCATCATAAAGCTCTCACAGGGGGCCTTCCTTAAGGGAGGGTGGCAAAGTGCTACTAATTATATGTGTGGTATATAAAAAAGTGTAGACATTCAATTAATGTTAGAACAAATGCAATGTCCAAAAAAATAAATCTATCCCTCAAAGCAGAATTGTCCAGCTTTAAAGTAGTCCAAAATACAACCAATAAATGTAGATAAATGCAGCAATTATGTAACACACTGATTTTCTCAAATTCTTTGTATTTCTGGATAAGCACAACAAAGCCATCTGATTACAAAGAACAGAAAAGTGGAAGACCGTTTCAGCATCTGGGGCTTGTAATTAGCTCTCCTGGTTTATTTCCAATCAGGCACTTTTGTGTGAGTGGTTTGAAAAGTACAATTGCAAAATTAAAGTAGTTATACTTAAAATTGTATTAAAGTATCACTGAAAGAAAATGAAAAAAAAATTTTTAATACAAATGCACATTCATTTTAACAAGCACTGGTTTAGGAACATTATATATTATCAACTTTGCTCATTGATTCATAACCTTCATCCCATGTTAGTCAAGTGGCAATACCTACCACGAGAGGGCAGAGAGTGAATGCTAATAATTTAATGAGAATTATCTTGTCCAGGATAATCTTATTCTAGTGGCATTCTCAGACCCAAATTCAGAGTAATATCATTAACAGGGTTCTCTTATCACAGTCACAACTACCACGAGCCTCATGTCTTCCTAAATTATTCTGCTCAGATAGCCTAATTTTCCCACTAATGTCTCTAAAATGAGAGCAGAGGAGAGAGAGAGAAAGGGACAAAGAGAGAGAGAGAAAGCCAGTTTTTCTAGATTCCTTAGACTATTCATACCCTTGGAAGACTAAGATCCAGCAAATACATACAATAAGATACTGTTAAGATAAAAATGTAAACAAATAAAATGCTGTTTATTGATTCCCATGAAGGAAGAATAAAAAGAAGAATATTTTTGATTTCACTATGCCCTATGTAATTTAGAGTATAGATTAATAGATTTTTCAATAAACATATTATTATAACCAATGTACACTCCCTTTCAATTTGGAGGAAAGCAAAGCTAATTTAACTAAAGCTAATCTTTCATTCCATATTCCACTCAGTTCTGAACACCTGTTTGAAGGCATGAAATAAATTTCAATCTATCCATGACAACGCAGAAATATGTATCTCCATCTTGTAGCTTAATTACATACATAAACTCTGTTAGTGACTCTTCCATTAAAAAATAGGAACTGCATCTCTTAGTGCTAAAAAGTGAAATTAGTTTCTTAAACTATTTTATTTGTTATTGACTCTGATGATTATACAGAATACCAGTGGAAATTGGTTACTCCATAAATAGTGATTTACAGTTCTGTGTATGCTGGAACTCAAGAACATTTTTCTTAAATTGGCTTTATTGTTTTCTGGACAATGATTGTTCTTGCCAAGCATGACCTTGGTTCAGAAGATGGATTCTATTAGAGAACCAAAACAAGTCTGTTTTTAACCTTCTCTTCCTTCTTTTGCTCAAAGAAGAGTAGACAATGCATGCTCTACGGGAAACGTTGAATAACATGTCATGGTGTGAATGTCCTGTCACATCTTAAAGCTGAAAATTATTTTGAACAGTAGATTTGAGAGCTGATCAATTGGGATTGGTTTCAGTTTTCTACCTTATCTAAATGTTGGCCTCAGTGAACGAATGTCATTAATGTTAAAGGTATATACTAGATTGTATTGTTACCTAGGGATGGCTTGTTCCATATATCATCATATACTCAATACTAGAGTACAGTACTGGAGGATACCTGATTTTTTTAAAAAAATATTGAAGTATAGTTGATTTACAATGTTGTGTTACTTTCTGCTATACAGCAAAGTGACTCAGTTATTCACATATATATTCTTTTTCATATTCTTTACCATTATGGTTTATCCCAGGATATTAAATACAGCTCCCCGTGCTATACAGTAGGACCCTTTGGTTGATTTTTTTTATGCTGTTATTTTACAGAATCACTGAAGGCACAATCCACTAACCCTTCTGCCCAGTTAGGGCTTCCATCATTCCTATAAAGGTCGATGAGATATCCTAACTAAAAACTATTAGAAGCACAACGTTTGCATTCAAAATGATGAATGGTCACAGATAATTATTATTCTATTACTGGCTGAATATACTGCTTTTGTGCTTTTTTATTCTAGAACACTTGGAAAACAATTATTATTATACAATTATTGAAATATTTTAAGAGCTGTTAAGCAACTACTATGTTCTGAGAACTATGTTAAGCTGTTTAACTATATTATCTTTCATTATTTGTCCCATATAATTGACGGGGAAATTGAGAACTACAGAAAGTTACTGCCTTCTGTCAAAGCTCTGCTTTGGAAGTGGTAAGTGCTATGCCCCTTTCATACCACTGGATAAAGCAGATCTAGTGGCCAAATCTGTCAACGCTGAAATAGAGAGTCCCTCAGGAACCATCTCGTCAGGGAGAGGTGGGTTTGATATAAAACCATTGATGGTGTATGATAAATACAATAACAGTCAGCAAATGCAGTTAGAGAAGATAGGAAAGGACACACTATACTGCCTGCTAGAGAATGTAATATTTTCATAGAAAAAGTGATATTCATAAGGAAAAAGGAAACTTCAAGGAAATAGGAACGACAAGTAGAAAGGCACAGTGCTATGAAAATACCAGCTGTGTTTGGGGAAAAATGAGCAAATCAACTTGATTGGAGCACAGATTTGCCTCTGAGGCAGTTATAGGAGATGTGGCTGCAAGTGCATTTTCTGCCATCCTAAGAATTGTTGACTCCATATTTTAGACAGTGTGTGTGTGTGTGTGTGTGTGTGTGTGTGTGTCACTAGGGGAGGAAAAGGAATCAAAAGTTTTTGTTTCACACCAGTGAGAACGTTTGAACTCAGTATTAAGATCACCTGGCAGCAATGGGAGGGAAGATGGAAAGAGAAAGGAACAGGCACTATCTTACGTGTGCCTGATAAGCCCTCGTTAGTGTTCGTTGCACAGTTTGAAAAATGGCTAATGCAAGCCTCTAATAAAACAAAGGCGTGAAGAGAGGAGAGATGGAGAATATTCAAGGGTGTTTTAGGATCAAATAATAAAATGTTAATAGGATTATTCTTCTAAATATCAGATTTTGCAAAGCAAAATGAAGATGTTTGTTAAAAATTTTGCTCATTGAAAGTACAAACTTGGTCATGGTATCAACAGAATGTTAGTGTTTTTCTTCTGATATGCATTACTAAAGGGCCTTACACAGGTCAATTTTCTGGGCAAAAGCTGGACAAAGAAATAACAGCTTTGCTTGTATAAGCAGTTTGAACTGAACTTAGCCTTACTGTGGAGAAGAACAGGGACAAAAATTATAGGTGATTATTATATTTGTAGGTAGTTAAAATGAAAAGATTTTTCAAGGCTTTTTGTTCAACTAAGGAAATTGAACAAGACAAAACAGGAAGAAACAAAATCCCATTTCCTCAGGAATACACTAATTATTTATATTATGCCATATCTAAAAGAAAAAAGTAGCTTTGATGCTTATCTCTCAAGGTTCTTTTGTTTGTGGATATTTTATATTTTTCTGTGAAAATCTGAAAACCCAAGTTGTTTGTACCTCCCGCATACAAAAAACTGTCACTGATTTATTTAAGAAATGAATGTGATTTTTTTTCCCTTTCCCTCCCACTCCTATAGCACTTTTCCAAAGTTTGTGTTTTAATACTTTATTTTTTTAGAGCAGTTTTAGGTTTCTAATGAAATTGAGAGAAGCTACAGAGCTTTCCCATATAACCCCTGCCCCCATATACGCATAGCTTTCCCCACTGTCAACATCTCTCACCAGAATGGTACATTTGTTACCAAAGATGAACCTACATTGATACATCATAATCACCCAGAGTCCATAGTTTACCTTAGGGTTCATTCTTGGTATCATGCATTCTATGGGTTTGATCAAATGTATACTGACATGTACTCATTATTTTAATATCATAGAGTATTTTCACTGCCCTAGAATTCCTCTATGTTCTGCCTAATTTATCTCCCATCCTTCCGACTCCTGGCAACCACTGATCTTTTTATTGTCTCCATTGTTGTGCTTTTTCCAGAATGTCTTATAGTTAGAATCATGCATTATGTATCCTTTTCAGATTGCTTCTTTCACTTAGCAATATGCATTTGTTTTCTCCATGTCTTTTTGTTGTTTGATAGATCTTGTTTTTTTTTTAGCACTGAATAGGATTCCATTGTCTGCATGTACCACCAATGTTGTTTTCTTCTTAAGAAATATTGCAGACTCTTCATAGGTACTTGATTTAGTTTCTGTAAACTTGTTTTTAATATTATAACCTCTTCAGTGTGTATTCTCTATTCAATATCACAATAGAATTGGAATAACTATTTAATCACTTATATACATATATTTGATAAGAAGTCCCAGATTTCCTCTCCTTAAATTCTTAAGAGAGTCATTTTATATGATGAAAAGTAAATCATTTAAGTGTACTTTGTTGAATCTCTGAAAGATTCAGTTGCTCCAAATTTTCTAACCTGTACATTTTTTTTTAACATCTTTATTGGAGTATAATTGCTTTACAATGGTGTGTTAGTTTCTGCTTTATAACAAAGTGAATCAGCTATACATATACATATGTCCCCATATCTCCTCCCTCTTGCGTCTCCCTCCCACCCTCCCTATCCCACCCCTCCAAAGGTCACAAAGCACCGAGCTGATCTCCCTGTGCTATGTGGCTGCTTCCCACTAGCTATCTATTTTACATTTGGTAGTATATATAAGTCCATACCACTCTCTCACGTTGTCCCAGCTTACCCTTCGCCCACCCCATGTCCTCAAGTCCATTCTCTAGGTCTGCATCTTTATTCCTGTCCTGCCCCTAAGTTCTTCATAACCGTTTTTGCTTTTGGTTTCCATATATATGTTCTAACCTGTACCTTTTTATTTGAAGCTAAATTTTTCAATTTAGTATCTCAAGCTGTTTCCAAATCAATACCACTTTCTGGCAAGTCTACACTCTGCCATCAAAATATAAAATACATATATATTTTGCTTCTTTTCTGTGAAATTTGGTACAATACCAATATCATCAGTTATGCAAGTAAATAAGTTTTATTCTTTGATACTAGATATTGAATTTAAAATGTTTAAATCTTTGTAAAACTTGAGAGTTTAAAGTCTTCTTTAGAAATTTGCAAAATTTTGACTCAAAGTTATACTTACTAAAGGTTCACATTTTTGCTTATACCATATACACATTATATGCATATATTTTTTATTGTGATAGTAGAATGGTTTAACATATTTTCTGGAGATTAGTTCTGGAATTCTATGTCCAAAGTTATAATATGATATCTGTGCTATGGAAAATAAGCAAATGAACATAATATCAGTGTGTACTATACGTTAAGAGTATGGTATACGTTTCAGGAACAATAGTAGGCACTTATGCTTATTGTTTCATTTAATACACTCAACAGCCTGGCAAAGTGACATTATCATCCTTATTTATAGTTCAGTAAACTAAGTTCTAAGGAGTTATCATTATTTCCAAGTCCATTCAACTAGCAAATAACAGAACCAGGAGTCAAACCCAGATGCATACTATTCTTTACACTGTGGAAAACCTACCTGTTCTATTATTGAGTGATAGGAAGCATGAGTACAATCGTCCTAGTGGGTGTGATCTCATTGTGATTTTGACTTTCATTTTCCTAATGACTGAGTATCTTTTCAAGTGCTTGTTGGACATTTGTATATCTTTTTTGGAGAAATATGTATTCAAGTCCTATGCTTATTTTAAAATTGGCTTCCTTTTATATTTTATTGTTGAGTTATAAGAGTTCTTTATATATTCTGGATACTACAGTTTTATCATGTATATAATTTATAAATCTTTTTCTCAGATATATGATTTGCAAATGATTTTCACTCAGTGTGTGTGTTTTGTTTTTTTTTACTCTTTTGATGCACAGTTTTTAAGTTTGATGAAGTCCTATGTATCTGTTGTTTGTGTTTAATGGTGACATTACCAAATCCAAGATCATGAAGAGCCTAAAACTTTTATTCTAAGAGTTTTATAGTTTTTGCTCTTATATTTAGGTATTTAATCCATTTTTACTTCTTAATTTTTGTATATAGTGTGTGGTGATGGTGTAGCTTCTTTCTTTTGTATATGGTTTGATTTTTGACGTTTGTTTCAGTTTCAATAAATTTTTATGTGCTATTATAATTAACAACTCAGCAACAATAAATTAGCAATAATAAATCTTTATGTGCTATTATAATTAGCAACTTAAATATCCTGGAAATATATTATGTATGCCAATGAATGAATCTAAAATTTATTTGAGCACATACACATGCTACTGTTCTAAAAGCTTTACACATTCTCATTTATTCCTCAAATAAATCTATGAAGTACCTAATAAGAGTAGAAAGCCAGAGCTAAAAATCCTCAAAATTCTCCATTGCAGTAGAAAGAATTTTTAAAAGACTTATGCTACTTATAGCTATTTAAATTAAAACATGTAAGATAGTGGAATGCATGTGAATATTTTATAATAGAGATTTTTGTTTATACAATTGTAACATGTCTCTAGCCTCAACAAAGAATACATAATAACCATGCATTCCTAATGCTGGCATACTGTGTAGCTTTCTCCATGTCAAAAACTTAAGTTCTAATAAAAAGTAATTATAACTGCATTTTTAAACCAATTCACTTCACAAATCCTAACAACAAATTAACATTGAAAAATTATGCCCTCTACAACTTGTATCAAAGAAGTCAAGTAAAGAAAATCCCCCAAAGAAAAAAAAATCAAGAGATTTATTAAAGTTTATTATATGGTGATCATGGTTTTTGAATTATCTCAGAATTAAAAGTTTCAGGCACTTTGGCATGGTGGAATAAGCACTAGAATGAAAACAGCAGACTAAACTTCAAAAATTTACCTCTATCCTAACTAGTTAGAATATTTGAGGACAAGTCATATGACTTCTCTAAGTAGCAGATTTCTCCTACGTCAATAGGTAATGTCAAAAATATGATAGTACAACATTGTTCAAATTTCAGTTCTTCTACTTACTAGCTTGTAAAGTTGTATGACCTTAGAGATGTCTCAGAAGCACTATGACCCTGTTTCCTCATCTGTAAAATGAAGATTTCTATAGGCCAGACTTTTAATGCCTTGTACAAATTAGATATTTAAGAAATACTAGTTTCTTTCTTGCTTGTCTGTTTTGGCTCAATTTCTTCACAGTAAAATTAAAACTGTAAAGTGAGAATTTATTCCAGATGACATTACAAAGTTTTATCCAGTTTGAATATCCTGATTTTAAAAAGACAGCACAATTTAATCAATATACATATTATAGATCAAGATGTGGTAGAATAAAATCAATGAGAGCGCTTGATCTTTGTGGACATACAAATCTATTGCTTTCTTAGGACCCATATTAAAAGCTTACTTTAGGGAAAGACGTACATTCAATAGCAGGAAAATTTAGTGCTCTTTTAAATCCTTGAGTGGCCCATTCACAGCCTGCCTCTCTCCTTAACTATGGTTTTGGATTCTGCTTTTTGATATAATGGCTCTGGGCAAGAAAAAATGCATCTAGGATCCTTGAGGCACTTGGTACATCCACCTGCCCTTAGTGGAGGAGGGATCAGAGTTAAGCATGACTCACAAAGGGCAACAACTGAATGGGAGAGTTGAGACTGTGCTTGTAAAGTGCTGGATGAAGAGAAGAGGACCTGGATTATTTGAGGAAGCAGTGAGGCTGCTTCTCACTCACTGACAGGCAAAACCATAAGTGATAATTGGCAGTTCTTGGAAAGATCTAGGAAAGATCTGAAGTGGTAGTTAGGAAGGTGGGAAAGAATGTAGGCAGACAGAAGGACAGACAATTTGAGGGTCTCTTGTTTACAGAGATCATGGTTTATTAATCTTTGTAGGACTTAATAGACTCCTGGCTCATAAGAGCCACTCTCTGTCTGTTAGTTAAATTCATGATAATCTTTAAGGAAGGAAATCTGAGGGAGGTGCATAAGTGTAGAGGGAAGCCATGATAATTGCCTGTACCAAGGGGTAGCTGGAGATCAGGGACTGTAATTGGTGGTTTGTAGTATTACAGCTCATTTGTTATCTCTTTCTCCTTTTCTCTGTCACACACACACACACGGACACATACAACCTGTAAGAAAAGCATTATTATCTTCTTTTTAAAGTTGAGGAAATTGAAGCTTGAAGGCTTTAAGTTATTTACCTACAGCTACTCAAAAAGTAAGTTGAAATAAGTATTCATGTTCAAGGTTGGCTGGCCCCAGATTTACCAGACCATCCCATTATTGCCTTGAATGTCCCTTCTCTTCCTCCAAGGTACTCACTAAACACCCAGGAAACGTGCCATTGAAAATGCATAATGAAACTTCTAAATATGATGAGGAACTTCTAAATATTCATCTTATTCAAATTCTTCTGATTATGATATTTACTGACTTGATATATAAACAATTTTAGAATGTGCAAAATTCGTGTGCCACATTTTATGTTCACTAGGCAAGCAGCATGGAAACTGCTGGTATTGATGGAATACCCTTCTTGTCACTAATCCATTTATATAAAAGAGCTTTATTAAGCAACAGTTTAAAGAAAACACAAAATATATAGAAAGGGATGACAATAAATGTACATATGACAGAAAACTGAAGAAGAGAAGACTATAGAATACTGCAAATACTTGGAGATATTTGGTTGGTAGGTTTTGGTTGTATTTAAAGATTTTTAGTAATGTTTTAATTCTAAATTAGTATAAGCAAGTGAAAATAATATAATACCACTGTTATGGAGATATTTTTAAGAAGTTTCTTATAAGGACTGTTTGTAAACTTCATCATCCATTGGTCCAGAAAAAACATGATGATATCATTTAATCATTCAATAATTGATGTTTTAATTTCTTTACACAAATGGTATTTTACCTTTTTTTTTGTTATCTCTTTTCTCTGGCATTTTCCAGTGTTGTCTTGATCGGATAATTAATGGCATAGGTGTTTATTTAAAAGTGTTTTCTGTTTCAGGATGCTTAAAAAATAATCCCATTCCTATTGCAGAAAACTCCACTTCAACAATTAACTATTAAGTGCTGGTATAAATTAAGGTTCTATACAGGTAGATAAATGAATCTGTCATATATATAATTGCTAGGCAAAGTGGTTACACTTTTAGCCATTTTCATTGGTTTGCTAATGCAGCTTTCTGTTCTAAAATGATAAATCATCATTTGTTAAGAAATAGGTCTTCCCTCTGTAGCTAAGGAATATGTTTTCCATCTTAATATAGACTGTTCTAGGGTTTCAAAAAGACAAAGAGGGGACTCTTCACGGTGTAAAACAATGCCTTTTTTTCCTCTGCGATGCAGACTCCTGGTGGATGATTTATAATTATTCATGGCCCCAAAATAGTTTTAAGGAAAGAGATTTGCATGCTCCAGATGACACGTAGTCACAGCTGAATACTATAACCCCAGAAAAAGTAACTCCTGAGGTGGAAGAAGTTGAAATCTATGTGAAATATGCAAAGAAAGTGTTTTAAGGATAGGTCACCTTTAAATTGCCTTTAAAAAGCGTACCGCTGGGGCTTCCCTGGTGGCGCAGTGGTTGAGAGTCTGCTGGCCTGATGCAAGAAACACGGGTTCGTGCCCCGGTCCGGGAAGATCCCACATGCCACGGAGCTGCTAGGTCCGTGAGCCATGGCCGCTGAGCCTGTACGTCTGGAACCTGTGCTCCGTGCGGAAGAAACCACAACAGTGAGAGGCCCGCGTACCGCATAAAAAATAAAAAATAAAATGAAAGCGTACTGCTTTTATGCTATATCTACAGGGAGCCTCTGATTTTAGTGTTTGAATGAAAGGCTTTTCCTTTTTTCCTCTTTCTCTCTCTTTTCTTTTTTCTGCCTGTCTGCATGACATTGAAAACACAAATGTTTTCATGGGCAAATTAATATATTCTCTGGATAACCTCATGATACACTCTGAAGTTGAATGATTCAGCAATCTACCTCTCAGTTGGATACAATTAATTGAAGAGCCTGAGGCTAGGGTAAGCTTTAGTACTTGAATGTCAGCACTTGGTTCAGGAGTTTTATTTACATAATCTGTTTACTAATTGCTTACTTAGTGCATTTTCGGGATACTGAGGCTCAAACTGTCTGCCTTTTGAGTTGGCTTTCCCTTCCAGCTTGTGAGCCTAAAAGAAGGAAAAGACATTACCAGTGAATGAGGAGACAAAATGGTGACGCTCATTCATATGGTTATGAGTGAAAATATGTGTCTTGGAGGTCTCAGTATCCCCCCAATCACTGTCTCCATCATTTTATGGACTTCAAACCTTTGCTTATGGAGGGGTTCTCGAACTGAAAAATCTCTGTGAATTTTGGAGTAGTAATTTTTCACCACCTCTGACCTCTTCATGATATTTAGTTTGTATTCTATTCACATTGTTGGCAGAAGCTTCGACTGGAGCCTTTAGTGTATAGTTGCCCATTTCAGGAAGTGCAGTTCTCAGAAAGGCCAAAGGTGTCTGCAACTAAAGAATAATTCAGAGAAATGAGGTAGAAAATAAAATCTCAAAATGCATTGCAGGGAGCTGTATTTGTAATCAAAATGTTAGTGGAGTTTACTTAAGGAAATAACTTAGAGCAAAGAGGTACTTGACCACTTGGTAAGATACTCAGAATATCACACAGGTGACAACAAGCATGATGGAGGATGTATAGAAATGCATAAAATGTATCTCAAGAATAAATTTATCTGTAAGAGAGTGGTTCTCTCTTTTATCCTCCCTCCCTCCTTCTCTTTCTTCATCTATCTTGAGAGAAGGATATAGATAACACAGCGAAGTAGCTAGCTAACATATAGGATTTTTATAAAAATGTGACAGAGGAAAATTCATGATAAAATTTCATATTATGACACCTGATCATTATAGGATATCATTAAAACCATAATAAGTGACCCTCAATTTTTCCCAATTAAATTTACATCCTTCTGGATAACTTCAGAGGCTTACGGTGCTGTAGGTCATGATCCAATGGGAGAAAAGTACAGAGGCTATAAGCAGGAACAAGAAGATGGACTGTTTGCAGATGTAGTTATTAAGCATTCCTGCCATTAGAGATGTAAGCTGACTCTGTTATGGATATTCTACTAATGAGAAGCTTAGATTTAGAAGTGGAGACATTTTAAAATAAAAATATTTAATGAAAGAGCTAATTACATCGTAATAGTTTGGCAAAAGGCCTGTGTTTTTCATCTTCACTCATTTTTAATGTCCTGCCTGAAAACGTCCTCTAAAATTTTTATCTATGGTCTGTTAGACCTGCGCGGTCTCCTAGGAGTTTCGACTCGCCCAGGAAACAACAAGAGTCGGAAGTCGATGCAAAACGCAAGAGGTTTATTGAAGGCCGGTGCACCGGGGTTCCTTGGTCCTCACGCAGGAGGTCGAAGAAGGAACCCTTTTGGGCGCGAATATGTCAGTTTTATAGGTTCCCACTTCCCCGTATGTAAATTATAGATTTGGTTGTGTTCTCCTGCTGATTGGTCCCGGCTTAGGCTCGGACCAGAGAGGGAACTTGTCCCCAGCTGCCTGATTGGTCTTTGACAGACACCTATTTTGTTTATCTCCCTCCATCTCCCCAGCTGCCTGATTGGTCTTTGACAGACACCTTTTTTACATTTTGTTTATCTCCCTCCATCTCGGAAGGGGGCCGGACCTCCTGGAAATTCACCCATTGTCTAAGAAGCCCCTATTGTCTGGAGAGTTCTTAATCATTAGCTGGAACAATGTCCCTCGAGTCCCACAGGTCCTCAACTCATTCAATTATCTAGTTTAAAACTCATTCTGGCTAGGAAGAACTGCGTATTTAAATTCTTAATAAGAGAATGGCTTCTCATTCCCTCAATATTTATATAGCCATTTGTCCTATATTAACTGATGTGACTAAAAACACTGGGCTGGACAAGTATGGAGGATGAAGGAAGGGAAGAATGGATGACTTTCCACCTCGTCATCAAAATAAAGTTGAATCATCAATTCAGTTTTGCAACCATTATGACTGAGAATGTGGAAGACCCCAAGTGAGCCTGAGGGAGCCTCCTGGTTAAATTGTGGTGGGAGCATGGAAATATTTCCCTGCTCCAGGCACTGCCTCTTGACAAATCTCATTATATCACAATCATATTCTTACTTTCAATGTATCATGCTACTTCCATTCTTTCTTAAGCATATCGCATAGCTTATCTATTGGTTCTATTTATTTTCTGCCCACGTAAACCTCTTCCACCTATACACTCCCTCCCCACATACATCAGATTGGGACACATTTGAAGTTACATTCATTATTAATACCAGTTTAAAGGAGAAACAAATCTCTTTTTTGTAATGCCTCCTAAGTAGTCCTCTTTATTGTATTGTACAACCTATTCAAAATTCTGGGCTACACTGAAAATTCAGTGTATGTAATCTCTGATTATGACTGGCTCCAATAACTGTTTCAAATATGTTTCAGCAAAGTAATTTAATTAGAATTTGAATTAATGCTTATTTGAAGCCAACATTCAGATTTTATTTCTGAAAATAGTGCCATCCTTTATGATGAAGGAAAATACATAATGAATGACTGTTGTGATGTTTCAAAATGAATTTGGTATTTTAAGACATTCAGGAGGTAGGGAGTAGATAGCGATGAAAGAAGAGAGATGGAAAGAACAGCAAGTCTTTGTAGCATTGTGAGGTTGGCTGATACATTTGGGGAGCTCACTGTGTTACCCTAGTTTATTGGGAAATTCTTTTCTTTATCACTCAGGCTCACAGGAACATGTAGCAGAATTTAATCTTTCTTTGGTGACATTCTGCATTCTGACTCAAAAGGACTTCTTTAAATGCTAATGTGTCTTCCTTACAACTGTTTCCTAGAGCAAATTCCCTGAGTGGAATTCAGGTTGCTTCCTTAGTAAAAGATGATTTCTTGATCTTCATTCAGAGAAGTCTTATTTCTAGCAGGAGTCTCAGGTGAGGCTCTCAGTTTACTTTTCAGTTTACTTTTATCTCCTCACTTAGAAACAAATCAGACGATAGGATTTTGTTTTTTCCCAGTCATTTTATCATTGATGTGAGAAAGAGCTCTAATGCTGCTTAGAATTTAATTACTCTCTAGAATATATGTATAGAAAATAATGGCTTTTGCAAAGCTAAACAGCTTCTTTGTCAGTTTTAGTTCCAGCTTTGTTACTTAAAAATATGCCTGTTGATGCTTGGAAGTCTGTCTTTGGGTATCGTTTGCAGCTAGCTTTTCCTACGTTTCTAAAATTGCTGAGCTCCAGTATAGTGATTCTTACTCCCTTCAGGCTTTTTAGTTGAAAATGATAAAGTCAGTAAAATATGGCTGACAAAAATGGACATGGTTTGGGTGCCAATTGTATACAAGAGAATCTTCTAATCACAAGAGTTCTTTTATTTGTTGATTGAGATAACACGATTTTTTAATGAAGGAAAGAAAATCAATGTTTCCATAGAAATAATTTCTCTTGGGACTTCTTGACATGGTTGTGACATGCAGAAATGATGGATGCCCATCCTGAAATATTTCAGTGACCAGACCTTTTCTTTTCAATTAGACACTGTATTTTTTGTTTTGTTTTGTTTTGGTAAATGAAGTGCTGGGTTGCAAGTCAGGATTTCTGGGATCTGTTCTTCATCTCACTGCAAGTTTATGCATCTGTCACTTTATTGCATTCAATTTAACACTTTCTGGTACCCTTTATTATTTTTAGATCTAATTAGGCAAGACTTTTACCCACCCAACAATCTTGAAAGCTCACTGAGGGTGCATGAGGTCTCATAATGCATTAATACATCAGGAAAGATCTCTCCAGATCTGAGCCTGGAGAAGATACTTGATAAAAATTATTGAATGAATGAATGAATCAGAATAAAAATGAATGAAAGAAAAATAACAAATGAACTATTTTATTAACTTGATGTCTCTGTGTAAAGATATCTACCATATGTAATCTCATATGGAATGGTAGATACAAATAAAGTGACTACAAATTCTTTGCTGCTTTCCTACTTTTGAAACTATGATTATGTGATGAAACTCATCTTACTGATTGGCTTGACTACTAGGATTCCTAAGTGATATTCCTGAACTTCTCAGGCTGAGTCATTAGAAGGTTTGCATATACCGCCTGGATCTCCCAGAACACTCTATTGGAGCCCAGTCACCATGTCATGAGAAGCCCAAATCCCATGGAGATACATGGGCTGGTTGTCTTTGGAAGCCCCAGCTGAACCCTCAGCTTTAAAAAAGAAAAAGAAAACAAACCAGCATCAATTGTGGTCATGTGTATCAGGATGGATTCAATCAAAAGAGACAAACCATACAATTATCTGAACAGGGAAAGTTTAATATAAAGAGTTAGTAACTATAACAAATTGGAGTAATAAGGGATGGACTTATAGTACAAAACAAAGAAAATACAAAGAATATAGGACTACAACAGTTACAACACATGATACAGTAGCAGATGTATTATATAATGTGATATGTAATAATCGTTGCCACTAGGGTTGGGATGGTGTGCCCAAAATAGAGCTGGCTTCCCCTTCCCCAGCCCTGTCCCTGGCCTGGGCTGAGATACAGACCTCATTAGAGAAGGCACACAGTTGAATAACAGAGAATTTCTGGAAATTGCCAGAAGTCTGTCCTCTAGGGAATCAGGGAAAAGTGATCACAGGGAGATGTCCTGCTGAAAATACTTCTACTATAAAATCACCCAAGATGTGTGCTGGATGAAGCTGATTCTGCTGGGTGCTGCGGACCTCCATGCGCTGCAGGAGCCCAGTAAATAAGCACACAGAACCTGGAAGCAAAATCCTTTCCTCCTTCAATGTCTCTCCAGTGACTTCTGCTGACTAAGCTGTCATTCCACCTGGCATACAAAAAATATGTATATATTTAAAGGACCCAGATCCAATTTCACAGAGCAGACAAAAAGGGAGAATTTGGAACTGAGTCAATAAATTGGTACATCATGAGAGTGTCTTGGACAAGCTGCCCAGTCCAGACTTCAGTCACCTCCAGATCTGGCTATGTGAGAGTTACTGCATCAGAAGCCAAACATGAGAACCACCTGAGTCAACACCAAGAACTATGAGAGATAATAATCAACTGTCACTGTAACCCACTGTATTATGGGGTGTGTTTATTACACAGCAATAGATAACTGGAACATATCTTATCAAGGTGTCCTGATAACTTGTTTTAGCTTTCCTTTGCTTTAGCTTTCCACCTTGAGACACCTTATAGAATTTTGAAATTCTGCTTTTTCAAGTCCTCAGCTGTGGTTTAGAGATTTACCTTTCATTAATGAGAACAACAGCCTGGAAAACATAAATCTGCTTGCACTATAGAACTGAACCATAATGTCTCAACATTGTAATTTGAAGATCTTTTGGATGACATGTTGAGAGAATGCTTTGTGGACAGAATTCCTCATGAAGTGGCCCAGTAATATATCTCATGAAGCACCTTTATTATTTATAATGGATTGGAAAAGGCTCTACTTAGTGTACCAATATCACTGCATATTACAAAAATTAAAGTAGCAGCAATTAATAAAGTTGTATCTCTATATCATATGTAAGGAAGTCTTGCCAAGGGGGATAAGCTAATACAGGAAGAGTACCCTCTACACTGACTATACATTAATAGCAACATACTGACAAAAGCTCAAATGAGTCACATGTTTGCCCTGACTATAGATTCAAGGACATATGATGACTCACTCAGAATAACTACTGTGACATAGTATGTGGGAAAACATATTCGAACTCCAGAATATAGATCTGATCAGCACTGAAGATTACTCCTGGGCTTCCCTGGTGGCGCAGTGGTTGAGAGTCCGCCTGCCGATGCAGGGGACACGGGTTTGTGCCCCGGTCCGGGAAGATCCCACATGCCGCGGAGCGGCTGGGCCCGTGAGCCATGGCCGCTGAGCCTGCGCGTCCAGAGCCTGTGCTCCACAATGGGGCAGGCCACGGCAGTGAGAGGCCCATGTACCGCAAAAAAAAAAAAAAAAAAAAGATTACTCCTGGGAGACTACAAAGCAACAGAATCATTGGAGTACTTATTTCTCTAGAAGTGTTTGACTTTTTCTACCACAATGTTTGGAAATATCACCAGGGCCAGAGAGTACAGACAGTAATAAGTTTTCTCTGGTCACCATAATCAGTGAATTTAGTGGCCGGCATTTTGCTTGCTTCCACTGGTTTTCAAATTGTGAATACATAGAGTCCACAGGTTTCCACAGGGTGGGAAGTTGTGAAGGGAAGATCCTTAGCCATCAGACTGCAAATTCAGATTTTTTATGTCTTATGATTGGGATATTCTCATCTTCCCACCTTCCCTCATCTGTGGTCTGACCCGCTTCTGCACCCATTTCTCCTGCATAACAGAGGAGCCTGATTTCTCCAGTTGTGTTGTGGGAGTGGGGAGGGGTTATCAGTAATAACTCCAGTTCAGCAAATGGAAACTAGAACAATTCCTGGGAAACCAAGATATATGACCATCCTACTTAGTCACTTACTAATTGACTTTACTTCTCCAGATATCGTCCCACTTTCCTGCAACATTAATCCCTACCCCTTCTCACTCTATACTATTCCTATCATCATCAATGCATGCTCTGATACATTTCCTTGTTTAAAAAAAACAAAAACAGAAACAAAAAAACGTGCCCCTTCAGCCCCTCCAGTACAATGCCATTTCTAGACTCTTTTTTAAAATCTCTCTCTCTTTCTCACACACACACACACAATTTCCACTTCTTTATTTCTAATTTTCTCTTACCCTACTTTAATACTGACTTCCAAAACCATATCTCAACTAACATTACTGTTGAGATAACTGGCATACGAATCCAAAGGATGCTTTTCTGATATCACCTTGCTAGATTTTCAGCAATGATCCACACAGATGACTATTTCCTCCTTGAAACACTTCTCTCTGCTTTAGGAATAACATGCTCTCTTATTTTTCCTTTCCTGCCACCTTGCTTTTTCTTCAGTTTTCTCTACTTGACTATTCAGGATAAAGTTCCTCTAAGCTTTGTCCTCAGCTGCTTTTTCTTTTCCTACTACACTTCTGGCTAGGTGATCTCATTCATTTCTATGACTTTCAAAATCACTTATAGGCTGGTGACTCACAGATTTATATTTCTTATCCAGACTTTTTTCTGAGCTCTAAATTTATATCTCTAACTTGCCTATTTGAATGTCAGAGGAAATTCCAAATTTGCACACTGAAAACAAGACACATCCATTTCATTCACACTCTATCCAATCTAATTATCCCCACCGTTTCCATATTCAAATAAATGTCACCATTGCCACCCATTACTAATGTTAGAAATTTGTAAATAATTCTTAACCTTTCCCTTTCCTGGCCCTTCATATTTCATTTACTTATACCAGCTGTGCCTTCAAAACATATATGTCCAATTTTTCCATGTCTCCACTGCTACCACTTGAGTCCAAACCATTATCTATTGTTTAGTCCACGAGAATAGTTTCTTAATAACTATTTCCTCCTTTACTCTTGCCTCCCCCTATCCATTTTCTACACTCAAACTATATGTTTTAAAAATATTTATGGGAGGTTGTGTTATGCTACTGCTTAAAACTCTTTAATGGTTTCCCATTGCCCTTAGAATAAGATTTAATTTGTGACCATGATCTTCAAGGCTCTGAGTGATCTGTCCCCTGCCTAAACTTCCCTTCTCTTCTTGCCACTCTGCCCCTTGCAACATTTCACTCTCCAGTCTCTTCTCTTAGTTCCTAGGCTGTTCCATACCCTTCACCAACTCAAGGTATCCAATTACCTAAAGGGTCATTCTACCTGGAGGGGTATTCCTCAGGCCTTTCTCATATGAAGGATTGAAAACCATCTAAATAACCATCAGAACAATTAAGTACATCGTAGCCAATTCACACTATTAACCAGTATTCAGCAGTTATAAGGATAAGGTAGAATTTTATATATTTTATGGAAAAATCTCTGATCATATTATTGAGTGTAAAAAGTAGGTTGTTTACAACTTCCTGTGAATCTGTAATTATTTCAAAATAAGTTAAGAAATAAGTTGCAGAAAACATAAAATATGTATAAAATACATTAAAATATAAAAACGTATTAAAAACAAAAAGCGTATGTCTTAATGTACATTTTTAAAAGCAAGAAAACAGAATGAAAAATTTCACACCAAGCTGCTAACAGAACTTTCTACCTTAGTGGCAGTGGGCTGTATAATTCAAGGGAGGCTTGCACTTTTTACACTATATACATTTGCTGTTATTATTTTTTTATTTTTTGCGGTACTCGGGCCTCTCACTGTTGTGGCCTCTCCCGTTGCGGAGCACAGGCTCTGGACACGCAGGCTCAGCGGCCATGGCTCATGGGCCCAGCCGCTCCGCGGCATGTGGGACCTTCCCAGACCGAGGCACGAACCCGTGTCGCCTGCATCGGCAGGCAGACTCTCAACCACTGCGCCACCAGGGAAGCCCAAGATAAGCATTTTAATTTAATAACAAAGTTAAACCTAGCACCCTTATAATAAAATAAATACTGTATGTAATAAGGAATTTTTTTAATGGGAGAAAACTCCAGTTCACCAACAGTGCAAATGAATAGCAGCATTTTCAAAGTTGAAATTAAATTGTGTAAACACACACCCACCTGCCACAGTGAACACGCACTTCTGTTGCGCCCTCCCCACCCAGGGCAGAAAAGAGCTCCTGCTGAGTCTCTTTCAGATTCCGAATCAGAAAAGCTGCCCTGACTTCTAGGCCAAGGGCTGGGAAGACAAGTGCAGGACAAGGAGATCAACATGTTTGAATGGGACCAATTCTTCTTCAGATGAGCCAAGTGCTAACACTTCCAGCCACCCCCAGTGCCTCCCAGCCCAAGGGTGCCCGTGGTCACAGGCCTAGCTGGTGTGACACTGACTTCAGTGCGGGCATCTGAGTGCAGAGCTCCTTGAAGAGGAGGAGTGGCAGTCTGTGTTCCCCACAGCTGACACTGCTTTGCAAACGGAGCATCTAGGCCAACTCAGGATAAAAACATTTGTGATTCTTAACCCGTTGTGACCAAATGGATCTTAAGTAGGGAATGTCTACATGTTGTCTTACTCTTCTTAATATTTTCAAGCATTAATGATTATTCCTTTCCAGTGTGGCTTTTACATCACTCACAAAGTCATGTTTTATTTCTCGTGAACACTCCATCTTTACACTGAACCTTGGAGCTTCAGGTCTTACTTTCAACAAGTACAGCCAGATATAAAAAGAACACTGAGAAGCAGGCTCAAGTGGCCAAATACTTGCATTACAGTGTTAGGATAAGATAATGGCTAGATGTCTTTTCTAAATCGTTCAGCATTTACCAACTGTCCAGACCAAAGATCACTTCCAAGTAGTAAAGTTCTGATTCCAACTTCTCCACTGACCCACGTGCAACACGACTTATTCTGTTCCCAAATGCTCGTGGGAGGGCTTGCTTGCTTGGCCGTCACCGGCACCAAACGGGCTTGTAGACGCAAAATGCCGTAAGGATCACGGTCACCAGCAGGATGCTGAAAATGGTTCCCATCAACATCAGGTTCTGCCCACGCAGCACCGCGTACTGTCGGCTCCGCTCTGGCGGCTCCATGGGGTGTGGGGCCTCCACCCGTCCCAGCAAGAGGCTGCACAGTCTGAGGCAAAGCCACCGCCACCCTGGACGCAGCATCTCCCCAGCCCGGCGGTGGAGAGCTACCCCCCTAGTTATTTATATCAAAGCTATTTCTGTATATTTAATTTTCTGAAGTCAAATAATGTATTACATTTTATCTGTAAAAAATATTGGACTTTTTTGTAACTCTGTAAATACTAGGAAGAGAGGCTTTTCACAATAGAATACCAAGTTCCTACAATAGGTAATTTTAAAGTTTCATGCATGAGTGAGTGGGAGTCATAATTTTATCTGTCATAAGGTTATCTTCACTAATTGCTTGTTTCTTCATGGACTGAGCATTTTTCTCGAACAGAACTACTGAGAGAGAGCAGTGCTTGAACTTGGCATCTTTGTGTATACAGTAGATCTTTAGCCAAGAGTACAGATCAGAATAAGCTAGATTATGGGACAGTAACAAACTATCATGAAATATCAGTAACAAACATAACAAAGTTGTATTCTCACTCAAGTCAGCAGAGGGACT
This sequence comes from Globicephala melas, assembly GCF_963455315.2. Lineage (NCBI taxonomy): Eukaryota > Metazoa > Chordata > Mammalia > Artiodactyla > Delphinidae > Globicephala > Globicephala melas. Next base: position 25,763,643 of record NC_083320.1, on the reverse strand, counting down.
GCACCCATCAAACCCCTCAGGGATCCAGGGTAATGGAAGGTCCACCATCTTGAACTTTGTCAGAGGGATAGAAGTCTTTAGAGAGTGCCATATTCATAATTATGTGTGCTAACAAGGAAGTAAAATATGCTTCTTTTCCTAACTCACTGACCAGAACTTGTCACATGGGGGTTGCCTTGCTTACTCCTAATCACAAAGGGACAGGGAAATGCAATCCTAACATGAAGTGGAATGGTGAGAAGCCAGAAATAGTGAGTGAACAGCAGTAATGACTGCCTCGGTTTTCATGACCAAGTGCTCAGAAGAGCAGAAAGATGTGTTTCTTTTCCATGTGTGCTCTCTTTCCTTCTGTACCCTGAAGCAAAGAGCAGGCACTGACAGCTGGTGGGAGAAGACGCATATGAGGAGAGGACTGTCTGTTGCTTGCCTAAGGGTTTATTTAATCATGCCAGCATTGAGGCACACGGATGATATACCAGAATGAATATGCTACAAGAACACTTTTCGTCATTCCTTTAATATCGGTTATCACAGGCTTCATCTCCATTGCCCTTTTCCTCATTCATATCTACAACACAGCCTCCATCTTGTTTGGTGATTATCAAATATTATAGGGTGCTAAGGAAAATGACAGAATTACTATATGCGAGGGAATGGTTTTACCTTTATCCACTAAATATGCCTTTTCCCCTGCCTAGTCCAAGGGAAAAGTACCTAAGAAACAGCGTTACGATGACGAATGTCTACCAACCGGATTTCCAAATAAAGAAACCCTGATTTGTTGAGTTTGCCCATATCTGTGCTGTAAATCCTCCCACTGCAACTGATTTTAACCTACCACCATACTGTCACCGAACGTGAGCTGCGAATGGAGGCTCACAATTAATGCGCTTTGGCCAGCTCATAAGAGTCAGGTCCAGCACTGCACTGCATATGTTAAAATTCCTTGATGTAAATTTTAATCAACAAACATATGTTGGATGTCTTCTGTTTTGAAAAGACCTGGGAAACAGGGTTCACAAGAAATGCACATGTGGTTTTTACTATTAGGACCTTTGTTGGAGGAGGTCATTGAGAGTGTTGACCCTCCAGTTAGATTCAGGAGTTCTGAGGCTTCTTACCTCCTCCCATCCTTGGAATGTATGTTCCATTCACTGTTCCCATGGTCATAGCCTTTTTTAAGGACAGAGCTTTGATAGAACAATGTGCTGTTGAGATCATATGAGTAGTATATGTGACTGAACCTAGCTAAGGTCTCTATATAAACTTCTAAGATTCTGGTGGAAAGGTGCAGATATCTACTCAGTGTTGAGGCTGCCCAAGGCAAACCTCATGTGTAAGTTCCCTTGCTTATTAGAGCTGCCACCTCCCAATCTGGAATTGTCTGCCTCTTTATTTGGTCTCCTCTTGCCCTCAATGCAGGGGGCCAGTTTGTGCACAAACACACTTATGTGTTTATCAAACATGCAAAACAATTTGTAAGGAGAATACGTATATAGGGCTAAACAATTGTGAATTTAAAGGATTTGTGGCAAATCAAGGAAGCTTACATGAAGAGGCTACTTTGAATCCAGTCTTAAAAGCAGTGGAGTAGATTCATAAGGGGGATGTTGCTATTCATATTAAACATGGCAAAGGGAGGGGAAATATAAAATTATTTTTAGGGATAAAAGGAAAAAGAATTGAGAACTAGCTATTCATAAAGTACTTAACAGTGAGTGCTATCTAATAATAACAATAATAGTAAGTAAATGAGACATATCCACTGTAGTGCAGACATTAAACTAAAGAAGAATAAAGATGTGTACTGTCAGAATTGGGAACCCAGTATGGGAGACACTTTTAAGTTCTAATCTAAGAAGTTTAAATGAATAATAAAAATATCACTGTAGGCTTTTCAAGGGAAAGATGCTATGTAAAAATAATATCTAAATGTGACTATACTACTTTGATATTTTATCTAGGATAATTTATTTGAAGGTTGATTTAGGAAACTCCCTATAAAACATGTCCATATATTTAACTGCTTTGGGGTATATATTTATTATATTGCCCTCTCTTCTTTACATAATCACCTACAAATTTAAGGTACAAAACTATTTATCTCAATAGATAATCTGGTTCCAATCAATAATTTCAGGGAGGAACAACACCAAAAATCTTTATTCATTGAACGGCATCTTTGTTTCTCTTGTCTTCTTCCCTTCACTGCCAAGGAGCTCAGAGCTAAATTTAGTGTTTAACCATAGTGATCATTTAGTTCAGAATTTCTGATATCATTGTCTCTGCATATTTATATGAATTTGATCTTCTTTTTACTTACATAAGAACTATCTTGATTACATATATATATATGTTTTTATTTAAAATCTTTAAGGAAAATAATCAAATTATAGAGTGAATCTTTACCTCCCCCCACACACACACGCTGCTAGAAAATAGGGACATTTTATAAGTCATTCACTCTTTTATGCCCCCATCAGCTCCAAAATTGGTTAAGGTCTCCAAATTAGTTAAGGAACATTAACGTTCAGGTCTATTCTTAAGCATTATAAGATTCAAAGGCAAGGAAAATATTCTTTTATTCCATCTATACCTCTTCAGCTTGTTTTACCTGATACCTGAAATTTATTTAATGGGAAACAACACATACTTAAAATCATATTTTAAAATGATAGTCAATTTCTTCAAGATAATCAGATGCAAGAGTATTATATTTTTTAATCAAGATAAAATGTGCCTTAATTTCCACCGATGATGATTAGTGGGAAGTCCAATATCATTCATTTGGCATACCTCTTCTTGCTTTCTTGGGGAAATAAAGAAACACAGGGCTTACATAGTTCAAGAATGTGAGCAGGTCTTCTGGTCTTCAGGTATTAAGCAACTTCTTTAGACTCCTTCACTTGGTTCAGACTTGCACATTCCATTTGAAAACAGGTATTTTCCTGACTGCACCAGCCAGCTCCATGCTAACCTCAAGAGAGATTTTCAGTTCTAGAAGCCCCAGCAGTTAGCATGCTATCTCCATACACTTATTTCCATGCCCACATCTTCTTCAGAGATTCAGAATTGAATCACACTCCAATCCCTGCCACTGACTCTCAGTCTCCTGGATCCAATCACATTCTCCCAAACCAACAACTTTTCTTCTCCAGGGTAATCAGATTAATAATTCGATAGGTTTAACCTTTCAAAGCAAAATTTTCAGTGTTGGTGGTATGGAGGTATGAGGGGAAGTATTATCCCACAGCCAGCTAGAATACATATTCCATTAGGCAGCTTTTATTTTCCCTGTTTTGTCCAGTATTGTGTCTCCAGCACCAAGGACAGCTCTTGATTAATATCCAAAGGAAGGGAGGGAGGAAGGAAGAGAAAGACTGAAGGAAGAAAGGAAGTATGGGCAAAACTCAAAAAACACAAAGGGCAGCATTTTTAAGTATTTATAACAAGGTACAAATTTAATAACTCAGTAGATAATCGGGTTACAATCAAAATTGAAAAGATCTTCAAAGGTTAGTAGTACAGTAGTTCTCAAGCATGAGAGAAACACTCACCCAGGGGCACATTTGAAAATGGTTATTGCCTTTTTTGGATGGAACAATGACTGGAGGATACTACTGGCATTTGATGCCCCAGGGAATAAAGATACACAACATGTCACAATGCGTGGGATAGTCCTGAACAACAAAGGCTTGTCCTTCCAAAAATCTGATAGCATTCCCCTTGAGAAATACTTGAATAATCCCATCCCAATTTTATACTTAAATCCTTTCTACAGTAACACTGTCAAGTGGTCTTCTATCTTATACACCTAGGCATAAACACTTCTCCTGTTGGAGACCATGCTTGACCAAAACCAAGCTTGTTACTTCCTTTGAGAGTTCTGATTATTAGAATGAGGTACAAGCATGGAGTAGAAAGTGTAGAGTCAAATGGACCTGTGTTTAAAAAGCTCCACCATCTTTCTTTTCCACTTAGATTATCAAGTCACTCAAAGATAGCTATATATTTCTATCTAAATCTTCTTTATTCCTTACTAAGCAATCCATTCTTTCTATTTTTAATCATTTTATTCTATTCTGATCATTCTGCTTTTGTCTTTTCTTAAAACTCTCTAGTTTATCTAAATTGCACTTAAAGTGTAGGGCTCTGAATTAACCCAAATATTCCAGGCAAAGCTGGAATCATATATTCCAGATCATTCTATATCACCTGGATAATTATAGGTATTTGAGTTCTTTTAATACATCTTGTAATCACTTTATCAATTTTTGCAGCCCTCCTTTATTCTTTACTCATAGATGTCCTATTGCTAAGCCATATCTCCACAATTCTATGCTTGTAGATTTTGGTTTCTGGACCCAGTTTTATTCTTGTAATTCTCATTTTATTGGATTTCTTTCATTAGTCCAGTCTGTAATAATTTTCTCTCATTCAGTCTATTTTCAAGCTATTTCAACATTATTTCATCTCTGAATTTGATGTATATACCTTCAGTCTTTTCAATGAAAAGCCAGATAATTTTTATTATGGCAGTGCCCAGTCAGAGCCATATGAAAAGCCATAGGGCTCTTTCAACAGACAAACAATTACTATTTCATCCAAGCATTTCTCTAATGAATTTTCCCTTCAAAGACTCATATTAGTCCATCTTGGCTACAAAGATATTATATACTTTATCAAGTATTCAGCAGGGTTCCCAATATACCTTTCCCACCATATTTCTCCAGGTCTAACAATTTAACTGTTTTAAAAAAGAGTAGACATTTTGCATTTATTTTTGTGTATAGTGTTAGGTAGTGTTCTAATTTCATTCTTTTACATGTAGCTGTCCAGTGTTCCCAGCAGCACTTATTGAAGAGACTTTCTTTTCTCCATTGTATATTCTTACCTCCTTTGTCGTAGATTAGGTGATCAGAGATATGTGAGTTTATCTCTGGGCTTTCTATCCTTTTCCATTGATCTATATTTCTGTTTTTGTGACAGTACCATACTGTCTTGGTTACTGTGGCTTTGTAGTACAGTCTGAAGTCGGGGAACCTGATTCCTCCAGCTCCACTTTTCTTTCTCAAGATGGCTTTGGCTATTTGGGGTCTTCTGTTTTTCCATACAAATTGTAAAACTTTTTGTTCTAATTCTGTGAAAAATGCCATTGGTAACTTGATTGGGACTGCATTGAATCTATAGATTACGTTGAGTAGTATAGTCATTTTCACAATATTGATTCTTCCAATCCAAGAACATGGTATATCTCTCCATCTGTTTGTGTCATCTTTGATTTCTTTCATCAGTATTTTATAGTTTTCTAAGTACAGGTCTTTTGCCTCCTTCGGTAGGTTTATTCCTAGGTATTTTATTCTTTTTGTTGCAATGGTAAATGAGATTGTTCCCTTAATTCTCTTTCTGATCTTTTGTTGTCAGTGTAAAGGAATGCAAGAGATTTCTGTGCATTAATTTTTGTATCCTGCAACTTTACCAAATTCATTGATTAGCTCTAGTTGTTTTCTGGTGGCATCTTCAGGATTCTCTATGTACAGTATCATGTCATCTGCAAACAGTGACAGTTTTAATTCTTCTTTTCTGATTTGGATTCCTTTTATTTCTTTTTCTTCTCTGATTGCTGTGACTAAAACTTCCAAAACTATATTGAATAATAGTGGTGAGAGTGGGCAAACTTGTCTTGTTCCTGATCTTAGTGGAAATGGTTTCAGTTTTTCACCATTGAGGACGATGTTGGCTGTGGGTTTGTCATATATGGGCTTTATTATGTTGAGGTAAGTTCCCTCTATGCCTACTTTCTGGAGGTTTTTTTTTTTATCATAAATGGGTGTTAAATTTTGTCAAAAGCTTTCTCTGCATCTATTGAGATGATCATATGGTTTTTCTCCTTCAATTTCTTAATATGGTGTATCACATTGATTGATTTACGTATATTGAAGAATCCTTGCATCCCTGAGGTAAAACCCACTTGATCATGGTGTATGATCCTTTTAGTGTGTTGTTGGATCCTGTTTGCTAGTATTTTGTTGAGGATTTTTCTGTCTATGTTCAGCAGTGATATTTGTCTGTAATTTTCTTTTTTTAGTGGTATCTTTGTCTGGTTTTGGTATCAGGGTGATGGTAACCTCATAGAATGAGTTTGGGAGTGTTCTTCCCTCTGAAATTAGAACACTACCTAACACCATACATAAAAATAAACTCAGAATGTATTAAAGACCTAAATGTAAGACTGGACACCCATAAAACTCTTAGAGGAAAACATAGGAAGAACACTCTCTGACATAAATCACAGCAAGATCTTTTTTGACCCACCTCCTAGAGTAATGAAAATAAAAACAAAAATAAACAAATGGGACCTAATTAAACTTAAAAGCTTTTGAACAGCAAAGGAAACCATAAACAAGATGAAAAGACAACCCATGGAATGGGAGAAAATATTTGCAAATGAAGCAACTGACAAATAATTAATCTCCAAAATATAGAAACAGCTCAGGCAGCTCAATGTCAAAAAAAAAAAAACAAACCCAATCTTAAAATGGGTGGAAGACTTAAATAGACATTTTTCCAAGGAAGACATACAGATGGCCAAGATGTGTAAAGATGTTCAACATCACTAATTATTAGAAAAAATACAAATCAAAACTACAATGAGGTATCACCTCACACTGGTCAGAATGGCCATCACCAAAAAATCTACAAACAATAAATGCTGGAGAGGGTGTGGAGAAAAGGGTACCCTCTTGCACTGTTGGTGGGAATGTAAATTGATACAGCCATTATGGAGAAAAATATGGGGGTTCTTTAAAAAACTAAAAATAGAACTACCATATGACACAGCAATCCCGCTACTGAGCATATACCCTGAGAAAACCATAATTCAAAATGACACATGTACCCCAATGTTCACTGCAGCTCTATTTACAATAGCGAGGACATGGAAGCAACCTAAATGTCCATCAGCAGATGAATGGATAAAGAAGATGTGGTACATATATAGCATGGAATATTACTCAGCCATAAAAAGGAATGAAATTGCATCATTTGTAGAGATGTGGATTGACCTAGAGTCTGTCATACAAAGTGAAGTAAGTCAGAAAGGGAAAAACAAATATCATATATTAACGCATATATGTGGCAACTAGAAAAATGGTACAGATGAACATATTTGCAGGGCTGGAATAGAGATGCAGATGTAGAGAACGGATGAATGCACACGGGCAGGGGGGAAGGGGAGGGTGGGATGAATTGGGATATTAGGATTGACATATATACACCACTATGTGGTGTATAAAGAACAGCTCGGTGTTCTTTGAAGACCTAGATCAGGGGTCCCAAATCCCCAGGCCATGGACCGGTACCGGTCTGTGGCCCGTTAGGAACCGGGCCGCACAGCAGAAGGTGAGCGGCAGGTGAGAGAGCAAAGCTTCATCTGTATTTACAGCTGCTCCTCATCACTCGCATTACCACCTGAGCTCCGCCTCCTGTCAGATCAGTGGGGGCATTAGATTCTCATAGGAGTGGGAACCCTACTGTGAACTGCACATGTGAGGGATCTAGGTTGCAGCTTCCTTATGAGAATCTAATGCCTGATGATCTGAGGTGGGGCTGAGGTGGTGATGCTAGTGCTGGGGAGCGGCTGCAAATACAGATTATCATTAGCAGAGAGGTTTGACTACACAGAGACCATAGTTAATCAATTGCTTAATCACAAGCTCAGGGCTCCCACTGATTCTCTGTTATGGTGAGCTGTACAATTATTTCATTATATATTACAAAGTAATAATAATAGAAATAAAGTGCATAATAAATGGAATACGCTTGAATCATTTCAAAACCATCCCCCTGCCCCGGTCCGTGGAAAAATTGTATTTCACAAAACTAGTCCCTGGTGCCAGAAAGGTTGGGAACTGTGAACCTAGATGGGTGGGCTGGGGATGGTGGGAGGGAGGTCCAAGAGGGAGGTCCAAGAGGTAGGGGATATATGTATATGTATAGCTGATTCACTTCATTGTATGACAGAAACTAACACAACATTGTAAAACAATTATACTCCAATTTTTAAAAAGTAGACATTAATTTGACCTCTGTTGCATTCTGCTAATTACTGATTACTCACATTGCTGTTCACAATAATCCTTTTATTAGGTGAGATAATCTTGCCTAGTATGAAAATCAAGTTCACTAAGTTATAGTTTGTGAAAATGCCTTTTCTGAAATACAAAAGCTGTTTTCTATCTCCAAACCTTTTTATCCTCTCTCAGGATCCTAAATTATCCACTATTATAAAAACTAATTCAGTGATCTTGATTGAAGTTTAGTGGTATCCTAACAACATAAACAGTCTGGACCTAAAAGACAAGCCTGTTTCAGGCAGCCCACTCTTCTTAGGATCCACCCTCTGATCCTAGGCTTCAGGTCTCCTGTTGCAAGGTAGTTTTGAGATTTATATCCTGAAGAGCTTTCTTTTTAACTAAAAATGTAGCAGCTAAATAGTTAACAGAGTCCTGCTTTCTCTGGGTCATCTATTATAAAGCAGTGACTAAAATGACAAATTTTGAAATTACAACACTAGGTTTCTGTCAAACTCTACCATTTACCACCATTTTCTAGCTTTGTAATCCTAGGAAATTCACTTACCCTCACTGGAGTTCAGTTTCTCATCTGCAAAATACAGATAATCATGGTTGTAGTAAGTACGCAATATAATCACGAATGTCAAGTCATGACACAGTGGCTGTCACTTAAAACAGTACTACTCTTTTTCATCGATGTTAAATCAAAGATCCCATTTGTTTTATCTCATTCTTGATTATCTCTTGCTTTCATCACACAATCAAATATTAATCTTTCAAGTATGTTTGACAGCATTTTAATTAAAGGGAGATGATGGGTTTTGTATACTTCTCTATTTTGATAGTGGAGAAAATGTTAGGATCACAAGTAGGATATAATTAGGGATATTTGGTGGGGGTCCCCCAAAATACAGAAAGGCAGCTGAATAAGCATACAGTAGAAACAAAGTAACATTGTCTACTTTTCAATTTTGGTTACATTTGCTTACTCCTTCATTTGTGGAAGAGCAAGATTCTTTGTGCATTGATGATTATGGTAACAGAAAAGCTAAATGGGTATGAAGTTCATGGAGGAAAAATGACATCAGAAGCCAACATATTAATTTTCAAATCTTGGCAAAGGGCATTCATTATAATGGCAGCAATGAACTGAATATTTTCGACTGGAGAGTAGTAAGTCAAAATGTTCCTAAGTATGGCCTAGCAAATGACCCTCCTATTTCTATTCCAAGAACATGTGAGTAGAATTTTCTGAAACATTTTGACTTTTTGAATAAAGTATGTAAGGGCTGCAGAAATGGAAGAGTGGAACAATAAGACAGTATGCAGAAATAGAAGGTCCCTTGAGAACTATTGTGATACAAAGCACACTGATGACTTTAGTTACGGAGATTCAGGACCTAAGTAATAAATAAACTAGACTGTGAAGTCTTATCTAGGTAAAAGGGCTGTTTGTGAATAATCCAAGAGGAGTTTAAACTCTTAATTTTTTTATTTGCAAATGGAAACATTCTGATCTCTCTATAATCTTTCCTCAATATCCATGCCATGGAGGACCATACTAAAAGGAGATCCTTTTCACACTGCTCTAACTAAGCCCTATTATGGATGGAGCTTTCTTAAAATTGAATCCTAAAAGATCTATCTGTCTATTTATTTATCTATCTATCTATTGTCAGTCTCTTCCTCTCTCTCAACCTATCCATATATATTGGTGAAAAAAATATGTATATACTTAAATCCCTAGATGATTTTTGTCAGTGTCATATTTGCAGAGAATCTGAGGTTAAGAATAAAGAAACTGATGGAAAATCACTACTGGGATAAATGAGCTATGGATTCTGATTACTTTTATTTAAGAAACAGTAGGGATAATCGTGGTTTTTCAATTGGTATCTTTTGGATGATGAAACTTTAATGGGAAGATAAATAATCTGCATGAATCAAGAAAATGGCCTGAGTGTCAATACTGTTCTTTTTGTCTTTGTCTTTTGTGTAATGAGCCATTTGTAATTTTAAAAAAGCTACCTGGGAGGCCAAATGTAGTAATATCTTGAACCCCTAGGCAGAAAAGCATCATATAATTACATCTTTAAATATTATTACCACAGTTCTGTCCTAAAATTTTTGTTACTTACAGGTAAATCTTTTTGTAGGTGAATACCCCTGGCTACACTGCTTCTTCTCCTTCTGTCTAGAAGTGTTTTAAATGAGCTGAATATGGTCTCTCAGTGAAACAGTGTGTCTTCCTTTGGGGAGAAGCTGGATTAGGGGCACTTGACCTTTCTTGAGTTGGGTATGAAGAAATTGACAATAAAGATATTAAAAGAATTCTGTTTTTAAAGCCTTAGATACCTTTGTCCAGTGAGTTTGTTCCAATTAACCTGGTTAAACTCAAGAATCTAAAATGAAGATAATTTCTTGTTGAAATGGATATATTTATAAGAATAGGAGCCAGATGACAGTTGTGGCTTTTAGGAGATAAGGCTGCTTGTTTCTGAAATAAAGTATTCATCATTTCAATAAATATTAACTAAATGTACTCTGTAGTAATTACTGCTGACACAATAGCAAGCAAAACCAGGAGGTTATGGTCTAGTAGTAAAGACAGACTTTAATCATATGTGGTATTAGAATCACTTCAAGGAGAAGGAAAAGTACAGTATTATGAGAGTATACAGCAGGCATCCTGGTCTCATTGGAAGAGTGGTGGTTGTCAGGGAAGGCTTTCCTGAAGAATACACATATAAGTCAATATTATCTCACTGTTTTTAACATAAGACATTTTGCCATCTAATAATGTTTCTCTTTGTTCTCAAAATACCTTCTAGAATAGGTTAAATAATAAGTGCTTAGTTATAAGACAATGGCAAGCAAAACCACTTTACACTGGAACTCTTCAATCCCCTCTTTAGCTTGCTGAAGAATTAAATGTCATGGTTGAGAATTACAAAGTATTAATATAATTGGCTCAATGAGAAGCAATTAAACTTTAACTCCTAAAGAATGTCATTGGAATTAGTTAGATTGAGTACTGTCTTATTTTCCCTGTTTTCATGTTGTGAGTCCTAGAAAAACCAGCTTTGATATTATTTTCATCTACTGATTAAAAATGAGGAAGTCAATGAGACAGTGTTTTATAAACAGTTCTATGAAACCATGCCCACATAAAAATAAAACAGAAGTGATCTCGACATTCTTATTAGTAGTTTCAGAATGTAGCCAAAGCCTCTTTATAGAGACAGAGGTCATCCTTCAATGCCTATAAAGTGCCTCTAGAGTAGACTGTATTTCACTCATCCTGGTTGGAAAAGTTTCCATTGCCACTGGTCTGGACTATATTTGTTCTGCAAATAGTGTTGCTCTTTTCTGTTTCTGTCATTCAAAATCTTTTTCATGAGCTCTCTTTTCCATTTTTAAAACACAGGGCAGATGAAGGATGTTATATAAAGTCAAATTCATTTTTCTAATCTCTAATAGCATCTTCATCCTGTAACTGCTATTCTGGGATTTTGTAGCCATAACACAAAGAACAGCAATCAACAGCAGAGTGCAAGATGAGATTAGAATTGCTGTGCCTGATCACCAAACACTGCAGCTTCAGTGGAGCACATGCTTTGCCTTATGACTGTCCATTTGCAGAAACTGCAAATAACCTTTTAATGTCAGTGTGTAATCAGTGACTTAATTTTGCTTCTTTTTCACTCCAGAGTTGAATCAGCATCCCCAAAAGGTCAGTATTCTTGAGTTGAAATAGACCACTTCTGCAAAAACTTAAAATGACAGACCCTCCTCACTCTGTGGGGAAAATTTCAAAATGGTAATGCCAGTTCTGTTGTTTGGGAGTACTTCACATTCATACTGAAATTATAAACAAAGTCCATATTTGCAACTAAAAAATGATAATGAATTAAAAATAATACCTTTCCATCAAAAGTTCCCTAAGTCCTAAAAACTAGTTTTTTCTATTGGCATAAGATATAAAGTGTAAAACTACCCAAATGTTAAACTGCTTATCAATTCCATGCACTTTCCCTAGAGAGGAAGCCAGGATTAAGTGATTTGCACTAGTTCGAAAAACAATGTAGCAGCATGTCAGAGAGTATAATTCAGCACTCTTCATTTGTTTAGTTTGACAAGCATAATCAGTTCTACTACCTAGCTGAATTAGATAAGGTTATCTCTGTTGCATTAAAAATGCTGTAGTCACATACCACTTTGATGGCCTTCCTAAAGTCAAAAATAATCCCATTAGAATGGATTAGGAATATTAAAAGAATTCTTTTGATCTCAAATTTTCCTATTATCCATAATAATTCTTTCTCCAACTCATGCTTTCATTAATGTATTCAATGAATATTTATTAAAAGATATTATATACCAAATACTATACTTGGCTCTAGTCAGATTTATATATCTTTAATTTTACAATTCTTATAAATTCGAATTTATTTATACAGTTCTTAATTGCACTTATTAAAAAAAGGAAAAACAGAATTTTGGTTAACAGTTTTTAAACCAGTTCTTTTTGGCTCAAGAATTGAGGGATTTCACGATTCCTCCTCCTACTTTGCCTTCTCTGTCCGTGAAATATCTCTCTTAGTTCTAGAAACTTCCTATCCTACAGCTGAGGGCTATGAACAGACACTACAAATGAACTATGAGATTTTTGTGCATTTGCTCTGAATGAAATGGTATTATGATTTATGGCACCAAAGTAGATGGGAAAAGAGAACAAGAAAGCAACTGGAAATGCCAGTGAATTATTTTTAACTTTTAAAATTTAACAAAATAACTCATCCTGCTCTTCTCAACCAGCCCCCATTAAAAAATTATTAACACAACTCATGATATTTTGACTCTGCTCAATTTTGCCTTTTGAAGAAATTAGGAAAATTTTAATGTCAAATAATGAAGTGTATGGTCGACCCTTCGACAGTCAGTAGAGTTAGGCACTTCCATTATGCACTTTTATGTTTCTTTGTTGGTGAGTTTTTACTGTATGCATAGTTATAACTGAATCATAAATATTTGCTTTGGAATGTATGTTGCTATATATTTCTTTATTAGACTCAAGCTTTTTGAGAATTATGATTTTGTTTTATTCATCTCTATTTCCAAGCCCTAGTACAATGCCTGCCACATACTAATTTAACCAAATAAATAATTGTGAATTGAATAAAATGAGATAAATTGATTTCAACTCTCTTTAACACTTTCTTTGGAGGTAAGAAAACTTCTAATATAAATAGTACACTTGTCAGGTACATTGTGGCAGTATACCAATTCATGCTAGTAGAGAAGCTTTAGAAACTAATATACCATATCCTTGTACATTCTGTGTTACTACCGATGATACCTATGTCTAGCTTCCCCTTCCTCAATAGATCTTTGGGAATAATTATGTAATGTCTAAGTTACTTTATTTTGAGATAACTTGCAAGCTTAGAGAAAGACCCTTTCTGAATTTTGGGGGAATATTACAAATTGTATGGGATCCTCATATAAAGGTTAGAATCTTCAAAGACTGTGCCAATTAAGTTCCATTTTGTGGTTCATCTTTGCCACAGATCAGGGCTTGGTTCAGATTAGAGGAAGGGTATCAAGTAAGAAAACTCAGAATAATATGCTAATAGTTTAGTGATCAGCCTCATCTCTTGTAGCTGCTATTGCATCTACTGTGACTTTAGTTCTCTTATTTTTGCATTATTCTCCTATGACTAAGCCAGATTTTTCCTTCCTATTTCCCCAGCAATGGGGTTCTAATCTATAATTATGTACTCAGTTCACTGCTTTGATTCCTTAATAACTGTCTCAGCTCCTCTGGTTCCTGGGTCTTTCTTACACTCTTACAAGATCAGGTGTCCTTATAGGAATCTCATTTTTACTGACACCAGGTCTACTTCTACTTGGACTAAAAACTCATAATCCTATACTCTGCACAATTCACACTTTTTCTGCCATTATTTACTGCTCATCTTAAATATGAATGATCTCCACCTTGACTATACGATTTCCTTTCCTTATAACTTGACATCCTGATACCCTCCTAAATATATTACTTCTGACCTCTTCCTTCAGTTGTCTGCTCTCTGGATCTCAGCCATTCCTGGAAAGGTTAGCTCTGCTATTGACCACACTTAATGAACATGACCTGGTCCTGAAGTTATTCCCAAAATACAGCAGGGCTCAGTGCTCCCCTGAGGGGTTTCTAGACACCTAACTCCTCACCACAGTTGCCTTGTATGCAACGTACAAGTAAATGTTTGAACACTGAAGTTCAGAACTCTGCATAGGAAAAGTTCAAGCCCTTGTTCTTTGACTCCTGGCTGGAGTTATGTGAATAATGAGAAATCATAATTTCCTGGAACTTAGAAATGCTAGATTTAGTGTCCAACACCATCTAATTCTAAAGTCTCAGGGAGAATTAATCTTTCAATATTTCTTTAGGAAACCATTTGGTATTCAGCTGTTTCCATTTATGATTCCATGCAGTCTGCTAAATAATATGTTTGCCCCTTTGGTTTTTGTGCCTATCAAGAAATCATAGTTGTTAATGTATACATTTGCTTGGTTATTGTTTGGCCAAGTGTTTTAGTTTTACTTCATTTATTTATTTTTCTCAGAGAAACCCTTAATTATTATTTGTGCTTATCTCTCAAATTTTTTTCTCATTTGTTTCTTGTTATCCTCAGAATGAACATAGTTTCCAGCAATGAGTTTATCAGAGTCATGGAGAATAGGGCAAAATTCTCTCTTAGCCCATTTATTTCAACCGTTATTTACCCAGTTGCTTACTGGAAATCATGTATGTTTTATTTGTCTTGAAATCAATAAAGAGAACATATTAAAGTAGTGAATCATACCCCCCACTGACATTAATGTCCTTCTCTGAAAGCTTGCGAAGCCATTTTGAACATATGCATAAATTCAGACGTTGTGATATAAGAGCTTGGGGAATTAGGCAGGCTTTTTTCTTCAGTTCTGTAAATAACAAGAAAAAGATAAAATGATTTTATCATTAAAAAGCACCCTGTGGTCCAAAATTCTTAAAAGAATAGTTCATTTTCCTGAGTTCAATTGAATAAATTGTTCAATTGATTTCTTTTACAGAGCATTGGTTTCTTATTGAAATTTAGCATTTCAATAAGAATCTACTTTTTGAAATATGCAATCAAAGTTGGGGCATAGAATATATTCTGATTTAGTAAAGCCTGGGAAACACCAAGCAGAGTGAATTTTCTCAAGCATTCAATTTTTTAAATAAAATCTAATAATATTAAGTATTACTAGAAATTAATTAGATAATAGAAACATACCATTTCAAATACAAGGTCAATCTGTGCATCTTTTTTTCAACTGAGATAAAAATGAGAGCTATTCTATATGCCAAGCCTATATATTGTGTCCTTCTTTCATAACAAGGGAAGAAAGAGGATTATTTCAATAGTGTTTCATAAAATAAAATTTATTTAACATTTTTATAGTTATTGGGTTAAATCTTTTACTTAATAAAATTATGGTTAGCATTCACACAGTAGCTTTTGAGCAAATGTTTTTACTTGTTAAAATAAAATGTTTGCAAACCTCCAATTGATATGTGACATCTGAAAGTCTAGGAACTACTATTTTAGAGAACCATAGGAAAAAGTGAGAGGATCATCATGGATTCATTTGAAATGTTAGAAGGCAAGCATACAGTTATTTATAGTGTTCTTATTTCTCACAAGCAAAACTCCAGCAAAATAAAGGTATTCCTAGCAAAACATTTAAATTGAAAGTATCCTGGCAGATAACGTTTGCGTTTGAATTATTTTATTCCTTTATACTCTCAAAAAGAATTACATTAAGTATTAATGCAACATTTTGCTCCTGTTATTGTTCACTTTCACTTCTGCTAAACATTAATTTCTCAGCTTATACAAGAAAAGATGTAGATGGGAAATGGTGTTCAGTGTTACAATATAGCCAATCCCAAGTTATCACTTTAGCTCCAAAACACTGTTTATTGTGTAATGCTGGCAACTGAGAAAACTGACACTATCCACATGAAGTTATCATCAATACGCTTCTTTGCTTACCATAGCATGATTCTTTTCTACTATTTCTTTCAAAGATACAATTGCTGGAATGGATGTAATTATAATACAAAATAGGAAACATCAGTATAGAAACACTTTTTTGCTTCTTTTTCTAGTGAAGACAGAAAGTATAATAGAAATAGGCTTTCTAATCAAGATTCGCCTTCCTACAGAACAGGACATTAGTTATGTAAGCGATTTTAATAGTAAAAGGCTTACGTGCAAAGCTTCACAGAATAATAGTAACAGCAAAAATAATTATGACAACTAGGAGTTTTAGAACTCTAAATTTTCACTTGTCGACCAGTTTTACATACAATAGTTCATTTGAGCCTCAGATTGGCTAAAAAATCAACACTGCATTTCACCAACCTAGAGTAGCCGGCAGCTCCTTTGAGGTCTTGCCTTGTGTAATGAAAAGAATGTCAGATGATCTGGCTCTGATATCAGCCCTTCATTAGCAGTATTACTTTCAAGAGATTTGTGTTTTTATTAACCTCTTTAAACCTCAGTTTCCCCGTGGATGTGAAGTGATAACATAACACTGTCTATTTCCCAACCCAGCATATGATAGTAGGCTTTCAACTAATGGAAACTGGATATTAATCAATTCATTTTCCCCCCAAATCATCTATTCAGGAACATATTCTTTATCCAAGAATGAGGTAGTGCCATCCTCCCCTTCAATAACAAATATCTATTGCCTATTTTGTGACAACTAGTGGTCTGGTCACTAAGTCAAAAACATTCACGTGGCTGTACACCTGAAACTAACACAACATTATAAATCAACTATACTCCAATAAAAAGTAAAAAAAACCCACAAACATAAAATACAGCCCCTATATTCAAGGGCTTTTCTTTCATTTCAGTGTATAAAAAATCCAAACAGGTAATTTTAGCATGGTAAGGTAAATTATTTGTGTTATTTATTGAATATCGTATGAACACAAAGGAGAAAGTTTAAATTCATGCTGATAATTAGGGGAAACTCACTGGAGAGCATAGCACCTTGGCTGGGTCCTGGAAAAGAAATATTTTTCCAGGCAAATGAGGGTGGGAAGACATAATTTATTATGCATCAGGTAAAAGGTAGCCTGAAAGGAGAAGAGTGAGTAAAAGGGACCAACACTGCTGAGTACTGTAATATAAATCTTTATTAGTTTTGGTGGATTATATATTTTATTAAAATATATAATCTTATTTTACAATTAGGAAAAATATTTCCTTTCCTCAGTATGGACTTAGACTTTACCATCTCTATGAATTATTGTGTTGGGGAATTGTTTGTGAATGTGTCATTGATCCAATAATTACAACCCAGAAGCCTAGGAAAAATGAAGAGAAACTTTTCCACCTCAGACTTAGTGGGAGACTTCAGACACTAAGGGATCTGGGAGTGCTCAAGCCTGTTCAAGAATGCACGTTGAAAGACCTCAACCTCCTACCTCTTGCTCTTCACAGTTTCTCATATGCACACACACACACAACTTCATATGTCATTTTAGTCTAAGTCACTCAATTCTTAGAAAATGTATTTCTCTATGTTGTTGGAGCTGCAAGATTAAATTGGTTGGAGTTGGTCCATTGTGGATGTTGTGATGCTCTTTCCAGGTCCCCAATCAAAATTGTTTCCCCAATCAATGATGTCTCCCAATCTTGTTTCCTCAGCTGCTGGGAGTTCTGTCAGCAGGCAATCGCTCAGGGATCACTTCAGGTTAAGACAGCCACCTTGCTCATGCTAATGTTCCTACCCTGGGAGACTCATCTCCAATGACTAATTGATGCAGGGTCTAAGTATGATGGAGGATTTCAGAGGAATTTTTCCTGGACACTACACCGATGCGCCACTCTGGCTCCATAGCTTCCTGTAGAAATGGTAAAGGCTTCAGGCCGGCTTCGCAGATTGACTTCTCCCTCTGCACACTCCTCCTTCCTTCCCTCTCTCTAGAGCACCTCTTCATAAGCATCCTCTGTGTAAAATTCCACCTCTGAGTCTGATTTCCCAGAAACTAACCCATAACAATCCTTTATTAAGACCAAGCCATGTGATTAGAAAGAATTCCTGAGGAAGGGTAGGGGCTTTGTAACAAAGACTTTTCTTTTCTTTCTCTATTGAAATTTAAAGAAAATATTGTCCTCAAAACAGAAGAACAAGACTTGGGGATAATCTAACTTTGTCTTTTGTTCAATTTCCTTGGACTATTGTCATGGTCATATTTAGCTTACCCTTGTGCATATTTTTTCCTATATTATGGTTATCTTCAGTAACCCCATGGCTTGGTAAATTCTGTTTTACAGAAGCAGCTACAGAAGGTGATTTGAGAAGTGAGGGACTAGGATGGTATACGTGTAACTTTTTAAATTTCACATATATGCTGAACACCATCAGAGTAGTAATGCGTCACACCAAAGGGGACTTAGTCCCTGAGTTTCAGGTGTTGATCAAAAGCAAATTAAGAGCTTGGCCTAGAGTGAAATTGGAAGGGATGGGATGGTGGGGAGCAAAGCACGTGACCAGGAGAAGCAACAGCCAGGTAGGTGAATCAGGGGTAGAGGGGGCAGATACTCTCTGTATATGTGGAGAGGAAAAGAGGCTGAAACTTCTGTGATCATTCATTCTACTATATTCCAGACCCTGTGCTAGGGGCTGATAATAGAGGAGTGAATTAAACATACTTGGCCCTTAAAATTTACAAGCATTTCAATATTATTCCTACATAAAGTGGTTATCAATGTTTTGTATTCTGTGGAATATAGAAGTATGAGAATGTCTCCTGGGCTTCCCTGGTGGCGCAGTGGTTGAGAGTGCGCCTGCCGATGCAGGGGACACGGGTTCGTGCCCCGGTCTGGGAAGATCCCACATGCCGTGGAGTGACTGGGCCCATGAGCCATGGCCCCTGGGCCTGCGCGTCCGGAGCCTGTGCTCCGCAACAGGAGAGGCCACAACATTGGGAGGCCCGCGTACCGCAAAAAAAAAAAAAAAAGAGAATGTCTCCTGATCCCATGTGCTGCAAAACATCCACAAAAATATACGATCTCATATGTGTTATATTAGTCTGGAAAAGTAATTTATCACAAATGTAGTTTATCACAATATGTATCATTATATTATGTATATATATTACTATGTTTATTAAAATATATAATCTTATTTTAATTGCTTGCTTTTCAATTAAAAAGCAAAGCATTCTACTGTAAAGAAACACAAAATATAAATAAGCAAAATAAAACAAAAAGGAAACAGGGATAACTACATTATTATAAAATCATTCTCACTTTGTTAGTCGTCTATAGTATAAAATTCACATAAAATACTATGCATTTGTATGTGATGTGTTTTGAATCAGCCTATGTGGCTAACATTTCATCATTAGTAGTTCATGGGCTTCCTTTAGTAATATACCTATAAATATATTTGTGTAATTATATATCTGTGCCTTGCTTATGCCTTACCTAGTTTCAGAGTATACATAAAATTATATGCAGAATATACATAATAAAATATTATGTTATAGATTAATTAATATATATTATATTACCACTGATTATATTGCACATTATGTGTTAATTACTGAAGTTTTAATTATATATTAATTTATATTATATTTATACATATTATATAATTTATTAATTCTTAACTTGTAACTATAGAATCATAAAAGAGAATATGGTCTCTCTAGCAGAGATTTGGAGAATCATGGTAATAGTTTTCAATGACAATGTTTCAAAGTATTCAAGTTCGAAGATTATACTATTCCATGTGCATTTAGATCTTGCCCATAACCTTCCAGCTGGTCATTATTTCTTGCTAGAAATTATGAACCGTGTTATGGGAATTAATTAGCCCATTTCACAGTCTGTGCATGACAAACCACTTGCATATTTTTCTCCATCAATGTCCTTTAACCTTCTTATCATTAGTAGTATGGCTTGGATTATGTAATCCTCTGGAATTCTCTAAATTCAATAATTTCAAAGAGAAAGACAAAACAGATTACAAAATGATCTCACTAAAAAAGAATGAGAACCTAATTCCTATGCACGTGTTTGTTCCAAACAGGAACAAATCACACCAGAACTCTGTCCTCTATTTCTGCAAATGAAGATTTTTCTACTTCTGTCAAAAATAGACAAGTCCAGCAACATGTTTTTTCCTTGCTACTTTTTATTCACACACTACTGCTATGTATGACAAAGGATTAATAATTTTAGGAGGAAAGCAAAATATTGTACATGTTGATTAAGTTATATAAAATCTGGCATACTTTGTGAGAAGGGAAATTTATGATAGTTTGTTCAATTATTCAACAAATATTTGCTGAGCATCTGCTAAGTGTCAGTCACTGTTTTCATGTTGGGGAGACAGCAACATCTCCCTTATTGATTTTCATTTTTTTCATGCTCTAAACTCAGTGGGAAAATTTAGTTCATATTTCTGCTTAAATGGTCTATCACCTATTTTAGTTAGTAAGAAAAAACGATTTGCTGGTCCTTACAACATGTATTAGCGATAAATTTATTTTACTGAAAGTGATAACATTGAAGAAATTATTTTTTTAAGAGGTACAGAATTGTCACATCATATTTTGTTTTTAAAAATAGCATGACTTCATTTTTAGGTAAGAATTGATTGGGAAAGTAACCTCCTTTCCATATTGTCACCAGTTAAAACTCCCCTAAACCTATGCTTCTCAATCATGAGCGTATTTTGTGCAGAGAACTATCTTATTAATTTTCCTATTAACTCTCTTATTCTTCCTAGTCTATTTTATTCCATTCAAACAAAAGAATGATCATGTAAAGATTTGATATGAAACATAATCGTTTTTCAAATTAAATAATTTGACAACTACTGGAATAATAGAAGATAATAGTGTCTCTCCAAAGCCAATGAAATATTCATAGAAATAAAAACATTATTTAATAGTCTAACAATTCTCTATTCCTACTGGATTTAGGTTTGGTGAGAAATGTCAATTTATACAATTGATTAAATATAGCAATTAAAAGAAAAACTTATTGTTAAACAGCTATTCCATATTTTCATAAACAAGTAAAGTTAATACTTTAAAATAAACGTGCATCAAATTATATGTTCCTGGACATCACATTGATGAACAATTCTTTAAAAAAATCTCTATCAAATAATGTAAGCTGGGTCCAACTAAAATTTTTTTTAATTAAAAATATTACACCATCTGCAACTCATGAATTTTCCAAAGCATTCATTTTAAAATGCTCATATGATCAAAGGAGAGAACAATATCATAGAAGGTGATACTGGATAATTTTTTAAATGATGTATTGTAGTATGTTTAAAAGATTTATTTCCTTTAGAGCACCTTGTCAAGAAGTTGAACCATCGGTCTCTTTTCTTTATGAAGAATTATCCCTGAAATGACTTGCTGCATTTGAAGCCCTAATTAAAGACAATTAGTTGGCAAGCTTGTTAAATTATACTTTGTAAAAATGCATAATGCTCAAATGGAACTAACTTACAGTAGTTTTGGACAGTGCTACATTTATCTACCATATGCTATTCTCTGGATAATTGACTTCGTTCTCCACTTGACCTGAAATGGGAAGGAAAACTACAACAGATAGGTCCATAACCTCTAAAGAACTAGAAATGCTGACATAGCCAATCCACATATTTACAATACACATACTAAACTAACAGACGATAGTATTTACAAGGCTTCACTAAATGCTTAAATCTATTTTGTGGACAAAAGGATTTTTCAGTTAATTCATTTTGTGGAGAGAATAATTTAACCAAGTTAGCATGTTGTTGACAGAATTATGATGAAATTCATTTTGTCTACCTAATTGATTAGACAGCCAGCAGAATGCATTTCTCCCCAGAATGAAGAATATGCAGAGGTTGTCAAATGGCATTTCCTCCTTGGTCTCAAATCATTCTGTCAACAAAATGAATACAAAATTCTTTCATCTACAATATCGATGTGGGTGTTAATTATGGGAGAATAAAATGCAAAGTCGAATTCTTTTCTGTTAAGTATTGATAGAAAAAAATTTATACCATCCATTAACTAGATATCAATCTCACAGAGGGATTTTTCTGAGAAAAGCTTATATTTAATTTGTGTAACAGGGTAAGTGTGTGGTAGTGCTCTTCACATTCAGTGTTATAGACATGAAATAAACACTTCGGCTAAAAATGTAAATTCAATGACCAGAGTGATAAACATCAGAAAACTATTGAGCAAGGTCAATCTACTGACACCAGGTTGTGATGAAGAAAACTGCATTGTTTATTGCAAGGTGCCCAATGGGGGCCAAGCAAGGAGAATGAGCAGCTCATACTCGAAAGACTGTAATTCCCCAAAGGCTTTCAGAGAAAGCTTTCAAAAGACAGGGTGAGGGAGAGTGTCACAGGGTGTGTGATCTGCTCATGGACATTCTTTAGATTGGTTGGTGATGAGGTAACTGTAGTGTTTAGAGGAATCAACATCATTAACCTTCTGGTTCCAGCAGGTCTAGGGTCTATGTGCTGGTGGTGAGCAGCTAATGTCTTCTGTCTGGTGGGGGTTTTAGTATTTAGTATTTTGTTTTAGCAAAACAACTCAAGGATATGGCTCAGAAGATTATCTATAGCTCTTGAGGAGGAACTAAATGTCCTTGACTTTGTTTTATGGCTAAACTATTTTTACTTTGTCTTGTTTGTTTTCCTCTGTTTCTGTATTTTCTTACTTCTCTGATTAAATTTCCTTTTTGGAAGTCAGAAAGGCCTAGTAGGCTAAAGCTTTTCTACAAGCAAGAGATGGGGGACACAAAGGTCTGTCCTTGGGAAGGTCCCACAGGGTCCTGCTGGGTTTCAGTCCCGAAATTTTACCTTCTTTGTATTCTTTCTCAAGATGTGTTTCACTTAATAGTGGAATAATTCAAGAAAAAACAGTCGAGAGTTAGAGAAAGCATGTGATCCAAACCCAAGAAGTTGCTGAAGGGAAATTACATGTTGCTAACTGCACACCAGGCACAGGGGACAACCAGTTCAGATTGAGGCAGTTCAGAAGGTTCTGGGAGAGAAGTCTTCAGGAAGATAAATACCTGACACATTTGGATGTTTTGAAAGAATATGGCAAGTGGCCAAAGGCTTTGAAGTGGAATTTTTTTAAAAAATAGCTAAGCTAATAAAAAATAATATAATCACTAGTCTATCTCTAGAGAGAGAGCAAAAAATTGTTTAGGGAAGAAAAAGTAATCATATCTTACCACATTGCTCAGTGGTGATTATAATTACCGTAGCATAATGTAAACTCAGAAAATGATCCACACAAGGTGACAATGTTAGGATATTATGAATATGAGTGGGGAGTATGGAAAGGAAGTTCAGGCTCTGGGGTTAAGTGAGGGAAGGAAAGAACAGATTTCTCACTTCCATAATGGATATCAATTCCACATTATTTGAAGACATTGATGTAATTACCAAAATTATCATCTACAAGAAATCAAAGTGGTTGCTTGCTGAGGAATGGTGAATAAGAGCAAGTAGGAACTGTTATTTTAAAAAAAAAACAAAACCTTTGACCTTTTAAATTGTGCACATCTATACTTTTCTAAAAAAAATTAAAGCTAAAATTGAAATTTTTAGGTGAAGAAATAGAAAGAAGAAATGAGTCATATCACCAGAGTGTACTTAATAAGATACCAAATAATAGTATCAGACACTGAGCTAAAATACATATTTATTATATCCATAACTCCTTAATCACTGAATATATATATTCACACACACATACACACATGCGCGCGCGCACACACACACACAAGCATGCATATGTATTCTAAAGCCTATTGGAAAGCCCAAAGGGATTAATGAATTTTTATGTATTCCAAGATTCTTTTAAATGTCCCATATCCTGTAGAATTCTTTGTAAAAAATATATATATATTTTAATATATTGCCCAAATGACTGCTTTCATTATGAATAGTAAATATGAGATTATCCAAGATGTGTCTTTATGGATGAGACCAAAATTAATAATATATGTATCTCATTTGGTGTTTATAAGTAGATGCATTGTTAGATCTCAAGAGTTTAAAAAAGTCACTCATGGACTTCCCTTGTGGTTCAGTGGTTAAGAATCCACCTGCCAGTGCTGGGGACATGGGATTGAACTCTGGTCCAGGAAGATCTCACATGTCTCAGAGCAACTAAGCTCGTGTGCCACAACTACTGAGCCTGCACTCTAGAGCCTGTGAGCCACAACTACTGAAGCTTGTGTACCTAGAGCCCATGCTCCGCAACAAGAGAAGCCATGGCAATGAGAAGCCTGCACATAGCAATGATGACCCAATGCAGCCAAAAATAAATAAATTTATTTAAAAAAACAGGTCTGATTCAGCCATTCTCTAAGCTGCTCCAGACACTCAGGGCTTACCAGTCCCTCATAGCTGGACCTGTGCTGAGTCCCCTGAAACACCTGAGCTGTCATATGTGAGCTGCCTTATAGAGAGGTCCACATGGCAAAGAAATGAAGGGGACCTCTTATCCACATTCCTTGAGGAACTGAGGCCTTCAGTCCCACAGCCCTCAAAGAACTGAATCCTGCTTGCAACCATATAGGAACTTGCAAACAGATCCTCTCCCGGTGGAGCCTTCAGCCGTGTGACTGACAGAATGTTGGCGCTCCAGCCTGGTGGCAGGCCTAAGCCTCTGAGATGGGAGAACCGAGTTCAGGACATTGGACCCCCAGAGACCTCCTGGACCCACGTAACATCAATCAGCAAGAGCTCTCCCAGAGATCTACATCTGAATACAAAGACCAAGGTCCACCCAGCAAGCAGCAAGCTCCAGTGCTGGACACCCCAGGCCAAACAACTAGCAAGACAGGAACACAACCCCACCCATTAACAGAGAGTCTGCCTAAAATCAAACTAAGTTCTCAGACTTCCCAAAACACACCACTGGACGCAGCACTGCCCACCAGAAAGACAAGATCCAACCCCACCCACCAGAACACAGTCACAGTCCCCTCCACCAGGAAGCCTACACTACCCACTGAACCAACCTCACCACTGGGGACAGACACCAAAAACAACGGGAACAATGAACGTGCAGCCTGTGAAAAGGACCCCAAACACAGTAGGTTAAACAAAATGAGAAGACAGAGAAATACACAGCAGATGAAGGAGCAAGGTAAAAACCCACCAGACCAAACAAATGAAGACAAAATAGGTAGTCTACCTGAAAAAGAATTCGGAGTAATGATAGTAAAGATGATCCAAAATCTTGGAAGTAGAATGGAGAAAGTACAAGAAACATTTAACAAGGACCTAGAAGAACTAAAGAGCAAACAAACAATGATGAATAACACAATAAATGAAATTAAGAATTCTCTAGAAGGAATCAATAACAGAATAACTGAGGCAGAAGAATGGATAAGTGACCTGGAAGATAAAATAGTAGAAATAACTTCTGCAGAACAGAATAAAGAAAAAAGAATGAAAATAATTGGGGACAGTCTAAAAGAATTCTGGACAACACTAAATGCACCAACATTCGAATTATAGGGGTCCCAGAAGATGAAGAGAAAAAGAAAGGGACTGAGAAAATATTTGAAGAGATTATAGTTGAAAACTTCCTTAACATGGGAAAGGAAATAGCAACCCAAGTCCAGGAAGGGCAGAGAGTCCCATACAGGATAAATCCAAGGAGAAACATGCCAAGACACATATTAATCAAACTATCAAAATTAAATACAAAGAAAAAATATTAAAAGCAGCAAGGGAAAAACAAAAAGGGAATCCCCATAAGGTTAACAGCTGATCGTTCAGCAGAAACTCTGCAAGACAGAAGGGAGTGGCAGGACATATT